>NC_138778.1:34874290-35474290 GCF_965119305.1 Pelophylax lessonae | reverse complement strand
AAGAGCAAATATGCCTGCCCCAGCATATAGGGGTATTTACTAAACTATTTGTAGAAGCCATTTGTTATACATTAAAACGTTTGTTATCCTGAAAAAAAGGAAAATAAAAAAAGGGATCCTGTTCCTTTAAAGCATGCTTATGCAGCACAGTGCTTGTGCTGTGTAATTTGGCCCCTTGTATCACCTGAAATACCTGGCTGATCCTGCCCTCCCCCTTGTAAAACTGACCATGTTTTACTACGTCTGCTGAGCCCCGACATCGTGGTCAGTTTACGTGGCTCTGTCATCCGCAGCTCTCCTCTCTGCTCTCCCCACTCTCCTCCCTGCCTGTCAGCTAGTGACAGTGTCCACCCCTCCACTCCTGCGGCTAAAATAACATTTACATTTTTATATAATCCTCTCCATTTCCTAACCCTGTGTGCCCGTGTGTGCGTTTTATTAAAAAACTGACGTCTATACCCGATTTCAGAGCGGCGCTCACGTGACCGGCTTCCTCTCTCCTCTCAACTGAAAGTCAGCGGGGGAGTCTCGGCCCGCTGAAGCTATCAGAAGGGGAGAGGAAAGAGGCAGCCAGTCACGTGAGCACCGCTCTGAAATCAGGTATAAATGGCTTTTTTTTTTTTATAAAAACGCACACACAGGGGAACACAGGATTAGAAAACAGAGAAGATTATATAAAAAGTATATAGCGGCTTAACAACCACTTAAACACACACTGAGTCTTTTTAAACAAAGCTTAACTCTTTCATGCATTATATTAACTATTAACAAGATGACCAATCGCCTTTTAGCATCACTGCATTATTGATAAAGTAAACAATCTTATCAGTGCATTTAAATGTATTAAAACCCTTGGTTTTTATGGATAATTATTGCCCTTTACTGTTCTAGAATTAAAACAGGTCATACCTAGAGTGTTGTGTACACCATCTGCTTCTTCCTTCACAGACTCATCCAGCCGCTCTAGATTCTGCACCAAGAGGGCAATCACCTGCCCCTCCACCTAACACAGGACCAGAAAAGGCAGTGAAGTGACACATAGGATTGCCATAAAAATCAACTTTATGAAATAAAGGGTTTTAAAAAGTTAACCGTTACTCACCAAAGCATCTATAAGGACCTGAGCTCCTTCCTCACTCTCATGTAAAGTATCAATGTCAGTCAGCTCTTGCAGCAGGTCAACCACAGCGATACATACATGTGACATGCTAAGGATAACAACTTGTAATAATATAAAAAGGCAAAAAAAAGGTTTGTGCACCCTGTTATGAACTATCATTGTGTCAATTTAAACTGAAGTTATACCTCAACAACTTTCCCCAGGATCCTGCCAGGTTGATGTCACCCTCACCTAGGTACTGTAGGCAGAAGCCTCGGGCAAGGAAAGTATATTAGGTTTTTCCCTTTATGTTTTTTTTTTTTCATATATACATCTCTGGGCAATATTTAAAGGTGGTGTAGGGCAGTGGTCTCCAAACTGCAGCCCTTTGTGCAATATTTCATCCTCTGACACCAACATTGGGGCATAACTCCCCACACTGATAACAATGAAGGGGCAGAGTTCCTTCCAATGCACCAACAATGGGGTAAAGTTCCTGCCAATGATGGGGAATGATTCTTCCCACTAAATGACACCAAAGATGGGGCATTGTTTACTCCCCACTGATACCGAGGCATTTTCTAGTTTCAATGGCCGCAGTCCGGCAACCCTAAAGTCTGAAAGACCTTAAACCGGCCCTTTGTTTAGAAAGTTTGGAGACTCCTGGTGTAGGGGCTCACTCAATACATTACTTATGTCTTGTGGCCATTCAGAATGTAAAAAAGTGTCTGCAAGTATATTGTAAATGTCTTGAGGTGCCCTCTAGGGAGCCCAGTTACTAAACCCATCTACATAGGTCTATATTAGCTCTGACGTTGAGCTCTGTCTCATAACCTACTATAACTAAAAGTTCTCTCTTGTGGTCAACAACCCAATACCAGAGCATCTACTGGCTAAGGCTCTTGAATGGATTATTGACTGGCAGGGGCAAGGCTAAGCTCCAGGCCAAAGTTGATGTCAAAGGCCTATGATGACAGTGTGCACAGGATTAGGAAAAATGCACCAGAAGCGGTTTGAAGGATTTAAAAATGTACTTGCATATCTTTTGGTTCCTGCTTTTCAGTCAAATGCTTTATAACTGTTAAAAGTGGTTTTAAAGGTTCAAGGAATGTTGTTACTTTAATGCAATCTTTGCATTAAGGTAAAAAAAAAACCTGTGCCACAGGATCCCCCCCAGTCTCTCGCTTATACCTAACCTGAGCCCGATCTTGATGCAGTGCTGTGCACTAAAGCATCAGCTCTCCCTCCTTACAGGACAAATTGATAGCAGCGTAAGCAACCACCTCCTACTGCGGTCAATTAAATCCTGTGATGAGGGGGCGGGGCTCTAGACAAGTCTATATAGATGCAGACAGTATGGCTCGGGGTCTAGCCTGCATGAGTGCCCCTCCCAGGAAGTCGCTTCCTAGGGAGGCACTAGCCAAAGAGGAGTCGTCTGGAGCACTGGTGGGGGACCCCAGAAAAGGAGGATTGGGCTGCTCGGAGCCAAAATATAGCACAGAGCAGGTAGGTATAACACCTTTATTAAAAAAATAAATAAATAAAATAAAAGGTTTACAATCACAATAACGATGACTTCAACTGGTATCCCTTATTTATGTGTGTTATGTCTTTTGACAATAAATACATGTGCCAAAGTCAGGACAATACTATAATAAAGTGTGACAGACCAATGCTACCAATATACACAAGCGCCATCCCTGAAAATCTTGATATCTATTAACATATCTCTTCTACATGCTCCCTTGTCACCCTGGTTTCACTCAAATGTTTCACAGAAAGGATATCAGAATTTTCATGTCCCAGCAGGCCAAGCAAAGACTGCACTGCATTAAGTTCGACTAGAAGATGATACAGGTCTGGTATAGTGGCGATGACATGCATTTCTTGTATAATGTCGTTCAGGTCCAGCTCTGACTCCATGAACCTAAAATCAGGGAGATGAAGTCAATATTGTGCACAGTCGTACAGAAAAACAAGACAAACTTCACCAAGTAGAAAGAGACATCCTTACTTCTCAGGATTGTCAGGGAATTTAATACGCAACTCCTGGTTCTTGTAAGATCGCTTCTCAAAAGCTAGAATCATCTTCTTTACTGCACCTTCATCCATTGTTTCCACCTAATCAAAAAAAACAGATCATGTAGCTGTGGTGTTACAAAAGATGTTTAGGCAAGGCGGAAATAAGGTGCAGGACCTTTTCAGCATGTTTTATCTGTGTTCACATCGCATACTAGCTCATTATGAAACACCTTAGAACGAAGCCCCGACACAGACCCCCGGACACCGCTGTGGGAGAGGACATGATCCCTCGGCGTCTCTTCCGGGTTCGGCGGCTACGGCGCTGTGATTGGCCGGAGCCGCGATGACGTCACTCCCGCACATGCGCACGGGAGTGATTTTCCGGCAAGGAACTCTGAAGGTCCGCCGGACCTTCAGAGCGCATGCGCCGCTCGCGTAGGCGGCTGCATGCAGCGCAAATATCTCATAAACCGTGCCGGTTTAGGAGATATTAATTGTACCTACAGGTAAGCCTTATTATAGGCCTACCTGTAGTTAAAAAAAAAAAAAAAATCACAAAAAGCGGGATACTACCGCTTTAAAATCTGGCCTGTTAGTGGGCCCCGAGGATCGGAGTTGAGGACCACTGCTATAGAGAACATCTAGAAATGTTGCATCTAAGCAGTACCATGAAAAGAATACTTTAATCAGGTAAATATAAAATACAAAACAAATGGCAACCACTCCAACCTATAACTGGCCTTTACAGCAATGCAGCACATGGAAACGTGACTCATGTCAAAAAGCAAACTAATCCACAGACTCCTATACAAACATAGAGGCTGCCCCCACAAGTTCAACAAAATCTGGGATAGATGGGTACAATGTCCTGACACAAATCTATAGCATTATTTGAGTATGCTCCTTACTCACCGGGCGATATTACCCATTGTCCATGCATGTTACTGCATGCTGTTTGGCTGTTTATTCTTTATACTTGTACAGTTACTGTTTCAATTACCTTTTTTGCAGTCTTTGAAAAACTTTTTATTTTTGTATTGTACCAAACTTTAATAAAACTCACTGTTTAAAAAAAAAAAAAAAAAAAAAAAGCAAAATGAATTCCCAGCTCACTTAGTGCCGGTTCACACTAGGGCGACCCATAGGGTAGGGAAGCTGCGGACCCGTTCTAATAGGAGCGACACAAGTCGCTCCGACCTAGAAAAAGGGTCCGGAGCTTCTTTGGGGCGACCAGGAGGCGACCGCCATAGACTTCAATGTTATGGAGTCCGTGGCGGCCGCTCCGAGGCCTCCGCGTCGCTGCAGTGTGAACCGGCACTTACTAGCCAGCATGCAACAAAACAAATTGATCCTGTCTAAAATGTTGACATTCAAACCCAGGGGTTTTGTTTGCACACATAATACATGTGCAAGCTGTAGCGGCCACATCACGGCACCCCAATGTACTGCAGTCCTAAATCTATAATTTTGAGAATCTCCCGAGTTGGAGCGCATAAATAATAAATGATAGCTTAAAGGCAGATATGCCTGGAGGGAGCCCACCTCTACTTAAATGTACAAAAATGGACTGGACAGTCAGCAATAGCGCATTGACAGCAATGGTATCCAGTCCCCTCGCCAATTACTAGAGCTGCGCAATTCTGGATAAAATGAGAATCACAATTTTTTTGCTTAAAATAAAGATTCTCGGCGTATCATCCTTCACATTATACAAAAAAAACTGGGCTAACCTTACTGAAGTGTATTTTTTCCAAAGAAATTGAGTTTGAAAGACTGCTGCGCAAATACAGTGGGACATATAAATCTTAGTACCCAGTTGCAATATTTAAAGTAAAGTTTATCCAGGGAATATCCGTTTGCCTCTTGGGGGATCTGGGAGGAATTTTTTCCCCTGCTGTAGCAAATTGGATCAGGTTTAGCTGGGGGTTGGTTTTCGCCTTCCTCTGGATCAACTGCGGGTATAGGGTTGTGTATATGGGATTGTTTGGTTGTGTTTTTTTTTTTTTTTGTAGTATAAAAATTCTCCTGCGCTCGAGTATAACATAGGCCGGAGGGAAGAGAGATACTTCAAACTTGAGTGGACAAGCTTGTGGTCTTGCTGCCCCTTCAGCAGCAGCAACTCTTTTTTGGCTCTGAGGAAGGTGGTTCGCCCCTGAAACACGTCAGCCTAGACACAGCAGCCCCATGCGGCACACTGTATACCATTCAGCACAGTGCGGTTCCTTGGCTACCTTGGAGACTATATGTGTATTATGTTGATGTGTGGTTATACACACCTGCTTTGTGAGTATAATATATACTTAACATTTTTAATAAAAATTTTAGTGGTAACGCACTAGGTCGGTGCGCCCTCTTTTGTTGTCTCCTAGGTGTTTTTTTTTTTTTTTTTAATAAATATATAAATAAATAAAATGATTGGGGGTTCCAAGCACATTTCTAGTAAAAAAAATACTGTTTTTAACTCGTAAGCAACAAGTGTCAGAAAAATGGGATTTTTGACTTACCATAAAATCCTTTTTCTCTGATGTTAATTGACAGATACAGCTCCTGATTCTTAACCATTGGGTTTTACTGCCCCCTACAGGAGTAGGACAGGACACTAGGCAGGAAAAAGCTTGACTACGCCTATGGGCAGTCCCAGGGGGTATACTCCCTCTCTCTGCTCTAGGCACTCAGTTTTGTTACAAGCAGTGTCAGAAGAAAGCCAACTCCACAGAGGGGTGGGTGCTGTGTCCGCCAATGAACATCAGAGAAATTGATTTTACGATAAGTCACAAACCCCATTTTCTCTTTCGTTGATTAAAAAGGACACAGCTCCTGATTCTTTTTAACCATTAGGATGTCACAAGGCCGTGTTAAACATGAGGGGTGGGAAAAAATCTGAAAAAAATTCCCACGGCTAACCATAGCCAACCAGGTAACAGAGCTCACCCATAAACTGGAGCTCACCTGAAAAACAAAAAACACCCTCAAAGAGGACCAGGTCCTCTAAACAGCAGCCAACAAAAGCTAGCGGCCAAAAGAAGCATCCGCAGATGCCAACACAACCACTTTACAAAAAACTGTAAAAGTGTGCACCGATGACCAGGTGGCCGCCATGTAAAACCTGCATCACTGACGCTTGAAGACGGAAAGCCCGCAAGACACTTAAGTACCCTAGTAGAGTGCGCCTAAACAGGGAAAGGAAGAACCTAGAACCTTCCTAAAAAGACTCCATAGCCGCCAGGTACACCCCAATTGCCCTGGCCACATTCAAGACATGCAAGGCAATTTCCTTCTGATGTTGAGGCCTGGGACACAGGGAAGGCAACAGAATGTCTTCATTCAAATGGCAATCAGACACCACATTAGGAAGGAATGACAGACAGAGGCAAAGCACCACCTTATCCTTGTGAAGCACCATAAGGTGGATAGGATAACGCCGTCAGTTCCGACACCCTGCATGCAGCGGTGATAGCCACCAAAGAAGGCCACCTGTGTAAGCAGGGAAACCTCCCGAATATTTCCAAAGGGAAGCGTCAGTAGAGCTGAAAGCACCACATTAAGATTCAAGGGCATAAACGGAGTCCGCACTGAAGGAAACAAATGTCAGACACCCTAAAGAAAAAAGGTACGCACCAGGCAGAGTGTGGCCAAAGGTTATTGGAAAAAGACCACCAAAACCCCATACCTGGCCAATTTTTGTTCAACCCCCCGTTGAAGGAATATTAAGATCCGATTCACCGAGAATGAGCGAGGATGAACCCCTCACGCCACGCAACTAACATCTTCCACGTACAACGATAGATCTTCCTAGAGGCAGATTTCCTAGTTTTTAACAGTGTAGGAAATCACCAATTCAACCAACCCCCCCCCCCTCTCTTCAGGACCTGCTTTCAACAGCCAAGTCGTTAAAACCAGTGACTGTAAAGGAGGATGGAAGATTAGTCCTTGGGACAGCAAATCCTCCCTGAGAGGAAGTCCCCAAGCAGTGTCGGCGACCAGCCGTACCAGATCGGCGAGGCCAGTCTGGAGTCACTACAATGGCCGGAATCTCTTCTGCCTGAATCCTGCACAGGAGTCGTGGCAGAAGTTTGAGAGGGCTGGAATGAATCAGTGAGCCCACCTTAGAATGCCGGCTACTTGATGAGCCCCCAGGACACTTCTTTTGCCCCCTTGGTGATGGACATATACCACGGCCATGGCATTGTCCAAATTAATTTGTACCGGACACCCCTAAAGACGATTGTCCAATGTGCCAGACAAAGTCTGATCGCTCGGACTTCCAGTACACTAATCGGCAGTCTGGGCTCTGCTAGAGTCCAGACCCCCTGTGCATGTCTGTGCGTGCTGAGGACACCTCCCCATCCGGACAGGCTGGCATCCGTGGAGACAACTGTCCAGTACAGGAGGAGAAGGCTTTTCCCTGTTGAAGTGCCAGAGAGTGAAGCCACCTCTAGAGACCGTGGATCCCTGACCCATTTCAGCAGAATCTCTTTAGCAGAGATCTAGTGTGGAACTGTTCAAACAGACCGCCACGAGGGTGGACGCCATCAGTCCCGGGACGCGCATGCAGAGTCCAGAGTCAGACCCAGATAGGCCATTTTTGTGGACAGAACCAAAAGTAGACTCCTGAATGTTCAGGATCCCACCAAACTCTCTCAGAGTTCGCAGAGCAACCTCAGGTAGTCCATCAGAGCAGTCGGAGACTCCGCTCGCAGAAGATGATCATCCAGGTGCCCCAGTACCGTTATTTTGTGACAATGTTGTCAAGGTAAGAGGAACACCCTCACCCCTTTGGAGGGCCTGTGGGTGCCAAAAGGAACCGGTGCCTCAGACGCGGCATGAGCCACAACTTCCATTTTTAAAGTTTCACGCACTGACACAAACAGTGCATCCACCAGAGCCTATTTAAGCGCGGCTAGAGAAGCAGAGGAATCATCCTCACTATCCGAGCACCAAGAGTGCGTGGATGCAGACCCAGTTGTTTTGCTATATACTGAGCCCACCTTGAAAACATAATCAAGGGAGGCTGCCGACTGCGATCCTGCAAAGGGGACGCTGGCCAAGGGTCCACAAATGGACCACCTATTGGACCCGCAAAAAACAAGGGGGGGGGGGTCACCCCCCGAGCCCTCCATAGAGGACATAATAGGACATAGCCCCCTTAAAAGAGGGCCACCCGCTGTGAAGCTGAAGTGCATAAAGGGTACCCTCGCTAAAACAAAGCAGGTGCCCCACACAATGGCGGCAAGACTATCATTAAACATGAAGCGCCCCCACAGCGCCACTCGGTCAAAGGGAGGTGCCCAGCTGACCATATGGCCCAGAAGGCCTCAAGCCACATGCCTCAATGTTTGTGAGGGCCCAGCTGCAATTGCACAGAACCTCAGCCCGGCAGATGCCCAAAGTGGGGACTTCAGCTACACGCACTGGGGCCGCCACCCAATGGCGGCTCCCATCTTGGCCGCATGACCGAGTAGGTCGCAGCCTAAATTCTTGAGGGCGCCTGGCCGCCAGGACGCAAGCCCCAGCGGAGCCGACCACCCATGGCAGCGGAGGGGAAGGTGGATGCCCAAACAGGAGGCAGTGGCTTCCATTTACAGACCAAAGTTTATCCCTTTGAACTAAAAGAACAAAATGATTCAATGTTTCTCAGCGCTGAGCAATGATGTGATAAACTTTGCCGGCTGTTTTTCTTTCTTTGACAGCTGTGAGCACGAAATGGCTCTGCGCTGTCTGTTACATGAATCGTGAAAATGCCGGATCAGGATCGTGAGGGGGGTTGAATCGAGATTGCGATTTTTTAACGAATAAGCGTGCAGCTACAGACAGGAATCGGATTGCATGTGTGTGAATACCCATGCGATCCGATTTCAGTGCAGACCAAAAAAAGGGTCTTGCACTATTTTGGTCCGAATGCAATGCAAATTCAGCCATAGAAACTGTATGTCTAAATTTGCATCGCACAGACATCACAGGTGATGTGCACAGCCACGCAGTGCGAATCACATGTGATGTCGGTCATCACAATAGTGTGAACCCAGCCTTAAAGCAAAACTAAAGTTTCCAATTAAAAAAAACTGAGCAGGCAGACTCTTTATTGCATGCCAACATCCTTCTTTAGAATTTACACGTGTGCAGCTGAGTTTTCATTCAGACAGACTCTGTGTGCTGCGATGACGGAAGTCTTGCATATGAACAGATAGGACGTCATTCCACCCCGGAAGCCCAGCATGTGGAAGAAGCTGAGTTGAAGATGCCAGCAAGAGACCCCAGACCGTTAAAAGAGAGGCAATTGCAAACTTTGCTTTGAAGGTCTATTTATAAGGTCGTGAATGTGACTTTCACCAAATATTCTCTGGTGGTGAATCACTGTCATTTACCACACATACACCTGTTGCTAAATTGTCAGAATTACTGCTTTTTAAAGATGCCCCCTATTAATTAATTTTACAGCCAGCCTGCTTTTCCTAAGCAGTGTGATCACCTATAAACTAGGAAGGTTTGGGAAGCAGGGAACATGGAGAATAACATACATTTTTCCATAAAGCCGGACACCTGCTGAAATGTTATTTTTACACATTTCCTAATGGGATTCTGGGACTTTTCCAGCTCTGGTTAACTGGTAGCAACACATACCTCATCATCTTCAGCATTAGGTGCTCCATCAGCTATATCTAGTGCTTTATCGTCTTCCTGTGTGCCTCTTTCTTCATCACGGTGCCAGTTCCGGCCTCCTCTCTCTTTCCTCTGAGCTTTACCCTCCTCAGGGTCATCGTCCCTCGTTCGTTTAGTACCCCTGTCCGGCTGCAATGAGCACAGAAGAATGTAAAAGTTAGGGTGAAAATACCATAAGGTCTGAAATCAATGACTTGTACAGTAAGGCCATATACATTAGGGCCATATCATACTTGGAGACCAATTAAAAAAACATTGGATAACTAATAACCAGCTTAAAAAAACATTACACTAGAACAAAGCAAAACCCCCAATATCTTATCATGTGAAATAGTAAGGTTCTAGGTTTAGTAAGGTCAAGGTTTCCGTATACAAGCTTCAACTCTGAATCTGAATGGACACAGGGAGCTCCGACTCGACCCAGTTGCCACCCACAGCAAGCTGCTTGCTGTGGGGGCACTGAAAAGGAGGGAGGGACCAGGATCACAGAAGAGGGGCCCAAGGGGGCTGCTCTGTGCAAATCCACTGCAACAGAGGAGGTAAGTATAACAGTTTGATATTTTTATAGGGAAAAAAAAAAAAAAAACACGAGACTTTACAATCACTTTAAATATCATTGATGCAAGAGTAACTTTATTACGTGCGGAATACATTTTTACAATCTTACACTATGTGGAGCATTTTATGTTTTGGGGAACTCCAATGAGAGAACTTATTAGGAAGAGTGGTGGGCCAATGGTGAAAAGTCTCTGGAATCGCTAAAGGCCCTGGCAGGGCATATAACCACAAGCGCTAGTGACCTTCTGTAGTGGTGAGGTCCATGTGAGCTGGTAAGCGAGCTTTTCAGCCTTTAGTGGCAGTATTGATGCACAGATCACGTGTCAAGGTGGTGGAGATATACACCAGGAATAATTATCACATTACTTGTGGACATTTTATTTTTCTTTATTAGCGCAACTCTGCATAGAGATCTATATATATATATATATATATATATATATATATATATGTGTAATATATATCTGCTACTCCTATCAGAAACAGGCACTAGGCAGGAAAATAGCTTAACCACCCCTATGGGGGGCTGTCCCTGCAGGCATAACCCCACACACCCTGCTTGGGGAAAGTTGGCCACTGCATGCTGATTTATTGCTCATACACAGCAACCCCAAAAGCAACCCCAATACAATACAATTTCAAAACACAATTCTTGCTAACAAAAAAACTACAACTAGTGAAGATCCTGAAAATTGTTCACTTTAACCACTTCTGGACCAAAAGGATTTGCCCCCTTAATGACCAGGCCATTTTTTGCAATTCGGCACTGCGTTACTTTAAACAGACAATTGCGCAGTCGTGCGACGCTGTACCTAAATAAAATTGATGTTCTTTTTTCCCCACAAACAGAGCTTTCTTTTGGAGGCATTTGATCACCTGTGCGATTTTTATTTTTTACGCTATAATCAAAAAAAGAGCGACAATTGTAAAAATAAAAACAATATTTATTACATTCTGCTTTATAACATTCCCAAAAAAAAAAAATTTAAAAAAAATCAAAATTTTTTCATCCTTTTAGGCCAATTTGTATTCTGCAACATATTTTTTGGTAAAAAATCCCAATAAGCGTATTTTGTTTGGTTTGTGCAAAAGTTATCGTATCTACAAACTAGGGGAAAGATTTATGTCATATATATATTTTTTTTTTTTTACTAGTAATGGCGGCGATCTGCGATTTTTAGCGGTACGGCGACATTGCGGCGGACAGAACGGATCCCTAACTGACATTTTTGACACTTTTGGGGGGACCAGTGACATTACTACAGTAATCAGTGCTAAAAATATGCACGTTACTGTACTAATGACACTGGCAGGGAAGGGGTTAACCCAGGGGCGATCAAAGGATTAAGTGTGAGCCCAGGGGAGTGTTTTCTAACTGTATGGGGGAGTGACTTGTGAAATGAACATATAGACCTGTGATCCTATATAGAAAGATCACAGGTGCACTGTGATCATCTCAGAGAGAACAACGGTCTGCTGTGTTTACAACAGCTGACCGTTGTTCTCTCTCAGCGGGGAGCGATCGCGGGTGCCCGGCAGCAATCACGGCCGCTGGCCCCCATGGATCGGCATTCCCGCTGCCCAGGAGGTACGGCGGTTCGCGCAGCCCAGCCAGCCTGCCGCAGTATATCTGAGGGAGGCAGTCGGAAAGTGGTTAAATGGATGTAGGGCAGGGGAGTCAAACTCAATTTCATCACGGGCTGCATAAGCATCATGGCCACCCTCAAAGGGCCAGTTGTATCTGTAAGACTAGATGTCCAGACCACCCCTCCCCACTTACATCAGAAGTCAAAAGTCCCCTACCATCCCTTACATCACAGTGCACCCCCCTTTACCATGTGCTGCTGCTGGGAATAAACTGGGGGCAGAGCTGGGAAGCAGACATCGCAGGGTCTGGAGGAGGACTAGAGGAGGGCTGGAGTCTGCTGAATGCTCAGACCAGAGGAGGTGGGTGTTGCGGCTGCATAGAGAGGCGCAGGATCTGTAAAAGTTCTGACCTCCTCTCTGCTGCCGACTGCTGGGACAAGGTGGGGGGGGAGGATGGAAGGGGGTGCCGCAGCTGCAGGAGAGGTGCGAGGGCCACATGAAATGGCCTGGAGGGCCGGATTCGGCCCGCCGGCCTTGTGTTTGACACGTGATGTAGGGGAAAGACAACTGTATCCAGGTACAACTTATGAAGGAGGATTGGTTTCATCTCTGTATATCTTCTGAGGCCAGTCACTTCACTAGATAGATAGATAGATAGATAGATAGATAGATAGATAGATAGATAGATAGATAGATAGATAGATAGATAGATAGATAGATAGATAGATAGATAGATAGATAGATAGATAGATAGAAATAAAAGGGTTTACAACCACTTTAAGCTAAAGGCTAGTGGTTGTTATCCTAAAGCCAGCATTACCAGCCACTATATAATCTTTGAGGATGGTTGTACTACAGAACACCTCCTGATAGAAAGCTGCCCCACGCTGCGCAGGCCAGGCAGATAAAAGCCTTTAGTCTGCATCTTAAGTCTGTAATTTAATTTTCAATTTTTCCATCAAGAGTACAAGACAGGGGATTTTACTAATAATTGCCGTTACCCTATAAGACCAGCGCATGCAAATCACATGAGCTTCAGATAAATACATTAAATAATTGTACAGCTGAATACTTCTCTAGAATCTCCGCAAGGGAAATAAAATCAACACAAGTATCTATTTTTGAAACAAGACAAACAAGAGACATCTGCTCGGAGGAGCCGGGAAGGAGAGGCGTTTAATGTTTCCTGCCCAACATAACCTTGCTCAATAAAAAGGTGCGGCAAAGGCAAGCAATCAAAACGTGCGGCTTGGGGGTTACAGAGCAAGGCAGAGCCTTGTTCTGGATGCAAGTGGTAATTTGCCAATTAATAATTCATGCCCCTCGTTAGACATTCACTAATCTTGCCCTGCCAGCTTACACCGATGCTCAGATGAAGTGCTGGGGATTTGGTGGTGTAAGTGGATCCCTTCTGTCCGCTCGTCTCCCCGCGCTGAGGCCAATTTGTGGGCTTTAATTAAAATTATTAATTACCAAGCACGAAAAGACCAAATTTTATCTTCCGAAGACAGCGGGAAGACAGATTTTTTTTTTTGAGACCGTGCAAAACTGATGATATTTCGATGCCCGCGCTTCCAGGTCCATATGCCCTCCTTATGCGTCACTCAGATGCCTCCAACCCACGCTGCCTTGATGAAGTGTCTGCAATAAGCTGCGAAAGGTTAATGTTTCAGCCTGTAATTTCTGTAATCAACCTTCAACTCTTCGCTGCCCCCGGTGAAATCATTAGGTATTAAACAGTTATGAAGCAGGAGAAGGTACAAGGTACAAGACATGATTTGAAAACCAATTTAGAAGCAGTTTGCATACTGATGGGCCCACTACGTGCACAAGGAAAAAGAAAAGAAAAAAAATGTATGCACTAAAAAAAGCTGTTTAATTGCCCTTTTCACACTCACTCTGCTAATGTAAATTATTCAATTTTCTAACATCAGTTTCTCTAGCAGCTTGCTAAAGTAGCAACTGTACTAAAAAATAGAAAATCTGACTCTAAAACACTTCACAAGAGCTGTGAGAAAACAAGAAACTGCAAACTCTTAAAAAGGTAAAGCCGCCAAATTCATGCAATTCAGTCCAAGCAAAAAAGGGGAGGATTTCCCGTCACCAGACCATTCAACATCCACAAACATCTTTCCATAAGTTTATACACCAATCAGCCATAAAACCTTATAACCACTCACAAGTTAAGTGAATAATATATATATATATATATACATATACACACACAGTGCATTGTGAAAGTATTCGGCCCCCTTGGAATTTTCAACCTTTTGCCACATTTCAGGCTTCAAACAAAGATATAAAACTGTAATTTTTTTTGAAGAAACAACAACAAGTGGGACACAATCATGAAGTGGAACAAAATTTATTGGATATTTCAAACTTTAACAAATAAAAAAATCTGAAAAATTGGGCGTGCAAAATTATTCAGCGCCTTTAATTTCAGTGCAGCAAACTCTCTCCAGAAGTTCTGTGAGGATCTCTGAGTGCCGGTTCACACAATATAATGAATGTCTATGCAAGTCGCTCCGAGGTCTCCCCGAAGTAGTACAGGACCCTTTTTTCTAAGTCGGAGCGACTTGTGTTGCTCCTATTAAAACGGGTCCTGTAGCACTGCATGGACCGCGACTTGTCAGGCTGAGTCACGGTAGTGTGAATGGATACTGAAATGATCCAATGTTGACCTAAATGACTAATGATGATAAATAGAATCCACCTGTGTGTAATCACATCTCCGTATAAATGCACCTGCACTGTGATAGTCTCAGAGGTCCGTTTAAAGCTCAGAGAGCATCATGAAGAACAAGGAACACACCAGGCAGGTCCGAGATACTGTTGTGGAGAAGTTTAAAGCCGGATTTGGATACAAAAAGATTTCCCAAGCTTTAAACATCCCAAGGAGCACTGTGCAAGCGATAATATTGAAATGGGAGTATCAGACCACTGCAAATCTACGAAGACCTGGCCATCCCTCTAAACTTTCAGCTCATACAAGGAGAAGACTGATCAGAGATGCAGCCAAGAGGCCCATGATCACTCTGGATGAACTGCAGAGATCTACAGCTGAGGTGGGAGACTCTGTCCATAGGACAACAATCATTCGCATACTGCACAAATCTGGCCTTTATGGAAGAGTGGCAAGAAGAAAGCTATTTCTTAAAGATATCCATAAAAAGTGTTTAAAGTTTGCCACAAGCCACCTGGGAGACACACCAAACATGTGGAAGAAGGTGCTCTGGTCAGATGAAACCAAAATCAAACTTTTTGGCAACAATGCAAAACGTTATGTTTGGCGTAAAAGCAACACAGCTCATCACCCTGAACACACCATCCCCACTGTCAAACATGGTGGTGGCAGCATCATGGTTTGGGCCTGATTTTCTTCAGCAGGGACAGGGAAGATGGTTAAAATTGATGCAAAGATGGATGGAGCCAAATACAGGACCATTCTGGAAGAAAACCTGATGGATTCTGCAAAAGACCTGAGACTGGGACGGAGATTTGTCTTCCAACAAGACAATGATCCAAAACATAAAGCAAAATCTACAATGGAATGGTTCACAAATAAACATATCCAGGTGTTAGAATGGCCAAGAACTGAAAACTGCTGTTCACAAACGCTCTCCATCCAACCTCACTGAGCTCGAGCTGTTTTGCAAGGAGGAATGGGCAAAAATGTCAGTCTCTCGATGTGCAAAACTGATGGAGACAATTATCTAAATAGATAAGGAAGAAATGTATAATATAGTTCAGGCAAGAGATCCCCTCGGTCACGTTCTCCTCTCCCTTTGGGGGTTTTTTTTTTTTTTTTTCTCTCTCTTCCCTTTCTCATCGGGCCAAGATTCAAGTATGAAAATTCTGCATCTGAAAACAGGAGGGTATATGTAAAAAAAAAAAAAAAAAAAAAAAAAAAAAAAATGATCTATTTATCCCCCAAACAGGGGGAAGGTGGGTTGGGTAGGGGAAACTGGAAAATCCTCACCGGTAGTCTCCAACCTCTAACCCCAGAAGGCTTGCGCCCGAGTACTGGTCTAGGACCGCCGGACGCCTATACGCCTATTTTTTCTTTTTTCTCCCTTTTTTTTTTTTTTTTTTTCCTTTTCTCTCTTCCTATTTTTTTTTTTTTTTTTTTTTTTTTTTTTTTTTTTTTCTCCTTTCCACAACATGGACACTATTAAAATATGCTCATTAAATGCTAAGGGATTAAATGTTCCCGAGAAAAGGCGGATGCTATTCTCGGACTTAAAAAGCTCACGTATTGATATCGCTTATATACAGGAAACTCATTTCAAGGAAGTAAAAACACCATTACTTAAAAATAGATTCTACCCATCGATATATCATTCTACCAGCTCGAATAGTAGAACCAGAGGCGTATCTATAATGATCTCTGGACAGGTACCTTGGACATGCTCACAGGTCTGTGCTGATTCGGAGGGAAGATTCCTTTTTCTGAAAGGAAATATTGGAAACATTAAGGTGACTTTAGCCTCAGTATATGCCCCAAATATACAACAAGACGTATTCATGGCGAGATGTCTTGATAAACTCCAAGAATTTCAGGAGGGTCAACTTATCTTCGGAGGAGATCTTAACATGTCCCTGATACCATCAGAGGATTCGTCATCAGGAACCTCCTCCTTACCTCCTAGAATCAGAAAGCGAATTGCGAAACAACTTCACAAGGCACGCTTGATTGATGCATGGCGTTTGTTACACTCTGGGGAGAGGGACTATACTTTTTACTCCCCCCCACATGCATCATATTCACGGATAGATTATTTTCTCATCCCACATTCACAATTACATTCAGTACAGTCGGTAATTATTGGTTCTATTACATGGTCCGATCATGCGCCATTGACACTTACATATACTTTAACAGAAACACCACTTACTAGATCACAGACATGGACATTGAATCTGAGCCTTCTCCAAGAGGTAGCGGTTACCACTGAGGTGGAGAAAGAACTTACACATTATTTTCAAACTAATTTAGATGAGGAAATAAGCCCAGGGGTGACATGGGAAGCCCATAAAGCAGTAATTAGAGGGGTGTTTATTAAACACGGGGCTCGGCTCAAGAGACTTCGTACACAACAAACGACCTTACTCCTACAGACCTTACATGATTTAGAATCACGACATAAACATGCACCTACGGCAGAGTTGCTGAAGGAACTTAATAATATACGTAAACAAATAGTAGATCTTTTACAATATAAAGCTAAAGCAGCATTACAAAGAGGCCGAAGGGTGATGTATGAGTCGGGTGATAAATGCGGGAAAGTGTTGGCTCGAACCTTACGTGACATGCAAACCAAGGCTTATGTCCCGAAGCTTATATCCCCTACGGGTCAGAAAGCTGAACGACCTGAGGACATAGCACGAGACTTTAGGAAATATTACTCGTCACTTTACAACTTGCTTCCGCAGCCCCCTGACTCAGATGATGTGATTAATTACCTCACTAAGTCAGGAATGCCAAGCCTACCAGAGGAGGTGAAAGAGGAGTTATCGGCTACTATCTCCCTGGTGGAGTTACAAACAGCAATTAATAACACTAAAACCGGAAAAGCACCAGGGCCAGATGGGCTGCCGTTACAATATTATAAGATCTTCTTCCCAATCCTCGGTCAACAAATGGCTGATCTGTTCAACAAATTGAGCCCTGACTCCCCATTCCATAGAGACACATTGCGAGCCCATATATCGGTGCTCCCAAAGGAAGGGAAGGACCCTACAACGTGCCCTAGCTATAGACCAATCTCACTACTTAATGTAGATCTGAAACTATTTTCTAAGATTCTTGCCACCAGACTTCAATCCCATTTACCTTCTCTGATACACTTAGATCAGGTGGGCTTTGTACCCACCCGGGAAGCGCGGGATAATACCGTGAAAGCCCTCAACCTTTTACACATAGCCTATGATTCCAAACAAGCATGCACTTTCGTCGGGACAGACGCGGAAAAGGCATTTGATCGGGTCAGTTGGGACTTTATGGCCGCGGTATTACGACATATAGGGGTGGGGGATATGATGAGAAACTGGATATTACAACTATATTCAACCCCATCGGCCCGAGTTAAGGTAAATGGGGTTTTGTCTGAAGGATTTGACATCTCGAACGGTACAAGGCAGGGTTGTCCGTTATCACCCTTATTATTTGTCCTTACCTTAGAACCCTTTCTTTGTACAATTCGAGACAACCCTGATATCAGTGGCATAAAAATCATGGGCACTCAACAGAAAGTCTCTGCATATGCTGATGATATGCTCTTTACTTTAACTAATCCCATCATTTCTTTACCGAATCTACTTCAGGAATTCCGCTTATACGGTGCATTATCTAATTTGAAGATCAATTTGAGTAAGTCTGAAGCGATGGGAGTAGGGATGTCTCAATCCCTTAAAGCACAATTGCATACAAATTTTAACTTAAAGTGGACAGAACGGGCTTTGAAATACCTGGGAACTCTCTTACCTCCTGAGCCTTCCCAGGTGTATATATTAAACTTTCCACCACTTTTGAGTAAAATAAGCAATCAACTATGTAAATGGCATACAGGACTTAGTTCCTGGTTCGGACGCTGTAATATATTAAAAATGAATATTCTCCCGAAAATTCTCTATCTTCTTCAGGCTCTACCCATTTCGATACCTTCTAATTATTTCCGACAGATACAGACAGTGTTCTTGAAGTTTATATGGGCCCAAAGGAGACCAAGACTTCAAAAACAACTACTCTCTCTCCCTAAAAAATATGGAGGCCTGGCGGTCCCAGATCTATTAAAATACTATCATGCGGTACATTTAAGTAGACTTATAGATTGGTGTCGCCACACGGAGACCAAACTTTGGCCCAATATAGAACAGGCGCAATGTGATATACCCTTGAATAGAGCACCGTGGTGTCTTGGCTTTTTGCCTCGAGACATGACACGTCACCCGACAGTGGGAACAACGATTCGGATATGCGCAAAATTTCTTCTTAATCCAGCTTTCTCTACAAGACACTCCCCACTAACGCCAGCCCTGGGGAACCCACAGTTTGCACCGGGATATCAGGATAGATCCTTTCGTAGATTAATAAACATGGGGATCTTCCAAGTTTCTCACTTCTTGATATCGGGAGCATGGGCGCCAGTGGCTACCTTGACCTCTTTAGGAGGGGACTATGGACTAGATAACTGGAAAGCATTCCAACTGAATCATTTTTTACAATCCTTACCCCCCCCTGGGGAATTTGACAGACCACTTACTACCTTTGAGGACATGTGTACACAAACAGGTACGATATCCCATGTACTCTCAAAAATCTACTCTCTTATAGTCACTCCATCATTAGATTATAGACCACCTTATATTGCTGGTTGGGAGAGAGAATTAAACTACAAATTTACATTAAAACAATTACAACATATATTACAATCTGTATTTAAATCCTCTATTTGTACACGGATACAGGAGACAAATTATAAATTGATATCTAGATGGTATTACACACCGGCACGACTACATATAATTTCATCCCAAATATCAGATAGATGTTGGCGGTGTCAGGAGGAAAAGGGGACTCTATTGCACATTTTTTGGAGCTGCTCCAGACTTAAGGGATTTTGGAAACAAATACGGGAGATATCTCAGAAATTCACGGAATATATAATACCTGATGAACCTATTTTTTTTCTTTTCCATGCACCGGAGATATCAGGTAGACAATACAAACATTCTATTATCCGACATTTTTTGGATGCGGCAAAAACTTGTATACCCATAAGATGGCGAGACCCCAATCCACCAACCATTAACATGTGGATGAGTAAGGTAGAGGAAATAAATAAGTTTGAAGATATGATCCTGTCGGCACAAGGGCAACATGAACGATATACAAAAATATGGGCAATGTGGAATCAGTTTGTTGTCTCAGATGAAGGGAGGGCACTTGTCACCGGTCCCTAATGACCATTGTTACACCTTTTCCCGGGCTTAGTTGTAATAAGAAAATAGAGGGAAGCAATGTCGTGAATTAAACAAGAAATGGAACATATTAAGATATGGTGCCGCTTGGAATTGGGGAGGAGATGGGCCATCTGGGGGGGGGGGGGGGGGAGGAAGGAGAGGAGAGGAAGAACTCGAATACATAAGAAATGGTATTTATATAGTACCATAAGGTATAATGGACATAATAGAAATACAAAATGGGCATTTAAGGGAACACAATGAGAAGGGGAAGGAAGAGTTGGAAGAATGGACACAAGGTGGAGTAAAATTAAGCTTAAGGCACTGAGACGGTTGGACACGGGAGGTAGAGAGATAGCACTGGGGAAGAAGAGAATAGCACAACGGGATAAGAGAGATTAGGACCCCCCTGCGGGGGTATGAGATTAACACAGACAGCAGATTGTTTGCACAGAAGGGGGTACATCGGGATTGGCAATTTTTTTTTTCTTTCTTTTTTCTTTTTCACAAGTAGATAATTCTAGGCATTGAGATAACCTGGACACGGGGGGTAGAGACATAGCACCGACAGCACTAATGGAATATGAGGGATTATGACCCTCCTGAGGGGGTATTGGATTGACACGGATGGTAAATTGTTTGCACTGAGGGGGGCACATTGGAACTAGTATAATTTAATATATCACCTAAGTAAAATATGTCCCGAATTCCCTTCCTCCTACCCCCTTCTCCTCCTCCCCGGCCCTTCCTCGTGTTTGCCCCCTATTTTTCTCTCCTTCTCTATGACTATCCCTTAATGTCAGAGAAGGTTAAACTTCGCAACGAGCAGACTGATACTTAAAGTATCAAGTCTGAATACCATACCAAACTGGGAAATGATTTAGGTTCCCAGATAAGTTCCCCCCCCCCCTAAATTATAGGAGGGGGGCACAATTTTTTGGGGAGAGGAGGGGAAACATTTATACTGACTTAGACTGGTTGCCTTATGGCAGTAGTGTATATGAGAGAAGGAATGGAGGAGAAGAGGTGATGACGATCCTCTGTAACATAAGCTAGAAGATAAAAGTTGAATAAACATCTTTTGTGGGTAGAGAGAAGGTGGTCAAGGTCTCCTATGACTAAATGAATTTCTGGGTTGGATGGATCTGTGAGCAGTACAAGGATGGTTTTGGTAGAATAAATGAGATATGACATAAATTGGCATGATACCAGTTGTGGTATCTTCCCCCCCCCCCTTTTTTTTTCCTTCTTTTTTTTTTTTTTTTTTTCCTTTTCTTTTTTTCTATTATTCTTTTGTCCTTATTTTGTATTTAATTTTTTCTCTCTTTTTCTTGGTTGTATTCTATATACTTTTTAAATATTTTGGAAAAATGTTTAAGAGACACGGGAGAGTACCGCTGTTTTTCACGATATGGCTAATATAAGTTCTATAATTTTGATTATACCTGTTGAGATGGTGATTAATACACAATGGACTATGATTGAAATAATTATATGTTAATATTTGAGCCATGTAATTTGGACTTGGAATGTGATGTTGGAATATCTTCTTTGTCTCTTTTGTATAAATAAATAAATTTAAAAAAAAAAAAAAAAAAAAAAAACTGATGGAGACATACCCCAAGCGACTTACAGCTGTAATCGCAGCAAAAGGTGGCACTACAAAGTATTAACTTAAGGGGGCTGAATAATTTTGCACGCCAAATTTTTCCGTTTTTTATTTATTAAAAAAGTTTGAAATATCCAATAAATTTCATTCCACTTCATGATTGTGTCCCACTTGTTGATTCTTCAAAAAAAATTAGTTTTATATCTATGTTTGAAGCCTGAAATGTGGCAAAAGGTCAAAAAGTTCAAGGGGGCCGAATATTTCCGCAATGCACTGTAAAATATATAATAGGGATGCACCGATCTGATATTGGGATCGGATATCGGTGCAGATACTGCCACGATAGCTGGATCGGTAAAATTAACGATCCACGGGCCGATCCTGTTTTGCTGAGTCCCAGCGCCGCCGATCCACAGGCTGATCCTGTTTTGCTGAGTCCCGGCTCAGCCGTACCTTACTTGGTGTAGTAGTATGGGATGGGAAACGCTACTTCCTGTATAGGTCCGGCTCACAGGAGGAGTGATATCAGATGCACTCCGCCTCTGAATGGAGGAGCCATACACAGGAGGCAGCGGCTTTGCTCTGTACAGCAGCCGCATGCATATTGTGAAGTTCCGGATCGGTATCGGCAGATACACAATGCCAGATATCGGTATTGGTACAAGAAAAGTCGGATCAGCGCACCCCTAATATATATATTATATATACACATACATACATACACACACATACCTCATAAAATTTTAATATCATAAAAAAGTTAAATTACAGTAAATCAATTCAAAAAGTGAAACACTTATATTTTACATAGATGCGTTACAGAGTAAAATATTTCAAGCATTTCGTTATTTTATTTTGACGATTATGCCTTACAGCTAGTGAAAACCCAAAATTCAGTATCTCAGAAAATTTGAATATTACATAAGACCAATAGAAAAAGAGGATTTTCAATACAGAAATGTTGGCTTACTTAAATGTATGCCCATGTACAGTATAGTATGCACTCAGTACTTGGTCGGGGCTCCTTTTGCATGAATTACTGCATCAATGTGGCGTGGCATGGAGGGGATCAGCCTGTGGCACTGCTGAGGTGTTGGGGAAGCTCAGGTTGCTTTGATAGCAGCCTTCAGCTCATCTGCTCTGTTGGGTCTGGCGTCTCTCATCTTCCTCTTGCCAATACCCCACAGATTCTCTATGGGGTTTAGGTCAGCGAATTTGCTGGCCAATTAAGCACAGTGATACCATGATCATTAAACCAGATATTGGTACTTTTGGCAATGTGGGCAGGCGCAAAATCCTGCTGGAAAATGAAATCAACATCTCCATAAAGCTGGTCAGCAGAGGGAAGCATGAAGTGCTCTAGAATTTCCTGGTAGAGGGCTGCCTAGACTTTGGACTCAATAAAACGTAGTGGACCAACACCAGCAGATGACATGGCTCCCCAAATCATAACTGACTGTGGAAACCTCGCATTGGACCTCATGCAACTTGGATTCTGTGCCTCTCCACTCTTCCTCCAGACTCTGGGACCTTGATTTCCAAAAGAAATGCAAGATTTTTCAGTCAGCGATGATTTGGGGAGCCATGTCATCTACTGGTGTTGGTCCACTGTTTTTTCTCTTAGAGACTCTTTGGGGTATTGTCAAGAGGAAGATGAGACACCAGACCCAACAATGCAGATGAGCTGAAGGCCGCTATCAAAGCAACCTGGGCTTCCATAATACCTCAGCAGTGCCACAGGCTGATCGCCTCCATGCCACACCGCATTAATGCAGTAATTCATGCAAAAGGAGCCCTTGCCAAGTACTGAGTGCATACTATACTGTAGTGTACATGGACATACTTTCCAGTAAGCCAATATTTCTGTATTAAAAATCCTTGTTTTATTGGTCTTATGTAATATTCTAAATTTTCTGAGATACTGCATTTTGGGTTTTCACTTGCTGTAAGCCATAATCATCAAAATTAAAAGAAACAAATGCTTGAAATATATCACTCTGTGTGCAGTGCATCTACAGTATATAAAATATTTGAGCTTCACTTTTTAAAATGAATTACTGATATAAAATATTTTTTGATGATATTCTAATCTTATGATATATACACACACATACACACATTATATATATATATATATATATATATATATATATACACACACACACACACACATACACACACACACACACAGTATATATAAACTCCCTCCGACGAAGCCGATAACGAAACACATTAGGGCGTGACCACGCAGCAGCGTCACGAACGGCTTCCAGCGACTGTCCTCAGCCCTCTGCGCCGGCGGTGACCGCAGGACTGCCTAATGATGAGAGACGCTGACAGTGAGCCTGGAGCCTGGTTATTTGGATGCATTGCTTTTATATTCTTGTGCCATGTAAGTAAATTATGAGAAGGGGGGTTCTGTGTGGATGAATAAAGTTTACAGACTAGGGCTGGGCGATAAAACGATACCGATATGTATCGCGATAGTGACATTTTCGATAGCAATAAAAGACTGAACGATAAAACGAAAAGTCCGCTCCGACGGGTTTAAGCTTTAAAAATGGCGCCGCCCGTCACATACATGTCACCGCGCACGCGCCGCTCAGGAGAGGCCTGGAATAGCCGAAATTACACGAGCGGTGGCGGCGCGTGCGCAATGACGTGGCGGCGCCATTTTTAAAATGAAGGCGCCTCTGGAACAGGTAAGTGAAACAGCTTCACTACCTGCCATTATGCAGGGCTGCGGGCATGGTCTACCTGTACCAAGCCCACAGCACTGCATCTCCTGTAGTATGCCCACAACCCCGGATCCTCTTGTACCATGCCAGTACCCTGCATTCTCCTGCACCATGCCAGTGCCCTGCATTCTCCTGCACCATGCCAGTGCCCTGCATTCTCCTGCACCATGCCAGTGCCCTGCATTCTCCTGCACCATGCCCGCCGCCCTGCATTCTCACCCTAGGGTCCTTATTTTAAATGGGTAATAAAAAATATCAATAATTATCGATATCGACCGATATGAAACACCGATATCGTGATACAGTTTTCAGCCATATCGCCCAGCCCTATTACAGACTACACTAGCTGTGCTGTCGTCCTTTTCTTATGATGCTGGGACCGTTTGTTACTCTATCTTGAGAGAACAAGATCAGCCTGCTAAGAGATAGTGGCCGGTGTCTGATGTTAGGAGATCAATGCCTTACTGATTTCGATTGGCGGTGAGTTTTCTACCATAAGGGGGAGGATTTGCACGAGGTGTGGCGACGGTCAAGTTTGTTTCCTGCCATGTACATCCCTGCAGTTATCTTTAATCACTGCTGTATCACATGGTGTGCCGCCAATCATGCATTAGCGGACTGTCATTATGGGACTGCTATTAAATTTATTGCTATATGCACAGCACCCATGTGCCATTTATTACACGCCGCTAATGTTAGATTTCATCCAATATCTAGCACATTTTAATTTCTCATATTTTTTAGTGGCTGCTCTTTTTTATGTGTATGTTTTGATCAATTTCACATTATTTATCACGATCTATTGAATTTTTTGGCGCTGAGTGGATACATCAATCTGTATTGGTGTTTCCCTTTGTTCTTTGCGAGTATATATATTTATTATATATTATTATACACACACACACACACAGCAGTCAGGAAATCCAGCATCAGATATTTTTTATGCTAAGTGATGTAATAGAAGTGATGTAGACACCTACATGTGCTTATTGCCTCTCACTGACATCAGTCATCCCTCTGGTAATACTGCGTTTCTCTTCAGGACAAAGCCTTTATTCAAACAATAGAAATACAAAAGAGAGCACCAGACCAACTACCCTTATTTTTGCTCAGCAACTGATGTAAATTTATTACTTCATGTGCAGAAGAATTCAATTCTGGTTGTAATATATAGTATATCTGTGAAGTCACTGTTTTCTGAGTGCATGCAAGTTTCATCCCGAGTTAATCCCTGATGGAGTGGTGTCGCTGTTGAAATGGGTTGGTTGTTTGACTTTATTTTATTACCAACAATCAAAAATATCTTTGACGCTTATCAAGTTTTGATCTGGCGCTTCTTTTTGTATTTCTATGGTTCGCGCTACTATTGAAGGAAGCCACTCCACCAGAGCTATTGAGCTTGTTGACTACATTTACAAGGCTAAATATTCCCAGCACCTCTGAGTATATTGTTCTAGAGCAGGGGAACCTATGGCTCGCGATCCAGACTTGGCTCTTTTGATGGCTGCATCTGGCTCGCAGACAAATCTTTAATAAAGGGGGGCGTGTCCAGACGTGAGCCGCGCTAAAAGTGTAGTCCCAGAGCTCCGCCGCGTCTACCACTCAATCCAGTACCATCCGCGTAGCTGTGCCCAGTGCCAAGGAGATTTCTGCATCCATCGAAGGCACACTTTGTGGGCTACCCACCGTTCGTCTCTGGGTGACCAGATTGCCGCGCTACGGACCCTACAGCCTACTCGTGGTACCGCCACCGGCTCATGCGCTGTGCATCTGAGGGCCTTGGCAATCACCGCCCGGTAAGGAGACCTGCCATCTGCTCCCTGTGCCTCGACAGACACAATCTCCTTCCCCTCTTGAGCTGCCTCTCACATCCACTTCTGAGGCCTTCAGCAGCCGGCCGCCATTTTCTCAGGGCCTATGCTCACCTCCATCACTCGCAGGCGCTTCACCACTCCGGCCTCATTGCATACCTGCCTGCTCTGCTCTCTTCCCGACCGGACTCCAGGCACTTTCACACGGCTCCATCTACTCACTGTATAGCTGTGGCCCATGAATATTAAATAAAGGTTCCCGACCCTGAAATATAGTGTATGGCTCTCACGGAATTACATTTAAAAATATGTGGTGTTCATGGCTCTCTCAGCCAAAAAGGTTCCCGACCCTGTTCTAGAGCCTATGTACAGGCATTATCCAGTCACTGCATCCAATCCTGCACTCCAAATGCTTCCCCAGAAAGAAACAATTAATCATGTAAATCCTAATACCCAAGCTATTTTTTTATACCGTTGCTGTTTATTGTGATATGAATTTCATTTTTTCATACAAATACTGAGATCCACTTTAAGAAAAAGTTGCTTTCAGCGAAAACCAAAAAGTAAAATAAGATTAGATCTTATTCAACATTGGATCAGACACGGACTGCTGGAATAAGCCTGGGACTTTATTGGCTCAAATGTACTACCACAATCGTATGAGATTGATCTCTTTGTTTGGATCACATTATTTTCAATGTGAGCTGCTACATAAAAAGATTTTCAGTAGCACGATCGAGCAATTTGTCTTCCATGATCGCACAATGCTGCAGCTTAATCACATAGAGGGAGATAAATCACTAATAGTTTCCCTCTTCCATAGACTTGAATGACAGCAAGAGAATAATTGGTCATTTGGAAAGATTTCTGGGTGATTGTTCTCATTCTGATACACCATTATTTTTTCAAGTTTTTTCAAGCTCAACTCTATTGGCGCTTTTCCACTGCATGGAACCGAACGGTTCGGCTCGCTTTTGTGCTTTTCCACTGCTGGTACCGCATGGTACGGTGTAGGAACGGTTCGGTACGGTACGGCGGCGCTTTTCCACTGCATGGAACCGAACGGTACGGCTCTCAAAAACAGTACCGACTCGATTGTGGTTCCAAGAGGTACCATACCGGTACCATATCCCACAATCCTTTGCATGCAGTCACTACTAGCCACTGATTGGTCAGAGAATTGTTATCCCACCCACTTAACTTTAGTACTACTTTAGTGGAAAAGCAAACCATACCGTACCGAACCGTTCCAACGCCGTACCATGCGGTACCAGCCGTCGAAAAGCAAACCGGGCCAAGCAGGGCTGAGCCGGTACTTGCAGTGGAAAAGTGCCATATGTTGGGAAGACCCCCTTTGAAGCACCACCACTTGCATTTTTTTAATCCCAATGAACCCTCTTTAAAGTGGTAGTAAACTAATTTTGCCTATTTTTGCAAATTTTTATTTATTATTATTTTTGCCTATTTATTTAGTTTATAATAAAGCTTACCTGTGGATAAAATGAATATCTCCTAAACAAGCACTGTTTAGGAACTATTCCAGCGAGCAGCAGCCTGTGACGTCACCGGCGCATGCGCTCTGAAGGAACAGCATACTCGTGCCGTTACTTTAGAGCGAAGTGACCTGCCTGGGGCTCTTGCACGCATTCGCGGGAGTGATTGTATCGCGGCTTGGCCAATCAGAAGGCTGGAGCCCGCGAAACCAGAAGGAAGACCAGGTAAAGATGGAAACCCTGTCAGTGGTAACAGCTCATCACTGGGGAGCTTTTAGGGTAAAGTATTTTATAATGTGTTCATATGTAATGCCTACTAACATCACATTACCTTGCAAAGAAACTTTTTTTTTTTTTTTTCCCTAACAAGCTTTACTACCATTTTAAGTTATTACTGTAATGCAGTCATGTTTTTTATTATAAAACTAAGGGTTGAAAAACCAGCAGCCCCTCTCCTGTGGTCTATCATGGCACTGAGCACTTCTCTAATCCACATAGATGTTTCCTAATACCATGAATTAGGTAGTGTTCAGATGGGAATGTCAGAGCTGGGCTGCTGCTTAACCACTTAAGCCCCGGAAGATTTTACCCCCTTCCTGACCAGGGCCTATTTTGCGATTCGGCACTGCGTGACTTTAACGGACAATTGCGCGGTCGTGCGACGCTGTACCTAAACGAATTTGACATCCTTTTTTTCCCCACAAACAGAGCTTTCTTTTGGTGGTATTTGATCACCTGTGCGGTTTTTTGATCATGAGCTATAAACAAAAAAAGAGCGTCAATTTTGCAAAAATAACAATATTTTTATATGAAATCCCCCCCCCCCCCCCAAAAAAAAAATGTAAAAATCTAAATTTAACATTTTAGGCCAATTTGTTTTAGGCTACATATTTTTGGTAAAAAAAAAAAAAAAAAAAAAGTCGCAAAAAGCGTATTTTGATTTTTTTGCGGGACTGCGACATTGCGGCGGACAGATCGGACCCTTGACTGACATTTTTGACACTTTTGGGATTACCAGTGACATTACTACAGTAATTAGTGCTATACATATGCACTGTTACTGTATAAATGACACTGGCAGTGAAGGGGTTAACTTTTTGAGAGGGAGGGGTTAAGTGTGTCCCTAGGGGCGTGATTCTTACTGTGATTGGCTGTGGCTAGTTGTGTAAGAACAGTGATCAACGGTCCTACATAGTAGAACCGTATGATCACCATTTTTACACAGGGGAGAATGACAGGCGGCTTTGTTTACATTAGCCGCCTGCCTTTCTCCCGGTGTCACGAATGATCGCGAGTGCCCAGCGGACATCGGGTCCGCCGGGCACACGCGCAGGGGGAATCCGTGACCGAGCGGGAGCGCGCATTCGGCGGCGCGCGCTCGCTCGCTCCCCAGAGCCTCACAGGCTAGCGACCTACGTCGCTTTGCCTGTGAGGGGCTTACTGCTGCAGTAAATCTACTGACGGCAGCCGGCAAGTGGTTAAGCATGAGAATCAAGTGCGTGCTGCCAACGAATATTTTTTAAAAATATGTAGATAACTGCGCTGAGTAAAAGAGTCCCAACCATATAAAAAATTAAAATAGCAGATACACTAGTCATATACTGAACATATGATGAGAACAAGATGATTAAAAGTATGTAGCGCTTATCACAAATTAGTTGTTATGGGCAAATTATTTAAAAGATAGTCCATAAAAAGTCCATAGAGAAGAACTTTCGGAGATCCTCGTGGAAGAGTATAATCACACGACAACCAAAACTGAGTGGGAGGGTGCAACAGATCCGCAACCAAATGAAATGCCAAAACATGCTTACCAGACAGATGAATAAACACGCTTCTAAGCAATAGCCATGGCAAGCTGCAGGTAGCTAGAGAACCTCAAGGCATGGCCTGAAGAGCTTATCCTGACAGTCCAAGCCCACCTAGATGAGGAGCTCCCAGTTGCTCCTCTTGTACTTGTGTGGGTGGTCTCCATCCTGGACATCTGGACCCTAAAAGTGTTAGTCCACCCTAAAACTAAAATCCCTACAGCTAAAGATCTCCACGTTCTAACACTAACCTATCTAGCCCTGTAAAGAAATCAGTATACATCCTTTTTTTTAAGCCGATCAAATTCGGTCCCCAGCGGCGGAAACTCTGCAGAGGACACAGCCGACAACTGTGAAATGAATGGGGAAGTGACATCACCCATAAACTTACTATGGGGCTTCCGTTGTTGGTTGTGTCTTCTGCACCCGCCTCCACAGTGAAGCCGCGGCTGACAGCTCAGCGTGGGATCGGGTCGGATCAGCTTAAAAAAAAAGGTGTGTATACTGTTTTTTACAGGGCTAGATAGGTTAGTGTTAGATCGTGGAGGTCTATAGATGCAGGGATTTTAGTGCTAGGGTGGACTTCTACTTTAAAGCGGAGTTCCACCCAAAAGTGGAACTTCCGCTTTAGGGAGTCCTGACCCCCCGACATGCCACATTTGGCATGTCATTTTTTTTTGGGGGGGGGGGGGGAGCGGGTACCTAGTTTTGACAGGTACCCGCTCCCACTTCCGCTCGGAGCGCCGCGGCGCCCTGAGCGGAAGTTCTCCTCTCCCCCTCCCTCCCTGCAATCTTCTGGGACACGTCAGAGATCCCAGAAGATTGCCGGCCAATCACGGCGCGCAGCGCGACTCGCGCATGCGCAGTGGGTACCCGGCTGTGAAGCCGCAAACTGTAACAGCCGGGTGCCCACAGCAGTGATGCCGGTGCCGAGGGAGAGGATCGAGGCTTCCGGCGGCCGCATCGCTGGACCGTTGGACAGGTGAGTAAATGGCTGGAACTCCGCTTTAAGGTGCTTTCTTCAGGCCATGCCCAAATATTCAGGTGTCCTTAATGTCACAGATTGTGCTGACAAGTTTTGCCTGTCTGCCACAAAAGCACTGAAACAGCCCAAGGAAGAACACTAAAGTCGTCAATAAATGGAACCAAATTAGTCTGGTTCAGCTGAATCTGGGTCATAGGAGTGCAAAACGAAGTGCAATCCTGTGACACACAGGAGAAGTATGGCCAATAGAGCTTTGGCCATACTTCTCCTTTGAAATATTTTGGTCCAGCTTAGAATAAATGATTTGTATGCCAGAACAGACTGGCCGCTGCTGAGGCTCTAATATACTGTAGTAGCTTGTGCAGGCAGCAGTACCAGCGACTTCTGCTCTACTATCAGATATTGAGAGTTGTACCACATCACCATTTATTAAGGAATACAAGCTTCCTCTGATGGAAAGAAGCGCAGATGACACCACAATCTCCACCTTGGCCAATCAGAGGAAGCCGGCTGCCATATATTCTTGGCGGCTAGCCTTGGAGGGCCAATATTGCAAAATTCACATATGGGATGGTGCTATACGTATTTGAATTTAGATTTAGGGATGATAATTGCAAATAGAGATAGAGATATATATATATATCTATCTATCTATCTCTCTCTCTATCTATCTATATATCTAGCTATATATTTCTACATACATACAGACATACAGTATCTCACAAAAGTAAGTACACCCCTCATATTTTTGGAAATATATTATCTTTTCATGTGACAACACTGAAGAAATGACACTTTCCTACAATGTAAAGTAGTGAGTGTACAACTTGTATAACAGTGTAAATTTGCTGCCGCCTCAAAATAACTCAAAGGCAATAATGTGTAAACCGCTGGCAACAAAAGTGAGTACACCCCCTAAGTGAAAATGTCCAAATTGGGTCCAATTAGCCATTTCCCTCCCTGGTGTCATGTGACTCCTCAGTGTTACAAGGTCTCAGGTGTGAATGGGGAGCAGGTGTGTTAAATTTGGTGTCATCGCTCTCACTCTCTCATACTGGTCCCTGGAAGTTCAACATGGCACCCTACGGCAAAGAACTCTGAGGATCTGAAAAAAAGAATTGTTGATCTACATATAGATGACCTAGGCCAGTGATGGCGAACCTTGGCACCCCAGATGTTTTGGAACTACATTTCCCATGATGCTCATGCACTCTGCAGTATATATGAGCATCATGGGAAATGTAGTTCCAAAACATCTGGGGTGCCAAGGTTCGCCATCACTGACCTAGGCTATAGGAAGATTGCAGAGACCCTGAAACTGAGCTGCAGCACAGTGGCCAAGACCATACAGCGGTTTAACAGGACAGGTTCCACTCAGAACAGGCCTCGCCATGGTCAACCAAAGAAGTTGAGTGCACGTGCTCAGTGTCATATCCAGAGGTTGTCTTTCGGAAATAGATGTATGAGTGCTGCCAGTATTGCTGCAGAGGTTGAAGGGGTGGGGGGGTCAGCCTGTCAGGGCTCAGATCATACACCGCACACTGCATCAAATTGGTCTGCATGGCTGTCATGCCAGAAGGAAGCCTCTTCTAAAGATAATGTACAAGAAAACCCGCAAACAGTTTGCTGAAGACAAGCAGACTAAGGACATGGACTACTGGAACCATGTTCTGTGGTCTGATGAGACCAAGATAAACTTATTTGGTTCAAATGATGTCAAGTGTGTGGTGAGTACAAAGACAAGTGTGCCTTGCCTACAGTCAAAAATGGTGGTGGGAGTGTCATGGTCTGGGGCTGCATGAGTGCTGCCGGTACTGGGGAGCTACAGTTCATTGAGGGAACCATGAATGCCAACATGTACTGTGACATACTGAAGCAGAGCATGATCCCCTCCCTTTGGAGACTGGGCCTCAGGGCACTATTCCAACATGATAACGAACGACCCCAAACACACCTCCAAGCCAACCACTGCCTTGAGGGTAAAGGTGATGGACTGGCCCATCATGTCTCCACACCTAAACCTTATTGAGCACCTGTGGGGCATCCTCAAACAGAAGGTGGAGGAGCGCAAGGTCTCTAACATCCACCAGCTCTGTGATGTCATCATGGAGGAGTGGAAGAGGACTCCAGTGGCAACCTGTGAAGTTCTGGTGAACTCCGTGCCCCAGAGGGTTAAGGCAGTGCTGGAAAATAATAGTGACTACACAAAATATTGACAGTTTGGGCCCAATTAGGACATATTGATTTAGACTCCATTCACACTGGGGCGACCTGTCAGGCGACCTGGTCGCCTGACAGGTCGCCTGCCATAGAGAAGATGTGGACCCGTTCTAATAGGAGCGACACAAGTCGCTCCGACTTAGAAAAAGGGTCCGGAGCTTCTTTGGGGCGACCTGGAGCGACCTGCATTGACTTCAATGATATGAAGTCCATGCCGGCCTCTCCGAGGTCGCGGTGCGAGCTGCACACTGCGACCTGTGAGGTCGCCCCGGCAAGTAGCGTCGCCCCAGTGTGAACGGGGTCTTAGGGGTGTACTCATCTTTGTTGCCAGCGGTTTAGACATTAATTGCTGTGTGTTGAGTTATTTTGAGGGGACAGCAAATTTACACTGTTATACAAGCTGTACACTCACTACTTTACATTGTAGCAAAGTGTCATTTCTTCAGTGTTGTCACGTGAAAAGATATGATAAAAAAAATTTACAAGAATGTGAGGGGTGTACTCACTTTTGTGAGATACTGTGAGATATATATATCTATCTATCTCTATCTTGATCCCTCCATCAGGAACCGAAAATCAGTATCACATCCAATATTTGGAGAAATCAATAAGGAACTCTCAATGACGCTTTAGAGAAAACAAAAACAGCATTGCCTCTGGCTATTAGCCAGAAGTGATGCCATTTTGTTTCCCTTGAAGCATTATTGGGGTTTGTCCTTCGATTGCTACAAATAGTTGATTGATGCATATGACAAAGACTTCCTGGGGATACATATTTTGCATGCAGCTGAGTTATACATGTGCTTTCCATAGCCAAGGAAGGGTCCTGGGAGATCTGAAACTGTTGCAATTTCATTGCAAGCTGGATTATTCAGAAAAAGAAGTATAGCAAACAGCTAAACTCCCAGCATTCAGTAAAGATATAGGCCCCTTTCACACTGAGTCCGCCAGCCAATCCGCCCACTCAGCAGGGGATCTCTCTACTGAATTCTGGCCGAGCAGGTGACAGGTCTGTGCACACTCTGCTAATGCAGCGTAGAAACTGACACAGCCTGTTGTCAGATGGAAACAGACTGCTTGTCCGTTTCCATCCGACTGCCATCTGACCGACGGATGGGGAATGGTCAGGATCGGATGCCGGCGGGGTGTCTGGACACGTGTGTTGACATCCCCCACTCCATAGAGAGCAAAGGTTGGTCCGATCGGGTCCGGCTGAAAAACTGACAGGTGGACTCAATTGGCCCATCAGTGTAAATCAGCCATAAACTTGTAAAAAAAAAATATAAAAAAAATGTATAAGCCCACAAGGTGGCATTACCTCCTTGGAATTAAAGTGATTGAAAAGGAAAAAAAATAATAAAAAAAAAAAAAATACATACATCACACTTACCTGCTCTGTGCAGTTGGGTTTTGCACAGAGCAGCCCCGATCCTCCTCTTCTCGGGTCCTCCGCCAGCACTCTGGGCCCCTCCCCCTTGCTGAGTGCCCCCATAGCAAGCCACAGGCTGTGGGGGCACTTGTGTGTGCTTGCATTGTGTCCAAAACAATGCCTCCATGGCGCCTATGGGCCAGCGGCGAGCCTCCATGGCACCAATGGGCCCGCGTGGCGAGCCTCCACAGCGCCTACGGGCCGGCGGCGAGCCTCCACAGCGCCTACGGGCCGGCGGCGAGCCTCCACAGCGCCTACGGGCCGGCGGCGAGCCTCCACAGCGCCTACGGGCCGGCGGCGAGCCTCCACAGCGCCTACGGGCCGGCGGCGAGCCTCCACAGCGCCTACGGGCCGGCGGCGAGCCTCCACAGCGCCAATGGGCCGGCGGCGAGCCTCCACAGCGCCTGTTAGTCGGCGAGCCTCCACAGCACCTACAGGTCGGCGGCGAGCCTCCACAGCGCCTACGGGCCGGCGGCGAGCCTCCACAGCGCCTGTTAGTCGGCGAGCCTCCACAGCGCCAATGGGCCGGCGGCGAGCCTCCACAGCGCCTGTTAGTCGGCGAGCCTCCACAGCGCCAATGGGCCGGCGGCAAGCCTCCACAGCGCCAATGGGCCAGCGGCGAGCCTCCACAGCGCCTGTTAGTCGGCGAGCCTCCACAGCGCCTACAGGTCAGCGGCGAGCCTCCACAGCGCCTACGGGTCGGCGGCGAGCCTCCACAGCGCCTACGGGTCGGCGGCGAGCCTCCACAGCGCCTACGGGTCGGCGGCGAGCCTCCACAGCGCCTACGGGTCGGCGGCGAGCCTCCACAGCGCCTACGGGTCGGCGGCGAGCCACCACTGCGCCTACGGGTCGGCGGCGAGCCACCACTGCGCCTACGGACCGGCGGCGAGCCTCCACAGCGCCTACGGGTCGGCGGCGAGCCTCCACTGCGCCTACGGGTCGGCGGCGAGCCTCCACTGCGCCTACGGGTCGGCGGCGAGCCTCCACAGCGCCTACGGGCCGGCGGCGAGCCTCCACAGCGCCTACGGGCCGGCGGCGAGCCTCCACACCGCCAATGGGCCGGCGGCGAGCCTCCACACCGCCAATGGGCCGGCGGCGAGCCTCCACAGCGCCTGTTAGTCGGCGAGCCTCCACAGCGCCTACGGGTCGGCGGCGAGCCTCCACAACGCCTACGGGTCGGTGGCGAGCCTCCACAGCGCCTACGGGTCGGCGGCGAGCCTCCACAGCGCCTGTTAGTCGGCGAGCCTCCACAGCGCCAATGGGCCGGCGGCGAGCCTCCACAGCGCCTGTTAGTCGGCGAGCCTCCACAGCGCCAATGGGCCGGCGGCGAGCCTCCACAGCGCCAATGGGCCGGCGGCGAGCCTCCACAGCGCCTGTTAGTCGGCGAGCCTCCACAGCGCCTGTTAGTCGGCGAGCCTCCACAGCGCCTACGGGTCGGCGGCGAGCCTCCACAGCGCCTACGGGTCGGCGGCGAGCCTCCACAGCGCCTACGGGTCGGCGGCGAGCCACCACTGCGCCTACGGGTCGGCGGCGAGCCACCACTGCGCCTACGGGTCGGCGGCGAGCCACCACTGCGCCTACGGGTCGGCGGCGAGCCACCACTGCGCCTACGGACCGGCGGCGAGCCTCCACAGCGCCTACGGGTCGGCGGCGAGCCTCCACTACGCCTACGGGTCGGCGGCGAGCCTCCACAGCGCCTACGGGTCGGCGGCGAGCCTCCACAGCGCCTACGGGCCGGCGGCGAGCCTCCACAGCGCCTGTTAGTCGGCGAGCCTCCACAGCGCCAATGGGCCGGCGGCGAGCCTCCACAGCGCCTGTTAGTCGGCGAGCCTCCACAGCGCCAATGGGCCGGCGGCGAGCCTCCACAGCGCCAATGGGCCGGCGGCGAGCCTCCACAGCGCCTGTTAGTCGGCGAGCCTCCACAGCGCCTGTTAGTCGGCGAGCCTCCACAGCGCCTATGGGTCAGCGGCGAGCCTCCACAGCGCCTACGGGTCGGCGGCGAGCCTCCACAGCGCCTACGGGTCGGCGGCGAGCCTCCACTGCGCCTACGGGTCGGCGGCGAGCCACCACTGCGCCTACGGGTCGGCGGCAAGCCACCACTGCGCCTACGGGTCGGCGGCGAGCCACCACTGCGCCTACGGACCGGCGGCGAGCCTCCACAGCGCCTACGGGTCGGCGGCGAGCCTCCACTACGCCTACGGGTCGGCGGCGAGCCTCCACTACGCCTACGGGTCGGCGGCGAGCCTCCACAGCGCCTACGGGTCGGCGGCGAGCCTCCACAGCGCCTACGGGTCGGCGGCGAGCCTCCACTGCGCCTACAGGTCGGCGGCGAGCCTCCACTGCGCCTACGGGCCGGCGGCGAGCCTCCACTGCGCCTAGGGGGTGGCGGCGAGCCTCCACTGCGCCTATGGGCCGGCGGCGAGCCTCCATTTCTAAATGGGTGAGCGGCGAGCCTCTACAGCAGTAGCAGTCCATAGCTGGGTCAGTGGCAAACCTCCATAGCTGGATCAGTTGTCAGCGAACCTCTACAACAGGACCTCCTCTGTGGCGGGCCCCCTTATCGGAATGGGTGAGCTTCTATGGCAGAACCTGTTCTGTGGCGAGCCTCTACAGTGGACTCCATCAGTCCCATAAGACTAGCAGAGTCACAGCACTTCCCCCACACTGCTGTACACTGAGAGCATTCTGAGCACAAAAACCACCATAATAATACACTGAGCACTGACACCGCAACCCCAGTGCTGCTCCACTACACAAATCCCCATTCACAGCCCCCACCACCTCACCTGATACCGCAGCAGCTCTCCTACATCCATTTCTATCAGTATAGCACAGCGCTGTAAAGCGACGAAGCATCTACCGTAAACTGCGCCGTCGTGAATCAGGCATGCCACGCCGCTGTAAAGCGTGACGCGTCCAGAATGATGTAAAAGGGCCGCTGTGCAGTCCTGCCACGCTGCCGTAAAGCAAGCTGGAAAGCCTGGAGGTGCTACAATAAAGTTTTGTTTCGGCTGTTGAAGAGCAGTAATGACATCTTCTGTCCATGGCTGAACTTCACTTGTAAAATCCACTTTGTGTTAAAATGTAAACTTAGAATTGAACTTATTCCTCTGCAAAGTAAATAGCAATTTTAAATACATTTACATTTTAACCACTTTAGCTCCGGAAGGTTCTACCCCCCTCCCTGACCAGAGAGCACTTTTTGCAATTTGGCACTGCTCTGATTCAACTGGTAATTGTGCGGTCATACAACACTGTACCCAAATTTGCGTCCTTTTTTTCCCCACAAATAGAGTTATTTTTTGGTGGGATTTGATCAACACTGGGATTTTTATTTTTTTTGCGATATAAACAGCAAAAAGACCGCAAATGCTTTAACCGGTTGCTGACCGCCGCAAGTACATATACTGCGGCGGTCAGCCCCGGCCAGGCAAAGTGACGTATGGGGACGTCACTAGCCTGGGAGCCAATAGCAGGGGAGCTCCCGCCTCGGCTCGTTCACGGACACCTCCGTGCGTGTGACTGGCGGACCCGATGTCTGCCGGTCACTCGCGATCGTCCGCTGTGAAGGGAGAAAGGCAGGCGGCTAATGTAAACAAAGCCGCCTGTCATTCTTCCCTGTGTAACAGCACAGATCACTCGGTCCTGCTATGTAGGACCGTTGATCTGTGCTGTTACACACACAGCCACATCCAATCACAGTTAGAAGCACGCCCCTAGGGACACACTTAACCCCTCCTTCTCCAATAAAGTTAACCCCTTCCCTGCCAGTGTCATTTTTACAGTAACAGTGCATATGTATAGCACTAATTACTGTAGTAATGTCACTGGTAACCCCAAAAGTGTCAAAAATGTCAGTCAAGGGTCCGATCTGTCCGCCGCAATGTCGCAGTCCCGCAAAAAAAATCGCAGATCGCCGCCATTATTCGTTAAAAAAAAAAAACAACAGAAATTACAAAAATCTTTCCCTTAGTTAGTAAACGCAATAACGTTTGCACAAACCAATCAAAATACGCTTATTGTGATTTTTTTTTACCAAACATATGTAGCAGAAAACAAATTGGCAAAAAATTTTAAAAAATTTTAATTTTTACATTTTTTTTGGGGGGGGGGGGGGAATTTCATATAAAAAAATTTGAAAAATATTGTTATTTTTGCAAAATTGTCGCTATTTTTTTGATTATAGCGCATAATCAAAAAATCGCACAGGTGATCAAATACCACCAAAAGAAAGCTCTGTTTGTGGGAAAAAAAGGACGTCAAATTCCTTTAGGTACAGCATCGCACGACCGCGCAATTGTCCCCTGGTCAGGAAGGGGGTAAAATCTTCCGGGGCTTAAGTGGTTAAAAATTTGATATTTTCGAATTTTTGTTATAAAAAAATCCAGTAAATTCAATTTTTGTCATACATTTAGGCCAAAATGTATTCAGTCACATGTCTTGGATGAAAAAAAAAAAATTAAAAAGCGTATTTTTATTGGTTTGCACAAAAGTTATAGCGTCTATACTTGAATGTATGCAGCTTTTAGTTTATGATTACTCCAAAACAAATTTACGATGCATAGCACCTTGCTCCTGCGCTCAGAAACAGGGCCCCCGACCACTCCTACCACGGAACTCATACTTGGCATCCCCAATGGCTAAGGCCTTGCTGCCCTCTAAGACCGGGGTGGTCCACAAAGTACTGCAAAAAACAAAGACAGGGCGCATTATCCTCAATACAGCTTTATTAATACAAAGTAAAAGTGACTACTCACAAACAATGATGTAAACCAGCATATCAAATCCGAACATCAGGATCAAATTGGATCAATGTCCACTGTCCTTGATGAAATGACGGCTGACGCGTTTCGAGGCTTTGCCTCTTCCTCAGAGTCCTGATGTTCGGTTTTGATTTGCTGGTTTACATCATTGTTTGTGAGTAGTCACTTTTACTTTGTATTAATAAAGCCTTATTGAGGATAATGTGCTGTCTTTGTTTTTTTGCAGTTTTTTAGTTTATGACTGCCTATCTCATTTCTTGAGGTGCTAAAATGTCAGGGCAGAACAGAATTCCCCCCCAAATTACCCATTTTTGGAAAGTAGACACCCCAAAGAATTTGCTGAGAGGCATGTTGAGCCCATTGAATACTTCTTTTTTTGTCACAAGTGATTGAAAAATGACGAAAATTTTTTTATTTTTACACAAAGTTATCACTGAAATGATATATTGCTCACACATGCCATAGGTATATGTGGAATGACACCCCAAAATACATTCTGCTGCTTCTCCAGAGTACAGGGATACCACATGTGTGAGACTTTTTGGCAGTTTAGTCGCATACGGGACCCCGAAAACCAATCACTGCCTTCAGAATTTCAAAGGGCAAAAATTGCTCATTTCACTTCCTCACTACCTATCACAGTTTCGGAGGCCATGGAATGCCAAGACAGCACAACCTCCTCCCCCAAATGACCCCTTTTCAGAAAGTAGACTCCCTAAGCTATTTGCTGAGAGGTATTTTGAGTATTTTGCAGATCTCACTTTTTGTCACAATGTTTTGAAATTTGAAAAATTTCCGAAAAGGAGTAAATTTGGGGGGTTTTGTGCTATCTTGGCATTTCATGGCCTCCGAAACTGTGATAGGTAGTGAAGAGTGAAATCAACAATTTACACCCTTAGAAAGCCTGAAGGTGGTGATTGGTTTTCGGGGTCCTGTACTCGGCTAGACTGCCAAAAAGTCTCACACATGTGGTATCTCCATACTCAGGAGAAGCAGCAAAATGTATTTTGGGGTGTCATTTCACATATACCCATGGCATGTTTGAGCAATATATTATTTAAGTGACAACTTTGTGTAAAAACGAAAAAATAAATTATTTTTTTGTCATTTTCCTGAAACTTGTGAAAAAATATGAAATATTCCATGGACTTAACATGCCTCTCAGCAAATAGCTTGGAGTGTCTACTTTCCAAAAATGAGGTTATTTGGGGGGTTTTGTGCTATCTTGACATTTCAGGGCCTCAGGAAACGTGATAGGTAGCGAGGAAGTAAAATGCACAATTTACGCCCTTAGAAAGCCTGAAGGTGGTGATTGGTTTTCGGGGTCCTGTACTCGGCTAGACTGCCAAAAAGTCTCACACATGTGGTATCTCCATACTCAGGAGAAGCAGCAGAATGTATTTTGGGGTGTAATTTTACATATACCCATGTCATGTGTGAGCAATATATCATTTAGTGACAACTTTGTGTATAAAAAAAAGGAAAAAGCGTAATTTTCCTGAAACTTGTGGAAAAATATAAAATATTCCATGGACTCAGCATGCTTCTCAGCAAATAGCTTGGGGTGTCTACTTTGCAAAAAGGGGTCATTTGAAGGGGTTTTGAACTGTCCTTGCATTTTATGCCAAATATTAGAAGCTTATGCCACACATCACCCTTCTCTTCTAACCACTTGAAGACCAAGCCTTTTTTTGACATTTTTTGTCTACATGAAAATAATAATTTTTTTTGTTAGAAAATTACTTTGAACCCCCAAACATTATATATATTTTTTAAAGCAGAGGCCCAGCAGATTAAAATGGTGGTTGTTGCAACCTTTTTTTACACAGTACTTTTCCAAACACAGTATTTTGGGAAAAAAATAACTTTTTAAATTTGAATGCACAAAAACACTATATATTGCCCAAATGTTTGGTAAAATATAAAAGATGATCTTATGAAGAGTACATAGACACCAAACACGACATGCTTTAAAATTGTGCCCGCGCCCATGCAGTGGCGACAAACTACATGAATCGCTCCCCTAGGCTCACATTTAACCACTTAAGCCCCAGCCCTATTTCGGACACTTTTTGTTTACAAGTTAAAACCAGTATTTTTTCCTAGAAAACTACTTAGAACCCCCAAACATTATATATATTTCTTTAGCAAAGACGCTGGAGAATAAAATGTCGGTCATTGCAAAATTTTTTGTCACGCGGTATTTGCGCAGCGGTCTTTAAAACGCCATTTTTTTGGGAAAAAATTGAAAAATCACATTTCACTGCATTTAAAAAATACTTAACAGTAAATTTAGCCCATTTTTTTTATATATTGTGAAAGATGATGTCACGCCGAGTAAATAGATACCCAACATGTTACGGTTTAAAATTGCGCCCCCCCCCCCCCCCCCCCCGTGGCGACAAACTACGGTCAATAGAGATCTCAATCGGCGATGCTTTAAATTTATTTAACGGTTACCAGTTTAGAGTTAGAGTGTAGCTCTTTTTTTTAAATTATTGCCCACGCTCTGGCGATCGCGGCGATACCTCACATGTGTGGTTAGATCAGCGATTTCATTTGCGGCTTGACTTGCGTATATGTTTTTTTTGTGCGCGAGCTAACGGTGACGGGGGCGGCTAAATTATTATTTTTTTTTCCTATTTATTTTTTCTTTTTTTTTAACTTTATTACAGGTTTTTTAAAAAAAAAAAAAAATCTGATCACTTTTATTGCTGTCACAAGCAATGTAAACATCCCTTGTGACACCAATATATAGTGACAGGTACACTTTATGGAGGGATCGAGAGTCTAAAAGACCCTAGACCCCTCCACTACACTTCCCTGTATGCAAAATGCAGAAAACGGCCTTTGCATACAGCCAATTTTCAAATCTGCCGCCTTTTGCAGCACAGTAACCCGGAAGTGACGTCATGGACGCCGCCTCCGGGTTACGTCATCGGAGACCCGATCGATGCCGTTTCCGGCATTCATCGGGACTCCATCCAGCCGGCGGACGTCCTGGCTGGGTGCTCGGGGCTCCCGGTGGGACGGGAGCCCCGAGCAAAGCCACGGAAGGCGGCGGGAGGGGGGGGACGTCCCCTCCCGCTCACCCGGGTAACGATCGAGCGGCTCCCGAGCCGCATCGGTCGTTACCGACGGAAAGCCGACCGTCGGCTTCAAACCATGGTACCGGGATGGTGTCTCTAGCTAGAGGCATCATCCCGGTATAACCCCGCAAAGTTACCCGACGTATGGGCACGTTACTATGCGGTAAGTGGTTAACCCCCTTGATCACCCACATTGTTAACCCCTTCCCTGCCAGTGTCATTATTACAGTAACAGTGCATATTTTTAGCACTGATTACTGTAGTAATGTCACCGGTTTCCCCTCCAAAAGTGTTAAAAATGTCAGTTAGGGGTCCGATCTGCCACAATGTCGCAGTTCCGCAAAAAATCGCAGATCACCGCCATTACTAGTAAAAAAATAAATAAATAAATAAAAATGACATAAATCTTTCATGTAGTCAGTAGACGTGATAACTTTTGTGCAAACCAATCAAAATACGCTTATTGGATTTTTTTTTTTTTTTTTAACCAAAAATATGTAGCAGAAAACAAATTGGCCTTAAATGTTCAATTTTGTTTTTTTACATTTTTTTTTTTTTTGGAATGTTATATAGCAGAAAGTGAAAATTATTGTTTTTTTTTTTCAGAATTGTCGGTCTTTTTTAATTTATAGCGCAAAAAATAAAAATCGCAGAGGTGATCAAATACCACCAAAAGAAAGCTCTATTTATGGGAAAGGACATCAATTTTATTAGGGTAAGGCATCGCACGACCGCACAATTTTCAGTTAAAATAACGCAGTTGCGAATCACAAAAAATGGCCTGATCATTAAGGGAGCAAATCCTTCCGGTCCAGGACTGGTTAAAGAGAATCTGTCAGTGCCGAATCTCAACTATTCTGATTAGTGGTGAAGCATGCCCAGCATTTTCTGACTCTTATTGGCCAGTGAATCTGTCAATCATAATGATGGTCCAGTGGGAGTTGAAAAAAGCAGAACTTAGTGGCAAGCTCCAACACTACCCAGAGTTTAGGAACCTTCCGAGCTTTTGCCATGATGGTAGGGTTTGTGAGGCCCCTAGGTGCTTGTACTTTATGCCTGCAGCGGTATTTATCTACAGTGCCTTGAAAAAGTATTCATACCCCTTGAAAAACACTGCACATCACCCTATAAACACCATCCCAACTGTGAAACATGGTGGTGGCAGCATCATGTTGTGGGGATGCTCTTCTTCAGCAGGGACAGGGAAGCTGGTCAGAGTTGATGGGAAGATGAGTGGAGCCAAACACAGGGCCAGCTTAAAAAAACTGTTAGAGTCTACAAAAGACTTGAGACTGGGGCAGAGGTAGGACAACGACCCTAAACATACAGCCAGAGCTACAATGGAATTGTTTGGATCAAAGCATATTCATGTGTTAAAAAAGGAACAGACAGAGGGCGCACCAGCCTAGCGCATTATCTTTAAAACAATTTATTAAAATAAAATAGCATACACATTATACCCACAAAACAAGTTGAAACATGGGCAAACATGTGCAATCAAGGACCACCAAGACTCTCCACTGGGCTTCCTCTGCTGATGCAGGCCGTGGTGGGATGTGGACCTCCAAAGAACCGCTTACACCTTTCGGAGCTCTGTTGAAGGGGGACCGCATAAGCGGTTCTTTGGAGGTCCACATCCCACCACGGCCTGCATTAGCAGAGGAACCCCAGTGGAGAGTCTTGGTGGTCCTTGATTGCACATGTTTGCCCATGTTCCAACTGTTTGGGTTACCACGACCTGTTGAGAGTGGCAGCACAGCCGGGACTACGTCCATTCAACCTGAATCGTATTCTCAGGATACTCGTTTCAAGATAACCCCTCAAGCGCAAGAGTCATATATCTTTTGTACATATTCATGTGTTAGAATGGTTCAAAGTTTAGACCTAAATCCAATTGAGAATCTGTGGCAATACTTAAAAATTGCTGTTCACAAACGCTCTCCATCCAATCTGACAGAGCTTGAGCTTTTTTGCAAAGAAGAATGGGCACAAATGTTAGATGCCCTCTCTAGATGTGCAAAGCTGGTAGAGACAGGGGGGAATTTCATATAAAAAATGTGAAAAATATTTTTATTTTTGCAAAATTGTCGCTATTTTTTTGTTTATAGTGCATGATCAAAAAATCGCACAGGTGATCAAATACCACCAAAAGAAAGCTCTCTTTGTGGGAAAAAAAGGATGTCAAATTTGTTTAGGTACAGCGTCGCACGACCGCGCAATTGTCTGTTAAAGTCACGCAGTGCCGAATCGCAAAATAGGCCCTGGTCAGGAAGGGGGTAAAATCTTCCGTGGCTTAAGTGGTTAAATAAAATGATAACAATAATAAAGATGTTTTATCTTAGCAGAAACAGTTCCAGAAAGCACTAGCTCGATTGTTGATTTTGTTTTAGAGAAGGGCACTGCAAGAGTTACTCCGTCTACCCATTTCACAGTTGCCGGGTACAGAGACCCCCCACAGACTTTGCTTTATATATTACACTTTGGACTTTGCAGTCTGAACATTTACAGAGATGTCAGGACTTCTAATTACAGCTGTTAGAGCACATTAGAGGGGGAGGAGGGGAAATGAAGAAGGAGAAGTAGAGCTGCTATATAATAGTACAAACAGCAGAAGCCAAGGGTGCCAAAGGGCAAGCAGAGGGGCAAAGGAGAAGAAAGGAGGAAAATGGAATCTTATGGAAGGGGTGTTTGTAATTTCTAATATAAAATAAAAGGAATAATTAATGATGAGAGGACTGTGTAGGATGAAAACAAACGCTAGAGTCCACAGGAGGCAATGTAGGAGGTAGTTCAAGGGGAAAAGTCGAAAATCAAAAGAGGATTAGTAAAGAAGAGATGGAGATTGATGAAGAACCAATTCAGAGGAGAAGAGGAGGCGCAACCACGCAAAAATAATTGCATGGATAAATACATTTGGAAATTACATGTACCAATTCAATTTACCCTTGTTTAAAGGAAAACAGACCCTTTTAAAGCTGAAATCAGGGCAGATATAAAACACACAAACGAATGCAGCTCTTTATTCAATAACTAGACATTAAAGCGGAGTTCCAGCCATTTGACTCACCTGTCCAACGGTCCAGCTATGCGGCCGCCCGAAGCCTCGATCCTCTCCCTCGGCGCCGGCATCACTGCTGTGGGCACCCGGCTGTTACAGTTTGCGGCTTCACAGCCGGGTACCCACTGCGCATGCGCGAGTCGCGCTGCGCGCCGTGATTGGCCGGCAATCTTCTGGGACCTCTGACGTGTCCCAGAAGATTGCAGGGAGGGAGGGGGAGAGGAGAACTTCCGCTCAGGGCACCGCGGCGCTCCGAGCGAAAGTGGGAGCGGGTACCTGTCAAAACTAGGTACCCGCTCCCCCCCCAAAAAAATGACATGCCAAATGTGGCATGTCAGGGGGGAAGGAACACCTAAAGCGGAAGTTCCACTTTTGGGTGGAACTCCGCTTTAAGCCTGTTAAATTAATGGGCGCTAGAACATATGTGGTCAAACATTTGTAAAAACAGACTTGTTCCATTACAAAAAAAAGTGGACAACCATGCAGTTGATTTCTATCTTATCGTATTTATTCTTTAGAAATGTTAAAGAAGAATAATATGAAAAATTTCACTTTTCTTATTTTTTTTTTTTTTAAGTAGTAAACAAAAACAATTAAGGTACGGTAAGAGCCCATTCACATTAGCGCGACTTGTCAGGCGACTTGTCAGCCTGACAAGTCTTGCTCGGTCGCGGTCCATTGATTAGCACAGGACCCGTTCTAATAGGAGCGACACAAGTCGCTCCGACTTAGAAAAAGGGTCCTGTACTACTTTGGGGCGACCTGGAGGCGACTTGCATAGACTTCCATTATGTGAAGTCTCTGCAAGTTGCGCCGAAGTCGCGGTGCACAGCGGTGCACGCGACTTCACAGGTCGCCCCCCAAAGTCGTGTCGCGCTAGTCTGAATGGGCTCTAAATGTTGCTTCGTGCAAACCTTTTCAAACAATTGAAAATATACAAAATCAGTAGAGTTTTTTTTTTTTAATATTTGTTTTTTTTTTTTGGGGGGGGGGGGGGTTATGTTGAATTTCTAACATCATTTTCCTGTTCTTCAATAGATCTATTTTCTATTCTTTGTCTTTTGGCCTTTGTAATGTTTAACTCATCTTGCTGAGTTGAACACTCTTCTGAATTGTATATATGTATCTGTTTGGTTTAGTCCTATAGCCTCTGTCAGCTCTGTGTCCCTGTTGCCCTAGCAACGTCGGGGAAATGCGCAGAGCTGACTGAGCGGCTCTCACTTATCTCTTTTTTTTTTCTAACAACGCGAGAGCCGCATGACATAGCCAGCTCTGCGCATAGCGTCCCTGTTGCCCTAGCAACATCGGGGACACGCTGACCGAGCGGCTCTCGCGTGCGAGCGCGCACCCGCCGCATGCCCGCGCACCTCCGCCGCTTCAACATTTTCGGCCGCCCCCCCCCGAAGTCTCTGCGCTCCAAGTCCCAACTGCTGTCCGTGGGGCACATGCGCAGTAGCGCAATCCCACGGACACAGGGACTGGACGCAGAGACACTTGTACTTTATATAGTAAGATAAAGTGTATGCATAGCCAGATGTTATTTTTAGTTTTGGATAGAGTACGAAATGGTTAAACCACCTGCTGGGTTAATTGCTGTTTGCGTACCATTACGGAAACTACAGGAGATCTAGGGACGATCTCCATTAACCACTTCTGGACCGGAAGGATTTGCCCCCCTTAATGACCAGGCCATATTTTGTGATTCGGCACTGCATTACTTTGACGGACAATTGCGCGGTCATGCGACGCTGTACCTAAATAATATTGATGTCCTTTTTTTTCCCACAAATAGAGCTTTCTTTTGGTGGTATTTGATCACCTGTTCGATTTTTATTTTTTGCGCTATAAACAATAAAAGAGCGACAATTCTGAAGAAAAAACAATATTTTTCACATTCTGCTATGTAACATTCCCAAAAAAAAAAATTTTTTTTTTTTTTTTAACATTTTAGGCCAATTTGTTTTCTGCTACATATTTCTTGTAAAAAAAAAAAATCGCAAAAAAACGTATTTTGATTGGTTTGCATAAACGTTATCGCGCCTACAAACTAGGGGAAAGATTTCTGTCAGTTTTATTGTTTTTTTTTTTTTTTACTAGTAATGGCGGCGATCTGCGATTTTTTTGCGGGACTGCGACGTTGCAGTGGACAGATCGGACCCCTGACTGAGATTTTTGACACTTTTGGGGGGAACAGTGACATTACTACAGTAATCAGTGCTAAAAATATGCACTGTTACTGTAATAATGACACTGGCAGGGAAGGGGTTAACACTGTGGGTGTTTAAGGGGTTAAATGTGCACCTAGGGGCGTGTTTCTAACTGTGGGGGGCGTGGCTTGTGAAATGATCACAGAGACCTGTGTTCCTATATAGAAGGAGGAGCCAGGCCGAGTGGCCGGTCTAATGCCACCCCTAATCCACAAAGGGGAGGAGCGGCGAGATGACACGCACAGCCAGCTCGAACTGGCAACACACCGAGTCATAGGCACGGAGACCCGCCCAAAGGGTAAAGGGGCTCCTACGGATGCCGCATGCTCGCCCCAGGGAGACACCCAAAGCGCCCCCGGCGCAATGACGGGCTGGCAACTCAGTGGGAAAGAGGAACTCATCAGAACTGGCTAAATAAGGGAATTGGACACCTACATAAAGAATGTATATGTAAATGGATGTTGCAATCATAACAATAAACAAAATATTTTAAAGCATATACATTAAGATACCATTGGATCAATATCGTAATAATTATCATATACAGTATACACTGAAAGCAAAATCAAAACATCAAATAGCTGTTCATGCAGAGAGCTGAGTTGTTGAAATTATGGGGGAGGTAAGTGGCACTGCCAAACTAATGTCTGATAAAGTAGAGGGAATCAAACCTGATACATAAAATGTCACTAAAGGATCACAGAGTAGTATACAGAGAATAGTGCAGTATATGCAGATAAATAAATAATATGACTAAATATAAAGTATTAGTACTCAAGGCAGATAAAGGTATATGGGTAAGATGTCAATAGCAAAAAATGTCTCAATATTGAGTGATAGTAAATTATAGGAATCGGATTCAATAAAATTGCAATGAAGATGGTAAAATATCAATAAATATTGTAGCAAAGTGCTGATAATAAACCCAATATAGGTGTGTGAGAAATGGTACAATAAATAAATCTATTAATCAATATATATATATAAAATAAAATGGTAATCAGTCAATGAATAGCAAATATATATAAAGCCAAATACAAATAGGTATAAAAAGTGAGAAAAATAAAAAAAAGTGGCTGGGAGGTGAACAAAGTATATGGTGACAACGTAAAAAATATTCGGATGTGACAACGTGCAAGTCCCAGAGATCTCACTGGGTAGTGACTAAGTGTTGAAACGTAATAAATTTGTTAAATACCAAGAGCAGGGTATATATATATATATATATATATATATATATATATATATATATATATATATATATATGCAGTATATATATATATATTAAATATATTTTTCCAATTTTAATAAAAAAAAGTGACAATGTGCTGAATAGGATATGATGCAATTTGGAGGTCGCACAACCAAATCAATTCGGGTATCCAAGATGCATGTGAAGGTGACTCAGTCAGTACAATATATCAAGAGAAAGATCTATATAATAAATTAATACACAATATAAAACAAAAAGTGACAATGTGCTGCATAGGATGTGATGCGACGTGAAAGTAGCACAACCAAAAACAGTTCAGATATCCAAGAAACACGTGAAGGTGACTCAGTGCGGGGGAGTAAATACAGTCCAAAAAACGCCTATGGAGGTGACTCAAGTGCTGTGGACCAATCCTAGGATTCTCCAAGTGTGGCCGGTGTGATGGGTCAAAAGGTGCTCCCCTCACTCCCAGGACCGCACTTACCTGAGAGTCTAACCCCTACAGGGGTATCACGCCTGTAATCCGCGTGAGCTAGGGATCTGTGGGATCACTCTATCCTATTTCGTGGCTCCTTTAAGATGGTTTAACATGACCACTGCAAATCCAGGGATACTCCAGGGGTGTATATATGTGAGGAAACAAAGGACTCTAATAGTCAAATACCGTTGGTTTAAATTAAAAAGATTTATTGAAAAAGTACTCCCATTATGATAAAAGTAGAAAGGCAGTAAGAGCAAACAATTCTGTGCTGTCTCGGTGCAGCAGTGGAGCTCTTCTGGAAGGTGATGTCGGAGGTCCTAGCAACTAATGACAGTTATAACGACTGATGCTCTGCTCACAGGACTCTTCGGGGCAGTGTGTGAAAGCCCACATGCACCATTGAGGATACCAACACTGAATGGAGCCCAGTGCGAGAACTTGTTCCAACACTGGGCTCTGGGACTCCGGCCCAGACCCCGGGACTTACTTGTAATTGCAGGATGGTCCCGCGGAATCCAGAACGATTGGGAGGTATAATGTTATACTTACCTCCTCTGTGCAGTTGGTTTTGTACAGGGAAACCTGGATCCTCCTCTTCTTGGTCCCTTGTTGCTGCTCCTGGTCCCTCAACACTCCCCACAGCAAGCAGTTTGCTATGGGGGCACCCGAGTTGAGCTGTCGCTCCTTGTGTCCATTCAGACATGGAGCTGCCATTTGGCCCAGAAAGATGAGGGACCGGTGGACATCACTGGACAGAAAAGGACCTCAGGTAAATAATAGGGGCTGCTGGGGAGGCTGCTTCACCCAGAAGGTTTTTTATCTTAATGCAAAGAATGCATTAGGATTAAAAACCTTCTGACTTTACAACTCCTTTAACCTCCCTGGCGGTATTCCCGAGTGTGGCTCAGGGAATTAATTTTCAGTACCAAAAGCGGTAGCCCCGAGCCACACTCGGGATTACCCCAGAAGCACACCCACCTTCCCTGTGATCCCCCGCCGTCCTCCAGCCATCCTCACACTCTCTCCCAGAGTCTCACGCAGATTCCAGCACTTGCCTTCCGGTTCCCTTCCCTGCGAGCGTTGTGACGCAGGGGGGTGGAACCGGCGGCAAATTCAAAAATGTAAATACACAAATAACATGATACAAAGCTGTGATCCTAACGGATTACACTGTATCATGCCATTTCACCACAGGATTTCACCTGGTGACTTTTCCAGTGCCCTGCCTGTGCTTTTCCAGTTCTTTGTGCCTGGAAAATAGAGAACGACCATGGCGTCCAAAAAGCGTTCTTTTGCACAAAAGCGCTTTTAAATGAACTCGAAAACAGCGACAGTGAAACGGAGTTACTTGAAGAACTGAGCGATAGCGATTCGTGGGAAAATTTGTCATCAGGTACGGAAAGTGACGACAGCGACGATTCTGATGTCTCTTTCTGGCACATAGCTTGTGGAATTTGGGAAGTGTATCAAATGATACTTCAGAATTTCCAACGGAGCGATGTGCCAGAAAGAGACATCAGAATCATTGCTGTCGTCACTTTCTGTACCTGATGACGAATTTTCCCACGAATCGCTATCGCTCAGCTCTTCAAGTAACTCTGTTTCGCTTTCGCTGTTTTCCAGTTCGTCTAAAAGCACTTTTGTGCAAAAAGAACGCTTAACGCTTGTTCTGTACCCTATCAAGACTCGCTCCCGCTGTATTCAGTCACAGCGGGAGTCGGGCCAGGGGAGGAGCGTCGGGGATCGAGTGTGGAGATCCGCCCGCTTGTGTAAACAAAGCGGGCGGATCTCCTAAGTGACAGGCAGGGTCAGATTGCAGGGTTCAGCATAGCTGAACCTGCGATCTGTGCCTGTGTCACACAGTCCCCTCCCCCCACACACGTCAGTAAGCACCAGGCATGCATTAACCCCTTGATCACCAATAAAAGTTAACCCCTTCCCTGCCAGTGTAATTTTTACAGTAACAGTGCATATGTATAGCACTGATTACTGTAGTAATGTCACTGGTACCCCCAAAAGTGTCAAAAATGTCAGTCAAGGGTCCGATCTGTCCGCCACAATGTCGGAGTCCCGCAAAAATAATCGCAGATCGCCGCCAGATCGCCGCCATTACTAGTTAAAAAAAAACAATAACAATTACATAAATTTCCCGAAGTTAGTAGCTGCGATAACTTTTGCGCAAACCAATAAAAATACGCTTATTGTTTTTTTTTTTTTACCAAAAATATGTAGCAGAAAACAAATTGGCCTAAAATGTTAAAACATTTTGATTTTTACATTTTTTTGGGGGGGAATTTCATACAAAAAAAATGTGAAAAATATTGTTATTTTTTCAAAATTGTCGCTCTTTTTTTGTTTATAGCGCAAAAAGTAAAAGTCGCACAGGTGATCAAATACCACCAAAAGAAAGCTCTATTTGTGGGGAAAACAAGGACATAAATTTAATTTGGGTACAGCATCGCACGACCGCGCAATTGTCCGTTAAAATAACACAGTGCCGAATCGCAAAATATGGCCCGGTCAGGAATGGGGTAAAATCTTCCGGTCTTAAAGCGGTTAAAAATATGCTCATTGAGAATTTTTTTGTCAAAGACATGTAGCTAAATACATTTTGGCCTAAATATATGACAAAAATTGAATATATTGGATATTTTTTAACTGTCAAAGTAGAAAATATTGTTATTTTTTCAAAATTGTCGCTTTTTTTTATTAATATCGAAAAAAATGAAAAGCGCAGAGGTGATCAAATACCACCAAAAGAAAGCTCTGTTTGTGGGAGAAAAAGAACGTAAATTTAGTTGGGGTACGGCATTGCATGACCGTGCAATTGTCAGTTAAATTCGCACAGTGCCGAATCACAAAAAGTGGCCTGGACGTAAAGCAGGAAAATCTTCCGGTGGTAAAGTGGTTAAAATAATAGTAACTTTTTATTTGCTTTGTCTTTAGTTCTCTTTTATAGTAAAGATAACATGATGCAGAATAGGGAAGGAGGTAAAGGGGAACGGAAAGGGGGGGGTAAGGACTAGTGAAGGAAGAGATGATATGGGGAATGAGGAAGAAAAGGTGGAAGATTCTCTCTCTCCTTCATTTGTACTTTAATTCACTTTTCACCTCCAGTCTTGAGATGTAATTCCCATCCAATAATTTTAATGAGCCGAGAAAGAGCAGCGAAGAGAGGGCAAGAATTAAATCAGTGAGGAGTTCTGCTAACCCCCACCTCCTGATTGCTAATAGAGCCTTGGTAACCCTTCACTGGCTGAAGACAGGCATGGCCTCGGTGAATCATTGTTTGCCAATATTCATCCCCTTCTCCTTTATTCATTCTGTCCCTTTCTATTTCCTATCCCATATTTCATCAGATTTCTTTTCCTGGCTTTTACAATTTTGATTCATTGCTGCTTAACATGAGAAAGAGCCACCAGATGCTCCGTGACAACTTTCACAATGTCACATCCTGATCAGCACTGCTCGTGCGGGGGTGCGCAGTGTATATGTATGCTCAGCTTGTATTGTTATTTGCGGATAGAGCTATATTACATACAAGGTAACATTCTTCCTCAGATAGTGGCCCCCGGTCCTCAGGTGTGTGCAGTGGGTCCTAAAATATCTTTCTACACTCTACTATAGAATATGCTCTCAGTGCTGGCTCCAAGCAAAAAGCAAGTGGAGCATTTTTTGCTGACATTGGAAGGATTAAGTCTAGGCTAACACCCAGTGGCGGCCCGTCCATTGGGGGCGCAGGGGCGTCGCCCCCCCTATCTATGCGTCCGGCCCCCCTAATCTACATGCAGGGCGCCGGACGCATGAATTCCAATGTTTTTTTTTTTTTTAAGCACGTGATTAAAGCCAGAGGCTGTAATAGGCTTTAAAAAAAGGGTGGGCTCGGGGCACAAAGCACTGTGCCCTGAGCCCACCCAGTTGTGTGACAATAGCGAATGAATATTCGCTATTGCCACACTGATTCTCCTCCTGGCCAATCAATTCCAATTCGTTTGGCCAAGGAGGAGGAGAAGGGAGGAGATGCAGGGGTAGCCGCCTGCCCAGGGTGAGTGAGCCGGCAAACGGGGGGGGGGTGGATTAGGTGTGCGGACTGGTGTGGTCGGGGGGGGGTGTATGGTGTGGTCTGTCTGCCGCCCCTCTTCCCCCCGGCCCATGGAGCACCAGCCGCCACTGTTCACACCTATGCGTTTTTCATTTAACATGGTTTCCTATGGTAAGCGTTCACAATTTCACATCTATGCGTTTTTCAGCCAATACATTTTTGGAAAGGGTCAGGGACTTTTTTTTCTGAAGCAGATTTGCATGTAAAAGACCTCAATAGACCAGCACCAAAAAAGAAGGTGTTGCTTTTATGATGCATTTTTACATGCGTTTTTTTTCTCCATAACAAACTGTGTATAGCTGGTTGTTAAGGAGCAGGCAGGGAAGCTGGCCGTCGCGTCCTTAACAACCGATGAGTCATCATCTGTCAGCTGGGTTCCCCGCTGACAGCTGAATGTAAAAAAAAAAAAGAATTGCCGGCAAAAAAAAAAACAAAACTCTAAATTTAAAACAAAATGCCGTGGGGTCCCCCCAAAACCCATACCAGACCATTATCTGAGCATGCAACCCAACAGGTCAGTAAAGGGAGGGGACGAGCGAGTACCCCCCACCCTCCACAACCATACCAGGCCACATGGATGAGGGGGGTGCTTTGGGGTTCCCCAAATGGCCAGCTTCTGCCGTACACACGGGCCAAATGTTGGGGGGCAATAGTGTGTACGACAGAAGCCTGCCGTTTTGGGAACCCCAAAGCAACCCCCCCCGTCCATGTGGCATTAAGGGCGAATCAACATCACGTCAAAATGGAGATATGTGACTTTGAATAAACCCAGATCCATTTCTTGGGATACATCATTTCTCCTGAAGGAGTGCGCATGGATCCTGATAAATCAAAGCAATTGTGGATTAGCGTTCCCCTAGAAATGTTCACAAAATACAACAACTTGTTGGGTTTGCCCCCTTCTACAGAAAAGTTATGAGGAACTTCTCTATATTGATAGCTAAACCCAAGATCAAAAATATAATATATTGCAGCTTACAGTCCCTAGATGTATTGGCTGCATTCATTTTAATTTTTTCCAGTTAAGAACATTTTCAGCAAGTACAGAAAATATATAATCCTTATATGTGCCGCGTTCAGAATTTATAAAGTTGGATTCCTTCCACTTGTGTAACAAATATTATAGTGTAAACACTTAAAGGTGCTAAGTGCAAATAATATAACAACAAAACAATATGATATGTATCATTGCACACTAGGAAACCTAAATCTCCCAATGCATAAAACCTATACTGGTCCTGGGTCAGAAGTCCCCCTTTTTTCATTTGAATAAGATAGGTTAGTAAACAAATGAAGAAGTGTCTAGTGCATATCGTGCAAAATGAGAAATAATAAAGTGCAAAGTCATCCGGTAGATGAATATCAATGTTCTATCTAATGTGGGGGTCACTATACCACTCAATGAATATTGACCACCTCCACAACTTAGAGACAGCTCACACAATAACAGTGTAAATGTGGTGTTTTCACCAAACCAAATTAAGAACTTGTATTAAAGTGCAGTTATAAAGTCCACTTAGTGAAGAAAAAGTGTCCAAGGAGTGGGAATATTGATCTCCTAGTGCGTGTCCACCATATTTCCAAGTGCAAGAACAGGTAAATCTCCACCAGTGTAGCTGCCACCACAATAAACTCAGGAGCGTTTACGGGATCGTGTGGATTCTTTATGCCTTTGACACAGAGTCATGCAGGCAGTAGATTAAAAATCTTGTGGGAAACGACCATCACCAATAACCTTCTTCTCCGGTAAGCCACATTCACTTGGATATGCATCCTTTCCCCAAACCTCAGGTACTCAGAAAACCAAAGAAAGCCTCCACATGGTGCAATAACACACGGATAAGTATATTTATTTAAAAGTAAAAAAACTTACAATGTAGAAGATTAAAAATGGCAATGCATAGTGATCACAATCGGTGGTACAAGGGCAATAGGACGGTAGGTTCACTGTAACCCTTAACCCGATGTACGTTTTGTCTCCAAAGACTTCTTCTGGGGTAGTACAGAAAATACTCTTAGGCCCCTTTCACATGGGGCGGATCCATTTGGACGAACTCCCCTTGCTCAGCGGGGATCACTCCGTTGATCCCCGCTGAGGAGGCAGATAACAGGTCCGCCTCCACTCACTGCGCAAAGTTGGACCTGTCAGTGCCCTGCTCTCCTCTATGGGAAGATTGGATGAAAACAGACAGCATGTTTGTTTTCATCCAATCCCATCCCGTCTGACCCGCTGGACAGATGGCAAAAGTATCGCCATCTGTCTGTTTTCAGCGGATGTTGTCGGATTAGATGCTATACATGCCCGCTGACATCTGCCTCCCTATAAAGGTCAATGGGTGGCCTGATCCGGTCCACCTGGAAAACGGATAGGCGGACCACATCGGTCTGATCGCGTGAAAGGGGCCTTACTGTTAGCGCTACCAAAGAATATCTTTCTTTCCAGCTATCTTCTGTAAACTACCAGTTGTCCTGCACCCCATGTAATGGAGATGAAGAGATAAGGACATATTCGTAGTAGTGATCGACCCATATAGTTTTTTTATTGCCGATACCGACACTGATATTTTGGTCATCGGATATCAGTATAGGCCGATATTAGCCGATATTTTCGGACATTTAAAAAATGTTTTTTGTACAGGTACTCTTGTGGAGGGATCTGGGGGTCTAAAAGACCCCAAACCCCTCCTCTGCACTTAAAAGCATTCAAAACACCAAGTTTGACTGTTTTGAATGCTCGCATTTTATTGAATTTGGCGCAGAATACCCAGAAGTGATGTCATGGAGACCCAATCAGAGCCGAATGTGACTTTGATCGGATCTTCGGCGGCCGCGCAGGTAGGATGCCTGGGTCTCCTGGTGGGACGGGAGACCCGGGCAAGCCGTGGAATGCGGTGGGGGGGGGGGGTCCCCTCCCGCTCCTTGTGATGACAGCCGAGCAGCTTCTCAGCCGCATCGGTTGTCATTACAAGACCGTCGGCTATTGACGCCGGTATCGGGGTGATGCCTCTATCTGCAGGCATCACTCCGATACAAGCACTTTCCCGAAATATCGGAAAAATATCGATAACCTCAGAAGCCAATTCCGATATATTAGGGAAAGTGCATATCGGCCCCCGATATATCGGTGTTGCAGATAATCGGTTGATCCCTAATTCATGGTCCATATCAGAAGAGCAGCCTAGGGTGATAACCATGGCTCCCTCCATAGATACAGTGGAGGGGTGATGTAGCCACCCAGAGACATAAAGTGTTATTTGCAGGATTACCAGGTGACAATCAAGCAGAAGAAACTTGAAATTAAATTGAAATTAAAAAAAAAAAATCCTCCTAGCAGCTAAAATAACCATAGCGCTTTCATGGAAATCACCGGTGCTAAATATTGTGGTGGTCAAACATAAAATCTCCTGGATCATGGTTAACAAAAAAATGACTAGTATCCGTTAAGATACCCAAACTAAGTTTGAGAAAGTGTGGAACCCGTGGGTAGCATATCTTCAGGCTCCCTGAGTGTTGAGTGTCGAGAGGTATTTGTAAATTAATACTGTAGGTAACAGGTCTAGGGGGGACAGGATCTGATTTGTTCTTTTCTCTTTTTCTTTTTCCTTTCCTTCTTCTTTAGTTATTCTGAGTATTACTTGAACAAGATAGTTCGGTATGGACTGGATAGATTGGTTCCAGTTGACGTCTATTACGCTGATGTGATGCATGGATATTGTTGGTGATTATTACTAATTTCAGATGTTATTATTAGACCCATATTGCTATATAACTGATGTAGCACCCTACAAGCTAGGTGCTGGGTAAAAGTATAGTGGGCCCTGGCTGCCTAACAGCAGTGCCATGATTTTCAGCTGGGCTGTCATGTCTCTCAGGTGTGGTTGCTGAGAGGGGAATCTCCCCACTGTGCTCTATGAGAGGATTCTCATTGGGCAGTGGAGATAACCCAATCACAGGGCCGGCCTTTGGGGTGTGCAAGCTGTGCGGCCGCACGGGGCGCCATGGGCAACAGGGGCGCTGTGCGGCCATCACAGCTCGCAGACTGTGAGTTGCAGACAGCTTACTCACATGATCAGTGGAGTGGAGTCGGATCGGGATCAGCACCTGAAAAAAAAAATGGCTGCTGCCAGCTCCCGAAAGGCACACTGCGCAGGCGCCGCTGCTCGGGTCCCCTAACACGCTCGGAACACGCTCGGGTATTCTCGGGCAGACGGCGCAGGCGCATGCGCAGTGGCGTCTAAGCGCCGGGACTCGGGAGGCGCCATTTTTAAATGCAAAGCCAGTAGCCACCGTCCACAGAACAGGTAAGTCACAGTGTCACTGCTGCTGCCTGCCTGTGTCGTGTTATATCTATTTTTTCAGACAAATTAGGCTAAATACCTTCTATTTTATTGAAGGGGAGGATATAAGGGACTGTCACTTGTCTTAACAAAAGGAAAAAAAAAAAAGAATTAAAATACAAGAAAATAATACAATACTTAAAAATAATATTTTTACTACATAATTGCATCGGTAATGGTACAGTTACATACATGTATGCATTTCATGTAATGTATGCATGTAATGTAATGTATGTATGTAATAAATGTTATGTAATGTATGCATGTAATGTATGTAATGTATGTAATGTATGCATGTAATGTATGTATGTAATGTATGTATGTAATTATTTGTAATGTAATGTATGCATGTAATGTATGTTATGTAATGTATGCATGTAATGTAATGTATGTATGTAATGTATGTATGTAATGTATGCATGGAATGTAATGTATGTATGTAATGTATGCATGTAATGTAATGTATGCATGTAATGTATGTATGTATGTATGTATGTATGTATGTATGTATGTAATTATTTGTTACAAATATTTTTTTCCTCTTTGTGTATGTTTAGGTGACCAGGGGGGCGAGGGGTGAAGAGGGACAGGGCACAGGGCGCCTGAACACCTAAGGCCGGCCCTGCCCAATCAGTGGCACATTCAGTCTTGTATATATCCCAGACTATGCTGCAGAGGATTCTGGGAGTGGGTATAAGTTTGAGGGGAACGCATGACGCAGCGTCTTTGGCAGGAAGCAGAGTCCCAGGAGGTAGGGTACGGCTGTCTCTCCTCCTGTCAGAAGGATTGGGTGTCTCGGGTGGCTTGCCTGAGAGTACAGAGAGAGCTGAGCTGCAGAGAGGATCCAGTGTGCCGAGGACCAGCGGAGAAAGAGGCGTTCAGTTCCAGGAAAGCATTCCAAGTTCGTGAGTACTGTGAACTGCCCCTAGGGGTCTGCCGAGCTTAAAGGGGACCACTCCGGTGAAGATTTCAGGGATCCAGGAGCTAGCAATTGGTAAAGAGGGTGCTTAGTCAGAGGACCCTGAAGTGTTAGAGGGGGTGCCTAGTCAGAGGACCCTGAAGTGTAAAGGGGGTGCCTAGTCAGAGGACCCTGAAGTGATGATAGAGGGGGTGCCTAGTCAGAGGACCCTGAAGTGATGATAGAGGGGGTGCCTAGTCAGAGGACCCTGAAGTGTAAAGGGGGTGCCAGCGGTTGGGCCCTGAAGAGTTAAGTGTACAGTGAGCAGTGTACAGTGTTGAGAGTTGCAGCAGCACAAGCAGTTACAAGGAGCTACCTCAGTCAGTGAAGGGCTGGAGGGAGCTGTTCACCAGACTTTTGAGCCAAAAGTGTCAAGACAGAGTCAAATGTTATTACAGTCCTGGATCTTCTGAGTTAACCAACGTGTTAAAGTCGAAGTTCTAGCACAGTTCAGTAAATCAGTATTTTCAAGTGCCAGGAAGCACTGGTCGGCATTCAGCTGGCGTCAGGACAGCGCTAACAGGCATTTTTCTACAAAGTGTCCCAGTTAAACCTAGTTAAGCCAGAGGAGTATCCCACTCATTCCCTTCTCCCATCCCCATTATACAATAAACAAAACAAACCAACAATGCCAGAATGGTCATTGTCTCCAATCTCACACTTGGGTATGAAACTTAAATGTGTTGGAAGTGTTACCGGTAACAATGGCAGACCCATATCAGGCCCAAAACCTGCTACATTGGGTTCGTATACATTTCATTTTTTTAAATCCTGCAGTTGATCTTAATACGATTACATTTTGATGTCGCTAATCTTTTCTTGACAAATGTTCAAATTTCAAACTTTTGTATGTTCTTTCAAAATTTTCAATAAAGATATTGGAAACAAGAAAAAAAAATTAAGTCACCACACCAAGGACCAGTAAAATGTCAAAATAATTTATTTTCAGTTGAGATACACTTTAATTCTAGGTGTGGCTTAGAAAATGTGCTGATTTGCATATTAGCAATCCTTCCCATTTAATGGATTAGATTAGGAATGTAAAAATATTCTGCCCATCTGAAATGTAGACATGAATTTGTCTAGACCTGTGTTGCTCTTTATCTTTGTCCTCAATGACACTTATGCTTCTCTATCCTAGGGGCCAATACTACTACAGTCTTTGGCAAAACCGCCCTCATACAAGCCCTGTGGTCCACAGATCTATCACTGAGTACAGCTATATGACATTCGGCGGGTACTTATCTGGGTGCCCCTCTGCCCTTGTCATGCTGCTGATCTCCTGTTACACCATGATAATGCTTCTAAATGAAGGAGATTTATCACTGAACAGAACGCCAAGATGAGATGAATGGGAATAGACGATAAAGTAGAAGTGAGGAGAAGGTAGGAGAGATCCAATAAATGGGAAAAAACACGCTGAAAAATTTGGTGGGGAGAAAGAAGTGACATGATTAACCAGTGGGTAAAATTATAGAATATAGACACCTATTCATTAAACGCTGCAAAGAACAAAGCATAGAGAGCAGTAATACATAACAACAGGCAGAACTTTCTGTACTACTTGATCTCCGGAAGATTTACCCCCCCCTTCATGACCAGGCCATTTTTTGCGATACGGCACTGCGTTACTTTAACTGACAATGGCGCAATCATGCGACACTGTTACCCAATAAAAATTTCCTTTTTTTCCCACAAATAGAGATTTCTTTTGATAGTATTTGATCACCTCTGCAGTTTTTATTTTTTGCACTATAAACAAAAAAAGACCGATAATTAAAAAAAAAAAAAAAAACAACAACAATGTTTTACTTTCTGCTATGAAACACATCCCCCCCCAAAAAAATCTAATTCCTTCAGAAAATTAAGCCAATATGTATTCTGCTACATATTTTTAGTAAAGAAAAAATCCCAAGCGTATATAGATTGGTTTGCGCAAAAGTTATGGCGTCTACAAACTATGGGATATTTTTATTTTATTTAATTTATTTTTTTACTAGTAATGAAGGCGATCAGTGACTTATAGACTGCGATATTGCAGTGGACAGTTGAACATTAACTGACACTTTTGACATTTTTTTGGGGACCAGTGACACTAATACAGTGATCAGTGCGAAAACAATATACACTGTCACTGTACTAATGACACTGGCAGGGAAGGGGTAAACGTCAGAATCGATCAAAGGGTTGACTGTGTGCCTAGCCAGTGTTTTTGTGTACTGTAGGAGTTGTTTTTACTAGGGGAAGACACTGATCCTAGTCCCTGCTTTGCAGAAACACGGGATCCATGCCATCCCTCCTGTCAGAACGGTGATCTGCTTTGTTTACATAAGCAGACCGATGTTCTATCTCTCTGCAGGACGATCGGTGGGTGCCAGTGGATATCGAGTCCATGGTACCCGCAGATCGGAGCGAGCTGCCGGCAATGTGCATTTGCACCCCCTACCTGGAACTACGGAATCACGTATATATTGTATTTGTGATCCGGCGCACAGCTGCCACCCTGTAGCAGGAAAAATGCTATAGGGCAGTTGCTAAGTGGTTTATGCAGTCAGATTGCTATGGGAATACTGCGGTCTGTTCTTTAAGTGGAGTTCGGCCCCCCCCTCCAAAAAATAAAAGTCAGCAGTTACACACACTGTAGCTGCTGACTTTAAATATTAGGACACTTACCTGTCCTGGAGTCCAGCGATGTCAGCACCGCAGCCGATGTTTCCATGATGATGAACTTCCGAAGACGTCAATTTTTGATGACGAAACGCGTCAAGTTGAGCCGCACGTAGCCTCTTTTCGTGTGATACGTGGAACGCATACCGCGTCATACCCGGAAGCCCCATGCAGTAAGCGGGCGATAGCTGAGCTGCGTCCCGCAAGGCTTCCTAAAGCGGTTTTTCCATTATACCCGTACCACCAACATTTTTATTTATAATTGTATTTTAACAAACCATTGCATTTCTGTTCATTTATAATTTTAACAAAAATAAATACGGTTTTTACCATACTACACCATGAGGAGTGCGATATTTGTGTTTCAAAACACTCACCTCTAGGAGGATCCAGGAACACCCGGGCACGGACGGCTGGGACCCCCGCTGGACACTTACCTACAAGCTCTATTGACCCACTTACCGTACGGTATTGGGGGTCAACAACATCTGGTGAGTTTGCATTGCCTACTATACTAACACAGGGGCACGGAGGGTGACACCACCATTGCACAAAGAGTCAATCTGAAGCACTGTTATTGAAGCTAGCACATCCAGTTGGGATAATTATTATATTCTGTTTGGACTATATGAACAGTATTTTTTGCACTTTATAACTTTTGAACTCTTCACCTTGCACTATTTGCACATTTTTGCACCAAAACTTTATTTTTGCTATTTTTGCACTTTTTAATTGCAGTATTTTGCACATACAATATTGCAAATATATTATTTGTGTTATATATATGTCATATGCATATATATATATTAATTAGTGCACTGACTGCCAAGTCAAAATAAGCATAGCACTTGCACTTTCATTTGGTTTCCAGGTAACCACAAGTGCACATCAATTAGTAGAGGCCACAGAAGACAAAAGATTGTCCCACCATACCATTCATTTAATAGGATATGTGTTGGGGGTAATGTTCCATATATTACCAACATCCCATATTATACCTCAAGGTTGCACATTGCACTTTATATTATTTTCAGCACAGTATCTTTTAAATAGGGATATGCGCAGTGAGTAATAATACGTATTACAATTATCTTTGCACTTCCACCCTAAGGGGTTATCCACAGCAGCAATCCCATTTTCATACTAGCATTGGCGTGAGTGTTTTTTTCCCCATATATACAAATCAGTGAAAGAGCAGCAAGGGAGCTGGAAAGGAACTGAGAAAATACTCATGGTTGCCTCCATCCTTCTGAGATAACGGTATCATCTGTGAAACATGTTGAGTATGGAAAAACTGATGTAAATGGGCTGCTTGAGTTGCCCCTATCTCCCATTGCACACAGGCGTATTGCCAGGAGGGGAAATACAATAGTTTGAGCTTGAGGGGCCCCTTTGATTTTGTTGCACCAGATTTAGGTCAACTTTTACTGCGTTTGTTTCATTGTTTTTTTTTTTTTTTACAGCTCAAAACAGTATGAAAAACAAAAAAGTATTATGTTGCATCTTACCAATCCACACACTTGTATAAAGTACTCGAAACCCATACTTGAGTAAAAGTACAAGTGCTCGATCAAAAAGTGACTTGAGTAGAAGTGGAAGTGCTCGATCAAAAAGTGACTTAAGTAGAAGTACTAAAGTATTCAACATTTTTTTGTACTTAAGTATTGCAAGTAGTTTTTTTTTACATTTTGCTACTCAAGTACTGAAAGTAAAAGTACCAGTAGTTTTGAAAAAAAAATTGCTACTCAAGTACTGAAAGTAAAAGTACAAGTACTGTGTTATGTAGTTATTAAAGAAAGAAGTCAAAAGTTTGAACATCATATTGTTTTTTATTATTTCAAATGATTAACCTAAAGGACAATCACAATTCCTTTGGCTGTAACTTTTTGTAAACAAAAACAGATAAAGTATGTCCCTCCCTTTCACTTTACCACCGGAGGATTTTGCTGTCTTACGTCTGGGCCACTTTTTGCGATTCGGCACTGTGCGAATTTAACTGACAATTGCGCGGTCATGCAACGCTGTACCCAAACGAAATTTACGTCCCTTTTCTCCCACATACAGAGGTTTCTTTTGGTGGTATTTGATCACCTGTGCGATTTTTACTTTTTGCGCTATAAACAAAAAAAGAGTGAAAATTTTGAAAAAATAACAATATTTTTCACATTTTTTTTATATGAAATTCCCCCCCAAAAAATTTAAAAAACATATTTTTTATCATTTTTGGCCAATTTGTTTTCTGATACATATTTTTGGTAAAAAAAATCGCAATAAGCATATTTTGATTGGTTTGCGCAAACGTTATTGCGTTTACTAACTAAGGGAAAGATTTCTGTCATTTTTGGTGTTTTTTTTAGGCTACATTCACACCTGAGCGTAGCGTTTTTCGCGCGTTTTTTACCGCGATTTTACCGCGATTTTTGCGGCGTTTTTTACCGCGATTTTACCGCGATTTTTACCGCGATTTTTGTGCAGGCGTTTTTAGATTGAATAGAGATCAATGGAAAACGCCTGTAATCTGCCCAAAAAGAAGCTCATGTACTTTTTTGAGCGTTGGGCGTTTTGTATACAGCGTCAAAACGCTCAGATGTGAACAGGGGCCATTGAAATGAATAGGATTTGTCTTGTTGGGCGTTTTGAGAGCTGATCCTAGAGCAGAAAAACGCCCCAAAAACGCCCCAAAACGCCTAGATGTGAACGGAGCCTTAAACGAGTAATGGCGGCGATCTGCGACATTGCGGCGGACAGATCGGACCCTTGACTGACATTAATCAGTGCTATAAATATGCACTGTTACTGTAAAAATGACACTGGCAGGGAAGGGGTTAATTTTATTGGAGAGGGAGGGGTTAATGTATGCCTGGTGCTTACTGACATGTGTGGGGGGAGGTGACTGAGTGACACAGGGACAGATCGCATGTTCAGCTATGCTGAACCCTGCAATCTGTCACTGCCTGTCACTTAGGAGATCCGCCCGCTTTGTTTACACAAGCGGGCGGATCTCCACACTCGATTCCCCGACGATCGGGGAAGAGCAGCGGTGATCGTCGCTGCTCCTCCCCTGGCCTGACTCCCGCTGTGACTGAACACAGCGGGAGCGAGCCTCCGGCGGCGAGCAAGGGGAGGAGTCCAGCGACGTAGTACTACGTCGCTGGACGATAATGAGCCACATTGCTGCAGTAGCAGCAATGTGAGCGGACGTAAAGTGGTTAAAGCATCCCTCCGTCTCTTCCCTGCATGTTTTTTTTTCTCCACAGCTTATTGGTGCGCAAAATCATATATAAACCAATGTGATATACAACAATATATTCCAATAATAAAATAAAGGAAGAGTGTATGAAATCAAAGTCAATAAAAAGTCCATATATATAATGCCATAATGCCATAATACCATATATATGTGACAAAACAAGATTAATATATTTTCAAAGGTGCAGGAATCAAACAGGTGCTATTCCAAATAATAGGTGCAGACTCCTCCCACCTTGTGGATTTCCCCCTTACCCGGCGGATGAAGGAAAGTGCAAAATAATATCCAAATAGACTCTTCCAGTGAAACAAAAATGCAAAACCTGTGCTCTCAACTTCCAGTGAAAAAAGCAAAATCAGCCTCTTACCAGAAAAAAGGTCTATGTACGCTTGTGACTCTCCTTGGTTGGGGGAGGTTCTCTTTCCCCTTAACAGCAGATATGTAGACCATTTTATTTATACATACAGTAGCATTTATTTTCCTATGCGCTGATTTACACATGACATTATACACATTTTTTTGAGCTTCATGAAACCTGCCATCTACTGTTCTGGCAGTGGTAATTTTTATAATTGTAACGAGTAACTATGCAGCACAAAAAAAAAAATATCGGAGTAAAAGTATTGAAATCATCGAAAAAATGTAGTGAAGTAAAAGTGGAAGTAGGAGAAAAAAATTCTACTCCGGGAAAGTACAGATACCGCCTTTCGGTACTTAAGTACAGTAAAGAAGTAGTTCTACTTAGTTACTATACATCCCTGCCAATCCATAGATTTATTATTCGTTTTCTTTTTTAGGCTTTTTTCCTTTATTTTCACCTGACGATCAGGCAAGTGTTTTTTTTTAGCATCCTAGGGGGAAAGGTTCTTCACTCTTTGGATGAATGAGCTTTTCATGTTTTGTGTTATGTTTACAGCTTCATTTCAAATTCTGATTCTCTGTTTGTTTTGCCTGAGGGCCCTCACAGGGGTCAGGCTGCTTTTTGATTCACTATTTGTCATCTTCTTTTCTCAGGCCTATGGTATCAAGGGCAAAGTTCTTCCTTTCCCAGTCAAGTCTGTTCTGCCAGGAGCATCAGGGCTTCCAGGACTATTTAGCATCAAGAAGCTGTTTTTCAAGTTTGTAAGGCTTGCTATCTGGTCTTCCCTTCACACGTTTACCAAGTCTCACAATCAGTGGCGGCCCGTCCATTGGGGACGCAGGGGGGCCGCCCCCCCTATCCATGCGTCAGGCCCCCCTAATCTACATTCAGGGCGTCGGACGCATGGATTCCAATGGGGTTTTTTTTTTCTTTAAAGCACGTGATTAGAGCCAGAGGCTCTAATAGGCTTCAGAAAAGGGTGGGCTCGGGGCGCAGAGCACTGCACCCTGAGCCCACCCAGTTGTGTGACAATAGCGAATGAATATTCACTATTGTCACACAGAATCTCCCGCTGGCCAATCAGGAAGCAGGTCCTGACACCCGTTTTCTGATTGGCTGAAAGGAGAAGCCATGCTATTTGCCAAAGAGGAGGAAGAGGGAGGAGACACAGGGGAAGCCCGACCCACGCCGCTGCCTGCCCTGCACATGTCCGTCCAGGGTGAGTGAGCCGGGAATGGGGGGGGGGGGGGGGTATGGTGTGCGGGCTGGAGCTGGTGTGGTCCAAGGGGGGGGGGGGGTATGGTGTGCGGGCTGGTGTGGTCCATCTGCCGCCCCCCGGCCCACGGAGCACCAGCACCACAACTCACAATGTAGATGTTCACACCAATTTTGGGCAGGAGATCTTGCAGGTGGCCTTTGTAGCGAGGTCCCTTGTGCCCCCATTCCCTGTTTTGCATTTGTGCCTGTTTGTCCTTGTTGCTGCTTTGTCCATCATGCTCAGTGCTTAGGGATGTCCCAAGAAGTCATGATTTATGAAGTCCTCTGTGTCATTTGATGTAGGATAAAGAAATTTGGAATTTTGTTTTACCTGTGAAATCCTTTTCTTAGAGTACATCACAGGACACAGATGCCTACTTTCTTGTCTAATTCTCATTGCTTGTTACCATGCAAGTGTTTTTTTTTCAACTTCCTTTTGAGCTGTCCAGCACTTTCCTGCTCTGTGCAATGCTTTTGCACAGAGCAGCCCTGATCATCTTCTTCTGGGGCCCCCGCCAGCGCTCCAGGCCCCTCCTCTTTCCATGGTGGCACCCATGTGTGCTCACTCATGAGCCGCCCTGTCTGTGTCTATTGACAGAGTGGGCAGCTCAGCTCCGCCCCCCCCCCACTCCCTCCTCACAGCATTTGATTGATAGCAGTGGGAGACAATCAATCCGCTCAGCGAGGAGGGAGACTACAGCAAATCTGAATGTGATTGGTAATGCAGAAAGCAGAGACACACTGCATTTGGTGCTATTCTCTGCCCACTGATCTTATTAGATGGTCTGCAGTGTTGGATGACCAAATAGGCAGAGCAGGCACCGGCCTATGGGTCCCACACAGTTTAAGGGCAACAGATCACAATAATATTGATTTGATCTTGAAAGAAAATGACAATGAAGTTTTTTTTTTTTTTTTTTTAATTGTTTACAAAATAATCAACTCAAATAAACCAAAACTTTACATTATAGGCTTTATAGATGTAGCATTACTCCCTTGGGAGCTGCTGGTTACAGGTTACCCTTAGCAACAACATGACAGTTCAGCATTTTCAAAGTGCGTTGGCTCAGTCAGAAAACAGTCTAGGAGCTTTGGTTTTTGTGGTTTAATTTGAGAACTTGGATAGGGGAAGGGAATGAGTGGGATACTCCAGCTTGTATGAACTATGCACAATCTGCTGGGACGACTAACTATTGCTGAGTGCGGCAAGGCCGCTGCTTCCCCTTGTCAATAGCAGTGAAGAAGTAATTATTGAACTGTTTAGACAAGCTGTATTACATAGTTACATAGTTACATAGTTGGTGAGGTTGAATAAAGACAAAAGTCCATCCAGTTCAACCTGTGTAGATGTGTATTGTGTATTGAACAGCAGAATACTCTTCAGGGCCCTTCCTGGCACCCCCTTTGTTCCTATTCTTCAGGGTTCTCTACACGGCACCCCCTTTACTGTAACACTCTCTGTGTGAGCGAGCTTGTTGATCCCCTGACTTCAATGGAGGGGTCCCCCTTCCTGCGCAGACCCTTAGGCAAATCTCCTGGTACTCACGGGCACTGCTTTTCCCTAGAGACTCTGCCAGCAGCTCCACTGTCAGCTGCTCTGGATCTTATGCAGCTCAGCTCCACACCTGGTTCACTAGGCCGACTGCCTGAACCATATTCCTCACACACTGCAGGAGGAGAGACAGCCGTCCACCTCCTCCTGGGACTTTGCTTCCCACCAAAGACGCCCTGTCCCCTCAATCTTTATGGTCAATCCCAGGATGCATTGCGAGAATGCCCTCCCACTGGGACTGCCATAAAACATGATGTGTCACTGGCTAGGTTTCCTCCACTGTCCAACAAGCTCCCTCATTGGATGCAGTGGCGACACTCCCTCAGACCCAGTGAATCACACCTGGAAACATGTGACAGGCAACCTAATAGATCAGGCTCCCCTGTTAAGCAGAAGGAGCAATGGATGCTTTTACCTAGCACCTACCTAACTATGAGGGTGCTACATAGAGAAAAAACTGTATTAATGTAATGTACCCAATAACAACTTAAAGCACATAAGCCATAGATATCAGATTCCCATTACAGTTTGTCTCTTAAAGCTCATCTTCTTTCAGCTATCAGTTTGTAAACAATTTTGGTACAACCTATGTACGTATGTGCAGACTTGTATAAAGTATTCAAAATTTCTACTTGAGTAAAAGTACAAGTGCTCGATCAAAAAGTGACTTGAGTAGAAGTGGAAGTGCTCGCAGAAAAAGTTACTTAAGTAGAAGTACTAAAGTATTCAACATTTTTTTTACTTAAGTATTGCAAGTAGTTTTTTCAAAAAATTTGCTACTTAAGTACTAAAAGTAAAAAGTACCAGTAGTTTTGAAAAAAAATTTCTACTCAAGTACTGAAAGTAGAAGTAGAAGTACTGTGTTATGTAGTTATTAAAGAAAGAAGTCAAAAGTTTGAACATCATATTATTTTTTATTATTTCAAATGATTTATTCAAATGATTAATCTAAAGGACGATCACAATTCCTTAGGCTGTAACTTTTTGCAAACAAAAAACAGATAAAGTATGTCCCTCCCTTCCCCTTTTAAAGCATCCACCTTTTAAAGCCAGGGGTGGTCTCCTTCCTGAGCTTCCTCACTCTCACAGCCAGGCAGATCACTTGAAGTTGAAGGGCCAGGGGTGGAAGGTGGTGTTTTTGGTTCGTCCATCTTTTCAGCTGATCAAAAGGCAGAACAGGAGCATGCGCAGTCTTCTTAATCGCGGTTTGATTTGATTTGCTCAATTGATGATGATGTGCCAGGCCAGCTTCATCAAACCTACAACGCTTAAAGTGAAAAATGCATCAAAATCTACTAACAAAGTGGCTGTGCTAAAAATGCTAATAAAGTGCCTGCAATTTTATATATTCTTCTTGTATTCAAAATCATCGCCCACAGTATCAAAAATAAAGTGACATGTATGTGCTAAATGCAGTGCAAATTATTCCCACAATGTAAATTTAATTCATATAAAATATATATGACAATACCACAATAAAATAAGTTGTGATTGTGAATAAGTTAGGTGCAAGTTTAAGTGTGTAAACTTTATAACGAAAAGTCCATAACTGAATTCCAGTGTGCAATCTAAGAAGTGCTTGTCACTTGCTGTCAGATGCTTCCACCTTTCTTCTGTGATCTGCTCAAGTAAAGTGGTGGACTGGATAGCCTCTCTCTCTGCCTCTCACCTTAGTAGCACTGGCACTGCACTGGTTCAAAAAGCTGTCTATATTATTTTCATTATAAGAACTTGTCAGAACATGCTTCCACCACCTGTCCTTCACACTAGTAGTGCTCATTTGCTTTGCTCAAGTCAAGTGCCACTGCCAGTGGCCACTGCAGTGCAGGCACAGCCGCACAGGCAGAGGCAGGCCGCAGGAAGCACAGGCACCACCACAACACTTATGGTCCATGGACCATGGATGGTCGGATAATCATCATAGCCGTCAGTCTCACTCTTCTTGGTTCAAAAAAGCCACCCATGACCCGTGTGTATATAATATATTAATATTTTATATTGATTATTTGATTCTCAAATGGCACATTTGCCATGGCAAGGATTAGGCCCTCTCCACGGGCCACCTCACTCACCTCATAGAGAAGAAGATGAGATAACGAAGAAAATGCTCCGAGTCCCGCCGCCCGTGTCACAACTCCTCTCAGTAAGGGCCCTAAGGGGTGGAGTCTGAGTGACACACAACACGTCTAGAGGCAGAGACCTCGAGCGGGAAGACGGCAGCATGGCTCCTCCAGTGCGGTCTTAACTTGATGATCATGACAGTGATTCCGCGGGCCGCGGCGCTAGCGAGGCTGTGGGATTGATTGAATTGAGTTGTGCTGCCTACTGCTACACGCTACCTACTACTAAATTGTGAGTCAGTATATTTTATTTCATTTTTATATATAAAAGCGGTATTGTTGAGCACTACTAGCCACTAGATCTCCTGGCTGTCACTTTGTCACATGTTGGGGAATCACAGCGGCTCGGCTCCAGAAGTGGCGGGTGTCCCCGTCATCCTGCCAGGGCCGTCAAGAAGTTCATCACCTAATCTTAAATTATTAATATCTTATGAGGAGAGGACCTATGAGATTGAGAATTTAAATAATTAAATATATATGGCTTTTTGAACCAGTGCAGTCAGTGCCACAGTGCCACCCAGACGCTATCCACCAGTGCCACCACCATTAAGTGTGTTGGTCGGTCACTCGAGCACTGAAGGAGGTGGAAGCATCTGACAAGTGAAGTGACACTTTAGATTTGCACACTGGAATTAATTTATGGACTTTTCGTTATAGATAGGTTTACACACTTCAACTTGTTGCACGCACCTGACCTAACTTATTTCATAACTTATTTTATTGTGATTTATTGTCATATTTTATATGAATTGAATTTACTGTTACAATGTGGGAAAAATTATTTTCACTGCATTTAGGCTTTAGCACATTCATGTCACTTTATTTTTGATACTGTGTGGAGTGTGGGCAGGGCACTGGGGGCAACAATGATATTATATCGATTGCACAGGCACTTTATTCGCACAGCCAAGTTGTGTTTGTTAGTAATTTCTTGATGCACTTTAAGCGCTGTAGCACAATTTATTTGTTTTTTTCATATTTTCTTTTTATTGGAAAGATTTGGTATAGCAGCTTTTATTATACGCAGCCTTTATTTTCGTATGCGCTGATTTACAAATGACATTATACACATTTTTTTGAGCTTTATGTAACCTGCCATCTACTGTTCTGGCAGTGGTAATTTTTTTGAAAGTAACGAGTAACTATGCAGCACAAAAAAAAAATACTTGAGTAGAAGTATCGAAATCATCGAAAAAATGTAGTGAAGTAAAAGTAGAAGTAGGAGAAAAAAATTCTACTCTAGGAAAGTACAGATACCGCATTTCGGTACTTAAGTACAGTACTTAAGTAGTTCTACTTCGTTACTATACATCTCTGCGTATGTGTAGTGATGGTCATCTCCATCTAGCAACCAATGTGCACGCTACTTAGTTCAATGTTATCCCAGTAGAGAGCGCACACATGAGAAACCTCCAGAAACCTGCAAGGGGGCCACCAAGGTTTCAGCTGCCTAGGGGCCTCCATAGAGTTTAATCCGGCACTGTGAAAATTTAGGCTGCATGCATCACACAGAACTCAAATTAACATAAACTGAACTTCCTCATCTCAGCACAGCTGTGCCTTGTACCAGACATTATAAAGCCGGCCTTACATTGGTCAAACAATTTTACTTCGAAAATCGTAATTATGAATTTTCTTTCCAATTTCGCACAAACAGGCTGCAGCAATTGTCGATTTTCGTGTGCCCTTGGAATTTGAGTGATCGGACAGGCTTTCTAATTTCTAATCAATGGTGGGAGAATTGTACGACAAATCTCATCGAAATATAAATGTGCATGAGCTGTGATCTGGAAAGAAAAGAAGATTCCCGGACACTAAATTTACTTTCTGTAGCAACATGAGCTGAAATTGAAGTCTTGGATGGTGGAATTTCAAAATCAAGGGTGGCACCATTGGATTAAAAAAACGCAGAAAATTTCTGATTTTCGAAAGTAAATTTGTTCAGAATTTGTCCCATGTATGGCATAAGTAGCTCAGTGGCCAATTTTACTTAAACTGTTCTTTAACCACTTCCTGCCCGCCCTATAGACAAATGACGGCGGGAATGTGGTTGTGTTATCCTGACCGGACGTCATATGATGGCAGCAGGATAACACACCTCTGGGCGCCCCCCGGGGGCGCGCAGAGCGGCGATCAGTGATGCGAGGTGTCAGCCTGACACCCTGCATCTCCGATCTCGGTAAAGAGACTACTGACGTAGCTCTTTACCATGTGATCAGCCGTGTCCAATCACGGCTGGTCACATCATAAACAGGAACAGCCGTTGATCGGCTTTCCTTAGTTCGTGCCTGACAGGCACGAGTGAAGGAGCGCTGATCAGCGTCTCCCCTGACAGGGGGGGGGGGGGGGTCGTCACTGGTAATCAGATCATTGATTACCAGTGCAGACCCTCGGGGGGGCGGGGGGATACCACTAGATCCACCAGGGATGCCCACGATGACCCCAGGGATGCCCACTATGACCCCAGGGATGCCCACTATGGCCACCAGGGATGGCAATCAGGGCTCAGGGAGCCCCCCATTGCCCTCCCCATCAGTGCTGCCCGCCAGTGTCCTCCCTATCAGTGCTGCCCACAAGTGCCCATCATTGCCATCCTTTAGTGTCGCCCACCAGTGCCCATTATTGCCCACCAGTGCCACCTATCAGTGCCCATTAGTGCCCATCAGTGCCGCCCGTCAGTGCCGATCAGTGCCGCCCATCAGTGCCCACCAGTGCCGCCTATCAGTGCCCATTAGTGCCTGTCGGTGCCACCTACCAGTGCCTGTCAGTGCCACCTATCAGTGTCCATCAATGCTGCCTATTAGTGCCCAGCAGTGCCGCCTATCAGTGCCCACCAATGCTGCATATCTGTGCTACCTATCAGTGCCACATATCAGTGCCTATCAGTGCTGCATATCAGTGCCGCCTATCAGTGCCACCCCATCAGTGCCACCCCATCAGTGCCTCCTCATCAGTGCCTGTCAGTGCAGTCTCATCAGTGCTCATCAGTGCAGGAAAAAACTTATTTATTTACAAAATTGTATAACATAAACAAAAAAAATTTTTTTTTTTCAAACTTTTCTGTCTTTTTTTATTTGTTTAGCAAAAAGGAATAACCCACAGGTGATCAAATACCACCAAAAGAAAGCTCTATTTGTGGGGGGAAAATGACATAAATTTGGTGATGTACAGTGTTGCATGACCGCGCAATTGTCATTCAAAATGCAACAGCGCTAAAAGGGGAAAATTGGCCTGGGCAGGAAGGGAGGGAAGTGCCCTGTATTGAAGTGGTTAAACTCTCATTTAGCTAAAACCAGGGCTTTTTTTCTCAGAGAATAGGTGCAGGAACTCCCTCTTTTAGAGGTACCTCTTTTCTCCGCCCCCTACCCACCTCCAAGCACCGTTCCTTGGTTCCATCCCTTACCCACCTCCCAATACTGCCCTTTAAGACAATACAGAACCAAGTATCATTTTGTGGTGTTAAGTAATGTGTATGGAATTTGGGAATGATAAGTTTAACAAGAAAAGCAGTAAAATAAATCCCCTGCAGCCAGCAACAATAGATCCCTCTAACAACAATGGACCACCCGCAACAAAATTTCCCCCTCAACAACAATAGACTCCCAGCAGCAACAACAACATATCTCCCTACAGCCAGCATCAATAGTCCCCTCCCTCAACAGTAGATCTCTCCCAGCAACAACTGACCCCCCAGCAACATAAGACCCACCCCCAGCAACAATAGATCCCACAGCAGCAAAAATAGACCTCAGTAACAACAGACCCCCCTGCAAAAATATATCCCTTCCAGTTAGAATAGATCCCCCAGCAGTTATTATCAATAGACCCTGCAGCACACCCCAGCACCCTTTGCCATTACATACAGTCAGTCCTGGAGGTGCCGGAACTGCGTTCCCCCGCATTCCCGCTGAAAAAAAGCCCTGGCTAAAACTATATAAGCTAAACCTGAAAGACACACATACAGTATGTCTTCCTCCAACATCCCTTATGACTGCATGCATACATTTCGGCAGATAGCAATTCTAATTTGTGACATTGGAACAGAGTGGCACAGTCGCAATGTGACATTCGCGTGTACGCCAAAGTCTGGATGATGCCCTGACAGCAGCGGGCTCAAGGGCTGGGTTCCCTCTTGGCCCTTGGGTGACAGTGACAGATGGGGCAAGCAAGCAGAGCAGGGCGGTTGACTTATTGCAGCTGCCAGCCAGTGACACAAACCCATTTGGAGCGGGAAGTGATAAATGTCCCACTCAGTTTAAACACAGGGAAGTAAATTCCTCCCGACAGCCTCAGCTGGGCTGGTTTAACCCTGCTCCTCCTGCTTGGCGTCTATTTCTATGCAAGATGTTTGACGCAGTGAGAGCTAGCTCTTGGGGCTCTGTAATGGCCAGAGGAGGGGGCAATGTTACATAGATGAGAAGATGAACGAGGGAGAGAAAGATGAAGGGAGAGAGAGAGAATTAGAGACAAAGAGTGATTTACTGTGTGCATGCGTGCGTGCGTGTATAGGTATATATATATATATATAATAAATAGGGAATTTGAAGAGGGTGAAGGATGAATCTGAATTAAAACGAAAAAATAAAAACACAAAAACTGAAGAGAAGCAGAATGTAATGTTAGCTCAAGGACATCAGAGAAAGAACTTTTGAGAATGCAGAGATGCGGAGAATCAATGGCACCTGCAATATAAGCTTCGCATCCCAAACCCCATTAACCCCTAGACCCTTCACACAGCAATTACATGCTGCCAATCACACAAGAGCCACTTGTGAGAGAGACATCTTGTTTACTATTACAGAACGCCTGGCAGACTGGGATTACCAAATACTACTATCAGCTGCCACATAAGAAAAGACAGTTTTGGAAATTAACCTCCCTTGCGGTCTGATTATGTCCAGATTTCTGTGCTAAAAGCAGTACATTGTTTTCCATAGAAATCTGTTGTTTTACATTTTAACATTTACCTTTCCCTGCGATCCCCCGCTGTCCTCCCCCGCGGTCCTCCAGCCGTCCTCCCGCTGTCCTCTCGCTCTGTGCTCGGCCGATGCCGACACCTGTCTTCCGGTTAATTTCCCTGCGAGCATTGCGACGCAGGGGGGGTGTAACCGGCGGCAAATTCAAAAGTGTAAAAACACTAAATTACCGTATTTTCGCGACTATAAGGCGCACCGGATTATAAGGCGCAGTTTCAGTTAACGGTAAATTTTCAAACTATTTTCATATATAAGGCGCACCGGATTATAAGGCGCACTTTTTTTTTTTTGGAACGTTGATCCGTGCGAGGTTTACTGGCAGGTGCTCATCGCGAACCCTCGGATGACAGTTCTGGCGGATACTTTATGCCAGGCATCCACTGGCACACAGTGGCATAACTGGCCCGGCGTTGCCTCCCGGTCTTCGTGAAGGAGTGCTCTCCTTCCATCATCCAGTTTTCCCACGTGATTCGCAGTTTCGCCTTGAAGGAACGATTGACACTTATGTCCAGTGGTTGCACCCCTTTGGTCAAACCATCCAGTTAACGGTACATTTTCAAACTATTTTCATATATAAGGCGCACCGGATTATAAGGCGCACTGCCAGTTTTTGATCACATTTTAGGATTTTCAGTGCGCCTTATAGTCCGAAAAATACGGTACATGATACAAAGCTGTGATCCTAACAGATTACACTTTTTCATGCCATTTCACCACAGGATTGCAACTGGTGACTTTTCAAGTGCCCTGCCTGTACTGTACTGCAGAACAATCTTCTGGGCCCTTCCTGGCACCCCCTTTGTTCTTATTCTTCAGGGTCAACTACACAGCACCCCCTTTACTGTTACACTTCCTGTGTGAGCTAGCTCCTTGATCCCCTGACTTCTCCGGAGTGGTCCCCTCTCCAAGGCAGACCCTTAGGCAAATCTCCTGGTACTCACGATACTGTTTTTCCCAAGAGACTCTGCCAGCAACTCCACTCGTCAGCACTCTGGATCCTCTGCAGCTCAGCTCCACACCTGGTTCACTAGGCTGACTGCCTGAACCACCTTCCTCACACCTGCAGGAGGAGAGACAGCCGTCCACCTCCTACTGGGACCTGGCTTTCCGCCCAAAGATGCCCTGTCACGTCCTTTCAGTATTTATGGTCAATCCCAGAATGCATTGCAAGAATGCCCTCCCACTGGGACTGCCATAATACCTGATGTGTCACTGGCTGGGTTTCCTCCACTGTCCAACAAGTTCCCTCATTGGATGCAGTGGAGACACTACCTCAGACCCAGTGAATCACACCTGGAAACATGTAACAGGCAAACTAATAAATAAGGCTCCCCTGATAAGCAGAAGGAGCATAGATGCTTTTACCTAGCACCTACCTAACTAGGAGGGTGCTACATCCACCCCTCTTCGGTGGGTTAAATAACACCCTAACTAACTAGCACTACTTACCCGGAACAACCTGGAAGAAACATAGTTAGGCATTTACACACAAAAGTACTTTATACATTATGGACCTGACTCAAGATGATGAGAAGACCCTCCCCTTGGGGGCGACCTTCCCATCCCATATCCCTGACTAATTTTGCACAACCAGCCTTGACACGACGCTCAGTATCATTCCTTGAAGATGATCCTGTGCCCTGCCACTGGCTATCTAACATGGAGTCCATGAAAAAGGTGCGTGCAGTGTCTCTTTACTACAACCTATCAGCGCTCTTCTTCCTTAGGAGCAGGGTTGGTTGCTGGAGCCTGAGCAACCCACAATCCTGCAAAGAGTCAGGGATAACTTCTTCAGGGGTCTCTGGCACTAGAGCACCCCCCACCAAAATTTCCAGGATCCACCGCCCACTTTCTCTGACGGTCATCCGCATAGTTTCACTATGACTCGTTGGCCCAAAGGTAGTCTCACTCGAACTGTGGCAACTTGTAATCCAAGATCCTGACCCGATGGCCCAAAGGATCTCCTAAATAGTATTAGGTAAAGTTTTTTTTTTTTTCTTTTCTCTTGAATCCTGGACCCTGGCCCGGTGGCCCAAAGGGAAAGGTCTGCGGAACAGCAATAAGGATCTGTTCCAAATTCTGCAGAGGGACGGCCCTCTAGTTTGAGTCCATTGGACGTGACTCTGTATTCCCCAACCTCTTCTGTAAGAATAGAAGGGGAAGGGGTGGTGGAAAGGGGATATACACCCCAACAGCAACAACTTGAACTTGTTTGAGCATAGATCTAGGTATAGGCTAACCAGCCATTTTTTTTTTTTTTTTCTAATGGAATTTAGCTGTTCTCTGAAAGTCCTCTTTATATGTAATAATCCGGATGAGGAATTCTAACAAGTTTCCCCTGTTCATCTCGAACATGGACCGACCAGGCCTGGCCTGATCTGTCTGGGCGGCAGGCCTCCACTCAGTCCAGATAGATGGACTGCCCATAGTTCCACTGAGTTTTAACCGATGTAAACTTTTCCCAGAGTTCTGCCCTGGTGGAGTCCCTGTGAGGCTTGGGAATAAACAAGAAGTCCCATATGGCCTTATCACACCAAAACTCTCGCTTCTTTTCAATTTCTAACATGACCTCCCTTGGAGAGTAGGGGTAGTCATACCCATATTCCATTGCAACTTTTCTCTGCAGCCACCGCTGCATCCTTGAGAACCTGGGAAGGGTTTTCCGGTTCCCTCTCCCAGCTGGAGAAAATGGGGTCTCTTCACGCCTGATCAGGGAGCTGTAGGCCTCATTTTGATCCTGAGCCCGGGCATAGTACTTGGGTGGGGTTAAATCTGGGACCCGACTGGCATAGGCCTCACAGAACTCCAGACTCTGGGAGAGCTCCCCCCTTACCACAGAGACCCTAGTTTCTTCATCAGGCGTCTCTGCTGCCTCAGGACATGGTGGACTACTCCGTGCTTCAGATCCTCAGTCTCATCCTCTGACTTCCGGTTATCGATCCCTTCCTCTATGGATCCAAACCGGTTTTGAAAACTTGGAGACCCCACATTGATGACCCGACCTCTTCCTTACTGCTCACACTTGTTTTAGCAACCCTGGTTGCCGCTGGCCATCTTTCCTCCTCAATTTTTATAGGAGCAGACCTTGTTCCAGCTGCTGCAGCCTTCAGTGCATCGGGTGGCCACTTCCCGGCCCGCACTACCTGCATGCGCTCTTCCCCTGGCAATCGGGTCTCCATTGATGAACATACCGAACCACTGCCAGGTTGCATGGCCTCCAGCTGCATCATCACTCTGAACACTCCTGTCCCACCGCCATGGAGATGTCCCGATTCCAAGGCCGACAGGGCCTGAGTGACTCCAGTCTCCCACGACACACAGCTTTCTGGGCCGACCTTCACACCTCTCCACCCGCAGCAGCAGATAGCCGCAGTGCCCACACTGGCTCCATGCTTGCACCCTCATTGTCACACTCAAACACTGGGGACATACCAGGCCTTAAGTGATCTGCGCCTCCTCCGGTGCATAGCGCCAGTCCTCCATCAGGCACCATCCGTATTCCTGTGTCCCACAGGACAGACGCCTTCTGCCCTCCGGTCTGCTCCGGGTCTGCCCAGCAGGTTCTCCGCAAACAGGTGGAATGATCGCTGATGCGCTCTCTCTCTCTCCGGCAATCTCCATGCTGCTTCTCTGCACACGTGTCTCCCTCTCAGCCACACCCAAAGGAGGAAGTCATTTATCGACTTCCCTTGTCACTCCTGATTGGCTGGGCGTGAACGACGTCTCCACCCATATTTCCTTTTTAGCGGTGGCTCCTCCTGCTAGGCAGAACTTTTCAGCACGCGCTTTCCCGTGTGGTGCAGTAACCCACTAATGCTGCTCTCTCTCAACACAGCAGACATTAAAGTTACTGCAAAGTGGACCATGTCCCTCGCCAGACATGCCTCCACTCTTCTTGCTTGTAGCAGGGCCCCAGCTGCGCCTCCACCACCTTGAGCCAGCTGTCCCTCTTTGTCCAGAGAATTGTTTTGCTGTCATATGCACTGTCAACAGTCCTTTCACCATACTGTCTCTGAAGAAAGCCCCACTGCCCTCCACGGCATGGCCGACAGCTAGCTTCACAGTATTGAAACAGCCACTATATAGAATGAATGTCCTGCTGTCGTATGCACGGTCAACATTTTTCCATGTAGTCTTGACACACACACACAGCCCCTGGCACACTTATCCACGTGCCCTTGGCCGCCATCTTCTCCGTCCACACTTGCATCTTTTTCTGTTAAGCAGACACAGTCCTTTTTCACAAAAAGATGCTTTTTTCTTGCCTCCCAGTACTTCACAGGAGTATACATTTTGTAACTCAAACGGAAGCTTTCTGCCATTTGTAGGTACAGGTTGCGATTCTGACTGGAATCTTTGCGTTGCCACGGGCAACCATCACTGTGCAATTTTATCTTCATCCCACTCTCCCTATTCCCTGTAGAGCAGGCCTAACACTTGCATTGAGCATTACAAACAAAGTCCTGGAAGCAAAAATGGTGTTTTTGAAACTTTTTTCGGCCATTGCCATTAGCAACCGGGCCGATAACCCAGGGCGACATCCCGGACGAGCCCCCAAATGTAGCACTACTCCCTTGGGAGCTGCTGATTACGGGTTTCCCTGGGTTGCCATTAGCAACAGCAAGACAGTTCAACACATTCAAAGTGATTTTGGCACAGTCATGAAACAGTCACAATCGCACTGGTCCATTGGCTTGGGTTTTTCCTCACTCCAAAAGAAGACACCCATTTACTACCTTTGAATTTTTTGCATTGTTGAATTGGACATCCAGCACGTTGTCACTTTTTTATGCATTATTTGCTCAAAGATATTGTATTTGTGCATTTTTTCACAACAGAATATTTATTAATGGACACTGTTTATGCACTAAGGGCACTTTATAACACTTAGGGTTTGTTTGATATAAACCCTTCTCCTTCCTTGTTTCTGTTTTTTATGAGCACGTATCTGAATCATCTGGTATATTTTATATTATATTATATATTTTTATAATTTATTTAAATTTTTTTATGCACTTTGCGCATGTATTTCTCTGTTTCACTCAACATGCTTTGCACACATATTGATTCACTGTAAGGTTCATGCACTTTAGCTGTGTATATATCTATTGGGATATATGTATGCTGCATTATTTTAAGATTATTTTAGTTTTATTTCACTCCTTATTTGAAGATACCCTTGCAATAGCGCCTGTCCACTATCTTTATTTATGTTCATTTATATGACACATTAACGATTGGCTGCTGTTCATTTAAGGTTATCTGCAGATTCGCACTATATTGTCTCTGTTTGCAGTTGGCATATTGTGGTAGTGCATTGGTCCTTTGAACTTACATTGCAGATTTGATACTTTCTACTTTCCTCACACTGTAACAGCCTACTGTGGTGGCCTGTCGCTCTCCGTGTGATACACTTGCTGTGTCAACGCCGCCGCTGATGATGGCTGCTGGCTGCCAGCAGCCGCACATTCCCCCTCAGCCTAAGCCCGTCCTCTCCTCAGCACCTATTGGCTGAAGGAGTCAGGCGGTGATGAGGCTGCAGCTATCACTCTGTCAGGGCCTGAACCTTCATTTCATTATCTCAAAATGTTGCTCCTGGTGATGGTAATCCGCCTCAGTGTGGAATTAACCACTACCCACCACAGATATACTGCGGCAGGCTGGCTCCAGTGCGCAAACTGCCGTACCTATACGTTGGTTCGTGGGAGCGCTCTTTAGGGTGCGCGCACGCCGCCGGAGGCGCACTTGCCCCCCCCATTAGGCAGCGGGGAAGCCGATCCATGGGACCAGCAGCCGGGATTGCTACCAGGCACCCACGATCACTCCCTGTGGAGAGAGAACGACGGTCTGCTGTTGTAAACACAGCAGACCCTTGTTCTCTCAGGAATGAACCCAGAGCGCCTGTGATCCTCCTATTTAGGAACCCAGGTGTTGATTCCACAAGCCCACCCCCCTCAGTTAGAAAACACCCCCTAGTTTCACACTTAACCCTTTGATCGCCCCTGGGTTAACCCCTTTCCTGCAAGTGTCATTATTACAGTAACAGTGCATATTTTTAGCACTGATTACTGTAGTAATGTCACTGGTCTCCCCAAAAGTGTCGTTAATGTCAGTTAGGGGTCCAATCTGTCCACTGCAATGTCGTAGTTGCTCTAAAAATGGCAGATCGCTGCCATTACTAGTAATAAAAATAAAAAATGACATAATTTTTCCCTAATCAAAATATGCTTATTGGGATTTTTATTTACCAAAGATACATAGCAGAATACAAATTGGCCTATAATTATGAAAAAATTAGATTTTTACATTTTATTTTTATTGGGAATGTTACATAGCAGAATGTGAAAAATATAGTTTTTTTTTTTTTCTCACAGAATTGTCGCTCTTTTTTTGTTTATGGCGCAAAAAATAAAAATTGCACAGGTGATCAAATACCACTAAAAGAAAGCTCTATTTGTGGGAAAAAAAGGACATAGATTTTATTCAAGTACAGCATCGCACGACTGCGCAATTATCTGTTAAAATTATGCAGTGCCAAATCACAAAATATGGCCTGGTCATTAAGGGGGTAAAAGCTTCCGTTCCAGATGTGGTAAAAAAACAAAAAGTCTCTCCATGATACAGCATCCTGGGCCCTTCTAAATGAACTGATGGGGTCCAGGGAATATATTTTAGGCCACCTGGGAGCCAGGAGGAGCCAGGGTAAGCAGAAATAAAGTCTCTGCTGCTGCATTTAGATGATGCCTCTCGAAACTTAAATCTGGTGAGGTGGCCCTTAAATCTCTCCCTTAAATCTGGTGAGGTGGCGGAGGGAGGGAGCCCCGGAGTTGGTAATATTTACTCGGGGAGGGGGTACAATTGCCCCGTTGCCCTCCCCTTTGATCTGCCCCTGATCGTGGATGTCTGTAGATCTGTAGACAGGGCCGGTGCAAGGATTTTTGCTGCCCTATGCAAAATAAAAATTGCTGCTCCCCATGTTCTCTTCCACCCCCCAACCCAAGTAGATGAAGGGATTAAAACCCCTTCAGTGACTTACCTCGGCGCTGGGTCAGTCTCCGCCTACTCTCCTCCCCCACTGACGTCAGCGGCGCACGCGCATTAGACCTCCCCATAGGAAAGCATTATTCAATGCTTTCCTATGGGGATTTCGGCGATGCTGGAGGTCCTCACATAGCGTGGGTTGCTGTAGCTATCAGCCGGTTTATTACTGATTCTGGGTGTAGGATGCCGGCGCCCCCTGCTAAGTTGCGCCCTAGACGGCTGCCTAGGTCGCCTTACAGGTAGCGCTGGCCCTGTCTGTAGATACAGGGATTTTAGTGTTAGGGTGAACTTAAACTTTAAATTTCAATTTCAATTTTAATATGATAAAATCTGATTGGTTACCCTAGGTTAGAGCACACAGTAATTGTGATCCATACTACATGATATGTTTAAATCTGCACAGAGTTGCAGAACATTGTGAAATGTTAAAAACTTTTTTCCTCTTTTACACCCCCGATGTAGAAAATATTGTGCCTTCTATTGAAATGTATAACACCTTAGTAGTAAGATGTGCTGAAGCAGGAGTTTTGGAAATAGCTCTGTGCCTGGACACGGCAGATAATAATTCAAAGCAATGGCCATCACAGTAAATTTAGCAGTACATTATTACATGAAATTGGACACTGATAGACTGGATGGTGACGTGTTATTATATCTGATTAGTGAACTGCTGCATGTGGATACACTAGTTACAGGTTAATTAACCAGCTGCCCTCTGGTATCACTTGGTATAATATGAATGACTATTTGAGGATTTATGGCCCTTTCTTTCGCACAGAGGATATACAGTATAAGAAATACTGGACCCCAGCAGTCATGGATTTAAGTATCTAAAATTGCTATAAATATACCAGATAGTTAGGATAGATAGATAGATAGATAGATAGATAGATAGATAGATAGATAGATAGATAGATAGATAGATAGATAGATAGATAGATAGATAGATAGATAGATAGATAGATAGATAGATAGATACGATAGATACGATAGATACAGTCAGGTCCATAAATATTGGGACATGGACACAATTCTAATCTATTTGGCTCTATACATCACCACAATGGATTTGAAATGAAACAAACCAGGTGTGCTTTAACTGCAGACTTTCAGCTTTAATTTGAAGGTATTTACATCCAAATCAGGTGAACGGTGTAGGACTTACAACAGTTTGTATATGTGCCTCCCACTTTTTAAGGGACCAAAAGTAATGGGACAGGTTAACAATCATAAATCAAACTTTCACTTTTTAATACTTGGTTACAAATCCTTTGCAGTCAATTACAGCCTGAAGTCTGGAACGCATAGACATCACCAGACGCTGGGTTTCATTCCTGGTGATGCTCTGCCAGGCCTCTACTGCAACTGTCTTCAGTTCTGCTTGTTCTTGGGGAATTTTCCCTTCAGTTTTGTCTTCAGCAAGTGAAATGCATGCTCAATCGGATTCAGGTCAGGTGATTGATGTGGCCATTGCATAAAATTCCACTTCTTTCCCTTAAACTCTTTGGTTGCTTTCGCAGTATGCTTCGGGTCATTGTCCATCTGCACTGTGAAGCGCCGTCCAATGAGTTCTGAAGCATTTGGCTGAATATGAGCAGATAATATTGCCCAAAACACTTCAGAATTCATCCTGCTCCTTTTGTCAGCAGTCACATCATCAATAAATACAAGAGAACGAGTTCCATTGGCAGCCGTACATGCCCACGCCATGACACTACCACCACCATGCTTCACTAATGAGGTGGTATGCTTTGGATCATGAGCAGTTCCTTTCCTTCTCATACTCTTCTCTTCCCATTACTCTGGTACAAGTTGATCTTGGTCTCAACTGTCCATAGGATGTTGTTCCAGAACTGTGAAGGCTTTTTTAGATGTTGTTTGGCAAACTCTAATCTGGCCTTCCTGTTTTTGAGGCTCACCAATGGTTTTCATCTTTACATCAAGTGTTCTTGATCTGGCCAACTGTTGTGAAGGGTGTTTTCTTCACCAGGGAAAGAATTCTTCGGTCATCCACCACAGTTGTTTTCCGTGGTCTTCTGGGTCTTTTGGTGTTGCTGAGATCACCAGTGCGTTCTTTCTTTTTAAGGATGTTCCAAACAGTTGATTTGGCCAAACCTAATGTTTTTGCTATGTTTTTGATGGGTTTGTTTTGTTTTTTCAGCCTAATGATGGCTTGCTTCACTGATAGTGACAGCTCTTTGGATCTCATATTGAGAGTTGACAGCAACAGATTCCAAATGCAAATAGCACACTTGAAATCAACTCTGGACCTTTTATCTGCTCCTTGTAAATGGGATAATGAGGGAATAACACACACCTGGCCATGGAACAGCTGAGCAGCCAATTGTCCCATTACTTTTGGTCCCTTAAAAAGTGGAAGTCACATATACAAACTGTTGTAATGCCTTCACCTTTCATCTGATTTGGATGTAAATACCCTCAAATTAAAGCTGAAAGTCTGCAGTTAAAGCACATCTTGTTTGTTTCATTTCAAATCCATTGTGGTGGTGTATAGAGCCAAAAAGATTTGAATTGTGTCGGTGTCCTAATATTTAAGGACCTGACTGTAGATAGATATGATATGATATGATATGATAGATAGATACGATAGAAAGATACGATATGATAGAAAGATAGGATAGATACGATATGATAGATAATCCATTAATTTGAAATCCATGAACCCCAAACTGCATTGCAATTTGTAGGAGCTGAATCATTTTTTTCTGCCATTTTTCAAGGTCTATATGCAAGCTTTTTTGGGGGGAAAAGGGCATGGGTAGTTAGGCACTGCCATGGGTTCATGTACTAATGCAAAAAATGTTTTTTAAAAATACTGTTCAGCTGGGAGTAGGTTTTATTTTTTAACAAGGCTTGAAGGACAACATTACAAATGCACAGTTCATTTAACCCCCTTAGTGACTGAGGGTAAAACAAATGTTAATGCTTGAACACAATTTTGCAACTTTGACGTGCATTAGTAAAACTTTTACATATCATCCCAATTATGGTGTTTATCGAGGTAAATTCTACTTTGCTTTATTCATGACAAATTGGGCTTTCTTGTGGTGGTAAATGGTAATCAGTATCTACAAAGTGTTTTTTTTTTATTATTATTATTATTATTATCAAAGGGAAAGCTGGCCCCAAATAGTAAAAAAAAAAACAAAAAAAAAAAAACTATTTTTTAAATTTAGCTGTAATTTTCTTGCGAATACCATAAGTTACCACCAAAGAACAACCCAAAATAAATTCTTATGCTCCTGAAGATCGCAGCGATACCACATATGTGCATGGTATTTATTGCTTGTACCTGTAGTAGGGCAAAGAAACAATAGTGCGCATTTAGTTTTTTTATACTAAAACACTGGCCCTGATACTAATTTACAAAATGCTTTTTTTTTTTAAAATTCTACTAAAATATACAGACCCTTTGACCCCAACCTTTGACCCTAAGCTTTGGCCCCTACCTTGACACCCAACTCAAACCCTGGGACTCACCTAGATGGAACCCTAATCTAGCTTTTTTTCTTCTTTCTTTTTTTTTTTATTTCTTTTTACACACTTTTGTTTGTTTACATGGTTCTCCAGTGTTCTCTATTCAGAAGAGAAAGAAAACACAAGGGTGCAGGGCTGGCCCAAGACATTGTGCTGCCTGGGTCCAAGAATTAAATGCTGTTGCCCCCCACCCCCCAAAAAAAATCACGTCCACCAAAAGGCCCCCACATCCATTATTTTATATAAATATAACATTTTTTAAATATTATATATACTGTTATCTTCCTCCATAACTCACCACCGGACTGGTCCACCAAACACCCACTGTCTGTCCTCAGTCCTCCTGTCTTTCCTGTGTCTGCTGCGCCTGCCGCCCTTGAAGATCCAGCCTGCCCTGCGTGAGATGGGGTGCTCTGATGTCTGACGTCATTGTGCGTACCACAATCACGTGAGGGACGTTCCCACGGAGGAGACCCTCCGCCTCCCCATACTCATCAGTTTGCACCACTTCATTCTGTTTGGAAGCGCCAACATCCTAGCAACTAAGAAGCAGTAAGCGGACATTACGTGGTGGTAGTGATACCGCAACTATATGAATGACTTGCGGTTTGACAGACAGGCAAGCAAACTGGCAAAAATGAAGGTCTCTAGATCCCTTTTAGGGAAAGAGAGCCTTGACTGATGGTGGCATGGCCAGGAGCTTGGATCAAGCAGGAGGCTATATGGGATAAGACAATTGAACAGAGTCTTGGGATGGGGTTCGGCCTGAGCTCAGTTAAGAATACCTTCCCCAGGGAATTCTGGGTCTTTTTAAGAAACGTGGTTAATGAGCTGCCCAACACCCCCCCCCCCCCTCTTTTTCGGTTGGTCTATCACAGCTTTAGTGGTGGTTTTTGACCTTGCCAGCAGTTAAAGTTCTGGCAATGGGTTATGCCCTTGTTTGTAAATTGGGGGCAGGCTATCTGTCCAGCACTTATGGTAAGGACAGACCCCCCCTTCCCCTTTTTTGGAATTTAATTTGTTAATGACTAAGAGTGCTCACAGTACAACTGTGACTGGCACTGCGCCCCAAGCCCACCCAGTTGTGTGACAATAGGGAATGAATATTCGCTATTGTCACACTGACCCTTCAGAAGGAGGGTTGTGAGACCCCTTTCCTGATTGGCCAAAAGGAGAAGCGATCTTACTGGCCAGTGGCCAGGAAGAGGCGGAAGAGACACGACTGGAGGAGGACAGCGGCTCAGCCATCCAGCGGTGAGGAGGTAAGGCAGACCATGGGGGGAGGAAGGGTGCCGACTGACCGACCGGGGGGGGGGTGCGCATTGGTTTGCCCCCCCCCCCAAAATACTGAGCACCAGCCGCCACTGCTGGAAACTAAATAAAAGCTGTGGCCTTGCCCTTTCCAACCTAATCGTTGTAAGTGTGGTTCTTATATGGGGAAGGGGCGAGGGAGGGTTTGTTACATAGTTACAAACATAGTTACTGAGGTCGAAAAAAATACATCAGTCCATCAAGTTCAACCTATGATGTGTGTGTGTGTGTGTGTGTTTGATGTTAACCGCACATTGTATACCCCTGTATGTTGTGGTCTTTAAGGTAATAGTTTTTTGAAACTATCGATGCTCCCCGCTGATACCACTGCTTGTATAGTTACATAGTTAACTATAGTTAACTATAGCTAATAGTTGTCATTATGTTAACATTGTTTCTGGGCCTATGTGCCTCAGCAGTCATGTGGCCGTTTCATTTGTCGGTTCAGCAAGTTACATACATGTAAAACTTAGGTTAAACTTCACATCGATCTGAATTTGAATCTCATCCCTACTAGCCACAAACCTTTTTATATTATAAAATAAAATACAAGATGTGTTTGACTAATACAACCTTAAATTACAGATCAGTGTTACCCTAATATATTACTTCAATGAAGTTTGTTTTGGAAAGCTCATCAGACTGGTGTCTTCTTCTAGGGCCTATCCAACAACCTGGTTATGCTGGGAGAACATTGGGCAAGCTTGGTAAGTGACTGCAGCTGTTGAAAGAACTGAAAGTTGATGTGCTACTTACGGGAGCGGAGATCCAAGGGAACTGGAGCTTTGGTCACTCTGTGGTGCCCGGTGAGGTCACACTGTGCCCATGTAAGGGTTTAAGTCTCTAACAAGAGGCATAAGGTTGAGTGAGGTTAGGAGGTTTTGGTGTTTTTTTCCCAAGGACCCTGAACTTAACTCATTAAAAGCCTTTGTGTCCATGTACACATAGGCTTTTATCAGAGTTTAGAAGCAGCAGAGTTTAAGGGTGGTTAAACATCCCTCTCCTAAATGCAGAAGAATTGCGTTCAGATAAAGAACGTTTTGCCAAAAACGTGGCAAAAAAGCTGTACTGCGTTTAGCGTTCTTCTGCTGCCAGGAGAGTTAAATTTAGGGGTGCCCAGTGTACATGTAGCCTAACTGTGATGGGAAAGGGAATGGTGGAAAGTGCGTGGGAGGGGAAAGTGAGCAGTAGCTTGGGTGGAAGCTTCTCCTAGCTCTTCATCGCCCTGGTTGTCTCTTGCAACTCTGCAGAACTGGGCTACACTAGAGAGAAGGTAATCTGCAATGCATCTTGTACACAAAGTGCAGTGGGCCAGTTGTTAAAGTGACAGCTAATTTCCATTAATATCACCAGGACAGCCCTCTCCAAGAGTAATCTGCAGGGCTGGGCTGCCAGTATAACAACCTAGTCATGCTTTTCATTCATTCTGAACGAGGAATGCTTTTGCAGCCTTCATTTATGAATTAGTATTATGTATAAACTGTAAAACAAAAAAAAAAAGTTACCGTACCAGTCATTAAACTTTAGCTAGCTACCCCTAATTCGTTTTTACCCATTCCTATTTTCCTTTTTTTGCTTCTTTTTTTAATACTGGTTTTATGTTAAACCTTTAAATTTGCATTTATTGGTGAATTAGTATTATGTGTAAACTGTAAAAAAAAAAAAAAAGTTACCGTACCCATCATTAAACTTTAGCTAGCAACCCCTAATTAGTTTTTACTAATTCCTAGTTTCCTTTTTTTTGCTTATTTTTTAATACTCGTTTTATGTTAAAACTTTAAATTTGCATATATTCGTGAATTAGTATTATGTGTAAACTGCAAAACAAAAAAAAAAAAGTTACCGTACCCGTCATTAAACTTTAGCTAGCTACCCCTAATTTGTTTTTACTAATTCCTAGTTTCCTCTTTTTGCTGATTTTTAAATACAAATTATATGTTAAACCTTTAAATTTGCATATATTAGTTTTTGTAGCACTATATTAAAAAGATCTTTGTACTAGAAAAACATTTTTAGTACCTTTATTAAAGGGGCAATAAAAAAAAAAAAATCGAAACCGTACATGTGCACCCTTGTATGAAAAAAAATAGCTGGGAGCATGCAATGAGATATTTATCATAGTAAGCAACTTTAGTGTACCAAATGTGCTGCGCTTCCATTGTCACTAATAATAAATAAAATCAAATTGTGTGAAACAAAAACAAATCAGTTCCTTTTAAGTATTTTTCACAATTTCATGCAAAATCCAAATAGTATGCTTCCCATTCACCAAGGTTGCCACCACCTAAAATACACTGCATGCCCGGAAGACATTAACTCTGACAAAACGTGTAGGGTGGAGCCACGCTATGTGACATCATCATGTCACCGGAAGTGTCCCCAGAGCCGAGACTAAGACGTTTTTTTTATATCATATACAGCACTGTTACTATTTATCATTAATGTAAGTGCAATATACAGTGGGTACGGAAAGTATTCAGACCCCCTTAAATGTTTCACTCTTTGTTATATTGCAGCCATTTGCTAAAATCATTTAAGTTCATTCTTCTTCCTCATGAATGTACACATAGCACCCCATACTGACAGAAAAACACAGAATTGTTGACATTGTTGCCGATTTATTAAAAAAGAAAAATTGAAATATCACATGGTCCTAAGTATTCAGACCCTTTGCTGTGACACTCATATATTTAACTCAGGTGCTTTCCATTTATTCTGATCATCCTTGAGATGGTTCTACACCTTCATTTGAGTCCAGCTATGTTTAATTATACTGATTGGACTTGATTAGGAAAGCCACACACCTGTCTATATAAGACCTTCCAGATCATAATGCATGTCAGAGCAAATGAGAATCATGAGGTCAAAGGAACTGCCTGAAGAACTCAGAGACAGAATTGTGGCAAGGCACAGATCTGGCCAAGGTTACAAAAAGATTTCTGCTGCACTTAAGGTTCCTAAGAGCACAGTGGCCTCCATAATCCTCAAATGGAAGATGTTTGGGACGACCAGAACCCTTCCTAGAGCTGGCCGTCCGGCCAAACTGAGCTATCGGGGGAGAAGAGCCTTGGTGAGAGAGGTAAAGAAGAACCCAAAGATCACTGTGGCTGAGCTCCAGAGATGCAGTCAGGAGATGGGAGAAAGTTGTAGAAAGTCAACCATCACTGCAGCCCTCCACCAGTCGGGGCTTTATGGCAGAGTGGCCCAACGGAAGCCTCTCCTCAGTGTAAGACACATGAAAGCCCGCATGGAGTTTGCTAAAAAAACACCTGAAGGACTCCAAGATGGTGAGAAATAAGATTCTCTGGTCTGATGAGACCAAAATAGAACTTTTTGGCCTTAATTCTAAGCGGTATGTGTGGAGAAAACCAGGCACTGCTCATGACCTGTCCAATACAGTCCCAACAGTGAAGCATGGTGGTGGCAGCATCATGCTGTGGGGGTGTTTTTCAGCTGCAGGGACAGGACGACTGGTTGCAATCGAGGGAAAGATGAATGCGGCCAAGTACAGGGATATCCTGGACAAAAACCTTCTCCAGAGTGCTCTGGACCTCAGACTGGGCCGAAGGTTTACCTTCCAACAAGACAATGACCCTAAGCACACAGCTAAAATAACGAAGGAGTGGCTTCACAACAACCCCGTGACTGTTCTTGAATGGCCCAGCCAGAGCCCTGACTTAAACCCAATTGAGTATCTCTGGAGAGACCTAAAAATGGCTGTCCACCAACGTTTACCATCCAACCTGACAGAACTGGAGAGGATCTGCAAGGAGGAATGGCAGAGGATCCCCAAATCCAGGTGTGAAAGACTTGTTGCATCTTTCCCAAAAAGACTCCTGGCTGTATTAGATCAAAAGGGGGCTTCTACTAAATACTGAGCAAAGGGTCTGAATACTTAGGACCATGTGATATTTCAGTTTTTCTTTTTTAATAAATCTGCAACAATGTCAACAATTCTGTGTTTTTCTGTCAGTATGGGGTGCTATGTGTACATTCATGAGGAAGAAGAATGAACCTAAATGATTTTAGCAAATGGCTGCAATATAACAAAGAGTGAAAAATTTAAGGGGGTCTGAATACTTTCCGTACCCACTGTATATGTCTTAATAAATGTATGCATTTGGGTTTTATAATATGGGGAGTGGTGATATTCTTTTTATTTCTTTGAGAATGATGGTCCTGTAATTGCAGAATTGATGACCATTTTCTTGGTGATAATCCTTGCTGGATGATATCCTGAGTATAACTCGAGTCCTACCTATATACTGGTGTAACTGTGACATCATGCCTAAAATGACTTGAGAGCCATATTCCTCTGGTAAGCCTCTGCTGTGTTTTCCTTGTTGGGGTTGACCATGGTAAATGGGATATACACTATTTGGACTTTGTGTGGATTTGTAAAGAATACTCACAAGGAACTGTTTTTTTTTTATTTTCGCGTGAATTTTTTTAGTTTCACATTGGATTTTATTTGATATTAGTGAATTTGCATTTCTGATGAGTTAAAAGGCGTTGTTTCCAGATATAAGAAGACATTTTGGTTACATTAGTGTAATGGAAACCGGTCTGCTTTAAAATGCTCATTTTGACTAAATCACAATTGTTTAACCCAGGCCTTAACAAATTTGCTTTGAATCTAGGAGCCAGCTACGAAAAGTTAGGAGCCATTTTTTTTTTTAACTAACAAATCTTACAGCTGGAACATGTAAAATGTTTCTGAAGGTGAACTTCTCCTTTAATCCTTTCGATGCCAGGGCCGTTTTTGTGGTTTTATTTGCACACGTTTAAAAAATCATTTGAGACCTAAAGATTACATAAAACCCCCAAACATTATATGTTTCTGAAAGCAGACACCCTAGAGAATAAAATAGTTGTAGTTCCAATTTTTTATGTCTCACGATATTACCACAAAGGTAAATCCAGGAAATTTCAGGAAAAATACACATTAAAAGTACATTTTAGGGGGCACAAAAACGCAATAAATTACCCAATGTTTTGGTTAAAAAAAAGCCAAGGTAAATAGATACCCAATATGTCAAACCTGTCAAATATGTCTTAAACGAAGGAGGACTGATGCTGGAAGTATTGCTCTCACTCCAGCATGCATGGCTATATGTAACATGTGTATCCCAATCAACATTTTCAGGTGCAGGCGCCCATTCGTGTGCGTTTACATTTGTATGTGCATAAATATGGGGGAGGGGGGCCTCAATTTTTTTTGGGGGGGGGGGATTGATGGGCTTGGGTGTAACTCTAATGTTTTTTACAATTGAAAATGTTTTTTTTCCATTACATAGGGGACAAAAATTCCCCTATGTGATGTTTTTTTTTTGGATTACAGGTTCTATCTAATGAGACATAAAGGGTCTAAAAGATGTCTCCTCTGTGCTCCACTGAATGTAATGCAATTCACATTACACTGCATTACATTCTTTCCCAGCCATAATGGCCAAGAAACTGTCAATGGGGACCCGGAAGTGACAGGTGACAACTAGAAGTGGAGGAGCTTTCCTCCCTCCCCCGGCCCCCCTATCCAGTGGCACCTGCTATACAGGTCTAGGGCCGCAGATGGACAAGCGGAGCCTATGTTACATAGCGGGGCAGCACTCGCGGGGTGTGGGGAGTATACGGATGACAGCCCAGGCTCCAGGACAAAACTTCTTGTTGCCGTGGTGACCTGGCGACTGGGGTTTTTGGAGCCCTGGTTTAAACAACATTCTAACACTTTCCCCATCCTGTTCAGTTTTCCATGGACTAAATGGTGGCACCCCTAGGACAAGTTGACAACAACTGTTATTTCCGTACCCTGCACCGGCCACTGTTGGTGTTGATGCGCATTCTCCATCCATCTGAGCTTAAGAAACAGAAGATGGGGAAAATGATGGCATCTTTGCCTTGGGTACCAATACTTTGTCCCAGGGCTGGATATGGAAGCCATGCCATCAATGAATTAGGGGTTATGTTGTATAAAGGTATGATAACCAGTCAAAAAACCATGGTAAGAGGCCAAAATTTGCCAAAAAAGCCCTCCACCTAAATCTACAAAAAAATGTTCTTGTCCCTAGGACAAGTTGACAACAACTGTATTTTCCGCACCCTGCACCGGGCCACTGTTGGTTTTGATGTGCATTCTCCATCGATCTGAGCTCGAGAAACAGAAGATGGGGAAAATTATGGCATCTTTGCCTTGGGTACCAAGACTTTGTCCCAGGGCTGGATATGGAAGCCATGCCATCAATGAATTAGGGGTTATGTTGTATAAAGGTATGATAACCAGTCAAAAAAACATGGTAAGAGGCCAAAATTTGCTAAAAAAAGCCCTCCACTTAAATCTACAAAAATGTTCTTTTTAAACAGAAGGTATTTTCCTGTTACCACTTCTAACTCAAATACAAACAAATGATTTATTCCTCATTACAGGACTGTGCAAATCCTCCTTTTATGCCTCTTTGGTAACTGTGTATCTACATTTGTTGATTTATAGCACAGACACAATCTAGCATTACAGAATGGAAACGCTCTAAAGGCATCTAAGGAAAGTGATTTATAAAGACATCCAGGAGTACAGCCAGTTCATGAAGACCCATCAATAGAGACATATCATCAACACTACAGAATGGACGCACACCTACAGATGTCTCGTACTACCAAGATAAAAGAACTACAGAGATTGCAAGTCAGTAGGGAGACAGCCTATGCTATGGTTCATTTCACACTATCAAAACACTTCCATGTCAGGGCTAACACAATTGCTGTGTTTACAGTAGGCATCCAATCAATAGAGCAGAATACAGATATTGCATTTCAAGGCCTTCTAAAGGAACACATCCTAAAACAAATATCAATTAAAACTCTAGGGGGGCTTCCATTTCTCTTACTGGCAAGATTGAACTAGTGCTCCCTACTAGCTCCCTAGAATGCATTTTCTAGCCCATGGTACATACTCCTTGAGCCATATTCTGGGTTACTTTCTGGGAATACTAGTAAATAATGAACATTTGTATAAAAAGCTTGTTAGTTTTTTTAGTTACATGCTTAATGTCCGCTCTATAGCAGTTTTACTGCTACAGGGTGGCACCTTTGCGTCGGATCATGTGTATGTGTGTAGCACCCTCCTAGATAGGTGCTAGATTAAAAGCATTTGTTTTGCTCCATCTGCTTATCAGGGGAGCCTGATCTCTTAGTTATGCCTGTTACATGTGTCCAGGTGTGAGTCACTTGGTCTGAGGGAGTGTCCCCACTGTATCCAATAGGGGAGCATGTTGGACAGTGGAGGAAACCTGGCCAGTGGCAAACTGGCTTTTTTTGGCAGTCCCAGTGGGAGGGCACCACTGCAGTGCATCCTGGGATTGACCATAAAAGCCAAGGGCACATGTGACAGGGCGTCTTTGGGGTGAAGCAGAGTCCCAGGAGGAGGGTGACAGCTGTCTCTCCTCCTGCAGTCTGAGGAAAATGGTCACGGGTAGTCGGCCTGGTGAACCAGGTGTGGAGCTGAACTTTCGGGAACCATGAGTACCAGGGGGCTTACCAAGGGGGACCACTCCAGTGACAGAGTGCTTAATATAATATCCGTACTCAATAATACAAAAAATATCACTGGATAGAAATCTCAATAATAAATAATAAAAAATGATCAATATAATGAAATCTCATAATATCATATGTGCAAAATATGACAAATGGTGATAAATAAAGTGCATATATATATATATATATATATATATATATATATATATATATATATATATATATATAATATATATATATATATATATTGTGACAGGAAGTCAGGTAAATCTGTGGATGTAGTCACAGACAGGAGATACATTTCCACCTGGTTTAGAAAATTCACCAATTACTATAGGGTGTCGGCTGCAAAGGTAGCCAGAACTGGCTTAAGGAAGTTGAAAGGCCTTCAGCTGTTCGGAATGAGGAAGTTAAGGCCTCTATAATTTGTCCAAAGGAAGTCTATTGATTGCTGCCTCCTGACGCTGTGTGAGCTGGGGAGAGGAGGACAGTCAGATGTGTGCCTCCCAACGCTGTGTGAGCATGGGAGAAGGATTGCTGCCTCCTGACGCTGTGTGAGTAGAGGAGGACAGTCAGATGGGTGCCCCCTGAAGCTGTGTGAGCATGGGGAAGACCTCCTGGAGCGATGTGCGCTTAGGAGGGTAAAAAGTGTGAAGACTTCTCAAGGTGAGAAAATGAACTATTTCTATGTGAAGAGTGTGAAGAGAAAAACCAATGGATGTTTCTATGTGAAAGGAAAGTCCAATGAACATGTGCTGTGTGAAGAAAAAAGGGACATTCTCGATGTGAAGAGATAATAAATGGACTATTGATAGTCTGCTGTATGATCAGCCAAGTCTGCCCAACAGTAGGTTGGGGACAGACTTCCGTAGGTAGGTTCCTGTGTGTGAGAAGGTAGCCGCCCACAGTGGCAAGGATTTATTTTGTGTTTTATTTTATTTTGGATGTTTTGACGCTTGCAGTCTGGTGAAGAAAATTGCATGAATAAACCAAACTGTTGTTTGCAACCACTTCTCGGCTATCTCCCTGTGTAACTAACCCCCCCAAGGGGTCATCCACACTCACCACCGAGCTGATCAACCTCACAATATATATATATATATATATATATATATATATATATATATATATATATATATATATATACTGTATATATATGCACACAAGATCTGGCTCTTCTGGGTAGGGACGAGCATGCGTGCCACTGGTGACACGCTCCTGCTGTGATCACACACAGCGGGAGCCCAGCGGTGGGTACAGGGGACTCGATGTCCACCAGCACCCGCTGATCATCCAACAAAGAGGCAGAACGAATGGTCTGTCTATGTAAACAAAGCAGATCGCCGTTATGACGGGGGGGGGGGGGGGGGGAGAGACATGGATCCTGCGTCTCTGCAAAGCAGACAAGCAGGACAAGGATCCATGTCTTCCTTAGGAAAAGCACCTCCCATAGTACATATAAACACTTGTCAGGCACACAGTTAACCCTTTAATCGCCCCTGATGTTAATCCCTTCCCAGCAAGTGTCATTACTACAGTGACAGTGCATTTTGTTTTGCACTGATCACTGGAATAGTGTCCCCAAAAAATGTCTGAAGTGCAAGTTTTAGAATGTCTGCCGTAACATCGCAGTTCAGCTTTAAGTCACTGATTGCCGCCATTACTAGTAAAAAAATAAATAAATAAATAAAAATATCCCATAGTTAGTAGACACTATAAATTTTGCGCAAACCAATATATGTGTATTGGGATTTTTTTGTTGCAAAAATATGTAGCAGAATACATATTGACCTAAATTCATGAAGAAATTATATTTTTTACATTTTTTATTGGATAGGTTTTATAGCAGAAAGTAAAAAATATTGTTTTTTTTTAAAAAAAAAAACTGTCAGCCTTTTTTGTTTATAGCGAAAAAAATAAAAAGAGGCGACCAAATACCACCAAAGGAAAGTTCTATCTGTGGGAAAAGGGCATAGATTTTATTAGGGTACAGCGTTGCATGACTGCACTATTATCAGTTAAAGTAACGCAGTGCCGTTTTGCAAAAAATGGCCTGGGGTCATGAAGGGGGGTAAATCTTCCAGGGTGTCAAGTGGCTAATAAAAAAATGTTTGGATTGTTTGGGTAATTTACAGACAGTTACATGGTATTGGTAATAAATGTAGACATTTTAGATTAAGGCAACCACATTATGGGGCAATCAGAAAGTATTGGCTTGTTCAGAGGGTCTTTTACAGAGTTAAAATATATCCAAAACCATTTTTCTTAGTTTTGGGCAAAGTGAAGAAGTATGAAAACCTCTGTCAGGTTTTTGTTGCTTATACATTCCAATAAGAGGGCAAAACAATCGTTCAAGAGTCCAAAATTGTTAATGGAGAAAAAAAAATACTCATTTATAGTAGAAAAACCCAAGTTGTTTCAGGGTCAAATGGACTCCCCTTCTTTAGGGCACAGGAATTCTTACTGTCTTTTGCTGCGCTCATTAACACTGGCAGGGGCGTAACTACAGGGGGTTGCAATTTCAACTGGGCCCCATGCTCCAGGGGGCCTGTGCAGCTCCCCTGTACACCTGGATAGGAGGGGGGCAGGGGCAGCATGTAGAGAAATTACTGTCCTCCAATCTGGAGGAGATTGGTTACTCTGTATGCTGCCCCCGCCACTCCTCCTATCCAGTTCACTTGTGTTTTGCTGTCTCTGGGCCCCTGTGTGCTCCCCTGCCCCCCCTACCATGCTGCCCCCCCCCCTACTGTGCTCCCTTCCCTCTCCTGCCGGCTGCTGCAGGGGATATGTCACAATAGAGAACCAGGAAGGGGTCGGTAAATATGTAATTTACCAGCTCCTTCCTTTTCTGAATGGACAGAGTCATAGTCAGTGACATTGTAAAAAAAATAAAATAAAATGATAAAAAAAATAATACAATTAAAATACCAAAAAATAAAAACTACTGACACCAGTGGGTGAACTTCCAGAATTGCAAAGGTCACACTTGCGACCGGGCCCTGGCATTCCACCACCGTGGGGAGGCCCTAAGATGGCAGGAAGGGAGCCCACTGCAGAACTTGTGAAAGGGTCCCGCTGCGTGACCATATTAAAGGGCCCCACAACGAGAGTAAAGGGCCCCAGGATCAGTGGGAAGAGCCCCGGGCTTGAACGGAAGGGCTCTGGCCAGGGGTCCGGGGGGCCCTTCATGGTTTCTTGCACCGGGGCTCTAAAGGTTCCAGTTACGCCTCTGAACACTGGCATTACCTGCCTTCTGAAATTGTTCCAAGCAAGCTGCCTATGTGGTTAAAGGGTGTCTGTTGAAAAAAAAAATATATATATATATTTGACCAGTGATCATTGTCATTGGAAGAATGAAAAATTCTAAATTTGACAGCAACCAGAGTAGAGTAAATCTTCCAATGGGAACACTTGTTCTGGTGATAACATGCTAAGAGTGACCTCCTGGAGACCTTCCAAATATCAGCCTGAATCTTACTTATCACAGACTGACTTATGAATTGACTCTTCATAAAATGTATCTACAAAGTCGCCAACATTTGAAATAAATTTCCAGGGACACTTTGCAGCACAGCTATCAATTACTTTCCAAACCCACTTCCCTGAAACTCCGCCCACTTCGCATAATTAATCTCCGCCTACTTATCATCAGATTATAGGGAAATTGAAAAGGGAATTTCAAACTTAAGGCCAAAGTAGCAGAGTTGGAATAATTCTCCCATTCAGCTGCACTACTTCTGCCTAAAGTTTAAAATTCTCATCACAATTCCCTGCAATTCTAAAGTGTCAAATGTGCTCAGGTGTGACCATAGAAAAAATTTAATATGGAAATATAAATAAAGTGCGAGGTGTAAATAAGTACGATTATACTATCTGGTATAATTAGGGTTTATCATACTTATTTACTGCTTGCACTTTATTAATATTTACATATTACATTTTTTGTATGGTCACACCTGAGCACATTTCACACTTTATTCACATGTCTGTTACCAGATATTTTTGCACAAAAGATTGTTGCTTTCATCCTATCTACCTTTATGTCTGTGAATGTGTCTTCATTTTCCAGGGGTCCTTCTCTGCTCTGCTGTGGCGGCCGGCACCAGCAAGGCGCTGCCGAGAACGAGTGCCTTTCATTTAAAAATGGCGCCATTTCGTAACTGCGCATGCACCCGCCCAGCCGAGCTTGTACAAGCTATCCTGAGCCTGGCAGGCGTCGGAACGGTGCATGCGCAGTTATGATGTCAGCCCGCAACCAATTTTTTTTTACGGCACCGGCTGCCCGTAATGGGCATTTACAGGCAGCCTGATTAAAGCGGTAGTATACTCCGCCGATAAACTTTTACCTACAGGTAAGCCTATAATAAGGCCGCCTCCTTCGGGGAAGTAAACTCCTGCGCGGCAGTGACGTCATCGCGGCTCTGGCCACTCACAGCGCCGGAGCCGCCGAACCCAGAAGAGACGACGACTGTTGTCCGGGCGACCGTGTCGGGGCTTCGTTTTAAGGTAAGTATTTCATAACGAGCTAGTATGCAATGCATACTAGCTCATTATGCCTTTGTCATGCAGGTTTTTTCTTTGTTTTTTTTTGCTGTGAGGATACAATTGCTTTAACGTACGCTTGCCAGGACAATGTAAATTACCCAGGACAGGCTCCTATTTGCTGGGACTGTCCTGGCAAAAACAGGACAGTTGGCAGGTATGCATCTACTGAATATAGTGTCAGTAGGCTGAATGTTTTACAGCATGGATTCAACAAGCTGCTGGGAATGTTCCTCAGGGATCGTCATCCATATTGAATCAATAATGTTGTTCTGTTCCTGCACATTTATGCTTCAAAACTACTGATTAACACCCTACTAAATAATTCTCTTTACCCTAAATTCTGACCATACCCTATGGAACAGGTATGGTAGGTAAAAGAAAAAAAAAAAGGTAGGTGGGTGGTTGGTCATCACATTTTTAAGAATAGTATACTTATGGCGCTTTTCCACTGCATGGAACCGAACGGTTCGGCACGCTTTTGTGCTTTTCCACTGCTGGTACCGCATGGTATAGTGTCGGAACGGTTCGGTACGGTACGGTACGGCGGCGCTTTTCCACTGCATGGAACCGAACGGTACGGTACGGCTCTGAAAAAACAGTACCTACTCGATTGTGGTTCCAACAGGTACCATAACTGGTACCATATCCCACAATCCTTTGCATGCAGTCACTTCTACCCACTGATTGGTCAGAGAATCCCACCCACCCCGTTGTTATCCCACCCACTTAACTTTAGTACTACTTTAGTGGAAAAGCAAACCTATACCGTACCGAACCGTTCCAACACCGTACCATGCGGTACCAGCAGTGGAAAAGCAAACCGGGCCAAGCAGGGCCGAGTAGAGCCGAGCCGGTACTTGCAGTGGAAAAGTGCCATTAGTCTTTTCTTCACCTTAAAGCAGAACTTCACCCTAAAAAGGAAGTTATGCTTTATGTCTTCCTCCCCCCTCCTCTTCCATATTTGTACCTAGTTTTAATAGGTACCTGCTCTCCCACACGAATCAATTAGGAGGTCAAAGCGTAGGTTTGACCCCCACCCACCCCCTTGGCCCGCAGCTTTCTAGGACACATCACAGTTTCCAGAAGACTGTGAGACCATTCAAGAAACGCAAGTTGCCTCGTGAGTGCAGTGTGAGAAGCCGGCTGTAAAAGTGCAAGAGGTCACAGCAAGTTTCCCACAGTAAACATGGTGGCTTTGGGGAACCGAAGACTGGCAAACAACCGGCTCAGTTGAGGTCGACGCTGGACCCCAAACATGTAAGTGCCTGTATTTGTAGCTGCTGACTTTTTTTTTATTTATTTTTTGATCTAGGATAAAGAACCTCTTTAAGTCACCAACATCCACCAAAAAAACAAATATTTTAGTTAAAAGTGGTGGGTGCTAAAGCCGGGATGACAGCCTAGTAATATATAAAGCGTTGGAAGTAAATATGCAGTGTTTCTATTTTCCAGGACCTTCAGCTTCATGATCTATTATCTCATCTTTTTCATTTCCTGTGTATAAGTGGCTTCTTATGCCAATAACATTTTGCCATTTTTCTTTCTCCTGGAAAACCTTCTGCCTACCTAAAAAATGATCCGGTCCGCGCTCTTCCCCCTCTTCTTCATTTTCATCTATACATCTAATTTCCCTTACATCAAATTCCCCTCTCCACGTCTTTTCCGTAATCTCTTTCTCTCCCCTTTATCTCCTTCGCTCCCTCTCCTCCTTCTCTCTGTCAAGGCATTCCTGCTTGAGTTACTGACGCCTCCTGACGCACAGTCTCAAATTTTTCTTAATCTAAATTGAAAACTGTTCAAGTAGAAAAATAATTTCACAGCTTCACCCAGAAAAAAAAAGCGATGTCAGCTTTAGTGTGATAGGAAGGGTGACAGTACTGCCAGCTTCACCGTACCTGTTCTATGAATATGGTAGTGAGAAGGGGGGCCCTGACATTGTGGGTGCACCGGGAATTAGTAATATTAACTGGATACAAGAATACAACCGATAGTGCTGCTGTCAATTTTTCTATGCCTGTATTCCAGATATCATGCCTGACTTCCACAACAGGTTATGTCACTGTTAGCCGGAATATCTTGGATTAATCAGCCATACTGAAACATTTGAAATAGATACACTATATTACCAAAAGTATTGGGACACCTGCCTTTACATGCACATGAACTTTAATGGCATCCCAGTCTTAGTCCATAGGGTTCAATTTTGAGTTGGCCCAACCTTTGCAGTTATAACAGCTTCATCTCTTCTGGGAAGGCTGCCCACAAGGTTTAGGAGTGTGTCGATTGGGAATGTTTGACCATTCTTCCAGAAGCGCAGCCTGGCTCGCGGTCTCTGCTCTTATTCATCCTAAGGGGTTCTATCGGGTTGATGTCAGAACTCTGTGAAGGCCAGTCTTTATGGACCTTGCTTTGTGCACTGGTGAACAGTCATGTTGGAACAGGAAGGACCAACCCCAATTTGTTCCCATAAAGTTGGGAGCATTAAATTGTCCAAAATATCTTGGTATGCTGATGCCTTAAGAGTTCCCTTCACTGGAACTATGGGGCCAAGCTCAACCCCTAAAAAACAACAAAGGAGAAAGACAAAGGGCGCCAGGTCACAATATAGTATGAGAAATATGACAATTTATTGTAGGGACTTACATGTCAAGCCCATTAAGTGAACAATGACTGTAATTAGCCACAATAAAATTACAGTCATTGTTCACTTAATGGGCTTCCCTGCCTGTGTTTCCTATATAAGTGTTTCCAGTGGAGGGGCGGGCCTGCCTGATGAAGGAGGAGGACCTCCGAAACGACGTGGCGGCCCACCCTCCACACTCTATCCAGCTCTCTCTCTCTCTCTGGAGGAACTGACAGGTCGCTGATATCACTTCCGGTTCCAGGTCACTGCTTTCATCTACCCCGCTGTACAAAGACATCTGCAAGGCTGCCCATCCAGGGAGCCTGCACCACCTACAGCTGCAACCGGCACCTGTATCATAGACACTGCCACACAGCACAGGATCGTTCAGCAGGTCCCCGGATCTGATCATCCCGGATGTGTCCCATTGCGAGTACCGTTGTTCATGGTTTACTGGCTGTATTTTGGATCGTTTGTACATGTAAGTCACTACAAATTAAATTGTCATATTTCTCATACTATATTGTGACCTGGCGCCCTTTGTCTTCTTCCTTTTTTGCTACATGCCTGGAGGGTCTTTCACCTCCCGAGGAGCTGCCTGCACTCTATATGCCACATACACCTTGATTTGGACTCCATGACCATCCACCACAAGGAATCATCTACACTGTGTTTTTTTCCGGACTGTGGAAGGACTTCGATCATAGGTGAGGTTTTTGCACTCCCATCTTTGATTTATTTGTTATATATACAATTTTTCCCCCCCTCTTCCTTTAGAATTTTTTGCCTTACCATTTTATATGCTTATATATGCCTGTGTGTTTTTTGCACATATGCACATATGGTCTATGCATTTTACCTTTCACTGTGAGTCAGTGCTGACTTACTGACTTAGGTCAGTTTTTTGCCTAAAAAACAACCCCACACCATAATCCCCCCTCCACCAAATGATTTGTACCAGTGCACAAAGCAAGGTCCATAAAGACATGGATGAGCAAGTTTGGGGTGGAGGAACTTGACTGGCCTGCACAGAGTCCTGACCTCAACCAGATAGAACACCTTTGGGATGAATTAGAGCAGAGACTGCGAGACAGGCCTTCTCTCTAACATCACTCTGCCTGACCTCACAAATGCGCTTCTGGAAGAATGGTCAAACATTTCCATAGACACACTCCTAAACCTTGTGGACAGCCTTCTCAGAAGAGTTGAAGCTGTTATAGCTGCACAAGGTGGGCCAACTCAATATTGAATCCTTTGGATTAAGACTGGAATGCCACTAAAGTTCATGTGCATGTAAAGGCAGGCATCCTAATACTTTTGGAAATATAGTGTATGTGAACTCTTCCAGTTGATCAGACATGGATACGTCTGCCAAAATTAAGACTTGGAAAAAAAAAATGTGAGTAAAATGTTTCAGTAAGAAAGTACACTGAGGGTATTTTATCAAGACTGGAGCAGACAGAATTTTTGAGCAGCTATGCATGGCCACCAATTAGCCTCAATCTTCAATAAGGACCAGTTCATACCAGTTTGTATGCGTTTGTGTAAGCAATTTTTTGCATGTTGCCACGCAGCACATTTTTGACAGCCCATTACTTCAATTGGCTGCCAAACGCATGGGGGCACATAAAAAGTACGTCAGGCTCGACTTTTAAAATCACGCTGCACCATACTGCATAATACTGGAGTACCATACAGTTTGGTGGTTGCAAACAGGCATGCTTTGCTGGATGCATTTGGAGGGCCATTAACAATTAGACCCAGGGCCGGACTGGCCTATCGGGATAGCGGGAGATCTCCCGGTGGGCCGCCGGCCCTGGGGCCGCTTTGAGACAAGGCCGCCAGCAGCGCCGCTTTAAGCATTGGCGGCCGCTGCATCGATTGGGGCCGGTCGCCGGTCGCCGCTGATTATGGTTGGCCGCTGCAGGCCTGCACTGCCCCGCCCCCCTCCCCCCCGCTGGGCTCCATCTCTTCTACGTCAGCCGCTGTGAGCGGCGTGACGTCACGAGGTGGCTGCCCCTGCGCGGCGGATCGCCGGGCGGTGCTGGTGCGGTGCATGAGCTGAGGGGGGTTTACTAAGGGGTCTGTACTGGGAGGGGGCTTACTAAGGGGTCTGTACTGGGAGGGGGGTTTACTAAGAGGTCTGTCTGTACTGGGAGGGGGCTTACTAAGGGGTCTGTACTGGGAGGGGGGTTTACTAAGGGGTCTGTACTGGGAGGGGGGTTTACTAAGGGGTCTGTCTGTACTGGGAGGGGGCTTACTAAGGGGTCTGTACTGGGAGGGGGGTTTACTAAGGGGGTCTGTCTGTACTGGGAGGGGGGCTTACTAAGGGGTCTTTACTGGTAGGGGGGCTTACTGATGGGTCTGTACTGGGAGGGGGGCTTACTGGGGGGTCTGTACTGGGAGGGGGGCTTACTGGGGGGTCTGTACTGGGAGGGGGCTTACTGGGGGGTCTGTACTGGGAGGGGGGCTTACTGGGGGGTCTGTACTGGGAGGGGGGGCTTACTGGGGGGTCTGTACTGGGAGGGGGGCTTACTGGGGGTCTGTACTGAGAGGGGGGCTTGCTGAGGGGTCTGTACTGGGAGGGGGGCTTGCTGAGGGGTCTGTACTGGGAGGGGGGCTTGCTGAGGGGTCTGTACTGTAAGGGGGGCTTGCTGGGGGGTCTGTACTGGGAGGGGGGCTTGCTGGGGGGTCTGTACTGAGAGGGGGGCTTGCTGGGGGGTCTGTACTGAGAGGGGGGCTTGCTGGGGGGTCTGTACTGAGAGGGGGGCTTACTGAGGGGTCTGTATTGTATTAGGTATAGGGGGGGGGGGACAGCATTGTATTAGGGGAAGGGAGGGTCAGCATTGTATTAGGGGGAGGGACGTTGCGCTGGTATAATGACGCAATGCTATGGGGCTGGTATGTCATTTTTCCAGGGCTGGTTTTCATACCCAGTCCGGCCCTGATTAGACCCCGTTCACACCTTAGCGATTTTCTACTTAAAGCTTGTAGCTCTAAAATGCTCAACAAGTCAAATCCCATTCATTTTAATGGCCCCTGTTCACATCTTCTTTTTTTGCAGATTACAAGCATTTCTAGCCCCATAGACTTCAATAGAAGCGCCTGACTTGAGCATTTTACGAGCGTTTTGTTGCTCGTATTCTGCTCAAATGGCAGCTCTCCACCCCTAATTTTCTTTCCCTCCCCCCTGCCTTGTGCTTTCTATTGGCTAAACGAAAACGCCTAAAACACAGGCTGTAACACACTTGTAATATGCTTCTAAAGCGCTTTAAAAATGCTTGTAAAAAGCTGTAAAAAAGCTTTAAAAAAAAACACCAGTAAATCGCTACGCTCAGGTGTGAGTGGAGCCTTAATGGCACCCATGTGCATCTAACAGAGGGCAGCGAGTTTCTGTGAGGTGATAAACACTGATTTGGGTTATTTTTACCAAAGAAATGGAGCAGCATACATTTTGCCCTAAATTTATGAAGAAATATTATTTATTTGCCAAATTTTATAACAGAAACGAAGGTCCTTATCTTCTTAACCATTGTGTTATACCGCCCCCTACAGGAGTAGGACAGTAGGCAGGAAAAAGTTTGACTATGCCTATGGTGCAGTCCCAGGGGGTATACTCCCACTCTCAGCTATAGGCACTTAGTTTTGTTACAGTGTCAGAAGAAAGCCAACTCCACAGAGGAGTGGGTGCTGTGTCCGTCAATGAACATCAGAGAAATGGATTTTACGATAAGTCAAAAATCCCATTTTCTCTTTTGTTCATTGAGGAACATAGCTCCTTGACCATTGGGACGTCCCAAAGCAATGTCAGACATGAGGGGTGGGAACATTAAAAAAAAATTCCCAAGGCTAAACCGTAGCCAACCAGGTAATATGCAGCTCAACCATAAACAACTGGAGCTCACCTGAAAAAAAAAATACACCTTAAAAGAGGAAATAAGTGTAAACAGAAAATCCTGGCGCTGTGGTGCCGGTGATCAGACGGCAGGGCTGGAACAATGGGGTCGGACAATGTCCAAAGGGGTCCACCATGAATTACACGTCCAAGTCCGGGCTGCTGCCTACCCTAACCCAGATCCCAACTGGGAGGAGAAAGTAATGACACAAAAAAAAACGGGTATGATGGCGCTCCCGGACAAAATGGCACAAAAAAACTTGGATGCTGCTCGGGATCTTAAATAATCAAACTTGTTTATTAAAATCAATTTAAAATAAGCTCCAAGTCAGGGAAAGCCAATGGTGTGCCAAGGGTGCAGTGCTCAGCAAACAGATGTGATACCAAAGGAGACAACTCCAAAGCAAGGAGGACCCAGAGGCAGGGAGACAACGCCTTACCACCTGTAAATCCTGAATGGTGTGGCACTTGTAGATGGACTAGCTGCCTCGGTCAGATCGGGAACCTTCACTGCAAATGTGCCTCCGGGCTGGACGATGCCTGAGGTGAGGAAAAGAGGCTGACAGGGGGGGATGAGATGCTCAAACCCCGGCGAACAACTCCGGTGGCGGTGCGCGCCCGAGGCGGCAGCGGCCGCTGGTCGTCAGTCCCTGCTGACATGGCGCCGGAAGATGACGTCACCAGGCGCCTGGCGCAGACGTGCGCACCGGGAACTGCAGCACCGATGTAGCCGGGAGTGTGGAGGCAGCTCACCGAGGGCACAGCTGTAGAGTGCAACCAAGGATCACCTGGCGGAGCTATTGGGGAATGCCACAGATAGAGGAGATGACATGTTTCGGGCCAAGCCCTTCTTCAGATCTCCTGTGGCTAACATGAGGGACAAATTTATTGAATGTAAAAAGGAAGAGGCGTTGCCCCCCACTCTCTGGCTCCACCTTGTGCCAAAACAATGTATACAAAACAAAAAACCAAACATCAACAAGACATAACTTAACATAACATCAAATGTCAAAAATCCAAATATAGCTGAATATTACAAAACTGAGAAAAATGTATATATGATGAAAAAAGAAAAAAAAAAAAATTTTTTTAAATTAAATGGATAAATAAATAAATGACAGATAACAACCTCAGACCCAAACAGGGTGTGTGTTACACCACAGTGTAAGCGTCGAGTTCCTCATTCAACCCATGGGGGGACAAGGTATTTAGCTTATAAATCCAGAACGTCTCTCTCTTGCAAAGCAAGGAGAGACGTTCATTGCTGGACAAGGAACCCTTGGGTACGCACTCCACCGCCCACACCTTCAGATCTTGGACTAGGCCCTTATGATGGGTGGCGAAGTGACGGGGGACACTGTGGGGTGGTTTCCCGTTTTTGGTATTTAGTCCTTGTGCAATTCCCCTACGGTGCTCACCAATCCGTGTCCGCAGATGGTGCGGCCCACGTAGAGTAGATTGCAAGGACATTGTAGAATGTAAACCACATATTCTGTGGAGCAGGTGATAAATTGGCGTATGCTGTAGCTCCTACCAGAGGAATCGCAGAAGGAATCACGACCATGTTGGATGAAGCAACATGTGAGGCACCCTCTCTTCCTACACTGGAAGATGCCCACTTTGTCGCTGAAATATGACCTGATATCCAAGGGCCTAGTGGACGTGGATGCGTTAACTTTGCTAGGGGCTATAGCATTCTTGATGGTCCGTGCCCTCCTGTATACCACATGGGGAACTGCGGGGAGATGGGGGCCCAACCTGGGATCAGAACGCAATATTGGCCAATGTTTCTTCAAAATGTGGGAAATGTGTCTAAAGTTATTATTGAACCCGGTAATGAATCGGGCTTGAGGGATGGTTTGCATTGTGGAGGTGGGCCCAGGTGGACGGAGAGAAGATATGTCCCTGCACTCAATGAAGGCCTTTTGGACCAACTCCTCCGGGAAACCTTTTTCCAAAAATCTCACTCTCATGAGTTGGCCCTGGGTCTCATAATCTTCCAAACGGGAACAGTTTCTGCGTAACCGCAGAAACTGTCCCTTGGGTATATTGGTCTTCCAAGATGGGTGGTGGCAACTCTCGTAATGGAGATAAGAGTTGCCAGCCACCGGTTTGATGTGATTAAGGGTCACAATCACGTTATCAACGTGTGTGAGCTCCAAGTCAAGGAAGACCAGACGCACAGGGTCGATGACATGGGTAAAGGATAACCCGAAGGTGTTCCCATTACAGTGATCCACAAAGGCCTGAAAGGTATACAGGTCCCTGTCCCAGATGATCAAGACATCGTCTATATAGCGGCCATAATAGACTAGGTGTTTGGAGAACGGGTTGTTGTGCCAGACCTGGACCTCTTCCCACAGACCCATCGTAAGGTTGGCATAGCAGGGTGCAAAACTTGCACCCATCGCTGTGCCATGGGTCTGTAGATAAAATTTATCCAAAAAGGAAAAATAGTTGTGCTCGAGACAAAAACGTGTTCCCTCCGCTAAAAAGGAAACCTGGCGGGAATTGAGTTGGCCGTCCTTGGTGAGGAAGTGTTGCAGGGCTCGAATGCCCACATCATGGGGGATAGACGTATACAATGAACACACGTCTAAATAGGCCCAATGATAATGACTCTCCCAGGGGTAATGTTTCAATATATCCAGCACATGGCCCGAGTCACGGACATATGATGGCAGCTGTTGCACTACAGGTTGTAGAAACCAATCAATATATTCGGACAGGCCGCTGATGAAACTATTAGTGCCAGCCACAATGGGCCTGCCTGGAGGGTCCACCAAAGATTTGTGGACCTTGGGGAGATGATAAAAGTACGGTGTGCTACAGACCGCGGGGAGGAGAAATTGGCGTTCCCTCTTGGTAAGCACTCCCGCCATGGAGGCCGCCTGTACCATCTCTCCAAGTGCCAACTGATAAGCCGGAAGAGGATCATGGGGGAGAGCAGTGTAAGTATTGGTATCGGATAGGAGCCGTAGGGACTCACTTATATAAGTGGTCCGATCCTGAACCACAATGCTCCCTCCCTTGTCGGCTTGTTTGACGACAATGTCCTTGTTCTGTTTGAGTGCCTTAAGGGCAGTCGTTTCAAAGGATGTCAAGTTGGGCCTCTGTGACGTGGTGTTGTCACACATGTTCAACAACTCCTTGAAGGGCTTGGCCCGAAACATGTCATCTCCTCCATCTGTGGCATTCCCCAATAGCTCCGCCAGGTGATCCTTGGTTGCACTCTACAGCTGTGCCCTCGGTGAGCTGCCTCCACACTCCCGGCTACATCGGTGCTGCAGTTCCCGGTGCGCACGTCTGCGCCAGGCGCCTGGTGACGTCATCTACCGGCGCCACGTCAGCAGGGACTGACGACCAGCGGCCGCTGCCGCCTCGGGCGCGCACCGCCACCGGAGTTGTTCGCCGGGGTTTGAGCATCTCATCCCCCCCTGTCAGCCTCTTTTCCTCACCTCAGGCATCGTCCAGCCCGGAGGCACATTTGCAGTGAAGGTTCCCGATCTGACCGAGGCAGCTAGTCCATCTACAAGTGCCACACCGTTCAGGATTTACAGGTGGTAAGGCGTTGTCTCCCTGCCTCTGGGTCCTCCTTGCTTTGGAGTTGTCTCCTTTGGTATCACATCTGTTTGCTGAGCACTGCACCCTTGGCACACCATTGGCTTTCCCTGACTAGGAGCTTATTTTAAATTGATTTTAATAAACAAGTTTGATTATTTAAGATCCCGAGCAGCATCCAAGTTTTTTTGTGCCATTTTGTCCGGGAGCGCCATCATACCCGTTTTTTTTTTGTGTCATTACCTTAAAAGAGGACCAGGTCCTCTAAACAGCAGCCTGCAAAACTTCTGGCCGGCACTTCCGGTGACACTCACCGGCATGTCACTTCCGGCGATTGCGGATGATTCGGCTCTGGGCCTGTGTAGCGGCCACACACAGTACCCATCCAGTCTCCTACAACCGCAGCAACGTCCCTTGGCACACCGGATTACCTCTCCCTGCTTGGTACCATCTTTTGTGATCGGATTGCCCTGCTTTTACAAACTTGGGATTCCCACAGCACCCCAGGGAGACCCGGAGACTCCAGGACAGGTTTGGCTGACATTTTATATTATACTTGTTTTTTATTACAACTTGACTTTATTAAACTTCTATGGTTCATCTTGACACTCTCTTGCCAGTAATCTATACAACATTTTCCAATATGCACACCACAGTGCGCCATCCTTCTTTTCTATAGTTTTGAAAGCAATTTCCTTAGGATGTTTAGGCCTGGGACATAGGGAGGGCAACACAAAGTTTCGGTAACAGTAAATGTGCGGCAAGTGGTTAATAAAAAACCACAGTCCAGCTTTAATGTGACCAGAATAAATTTTCTTTAAGGTATTTGCCTGAGCATTAGGAGAGCTCAGTTCCTACTGAAATAGGCATGCCCCATGAAATACATCTCCCAAGAGCCCCTTTATAGGCTTGGTTCACACCTATGGGGTTTTTGGTGCTTTTTTCAGAAATGCACTACAGTCCATTTACCATGGTTTCCTATGAGACATGTTCCCACATGCTTTTTTTAGCCGCTGCATTTTTGGATCATCAGACATGCACTATTTACATTGATAAATGTTTTATTACTCTCCACAGAGTGTCCTTTGAGACACACATTTCATCACTTTTGATTTCCAATCCAATGGGGATCCCACTCCCATGGTAGTCCATTCACCATTGTTTGTGTTGTTTTCATGCCGCTGGCCACTGCCACAGCTCCCAGAGATGAGTCCCCCAGTATGTCTTTGCCCCCAGTATCCCATATTGAACCTATAGCTGACCTGTGAGTAACCAGGATGGATTCTCTCTCCCCCCTTTCCTTTTCCTCCCTCCCCCCTTTCTGTGTATTAAATATCAGACTACATATACAGTATCTCACCAAAGTGAGTACACCCCTCACATTTTTGGAAATGTTTTATTATATCTTTTCATGGGATAACACTGAAGAAATGACACTTTGCTACAATGTAAAGGAGTGAGTGTACAGCTCTGTTGGAAATTCTGAGGAATCATTTGATATACTTCCCAAATTCCACAAGCTATGTGCCAGAAAGAGACATCAGAATCGTCGCTGTCGTCACTTTCCGTACCTGATGACGAATTTTCCCACGAATCGCTATTGCTCAGTTCTTCAAGTAACTCCGTTTCGCTGTTGCTGTTTTCCAGTTCGTCTAAAAGTGCTTTTGCACAAAAAGAATGCTTTTTGGACGCCATGGTCATTCTCTATTTTCCAGGCACAAAGAACTGGAAAAGCACAGGCAGGGCACTGGAAAAGTCACCAGATGAAATCCTGTGGTGAAATGGCATGATACAGTGTAATCCACAGGTGTCAAACACAAGGCCCGCGGGCCGAATCAGGCCCTCCAGGCCATTTCATGTGGCCCTTGCACCTCCATAATTGCCAACATTTAAAAAAAAATTCCAGGGACACTTTGCAGCACAGCTATCAATTACCACACCCACTTCCCTGAAGCTCCGCCCACTCTGCATAATTAATCTCGCCTGCTTATCAGATTTTAGAGTCTATTCAATATAAAGAGAATTACAGGAAATTAAAAAGGGAATTTCAAACTTAAGGCAACAGTAGCAGAGTTGGAATAAGTCTCCCATTCAGTTGCACTACTTCTGCGTAACATTCATGGGCAGCCCGATTAACAGGCGCTTCCAGGGACAATATAAATTACCTGGGACAGGCTCCTATTTGCAGGGACTGTCCCAGGAAAAAAGGGACAGTTGGCAAGTATGGCACCTCTCCTGCAGCTGCTCCCTCTCCCTCATCTCTGCCCCACCTTGTCTCAGCAGACCACAGCAGAGAGGACAGAACTCCTGTGCCAGATCCTGTGCCTCCCCCCGAAGCTGCAGAGAGGACCACCCCCCCAACCCAGCAGTTGGCAGCAGAGAGGAGGTCACAACTCCTCCTACAGATCCTGCACCACTCTGTGCAGCCGCAGCACCCCCTCCTCTCCATCTTCACTGGTCTCAGCATTCTGCAAACTCCTGCAGCTGACTCCAGCCTTCCTCCAGACCCTGCAGTTGCTGCTTCCCAGCTCTGCCTCCAGCTTTTACCCAGCAGCAGCAGCACATGGTAAAGGGGATGAACTGTGATGTAAGGGAGGCAGACATCTCAAGTCTCCCGCAAGTCGCGGGAGACTCCCGCTATCCGCCCTGAGCTCACAGACACCCGCGAGCTCAGGGCAATATCCCGGCTGTGAGTCAGTCAGAGAGTGAGTCACTCAGATGAGATGACTCATCGATGCAGGCAGGAGTGTGTCAGCTGTCAGCAAGCTGAGCCTAAGAAATCACGTCGGAGCCGAAGTAGATCCGGCTCACAGGCGGAGTGATATGAGTCATGCACTCCGCCTGTGGGAGGAGCTGCAGAGAGCAAGCAGCGGCTTTGCTCTCTACTACAGCCACATCTTCTACTCCAGGAGGCATTTTGGCGCGCGCGGGACCGTGACACTGTGACACCCCACTCTGTGCCAGTAGTAGTACCAGCAAGTGACCAGGCCAGTACCAGCAAGTGACCAGGCCAGTACCAGCAAGTGACCAGGCCAGTACCAGCACCAGTGACCAGGCCAGTACCAGCACCAGTGACCAGGCCAGTACCAGCAAGTGACCAGGCCAGTACCAGCACCAGTGACCAGGCCAGTACCAGCACCAGTGACCAGGCCAGTACCAGCACCAGTGACCAGGCCAGTACCAGCAAGTGACCAGGCCAGCACCAGTGACCAGGCCAGCATCAGTGACCAGGCCAGTACCAGCACCAGTGACCAGGCCAGTACCAGCACCAGTGACCAGGCCAGTACCAGCAAGTGACCAGGCCAGTACCAACACCAGTGACCAGGCCAGTACCAGCACCAGTGACCAGGGCAGTACCAGCACCAGTGACCAGGGCAGTACCAGCACCAGTGACCAGGGCAGTACCAGCACCAGTGACCAGGCCAGTACCAGCAAGTGACCAGGCCAGTACCAGCACCAGTGACCAGGCCAGTACCAGCAAGTGACCAGGCCAGCACCAGTGACCAGGCCAGCACCAGTGACCAGGCCAGTACCAGCACCAGTGACCAGGCCAGTACCAGCACCAGTGACCAGGCCAGTACCAGCAAGTGACCAGGCCAGTACCAGCAAGTGACCAGGCCAGTACCAGTAAGTGATCAGGCCAGCACCAGTGACCAGGCCAGTACCAGCACCAGTGACCAGGCCAGTACCAGCACCAGTGACCAGGCCAGTACCAGCTCCAGTGACCAGGCCAGTAGCAGCACCAGTGACCAGGCCAGCACCAGTGACCAGGCCAGTACCAGCACCAGTGACCAGGCCATTACCAGCACCAGTGACCAGGCCAGTACCAGCAAGTCACCAGGCCAGTACCAGCACCAGTGACCAGGCCAGTACCAGCACCAGTGACCAGGCCAGTACCAGCAAGTGACCAGGCCAGTACCAGCACCAGTGACCAGGCCAGTACCAGCACCAGTGACCAGGCCAGTACCAGCAAGTGACCAGGCCAGTACCAGCAAGTGACCAGGCCAGTACCAGCAAGTGATCAGGCCAGCACCAGTGACCAGGCCAATACCAGCACCAGTGACCAGGCCAGTACCAGCACCAGTGACCAGGCCAGTACCAGCACCAGTGACCAGGCCAGTAAGAGCACCAGTGACCAGGCCAGCACCAGTGACCAGGCCAGTACCAGCACCAGTGACCAGGCCATTACCAGCACCAGTGACCAGGCCAGTACCAGCAAGTCACCAGGCCAGTACCAGCACCAGTGACCAGGCCAGTACCAGCACCAGTGACCAGGCCAGTACCAGCAAGTGACCAGGCCAGCACCAGTGACCAGGCCAGTACCAGCAAGTGACCAGGCCAGCACCAGTGACCAGGCCAGTACCAGCACCAGTGACCAGGCCAGTACCAGCACCAGTGACCAGGCCAGTACCAGCAAGTGACCAGGCCAGTACCAGCAAGTGACCAGGCCAGTACCAGAAAGTGATCAGGCCAGCACCAGTGACCAGGCCAGTACCAGCACCAGTGACCAGGCCAGTACCAGCACCAGTGACCAGGCCAGTACCAGCTCCAGTGACCAGGCCAGTAGCAGCACCAGTGACCAGGCCAGCACCAGTGACCAGGCCAGTACCAGCACCAGTGACCAGGCCATTACCAGCACCAGTGACCAGGCCAGTACCAGCAAGTCACCAGGCCAGTACCAGCACCAGTGACCAGGCCAGTACCAGCATCAGTGACCAGGCCAGTACCAGCACCAGTGACCAGGCCAGTACCAGCAAGTGACCAGGCCAGTACCAGCAAGTGACCAGGCCAGTACCAGCAAGTGACCAGGCCAGTACCAGCAAGTGATCAGGCCAGCACCAGTGACCAGGCCAATACCAGCACCAGTGACCAGGCCAGTACCAGCACCAGTGACCAGGCCAGTACCAGCACCAGTGACCAGGCCAGTAAGAGCACCAGTGACCAGGCCAGCACCAGTGACCAGGCCAGTACCAGCACCAGTGACCAGGCCATTACCAGCACCAGTGACCAGGCCAGTACCAGCAAGTCACCAGGCCAGTACCAGCACCAGTGACCAGGCCAGTACCAGCACCAGTGACCAGGCCAGTACCAGCAAGTGACCAGGCCAGTACCAGCACCAGTGACCAGGCCAGTACCAGCAAGTGACCAGGCCAGCACCAGTGACCAGGCCAGTACCAGCACCAGTGACCAGGCCAGTACCAGCACCAGTGACCAGGCCAGTACCAGCAAGTGACCAGGCCAGTACCAGCAAGTGACCAGGCCAGTACCAGAAAGTGATCAGGCCAGCACCAGTGACCAGGCCAGTACCAGCACCAGTGACCAGGCCAGTACCAGCACCAGTGACCAGGCCAGTACCAGCTCCAGTGACCAGGCCAGTAGCAGCACCAGTGACCAGGCCAGCACCAGTGACCAGGCCAGTACCAGCACCAGTGACCAGGCCATTACCAGCACCAGTGACCAGGCCAGTACCAGCAAGTCACCAGGCCAGTACCAGCACCAGTGACCAGGCCAGTACCAGCACCAGTGACCAGGCCAGTACCAGCAAGTGACCAGGCCAGTACCAGCACCAGTGACCAGGCCAGTACCAGCACCAGTGACCAGGCCAGTACCAGCAAGTGACCAGGCCAGTACCAGCAAGTGACCAGGCCAGTACCAGCAAGTGACCAGGCCAGTACCAGCAAGTGATCAGGCCAGCACCAGTGACCAGGCCAATACCAGCACCAGTGACCAGGCCAGTACCAGCACCAGTGACCTGGCCAGTACCAGCACCAGTGACCAGGCCAGTAAGAGCACCAGTGACCAGGCCAGCACCAGTGACCAGGCCAGTACCAGCAACAGTGACCAGGCCATTACCAGCACCAGTGACCAGGCCAGTACCAGCAAGTCACCAGGCCAGTACCAGCACCAGTGACCAGGCCAGTACCAGCACCAGTGACCAGGCCAGTACCAGCAAGTGATCAGGCCAGCACCAGTGACCAGGCCAATACCAGCACCAGTGACCAGGCCAGTACCAGCACCAGTGACCAGGCCAGTACCAGCACCAGTGACCAGGCCAGTAAGAGCACCAGTGACCAGGCCAGCACCAGTGACCAGGCCAGTACCAGCACCAGTGACCAGGCCATTACCAGCACCAGTGACCAGGCCAGTACCAGCAAGTCACCAGGCCAGTACCAGCACCAGTGACCAGGCCAGTACCAGCACCAGTGACCAGGCCAGTACCAGCAAGTGACCAGGCCAGTACCAGCACCAGTGACCAGGCCAGTACCAGCAAGTGACCAGGCCAGCACCAGTGACCAGGCCAGTACCAGCACCAGTGACCAGGCCAGTACCAGCACCAGTGACCAGGCCAGTACCAGCAAGTGACCAGGCCAGTACCAGCAAGTGACCAGGCCAGTACCAGCAAGTGACCAGGCCAGTACCAGAAAGTGATCAGGCCAGCACCAGTGACCAGGCCAGTACCAGCACCGGTGACCAGGCCAGTACCAGCACCAGTGACCAGGCCAGTACCAGCTCCAGTGACCAGGCCAGTAGCAGCACCAGTGACCAGGCCAGCACCAGTGACCAGGCCAGTACCAGCACCAGTGACCAGGCCATTACCAGCACCAGTGACCAGGCCAGTACCAGCAAGTCACCAGGCCAGTACCAGCACCAGTGACCAGGCCAGTACCAGCATCAGTGACCAGGCCAGTACCAGCACCAGTGACCAGGCCAGTACCAGCAAGTGACCAGGCCAGTACCAGCAAGTGACCAGGCCAGTACCAGCAAGTGACCAGGCCAGTACCAGCAAGTGATCAGGCCAGCACCAGTGACCAGGCCAATACCAGCACCAGTGACCAGGCCAGTACCAGCACCATTGACCAGGCCAGTACCAGCACCAGTGACCAGGCCAGTAAGAGCACCATTGACCAGGCCAGCACCAGTGACCAGGCCAGTACCAGCACCAGTGACCAGGCCATTACCAGCACCAGTGACCAGGCCAGTACCAGCAAGTCACCAGGCCAGTACCAGCACCAGTGACCAGGCCAGTACCAGCACCAGTGACCAGGCCAGTACCAGCACCAGTGACCAGGCCAGTACCAGCACCAGTGACCAGGCCAGTACCAGCAAGTGACCAGGCCAGCACCAGTGACCAGGCCAGTACCAGCACCAGTGACCAGGCCAGTACCAGCACCAGTGACCAGGCCAGTACCAGCAAGTGACCAGGCCAGTACCAGCAAGTGACCAGGCCAGTACCAGAAAGTGATCAGGCCAGCACCAGTGACCAGGCCAGTACCAGCACCAGTGACCAGGCCAGTACCAGCACCAGTGACCAGGCCAGTACCAGCTCCAGTGACCAGGCCAGTAGCAGCACCAGTGACCAGGCCAGCACCAGTGACCAGGCCAGTACCAGCACCAGTGACCAGGCCATTACCAGCACCAGTGACCAGGCCAGTACCAGCAAGTCACCAGGCCAGTACCAGCACCAGTGACCAGGCCAGTACCAGCACCAGTGACCAGGCCAGTACCAGCAAGTGACCAGGCCAGTACCAGCACCAGTGACCAGGCCAGTACCAGCACCAGTGACCAGGCCAGTACCAGCAAGTGACCAGGCCAGTACCAGCAAGTGACCAGGCCAGTACCAGCAAGTGACCAGGCCAGTACCAGCAAGTGATCAGGCCAGCACCAGTGACCAGGCCAATACCAGCACCAGTGACCAGGCCAGTACCAGCACCAGTGACCTGGCCAGTACCAGCACCAGTGACCAGGCCAGTAAGAGCACCAGTGACCAGGCCAGCACCAGTGACCAGGCCAGTACCAGCAACAGTGACCAGGCCATTACCAGCACCAGTGACCAGGCCAGTACCAGCAAGTCACCAGGCCAGTACCAGCACCAGTGACCAGGCCAGTACCAGCACCAGTGACCAGGCCAGTACCAGCAAGTGACCAGGCCAGTACCAGCACCAGTGACCAGGCCAGTACCAGCACCAGTGACCAGGCCAGTACCAGCAAGTGACCAGGCCAGTACCAGCAAGTGACCAGGCCAGTACCAGCACCAGTGACCAGGCCAGTACCAGCAAGTGACCAGGCCAGTACCAGTACCAGTGACCAGGCCAGTACCAGCACCAGTGACCAGGCCAGTAACAGCACCAGTGACCAGGCCAGTACCAGCACCAGTGACCAGGCCAGTACCAGCAAGTGACCAGGCCAGTACCAGCAAGTGACCAGGCCAGCACCAGTGACCAGGCCAGTACCAGCACCAGTGACCAGGCCAGTACCAGCACCAGTGACCAGGCCAGTACCAGCACCAGTGACCAGGCCAGTACCAGCACCAGTGACCAGGCCAGTACCAGCAAGTGACCAGGCCAGTACCAGCACCAGGGACCAGGGCAGTACCAGCACCAGTGACCAGGCCAGTACCAGCACCAGTGACCAGGCCAGTACCAGCAAGTGACCAGGCCAGTACCAGCAAGTGACCAGGCCAGCACCAGTGACCAGGCCAGCACCAGTGACCAGGCCAGTACCAGCACCAGTGACCAGGCCAGTACCAGCAAGTGACCAGGCCAGTACCAGCAAGTGACCAGGCCAGTACCAGCACCAGTGACCAGGGCAGTACCAGCACCAGTGACCAGGCCAGTACCAGCACCAGTGACCGGTACCAGCACCAGTGACCAGTACCAGCACCAGTGACCAGTACCAGCATCAGTGTCCAGTACCAGCATCAATGTCCAGCACCAGTGACCAGTACCCGCACCAGTTACCAGACCAATACAGTACCAGCATCAGTGACCAGCACCAGTGACCAGGTATACTGATTACATTTCATTTCATTATTCTCTGGTAGTGTTAAATTGGAAAGGGGGGGGGGGGGGTGCGGCGCAGGCGTGCGTGGGGGGGGGGGGGGCGTCGGCGTGTGGGGGGGGGGCTCACCTCCCTGAAATGACTTTGCCACCTCCCTGAAATGAGTTTTTGCAGGTTGGGATGTCTGGGGAGGGCGGGGGCTCTTGACTTCTGATAGTGGTGGGCTACAGACAGAACTGGCCCTCTGAGGGCGACCATAATAGTGATGCGGCCCTGGTTTGACACCCCTGGTAATCACAGCTTTGTATCATGTCATTTAGTTTATTTACACTTTTGAATTTGCCGCCGGTTCCACCCCCCCTGCGTCGCAACACTCGCAGGGAAGGGAAACGGAAGGTAAGTGCCGGCATCAGCCGAGCACAGAGTGGGGAGAGAGTGTGAGGATGGCGGGGGAGGACGGCCGGGAGGACAGCGGGGGATCGCAGGGAAGGTGGGTGTGCTTCTGGGGTAATCCTGAGTGTGGCTCGGGGGTTACCGCTTTTGGTACTGAAAATTAACCCCGAGCCACACTCGGGAATACCGCCAGTGAATAAAATGATATGTTAATTCCTTTTTAAGGTCAGATTGACAAACTCTGCTCTATGGATTGCTAGAAAAACGTCATATGAAAAAAAAAATCCAACAACAGCAGCAGCACACACATGAATACGCAGAGATGACAGTCAGACAGCAGCTGATAAACGAATCTTTTCATTAACTTGGGAAGCTGGCCAGTTGAATTGTGTGCTCATCCGAGCAGAACTCTTTGCATGTTCCGCATGATGGCCGGTGCGGCTCGGCATGCTGTGCACTAGGGGCGCTCCGACCAATGGCACTGATTTCCCCTGAGCCAGAAAGATAGGAGGAAAAAAAAAAAAAAGAAAATGAGATGTGGAGAGATGGACCTGAATCGCAGATTAGAAAGAAGTGAGAAACTCAGGAATCAAGAATAGTCGCAGACAGGCTAAACCGGCAAACAAAATAAATATTTCTAAATGCCAAAAGGGGTTTATTCTTCAAATGATATAATGAAGATCGCATCTTCTATCCACTTCAGCTCCGGAAGGTTTTACCCTCTTAACCACTTGCCGACCAGTCACGTTGACCGTACTGCGGCAAAGTGGTTCGTTATCGTCTGACATTCCCCTCTCTTGGCGGCGCGCGCGCGCCGCCGGAGGCTCGCTCCCGCTGTATTCAGTTACAGCGGGAGTCGGGCCAGGGGAGGAGCGGCGGTGATCATCGGGGAATCGAGTGTGGAGATCCGCCCGCTTGTGTAAACAAAGGGGGCGGATCTCCTAAGTGACAGACAGGGTCAGATTGCAGGGTTCAGCATAGCTAAACCTGCGATCTGTCCCTGTGTCACTCAGTCACCTCCCCCCACACACGTCAGTAAGCACCAGGCATACATTAACCCCTTGATCACCAATAAAAATGAACCCCTTCCCTGCCAGTGTCATTTTTACAGTAACCGTGCATATTTATAGCACTGATTACTGTAGTAATGTCACTGGTACCCCCAAAAGTGTCAAAAATGTCAGTCAAGGGTCCGATCTGTCTGCTGCAATGTCGCAGTCCCGCAAAAAAAAATCGCAGATCGCTGCCATTACTCGTTAATAAAAAAAAACACCAAAAATGACAGAAATCTTTCCCTTAGTTAATAAACGCAATAACTTTTGCGCAAACTAATCAAAATACGCTTTTTGCGATTTTTTTACCAAACATATGTATCATAAAACAAATTGGCCTAAAATTATAAAAAATTTTGATTTTTACATTTTTTTGGGGGGAATTTCATATAAAAAAATGTGAAAAATATTGTTATTTTTGCAAAATTGACGCTCTTTTTTTGTTTATAGCGCATGATCAAAAAATCGCACAGGTGATCAAATACCACCAAAAGAAAGCTCTGTTTGTGGTAAAAAAAGGACGTCAAATTAGTTTAGGTACAGTGTCGCACGACCGCGCAATTGTCCGTTAAATTCACGCAGTGCCGAATCGGAAAATAGGGCCTGGTCAGGAAGGGGGCAAATCCTCCCGGTCTTAAAGTGGTTAATGTATTGCGATCGATGGATGCTACGACTTCCAAAAGTTAAGGGGGTATAATTCCTGTCACGGCTGCAAAGAAAAGTATTGCAGCCACAGCATGGGTATACCACTGCAGTTAAAAGGGGATTGGTTGGGGGAGGGGGGGGGGGGGCGGTAAAAACACCCCCCCCCTTAACTTCACGTGTGAATGAGCCCTAAGAAAACTGTCTGGATGTCTAGGTATTGGAAGTAATTGCTGTGTGGTGCCGGCACAAGATTAGGAATATTTTTCTTTTTATTACTTTGGGTTTTCTTCTAACTCACCAGCTGCAGTATCAGTGCGCCTTTTGTATTGCAGCCTCTTTGTTGTATATAATAGCAGTTCCAGCCTACATCAAGAAATACATGAAATACCAAAGCTGCAAGAACACACTTTAGTTTATACAGAAATACCCTATTGTAATCATAATAGCCTTCCATCATCCATCACCACTCATTCCCTCCTTCTCCAATATCTGCATATTACCTTATTTATGAAGCTTAATCGCACCATAATAAAGCCAAACTCCCATTTAGATAATCAGCCCTGCATTCAGACTTTACAATCAGCCCACCATCATTTTTAAAGTGCAATGCCTCTGTCAAATATCAAATACCCATGAACAGCCTCCTTCTAATAAATCATACATCTCAGTCCTGTACAGAAACAAACACTTCTAAATAGCTGACATTATTTTATTTATCTATTACAGGTTCTTATGTAATGCCATCAATTTACACAGCGCTTTACATACATTATATTACCAAAAGCAGGGCTTTTTTTCAGCGGGAATGCAGGGGAACGCAGTTCCGGCACCTCCAGCACTGAATGTATGTAATGGCAAGGGGTGCTGGGGTGTGCTACAGACAGAGTTGTATAAAGTACTCGAAACCCATACTTGAGTAAAAGTACAAGTGCTCGATCAAAAAGTGACTTGAGTAGAAGTACTAAAGTATTCAACATTTTTTGTACTTAAGTATTGAAAGTAGTTTTTTTTTAGATTTTGCTACTCAAGTACTGAAAGTAAAAGTACCAGTAGTTTTGAAAAAAAAAATGCTACTCAAGTACTGAAAGTAAAAGTACAAGTACTGTGTTACGTAGTTATTAAAAAAAGAAGTCAAAGTTTGAACATCATATTGTTTTTTATTATTTCAAACGCAGCTTTTATTTATACATACAGTAGCTTTTATTTTATTTTCGTATGCGCTGATAATACACATGTTTTGAGCTTCATGAAACCTGCCATCTACTGTTCTGGCAGTGGTCATTTTTATAATTGTAATGAGTAACTAAGCAGCACAAAAAAAAAATATCGGAGTAGAAGTATTGAAATCATTGAAAAAATGTAGTGAAGTAAAAGTGGAAGTAGGAGAAAAAAATTCTACTCTAGGAAAGTAAAGATACCGCCTTTCGGTACTTAAGTACAGTAGTGAAGTAGTTCTACTTAGTTACTATACATCTCTGGCTACAGGATCTATTGATGCTGGCTGCTGGGGATCTATTGTCATTGGAGGGGATCGTTTTTTGCCTGAGGGGAGGTCTGTTGTTGCTGTGGGGGATCTATTGTTGCTGGAGGTGGCTCTTCTGTTGCTGGGGGTCAGCTGTTGCTGGGAGGGATCTGGAGAGTCTATTGATGCTGGCTGCGGGGGGGGGGGGGGGGGATCTGTTTTTGCTGCCTGGGGTTTATTATTGCTGGGGGGGGGGGGATTTTGTTTCAGGTGGTCCATTGTTCCTGGAGGGATCTATTTTACTGCTTTTCTTGTTATCGTTAACAAATTCCATACAAATTACTTTATACTACAAATGTTACTTGGTTCTATATTCTCTGAAAGGGGCAGTACTGGGAGGTGGGTGGGGGTTGGAACCAAGGAACGATGCTCGAAGGTTGGCAGGGGTGGGGACAAGGGGATACTCAGGAGGAGTTCCTGCACCTATTCTCTGAGAAAAAAGCCCTGACCAAAAGTATTGGGACGCCTGCCTTTACACGCACATAAACTTTAATGGCATTCCAGTGATAGTCCGTAGGGTTCAATACTGAGTTGTCCCACCCTTTGTAGCTATAACATCTTCAACTCTTCTGGGAAGGCTGTCCACAAGGTTTAGGAGTGTGTCTATGGGAACGTTTGACCATTCTTCCAGAAGCGCATTTGTGAGGTCAGGCACTGATGCTGGAGAGAAGGCCTGGCTCGCAGTCTTCACTCTATTTCATCCCAAAGGTGTTCTATCGGGTTGAGGTCAGGCCAGTCAAGTTCCTCTACCCCAATCTCGCTCATCCATGTCTTTATGGGCCTTGTTTGTGCACTGGTCCAAATCATTTGGTGGAGGGGGGATTATGGTGTGGGGTTGTTTTTCAGTGTTTGGGCTTGGCCCACTAAGTTCCAGTGAAAGAACACTTAAGGTGTCATCATACCAAGATCCCAACTCATTCATGCTCCCAACTTTGTGGGAACAGTTTGGGGATGGGTCCTTCCTGTTCCAACATGGCTGCTCACCAGTGCACAAAGCAAGGTCCATAAAGACCGGGGTGAGCAAGTTAGGGGTGGAGGAACTTGACTGGCCTGTACAGAGTCCTGACCTCAATCCAATAGAACACCTTTGGGATGAATTAAAGTGGAGACTGCGAGCCAGGCCTTCACACACTCCTAAACCTTGTGGACAGCCTCCCCAGAAGAGTTGAAGCTGTTATAATTGCAAAGGGTGGGCCAACTCAATATTGAACCCTATGGACTAAGACTGGGGTGCCCCATCATTAGTGTCAGTGGGAGAAATAGTGCCCCATCATTAGTGTCAGTGCCCCATCATTGGTTTCAGTGGGAGGAATAATGCCCCATAATTGGTGTCAGTGGGAGGAATAGTGCTCCATCATTGGTTTCAGTGGGAGGAATGATGCCCCATCATTGGTGTCAGTGGGAGGAATAGTTCCCACATCATTGGTGTCAGTGGGAGGAATAGTGCCCCATCATTGGTGTCAGTGGGAGGAAAAGTCCCCATATCATTGGTGTCAGTGGGAGGAATGGCACCCCATCATTGGTGTCAGTGGGAGCAATAGTGCCTCATAATTGGTGTCAGTGGGAGGAATAGTTCCCATATCATTGGTGTCAGTGGGAGGAACGGTGCCCCATCATTGGTGTCAGTGGGAGGAATAGTGCCCCATAATTGGTGTCAGTGGGAGGAATAGTACCTATTATTGGTGTCAGTAAAATAAATAGTGCCCCATCATTGGTGTCAGTGGGAGTAATGATGCCCCATCATTGGTGTCAGGAGAAGGTATAACGCCCCAGAAAGTAAGCACCAGGCATACATTAACCCCTTGATCACCAATAAAAGTTAACCCCTTCTCTGCCAGTGTCATTTTTACAGTAACAGTGCATATGTATAGCACTGATTACTGCAGTAATGTCACTGGTACCCCCAAAAGTGTCAAAAATGTCAGTCAAGGGTGCACAAAAAAAATTGCAGATCGCCGCCATTACGCGTTAAAAAAAACAACAACAAAAATGACAAAAATCTTTCCCTTTGTTAGTAAACGCGATAACTTTTGTGCAAACCAATGAAAATACGCTTTTTGCGATTTTTTTTTTTTTACCAAACATATGTAGCATAAAACAAATTGGCCGAAAATTTAGATTTTTACATTTTTTTGGGGGGGGGGGGGGGGGAATTTCATATAAAAAAATGTGAAAAATATTGTTATTTTTGCAAAATTGACGCTATTTTTTTGTTTATAGCGCAAAAATTAAAAATCGCACAGGTGATCAAATACCACCAATAGAAAGCTCTGTTTGTGGGAAATGAAGGACGTCAATTTCATTTAGGTACAGCGTCGCACAACCGCGCAATTGTCCGTTAAAGTCAAGCAGTGACGAATCACAAAATAGGCCCTGGTCAGGAAGGGGGTAAAATCTTCCGGGACTTAAGTGGTTAAATGTCGGCAGCTACAGTATGTGTAGCTGTTGACTTTTATTTTTTTTTTACCGTGGGGGGGGGGGGGGGGTGGGGTGGCTGCCGCTCCGCTTTAAGAACCCTTTCACACAAAAACGGATGAAGTTTACATCAGTTTTTTACATCCACCAGCTAGAGTCTTTAACCACTTCAGTCCCAGGGACAATTTTTCATGCAAAAAACTGATTGTTTGTCCGTTTTCATTTATTTTTTGTCTGATTAATTAGAAAAATATGGTTTAATCTGTTACAAAAAACTGATGTTGATGTAAGCGGATGCAAACAGATGATCATCCATTTACATCCATTTTTCCATAGGAATGCATTGATATCCATTTGTCATCTGTCAACGGATGGATGAAAAACAAACAAATGGCCCGAATGTGTGAAAGGGGCCTAAGGTTGTCAGCAGATCGGCCTCTACAAATTTGGCAGTGCCTAAAAATGGAGAGCAACTGAGCATGTGAAGAGTAGGGTGAGACAGTGTATTGCTACATTTTAAACAGTATAGGCCAGTGGTTCTTAACCTTGTTGGAGGTACTGAACCCCACCAGTTTCATATGCGCATTCACCGAACCCTTCTTAATTGGAAAAATAAAATATGATTTTTTCAAATTCAAAACATAGGTATATATTATTTTAGGTATATATTTATACATAGGTGCACAAAATGAACAAAACCATTAAAACATGATTTTCACACAAAAACAAAAACATAATAATGAATATTTACTGCAAATTAGTGTGACTTCTGCTGTTGTCTTTCAGAGGCCAGTTCAGAAATGCGTGGCTTTATCTTGGCAAGTGCCACTCTCATGTCATTATCATGTCTCATGTCACCTCACCCTGTCCTGCTGTAAGGGGGGAGATCTATTTGGGGGAGATCTATATGGGGGAACGGGACCTCACCTCACCCTGGCCTGCTGTAAGGGGGGATCTATATGGGGGACCTGGTCCCCCCTTACAGCAGGCCAGGGTGAGGTCCCCCATATAGATCCAAGGTCCCCCATATAGATCCCCCCTTACAGCAGGCCAGGGTGAGGTCCCCCATATAGATCCCAGGTCCCCCATATAGATCCCCCCTTACAGCAGGCCAGGGTGAGGTCCCCCATATAGATCCCAGGTCCCCCATATAGATCCCCCCTTACAGCAGGCCAGGGTGAGGTCCCCCATATAGATCCAAGGTCCCCCATATAGATCCCCCCTTACAGCAGGCCAGGGTGAGGTCCCCCATATAGATCCCAGGTCCCCCATATAGATCCCCCCTTACAGCAGGCCAGGGTGAGGTCCCCCATATAGATCCAAGGTCCCCCATATAGATCCCCCCTTACAGCAGGCCAGGGTGAGGTCCCCCATATAGATCCCAGGTCCCCCATATAGATACCCCCTTACAGCAGGCCAGGGTGAGGTTAGGTCACTTTGGGGTCCCCCATATAGATCTCCCCCCTTACAGCAGGACAGGGTGAGGTGAGGTCCGGACCCTGGCCTGCTGTAGGGGGGGATCTATATGGGGGACCCCAAAGTGACCTAACCTCACCCTGGCCTGCTGTAAGGGGGTATCTATATGGGGGACCTGGTCCCCCCTTACAGCAGGCCAGGGTGAGGTCCCCCATATAGATCCCAGGTCCCCCATATAGATCCCCCCTTACAGCAGGCCAGGGTGAGGTGAGGTCCCGTCCCCCATATAGATCTCCCTCCTTACAGCAGGACAGGGTGAGGTGAGGTCCGGACCCTGGCCTGCTGTAGGGGGGGGATCTATATGGGGGACCCCAAAGTGACCTAACCTCACCCTGGCCTGCTGTAAGGGGGGATCTATATGGGGAACACCAGAGTGACCTAACCTCACCCTGGCCTGCTTTAGGGGGGGGATCTATATGGGGGACCTCACCTCACCCTGGCCTACTGTAAGGGGGGATCTATATGGGGGATCATGTCCCCCATATAGATCCCCCCTTACAGCAGGCCAGGGTGAGGTGAGGTCCCGTCCCCCATTTAGATCTCCCCCATACAGCAGGCCAGGTTCCCCATAAAATAGATACCCTTTACATAGTCTTCTCAGTGTTCTCACACAGTCAGTCACTAGACTAGTACAGCCAGTACTACTCCAGTCCTACCTTTTTTTCACCGGTGTCCCGACTCCCGATCACAGGCTAGGTTTTCCTCCTGCAGGCTGCAGCACCACTGTCACCACTGGCTCTCTGGCCTCTCACCTGCCGGCTTCTTCTGCTGCTGCGGCTGCCTGGTCTGGTGATTTTCTCCCGCTCTGCGCTAGGCGGCCGCTGCACGGGTTAGTCCCTCCCCCAGACAGTCCCTCTCCGCACCGCACGCCTGGCCTTTCTCCCCCCCCCACCACTCCACAGTGGGCGACGCTGGCTCCGGCTGGATCGGATTCGAGAGCCGAGCTGCACAGCCAGCAGTGAGAGTGAGCCAGGGGTAGAGAGAGCTGCGAGTGTGAGCAGACTCAGCGGGCAGGGGCGGCCAGCCTATCATGACAGAGCGAGTGACATGACACTGCTGAGCAAATGCACCCCCCCAGACGTTGCGCCCGGTGCGGCCGCCCCCCCCTGAACCCTGCACGCTACGCCACTGGATGTTATGTATTTTCATGATGACGGTGCGGAGCGGGAGCGGAAGGACATGCCCGAAACTTGAGAAATAGTCCCTGACAGCGAAGTGGTACTAGCGGAGGGTGTGCCGAACCCTCGAGACTGACCCACCGAATCCCTGGGGTTCGATCGTACCCAGGTTAAGAACCACTGGTATAGGCACTTATTTTTAATGTATTTATATAGCTATATCTGCAAAAGGGGCCGGCCTGAAGAGATCTAGTTCCACTTTAATCACTTGCCGACCTCCAGCAGTACATATACTGCCGCAGGTCGGCTCTGTCCCGCGAAACAACGTAACTGTACGTCGCTTCATGGGACCGCTAGTGCCCATTTGCCACAGGGAGGCCAATAAGCGGGTCCGGCAGCCACCAGGCACCCCCGATCACTCCCCGTGGAGACAGAACGGCGGTCTGCCGATTATGTGTTCCCCTTATTTAGGAGCACAGTTAGAAAGCACCCCCTAGGGACACATTTAACCCTTTGAGCCCCCCCTGGTGTTAACCCCTTCCCTGCCACTGCTGTCATTATTACAGTAACAGTGCATATTTTTAGTAATGTCACTGATCCCCCCCAAAAGTGTCAAAAATTTCAGTTAGGGGTCCGTTCTGCTCGCCGCAATGTTGCAGTCCCGCTAAAAATCGCTGATCACCGCCATTACCAGTAAAAAATAAATAAAAATGACATAAATCTTTCCTGTAGTTTGTAGACGCGATAACTTTTGTGCAAACCAATCAAAATACTCTTGGGATTTTTTTTTACCAAAAATACAGTATGTAGCAGAAAACAAATTAGCCTCAAAGGATGAAAACATTTTATTTTTATTTTTTTTAATTGGGAACGTAATATAGCAGAAAGTGAAAAATATTTTTTTTTTTTTTTCAGAATTGTCGCTCTTTTTTGTTTATAAAATAAATATCGCACCGGTGATTAAATACCACCAGAAGAAAGATCTATTTGTGGGGAAAAAAAGGACATCAATTTTATTTTGGTACAGCGTCGCACGTCCACGCAATTGCCAGTTAAAGTAACGCAATGCCGTATCACAAAAAAATGGCGTTGTCATTAAGGGGGAAAGCCTTCCGATCCAGAAGCGGTTAATAACTCAATTCAGTGCCTCAGAGCAAGAGGTGAACTAATATTGGTTAGACAACGCTGCCCTCTGCTGGCTATTTGAGGAATTGCCATAAAGACTTTAAATATAAGAAATGGTTAGTTAGGGCGCATTCACATCAAACCATGCAATAATGTGTGTTATGGTAACCCATGTAAACGCACTGTATGTGTGTTACCAAATATTCTGTACTGGGGTACCGTACACTGTAGCTTAACTGCGCTGTATCACCCCAATGCTCAGATGTGGCTGCTTTTGCGTTGCAGCGCACTTTGTTTTTTTAAAGAAATGAGGTAGGGTCTAATATCCCTGAATTGAGGTGTGTTATTCAATAATTCCTAACTGCCCCTCACTTGGAGGGTCCTTTTTGGTCAGATATTTAAACCTTTTATAAATAAATGTACTATTTAATAGCCAAAAAGTTTTTAATACATTAAAACCTTCATCCACCCTCAATTTTTTGCATTTGTCATTTTAATAGGTATAGAGATTTTAACTCTTTACCTATTAATTTTTTTTAATTTAATTTAAATTGTTAATTAAATATTATTTCATAAAAATTATTATTTAAATATTATTATTACATTTTTTTTTAAAATCTCAGTTTTTCCCAGTCAATGTACAGTAACTGGTGATGTGTCCTTTGCCTACATAGCTTGTGCCAAAAGATGTGCCTCTTTTTTTATTTCAGAAAAGTAGGAGGTATACTTTTATGTGTTCATGTTAGGACATTCACCTAAAAAAATAGGTAGTTCTTGATACAGATAAAAAAAAAAAAATAGGTGTTTGAGCCATGGGTTTAAGGCCCCCACCTCGAACTGCGTTCCTTAACCACTCGCCGACTGCGCACAGTATATTTACTGCGGCAGTCGGCCCCGGCCAGGCAGAGTGACGTAGGTCTACGTCGCTCGCCTGTCACTCCTTCTAGAGCCAATAGCGGGCGAGCACGCGCGCGCCGAGGCTCGTTCACGGAGGAGTGCGGGAGTGTGACTGGCGGACCCGATGATCGCCGGTACAGCGGGAGAAAGACAGAGCGGCTTATGTAAACAAGCTGCCTGTCAGTTCTCCCTGTATAAAAATGAAGATCAGACGGTTCTACTATGTAGAACCGTTGATCTTTGTTTTTACACCAATAGCAATGTCCCACTACAGTTAGAATCACGCCCCTAGGACACACTTAACCCCTCCCTGTCCAATACAGTTAACCCCTTCCCTGCCAGTGTCATTTTTGCAGTAACAGTGCATATATATAGCACTGATTACTGCAGTAATGTCACTGGAACCCCCAAAAGTGTCAAAAATGTCAGTCAAGGGTCCGATCTGTCCGCCGCAATGTCGCAGTACCGCAAAAAAAATCGCAGATCGCCGCCATTACTCGTTAAAAAAAAAAACACCAAAATTGATAAAAATCTTTCCCTTTGTTAGTAAACGCGATAACTTTTGCGCAAACCAATCAAAATACGCTTTTTGCGATTTTTTTTACCAAACATAGGTAGCAGAAAACAAATTGGCCGAAAATGTTAAAAAATTTTGATTTTTACATTTTTTTGGGGGGGAATTTCATATAAAAAAAAGTGAAAAATATTGTTATTTTTGCAAAAATTACGCTCTTTTTTTGTTTATAGCGCGTGATCAAAAAATCGCACAGGTGATCAAATACCACCAAAAGAAAGCTCTGTTTGTGGGAAAAAAAGGATGTGAAATTCGTTTAGGTACAGCGTCGCACGACCGCGCAATTGTCCGTTAAAGTCACACAGTAAAAGATCGCAAAAAACCCCCTGGTCTTTTAGCAGGAAAATCCTCCGGTGGTAAAGTGGTTAAAGAGAAACTCTACTTTCATGGGGGAAAAAATAGCAAATAAAGAAAAAACAATATAGAGCATAAAATTGCGACACAAATCATATTATAATTGAATGTTATTAAAAATGACCTTTCCTTTCCAATCTGCAGCTGCTGTAATTTTCTGAAAATGCAATGCAATATGGCTACCTGGAGCTGTTCTGTACACAGAATGTATACTGACCACACCCCCAGAAACATCATTTCCTGCTTGTGTGATTGGCTCACCAATTTTCCAAGAAGTCTGCCTAAGATACAATTAAGATTTTTGGCATCCCCTGCAACAAAAATGTCATTTTTGGTGAGATACTCCCAATAGGAACACGTCTAAAGGGATGCAGGACCAGCAGATTTCCTCATTAGTGCTCTGCAGCTGCACAGCTGATCATTTTGAAACCACTCCCATTAGACCCACTCAGCACAGAGAAACAAACTGGAATTTCTTCAGAATACCAAAAGGTAGGAATCTGCAACAACCTTTGTTAAAATCCCTGCAATGTACAGAGATCACCCAGAGGGGAATCATTTTTTCCCCAAAAAAGTGGAGTTAATCTTTAGGCACTGTACATCATAAACAATTGCAAACCCCCCAACAAAACAAACATTTTATTTGATATATAGCAGTGCTGCTGATCTCCTGTAGCCTTCTTGGGGCCACTTCCTGTGTACATGCACTCCAACCACGTCTGCGTGGCATTTTCTGGGGCGGGTTTCCTGATAATGACAACAGGGAACTTTATCATTGTAATGTGTGTTGAAACAACTTACTTATGGTCTCAGTCAGAAGCCCATGTGACAGGGTGACAACGCAGGATACAACTGGGAAACAAGAGCATTAAGATTCTCCAACAGGAAGTGGAAGGATCACCATTTATTATTTAAATGAAAGCTTCAGATTAAAATATAATGGAAATTACTTAAGGCCTCTTGCACACTGCAGCTTAAAAATGCTCAGTACAGCTTTTTTTTTTTTTTTTCCGAGCTAAAATACAGCCCATTGATTGTAATGTACCTGTGCACACAGGAGCGTAAATCAACGCCGTGCATTCTTCAGTAAGAACAAAATAGAAAAATCTGCATTTTTGGACAGTAATTTACGCCTAATGCGCGCAAATACGCACGATTGCGCACAAATGAACGCACACGAGCACACTGTTGATCATAAAAATGCTAATTTGCATATTTTTACAAAAACGCGAGGATACATTTGCGCGAAAAGACGAATTTGCGTGAAAAGAAGCAAATTTGTGCGAACGCATAAATCTGAGACAAATACTTCTGAAATTTACGGCTGAAAAAAGAGATGCTCAAACAGGAGTATCGTGTGTAAGAGGCCTTAAAATTACTGTAAAATTCAGTTTAATTTGATATTTTGCTAAATGGGTTTACTTAAAAACGGAACCAAACAAACAATAATTCTAATTAAAAGAAAATAAACCAAAAAGTAATTAAGCGCCGGTTCACATTACCGCGACGCTACTTGCAGGGGCGACCTCCGAGATCGCGGTGCGAGCAGCGCGCCGCGACCTCGGAGCGGCCGCCACGGACTTCATAACATTGAAGTCTATGGCGGTCGCCTCCTGGTCGCCCCAAAGAAGCTCCGGACCCTTTTTCTAGGTCGGAGCGACTTGTGTCGCTCCTATTAGAACGGGTCCGCAGCTTCCCTATGGGAGGCGACCTGCAGCGACCTGTGAGGCGACCAGGTCGCCTCACAGGTCGCCCCAGTGTGAACCGGCACTTAATGTATAAAATAAACAAGCAAGCAGTAAAATGAAAATGTTTATATTGCCACCCAAAAAAATAAAATAAATAAATCCACAAGCAAACTGAAAGCTCAAAGCGGAGTTCCGGCCTCAAAATCGATAAAATCGATTTTGGGCCATCCGCTTGCTAAGGGGAACCTGAAAAAGAAATGGATACTTGCTTTTTTTTTTTGGTCACTTACCTTATTATAGGAGAAAATATACTTACCTTCCTTCCACTTCCCCCCTCTGTGGCCGCAGCCCGCGCCGTCACTTCCGGTTTGCGATGACTCCTGGGAGCTGAACGCCATCGCTCCCAGGAGTCAATGCGCCTGCACCGGCCCCGCTCGTCACTTCCGGTGCAGGCGCATCATTCCCTGCTAAACAGCTTCTCGGCATGCCCAGAAGCTGTGCAGGGATGCCGCGCCTACACCGGAAGTGACGAGCGGGGCCGGTGCAGTGCATTGTGGGACTCCGACATCACGAAGAGGACACGAAGAGGGACCCTGCGGCTTCAGCTGCCCACACCTGAGATGGCAGCGCTGGAGAAGAATTTTTCAAGGTAAGTATTTCTTCTTACAGGTAAGTGCGACCCGGGACAGTTCAGAGGCTATCCATTGTGGAATGTACTAGCCCTGACTGTCTCTGGGTATTTTTAGCTCAAATTGACCCCCGAGGCCGGAACTCCGCTTTAACAGAAAGAAAAAATAGATTACAGTTTTAGAACAGCCCACATGGTGGCGCCCAATGCCCTATCAGTCTATAACCTAAAAGGGGAGATCCATGCTAATACATTTTACAATGTAGCAAACAGAAAAAAATAAAAAAATAAAATAATTACAAAGTGTTATTTTTTATATTTTAATCGAATGATGAATGTAAAAACAAAGGGGCCCAACCAAGTTAGCCTATACCAGGGGTGTCCAACAAAATTTCATCACAAGGGCACATCAGAATAATGTTTGCCCTCAAAGGGCCAGGGTAAGACTCGATGTCCAGAGCAGCAGAATTCTCCAGTATTCTGCGTGCGATTCCAAATCGTGAAGTGTGGATGGGATCTGAGACCTTGCACACACATGCGACAAAGGGGCTGTGTAAACAGGTGGTTGATCTGTGCTTTTACTAGAGGTAAATTTTGGGGCCGAAACGGAGAATGCAGGATGCCGAAACGGAAACCGAAAATGACAATTCTTAAAAAAATATTCATATTTTTTATTTATAGTTGTATTATATTCAACTTTTAATTAATATCATGAATTTAAATGAATATGAATTTATTGTCGGCCATTATTGGCACCTCTAGCGCAATAAAAGCTCAAGAAAAATGTATCTCTGTAAATTCTATGGATGTCTTCTCACTGGTCCGTTGCGCTTCCGTTTTGGTGTTACAAATCCTGCTTGCTGCATTTTTGGTCAGTTAAAAAAGCCGCACCCTGTTGAGCCCATGTTTACACCGGTGCAACTTTCCATGCGATTTGACAGGTTCATGTGACTTGCATAGACATCTGTGCATGCAGTCACATAGATGTCAGCCAAGTCGCACTTGAAGTTGTAGTGACCTGTGGCTTTGAAATTGTGCGACTTTAAGTGAAGTTGCACTAATTCAAATTCGGATTCGGTGTGAACGGGGGCTGAAATGCATTGAAAACGCAACAAAAGCAACACACCCAAACCCCTTTTTCTCTCAATAATGCTGATAACACCATTTTCAGCCAATATGTTTTGGAAATTTGGGTGCATCTCTAGTTTTTACTGCCCCCTTCTGACCACCTATCTACAAGCTGACATGACAGGTACTCAAGTTCATACTAAAGGGCGTTGTTATGTCACGACAAGGCACATTTTATAGAGAACGTTGTGTTTGGCAGGTGGTGCTGGTTGCTGAGCACCTCCTTTAACCTCTTCCGGACCACCCACCGCCTTTTTGCTTTGGCAGTACGGCCCTCCTGCGTGAACGGACGTAGACCTACGTCAGTCGCGTGCCTGCAGCCTGGGAGCGAGCACGCGCCGCCGCCGGTGCGCTCCCGCCCCCACTCGGCAGCGGGGAAGCTGATGCACGGGGCAGGTGGCTCTGATTGCCGCCTGACACCCGCGATCGCTCCCCGCTGAGAGAGAAGGATTGTCAGCTGTTGTAAACACAGCCGACCATTCTTCTCTCTGGAATGATCACAGAGCGCCTGTGATCCTTCTATATAGGATCACAGGTCTCTATGATCATTTCACAAGCCACGCCCCCCCACAGTTAGGATTACTCCCCTAGGCTCACATTTAACCCCTTGATTACCCACAATGTTAACCCCCTTCCCTGCCAGTGTCATTATTACAGTAACAGTGCATATTTTTAGAACTGATTACTGTAGTAATGTCCCTGGTCCCCCCAACAGTGTCAAAAATGTCAGTCAGGGGTCCGATCTGTCCACCGAAATGACGCAGTCCCGCTAAAAATCGCAGATCGCCGCCATTACTAGTAAAAAAAGAAAAAAACAATAAAAAGGACATAAATCTTTCCCGTAGTTGGTAGATGCGATAACTTTTGTGCAAACCAATCAAAATAAGCTTATTGCGATTTTTTTTTTACCAAAAATATGTAACAGAGTACAAATTGAACTAAAATGTTAAAAAATTTTGATTTTTAAATATTTTTTTGAGAATGTTATATAGCAGAATGTGAAAAATATTGTTTTTTTTCCCCCAGAATTGTCGTTCTTTTTTTGTTTAAAGCGCAAAAAATAAAAATCGCAGAGGTGATCAAATACCCCCAAAAGAAAGCTCTATTTGTGGGAAAAAAAGGACATCAATTGCATTGGGGTACAGCATCGCATGACTGCGCAATTGTCCATTAAAGTAACGCAGTGCCGAAGCAAAATATGGCCTGGTCATTAAGTGGGAAAACCTTCCGTTCCAGAAGTGGTTAAAGAGGTGGTGGTAGTATCTCCTACTTAATACCTGTAAACCACTGAAACCCCAACAGACACAAAGTGCCGAGCCAAGCTCCATTATAAGGTTAGATCGGTGCCCTCGTTTTGCCCATTCATCAACTGGAAAACAAGAAAGGATGGAGTAGCACCCCGAAAGCTGCTCAGTTTCAAGTATGGCTTCAAACTTTCAAGATGGCTTCAGCTTCAACCCCTCCCAAGCCACCCCCCTCAAACACAGAAGACAGTTAGTTTCAAGTATGACAGAAAGGCTTTAGCTTCATCTCCTCCAAAGCCATGCCCCTCTAATGCATTATATATGTCATGGACGAAACGCGTTAAAGGGGCATGGCTTAGGAGGGGATGAAGCTGAAGCCTTTCTGTCATACTTAAAACGAATCAGCTTTCAGTGTGCGCTTCCATCCTTTCTTCTTAGCCTGTAAACTACTGCAATCCTGAAAATCCATTGCAGATTACTTTTCAGAGGTGTGTCTAGAACCCCCAAACAAGGTCTAATTCACACTGGCACTGACTTGCACGGACTTCACAGAATGAATGTCTATGCAAGTCGCTCCAGGTCGCCCTGAGGTAGTACAGGACCCTTTTTCTAAGTCGGAGCGACTTGTGTCGCTCCTATTAGAACGGTTCCCGTACTACACAACGGACCGCGACTTGTCAGGCTGACAAGTCGCCTGACAAGTCATATTAGTGTGAATGGAGACTTATGGTTTCGGTGCACACAATTATATGAGTTATGATTTTATGCACTATACATTTATACATACATTATCTCACAAAAGTGAGTACACCCCTTACATTTTTGTAAATATTTTATTAGATCTTTTCATGTGACAACACTGAAGAAATGACACTTTGCTACAATGTAAAGTAATGAGTGTACAGCTTGTATAACAGTGTAAATTTGCTGTCCCCTCAAAATAACTCAACTCACAGCCATTAATGTCTAAACCGCTGGCAACAAAAGTGAGTACACCCCTATGTGACAATGTGCAAATTGGGCCCACATGTCCCCCCCCCCCGGTGTCATGTGGTTCGTTAGTGTTACAAGGTCTCAGGTGTAAATGGGGAGCAGGTGTGTTAAATTTGGTGTTATCACTCTCACTCTCTCATACTGGTCACTGGAAGTTCAGCATGGCACCTCATCAGCCATTAATGTCTAAACCGCTGGCAACAAAAGTGAGTACACTCCTAAGTGAAAATGTCCAAATTGGGCCCAAAGTGTCAATATTTTGTGTGGCCATCATTATTTTCCAGCACTGCCTTAAACCTCTTGGGCATGGAGTTCACCAGAGCTTCACAGGTTGCCACTGGAGTCCTTCTCCATTCCTCCATGATGATATCACAGAGCTGATGGAAGTTAGAAACCTTGTGCTCATCCACCTTCCATTGAGGATGCCCCACAGATGCTCAATAGAGTTTAGGTCTGGAGACATGCTTAGCCAGTCAGCTTCTTTAGCAAGGCAGTGGTCATCTTGGAGGTGTGTTTGGGGTCGTTATCATGTTGGAATACTGCCCTGCGGCCCAGTCTCCGAAGGGAGGGGATCATGCTCTGCTTCAGTATGTCACAGTACATGTTGGCATTCATGGTTCCCTCAATGAACTGTAGCTCCCCAGTGCCGGCAGCACTTGTGTAGCCCCCAGACCAATACCACCAAAAGAAAGCTCTATCTATCTAAATAAAATGTTAAAAATTAAGTTTGGGTTCAGCGTTGCATGACCGTGCAATTGTCATTCAAAGTGCGACAGTGGTGAAAGCTGAACAATGGCCTGGTCAGGAAGGGGGTGAAGTGCCCAGTATTAAAGTGGTTAAAGGAATTTTTTGGATTGTGGCTGTGTAGCTTTGTATGACATAATGACGAGGAAAATTGTCTAATCTCATGATGAATCACTAAGGAAGCCTGACCGGCATGTACTCCATCACGCGCTGTGACGCACACAGTTACAGCTTGAAAAAAATATTAATTTATCAATTCGCTGATGATGACAAATGACCACAAAAAATAAATCTTAAAGGATGGCATATCATAGAACAATAAGATGGCGTGTCATAGAACACAGCAAACCCAACTGGCCAAAACATGTTTTTTTAATAAAGTCGGGAAGTGTTACAATCTCTATCAAGCAAAGATCCCACTGGTGGTGGCAAAAAACAGCAATGATCTGCGCTTTTAGTTCCTCCTAACCGCCTATATACAATGTGACGTGGGTCTGTTTTCATTAATGTATCCATGATGGCAGCAATTTTAATCTTGGCATATTGCGGTCGACAGGCGCCGCCGCTCTTCAAACTTACACATTAAAGTCAATTGGACTGCGCCACAATCGCCTGCCAAAAAACAACATACTGATAATAATTTATGGCTCAATAATCTAACGGGCAAGGGTATGACACAGAATCTCAAGTGTGACATTAGCCTTGGGTTAGGGTGTCCCCATAGCAAGCTGCTTGCTGTGGGGGGCACTTGATAAGAGGGAGGGGCCAGGAGCAGCAACGAGGGAGCTGAGAAGAGGAGGATCCAGGTTGCTCTGGCTAAACCAACTGCACAGAGGAGGCAAGTATAACGTGTTTGTTATTTAAAAAAAAAAAGAACTTTACAATCACTTCAAGCTGTTTTATAAGGATTGTTTGTAAGGATGATGATAGTATATTTAGCTGTTTGGTTGGAGTTACGCCTTAACCACTTTACCACCGGAGGATTTTCCTGCTTTACGTCCAGGCCACTTTTTGTGATTCGGCACTGTGCGACTTTAACTGACAATTGCACGGTCATGCAACACCGTACCCAAACGAAATTTACGTCCTTTTTTTTCCACAAACAGAGCTTTCTTTTGGTGGTATTTGATCACCTCTGCGCTTTTCATTTTTTGCGATATCAATAAAAAAATGTGACAATTTTGAAAAAATAACAATATTTTTCTACTTTGACAGTTAAAAAATATCCAATATATTAAATTTTTGTCATATATTTAGGCCAAAATGTATTTAGCTACATGTCTTTGACAAAAAAATTCTCAATGAGCGTCTTTTTAACCATTTTAAGACCGGAAGATTTTACCCCATTCCTGACCAGGCCATATTTTGCGATTTGGCACTGCATTACTTTAATGGACAATTGCACGGTCGTGTGACACTGTACCCAAATTAAATTGATGTCATTTTTTCCCCACAAATAGAGCTTTCCTTTGGTGGTATTTGATCACTTTTTGCGCTATAAACAAAAAAAGAGCGACAATTTTGAAAAAATAACAATATTTTTCACCCCCAAAAAAATTTAAAAATCAAAATTTTTTAACATTTTAGGCCAATTTGTTTTTTGCTGCATATTTTTTGTAAAAAAAATCACAATAAACGTATTTTGATTGGTTTGCACAAAATTTATTACAGCTACTAACTACGGGAAATTTATGTAATTTTTATTGGTTTTTTTTTAACTAGTAATGGCGGCGATCTGGCGGCGATCTGCGATTTTTTTTAGCGGGACTGCGACATTGCAGTGAACAGATTGGACCCTTGACTGACATTTTTGACACTTTTGGGGGTACCAGTGACATTACTACAGTAATCAGTGCTATACATATGCACTGTTACTGTAAAAATGACACTGGCAGGGAAGGGGTTAACTTTTATTGGTGATCAAGGGGTTAATGTATGCCTGGTGCTTACTGACATGTGTGGGAGGAGGGGACTGTGTGACACAGGGACAGATCGCAGGTTCAGCTATGCTGAATCCTGCAATCTGTCCCTGCCTGTCACTTAGGAGATCCGCCCGCTTTGTTTACACAAGCGGGCGGATCTCCCCACTCGATCTCCGACGATCGGGGAAGAGCGGCGGTGATCACCGCCGCTCCTCCCCTGGCCCGACTCCCGCTGTGACTGAATACAGCGGGAGCGAGCTCCCGGCAGGGCGCGTGCCGCCCACAAGGGGAGGAGTCCAGCGATGTAAGACGATAACGAGCCACTTTGCCGCAGTAGGCTCAACGTGAGCGGTCGGCAAGTGGTTAAATGATCCTTCTTTGGGAGTCTATTTGGAGACATTTAAATGCTGGGAGATAAAGAACATACATTACATCCACATGATTAGCCACGTACGATGTGACATTTATGTAGCCTTTAAAGATGCACAATAGATGGTATGAATGTCATTAAGCACAGCTCGGTGTAATCCAGATCAGCGAAACAATTAGTGATGAATTTTAAAAGCGTAGAGGCATCAAGTATATGTGATGTCGGCTACGAGCATTCAGCCTATTTACAGGGAGAGTGTTGTACTATTAAGGAACAGGAGACTTAAACCGGTAGTATCCCCTGAGTACAAAAAACCCCCCAAAAAAACCCTGCAAGACAATGGCATAATGTGCTAGTATGCATCGCATTCTAGCACATTATGAAATACTTACCTTAGAACGAAGCCCCGACACAGTTTGTCCAGACACCGCTAAGGGAGCTGTCATGTTCCCTCGGCGTCTCTTCCGGGTTCGGCGGCTCCGGCGCTGTGAGTGGCCGGAGCCATGATGACGTCACTCCCGCGCATGCATGGGAGTTCACTTTCCGGCAAGGAGCTCTGATGATCTGCCGGACCTTCATAGCGCATGCGTCGCTGGTGTCAGCGGCTGCATGCAGGGTGAATATCTCCTAAACCGTGCAGGTTTAGGAGATATTAATTTTACCTACAGGTAATCCTTATTATAGGCCTTATTATAGGCTTACCTGTAGGTAAAAATTTAAAAACTGAGTATACTACCACTTTAAGGTGAACCTGCCGGACCCAAAAAATCTACAAATTCCTGATTGTCTTATGGGAACTCAAGCATTATACAAAGCATTCACGTACAGCTTAATTTTAAAATAGTGAAAGTGTATCCAAATCCCAAAAGGAAAAATATGTTATATTGCAGCTTACAAGTCCTTAGATGTGGAGGCTGCATTCATTTTCTTTTCCTTTTTGTCTACCTGGTGCCTCTTCTAGTAACACACCTTCTGTTCTAGAGTGACATAGACAGTATAGTGAGAGAGCGTTGTCACTCTAGAACACAAGGTGTGTAAATAACGCTAAAAAATATGTCACCAGAGGGTGGAGCTGTGGGCTTTCTTGTGCATCATCTTTAGAAGAGGCTTCCTTCTGGGATGACAGCCATGCAGACCAATGTAATGCAGTGTGCGGCGTATGGTCTGAGCACTGACAGGCTGACCCCCCAACCTTTCAACCTCTGCAGCAATGCTGGCAGCACTCATACCTCTATTTCCCAAAGACAACCTCTGAATATGACGCCGATTACATGCACTCAACTTCTTTGGTCGACCATGACGAGGCCTGTTCTGAGTGGAACCTGTCCTGTTAAACCGCTGTATGGTCTTGGCCACCGTGCTGCAGCTCAGTTTCAGGGTCTTGGCAATCTTCTTATAGCCTAGGCCATCTTTATGTAGAGCAACAATTCTTTTTTTCAGATCCTCAGAGAGTTCTTTGCTATGAGGTGCCATGTTGAACTTCCAGTGACCAGTATGAGACAGTGAGAGCAATAACACCAAATTTAACACACCTGCTCCCCATTCACACCTGAGACCTTGTAACACTAACGAGTCACATGACACCGGGGAGGGAAAATGGCTAATTACTCCCTTTCCCGAGCAGCATGCTGGCAGTAGTGACCGCTGCACTCTGCGTGGCCTGATACGCCCCCTGCACAACTACTACTCTCCATTCAGCAGGAAGTGTGAACATCGTTAATCATCCCAAAGAGACAACCCCAAAAAAATAAGCATGGTTACTAAGAAAAATACCAAAATTGCCATTTCTGAGCTGATGGGAGGGCTTTCCCGTATACCTCCTGTCCTGTTTCTCCTGAGGGTGGTGACAGGATATAACAGGGCATGGAGTGGCACGGGTGCCTGGTTGGAGATCCTGGACAGAAGGTACTTGCAGCAGGTGCCAAGCAGGTTTGTGGACTGGCAGATGCGGGTACATGCAAACAGGTGCAGAACAGCAGGCAGACTGGTGAACAGGCAGGTGCAGGTACACAGCAGTAGGTGCAGGACAGCAGACAGAAACCCGAGCTGGTGAGCAGGCGGATGCCGGGTTTCTTGGGTGGTCTGGCAGGCGGAAGTCGGTAATGGCCAAGTAGCAGAGGTAAAAGATCGGATCCAGAGAAGAGTCAGGGCTAAGCTAGGGTCGATATAAGGCGAGCAGAGAAGGTCCCGGAACGGTAGGAAAAAGGCAGAGTCGGGTCACAAGCCGGGTCAGCAATAAGGTATCAGGAACGAGCAGAGTCAAACAGGAACAAGCACAGGATCAGGTCACAGGCAGTAGAAGCTGACGACTACTCAGCAATCTTCTGGTCTATGGACCCAGTTTAAATAGGCAAAAGGGCGCCAAGTATTCACGCACGCTCATGCTAATACGCATGCACACATGTGCAGATATGCTAGCAAGTCAGGAATGTCTAGTTGTCACTCAAGAATTCATATTAGCAAGTGCATATCTTTGCGCACTTCTTTGTGCATAACTATGCATACTGTACGACTTCCCTGACATGTGGCTTGCTGCCCCCACCACCTCCCTCCCCATCATTGGTTGCTCCAACCTGCAAAGGCAGTGGATGGGGGTGTTCACATGCTGTGGATCCAATGCTTTGCTACGTGCCCGCCGTGGCAAAAACCATTGTCCCTTTCATGCTCCACAGTCAGTACTACCACCAAACGCGAGCGATTTAAAGAGGAAGTAATCTCTGGGGGGGGGGGGTTGCTCTTTTTCTTACCTGCAAAGTAAAGGCATAATGTGCTAGTATGCATCACATACTATCATATTATGTGACACTTGCCTCCAAATGAAGCTCTCATTGTCCCCGCTGGAGACCGCACCCATCTTCGCCCGTCTTCCTTCCGGGTCCGAGGACTCCAGCTGTGTGACTGGCTGGAGCCAAGGGACTTCACTCCCGCGCATGCGAGCCACCAATCATGCACAGGGCTCTGAAGAAACGGCACGGGTGGCCATTCCTTCACAGCGCATGCGCCGATGACATCATCGGTGCAGTATACAGTAGGTTGGTGCATGTTTAGAAGACATTTACAGTACCAATAGGTATCCTTATTATAGGCTTACCTATAGGTACAAACATTAGAGTAGTGATCGACCAATATCGTTTTTTCGTTGCTGATACCAATACCGATATTTTGGCCAATGCATATCGGTATCGCCCGATATGGGCCTATATTTTCGTACATTTAAAAAAAAAAATTTTTTTTTATTTTTTTCTCTTGACATGTAATCTTGTGGAGGGATCCTGGGGGTCTAAAAAACCCCAAACCCCTCCTCTTCACTTAAAAGCATTCAAAATGCCAAATTTGGCTGTTTTGAATGCTGTCATTTTTTTAAATCCTGCGCCAGTACCCGGAAGTGATGTCATGACAACACTTCCTGGGTTCTTGTATGGAGACCCGATCAGAGCCGAATGCGGCTTTTATCGGGTCTTCGGCAGCCATGCAGGCTGGTTTCCCATGTTTACAGGTGGGAAGGGAGGCCCAGGCGAGCCTCGGAAGGCGGCAGGAGGGGGGGGGGGGATGTCCCCTCCCGCTCCTTATAATAACAGCCGAGAGGCTTCTCAGCCGCATCAGTTGTCATTACAAGACAGCCGACCCTTGGCTATGGACGCTGGTACCGGGGTGATGCCTCTAGCTGCAGGCATCACTCCGTTACAAGCACTTTCCCAAAATATTGGCAATATCGTTAACCTCCGGGGCCGATTCCAATATATCGGGGAAAGTGCATATCAGCCCTCGATATATCGGCTTTGCCGATAATCGGTCGATCCCTACATTAGAGGAAAGTTTACTTCCTCTTTAGGTGACTGTTGTGGAAATTTTGATAGACATTTCTTTAGTTAAATAGTCATAATGTCTCCCAGTGTCAGTTTTACCGATAATCGCCATTTACAGTGATTGTCGCTTTAACTGTCATTGCAGGAAAGACTTGTTGCTGAAAATCTTCCATTGGATGAGATGGCACAATACTAGTAGCAAAGAGAGTCTGCGGTTCAGGGCCCTGTGCTGTTGAGATATGTCTGTGATATGGAAATTCTTATTTTACCAAGATTAATAGATGGCTCCTTATAGTCACATTCGATCGGTGTGACTGGGGGGGGGGGGGGGGCTGCTGCTATTATCTTATGCAGATAAAGCCTCATCAACTGGAACAGTTAGAATGGTCACTGTCATATTTGGTTTATATGAATCATGTATGATTGGACCCACTAACAGGTAATGGACTCATGTTTATGGATTGACGTGAATGAACAATGAAAAGCCATGTGCTTCTTGTGGCAGTTGAGCCCTTTGTTCGCTCGTGTCCATTTATGGGCATGTACTCCAGTTTCTATTGTGCTTTTTGAATGTATACATGTCTGTGATTGGTGGTCTTGAAGCCACGCCCTGTAACTCCCTTTTTCTCACTTGCTGTAAATAAACCAGCCCTGCCCTGAGACACAGAGGACACAGGAAGCTCACACACACACACCCACACACACAGACACACATACACAAGCTCACACAGCAGCTCCATGAAGAGACACATAAACTCTCACACACAAACACTTGCTCTTACACACATGCACACACATACATATCCAATGGAGAGAAACCTGGCAGATGGCATCAAAATGACCCAGCACAACTGTTCCTTTCTTTGTCGCCGAGCGCTTGGTAAATCCTTATGCAAAAGAGCGGTGCATTTGTACTTTTCAGTACAAGCTATTAATGGAGCTTGGTGCGTAATAATCTTGAGCGCACTGAAGCGGGTTTCTATGCTCCAAGCCCTATTCATTTCTACGACAGTGACTAGGGATGTGCCGTAAACATCCTGCAATGCACGCAGTTTGTAATCAGAGAAATTTGAATATCATGAAGCAAATAATAAGGAGGAATATCAAAATACGGGAATTGGGGTTGCTGAATATTACCTAATCTATATCTACTATCAGATCTTCTATGTTCATCTTTGGCTTATCATAGTTGGTTTGATTCTTTCTAGGGCAAGAAAATTCAACATCACAAATTTCAGGCATGATTACCTTCTATGTGTTATACACTCATCACAACCGAAAAATGAAATGATCACACTTCACATTGTAATAGTCATGCACTGAACTTAAAAAGCAATTTCAGGCTATAAGTAAAACCAGCCAGTGAGCTACTTTCCTGGAACAGCAGATTCAAGGCAAGGTTGGGGGCTGTGAAAAAATATTTTTTTACTGTAATTTTTTGCATTAGGTTTATTGTATCTGCCAGACAATGAGAAGCCTGCAGCGGGGGGTGTTTGGGAATTCCCCTCTTACATCACAAGTCAGTGTTCCCAGATCACCAGATTAAAACAGTATAAAAATGAAAAACACATTTTTTTAAATTTAGCAGTTTAACATTCCTTAACCACTTCAATACTGGGCACTTTCACCCCCTCCCTGCCATTTTTCCTCTATGGCGGCTGTCTGAGTTGGATCCGAAGTTGTGGTGTTGGTATTGGGGAATATCATATGTTGAAACCCAGTGGACCATACTAATCCAATTTGGAGACACAGACGGGTGCACTATTTTTTATTTGTGCTTGATCTCTGTAATTGGAGATCACAACCATCTGATAAGAGGCTTGACTACTGTGGAGGGCATGTGTGTATGGGGGAATTCCTTAACAATTCACGTGGTTTGCCAACCGGTGGGATATATTTTTATCTTGAGAAGAATTAGATACACCTTCATTCCACCTATATGCTTTCATTGGTTTTGTCACATGGACCTATTTCCATAATGGACTTAATGGACTATTCAATTCACTGTTTGATTGTACATTGACATATTCTTTTAATATTTTATTAGTAACCAGAAGCGCACTATTATTTATGTATATATACTCACCGGCCACTTTATTAGGTACACCTTGCTAGTACCGGGTTGGACCTCTTTTTTCCTTCATAACTGCCTTAATTCTTCGTCGAATGTATTCAGTAAGGTATTGGAAACATTCTTCAGAGATTTTGGTCCATAGTGACATGATGGCATCACACAGTTGCTGCAGATTTGGCAGCTGCACATCCATGATGGGAATCTCCCGTTCCACCACATCCTAAAGGTGCTCTATTGGATGAGATGTGGTGACTGTGGAGGCCATTGGAGTACAAAGATCTCATTGTCATGTGCAAGAAACCAGTTTTAAATGATTTGAGCTTTGTGACATGGTGCATTATCCTGCTGGAAGGAGCCATCAGAAGATGGGGACACTGTAGTCATAAAGGGATGGACATGGTCAGCAACAATACTCAGGTAGGCCGCGGTGTTTAAACGATGCTCAATTGGTACTAAGGGGCCCAAAGTGTGCCAAGAAAATATCCCCCCACATCATTACACCAACACCAGCCTGAACCATTGATACAAGGCAGGATGGATCCATGCTTTCATGGTGTTTATGTCAAATTCTGACCCAAACAATTTGAATGTCACAGCTGAAATCGAGAATCATCAGACCCGGCAATGTTTTTCCAATCTTCTATTGTCCAATGTTAGCGAGCCTGTGCCAATTGTAGTTTCAGCTTTCTGTTCTTAGCTGACAGGAGTGGCTCCCGGTGTCGTCTTCTGCTGCTGTAGCCCATCTGCTTCAATTTGGATGTGCTGTGCGCTCAGAGATGGTGTTCTGCATACCTTGGTTGTAACAAATGGTTATTAAACCACTTAAGGACCGGAAGGTTTTATCCCCTTAATGGCCAGGCCATTTTTTGCAATACAGCACTGCGTTATTTTAACTGACAATTGAGCTGTCATGTGGCGCTGTACCCAAATAAAATTGATGTCCTTTTTTTCCCACAAATAGAGCTTTTTTTTTGGTGGTATTTGATCACCTCTGTGGTTTTTATTTTTTGCGCTATAAACAAAAAAAAAACCCAATATTTTTTACTTTCTGCTATATTACATTCCCAATAAAAAGAAATTTAAAAAATCAAACTTTTTCATCAGTTTAGGCCAATTGGTATTCTGCCACATGTTTTTGGTAAAAAAAAAATCCCAATAAGTGTATATTGATTGGTTTGCACAAAAGTTATCACCTCTACAAACTATGGGATAGAATTATGTAATTTTTATTTATTGGCGGCGATCAGTGATTTTTAGCGGAAGTGCGACATTACGGCGGACAGATCAGACACCTAACTGAGACTTTTGAAGGGACCAATGACATTACTACAGTAATTAGTGCTAGAAATATGCACTGTTACTGTACTAATGACACTGGCAGGGAAGGGGTTAACACCAGGGGCACTTAAAGGGTTAAGTGTGCTCATAGGGAGTGCTTTCTAACTGTATGGGGGTTGTACTCACAGGATGAACACATAGACCTGTGTTCCTAAATAAGAGGAACACAGAATCCCTGTGTTCATCTCTGACAGAACAGCAGTTTGCCTTGTTTACTGTACATAGGCAGACCGCCGTTCTGCCTCCATGGGGGTGTCCGGTGGACCTGCTGATTGGCTCCACCTCTGGCCAATCGGCACATGTGCGCGCGCCCCCACTATCTGTTACATGAAGCGACATACAGGTGCGTCGTTTTGCGTAATAAAGCCGACCTGCCGCAGTAAAACTATGGCAGCTGGTTGGCAAGTGGTTGCGTTAATGTTACCTTTCTATCATTTCGAACCAGTCTGCCCATTCTCCTCTGACATCAACAAAGCATTTTCCTCCACACAACTGCCGCTTACTGGAATTTTTCCCTTTTTCTGACTCTGTAAACCCGAGAGATGGTTGTGCGTGAAAATCCCAGTAGATCAGCAGTTTTTGAAATACTCAGATCAGCCCGTCTGGCACCAACAACCATGCCACGTTCAAAGTCACTTCAACCCCCTTCCTTCCCCATTCTGATGCTCAAGTTGAACTTGAGTTGCTGCCATGTGATTGGCTAATTAGCAAATTTGTGTTACCAAGCAATTTAACAGGTGTACCTAATAAAGTGGCCGGTGAAAATGTGTTTTCACATCACTTTTGGTCAGGGCTTTTTTTCAGCTGGAACTTGGTGGAACTCAGTTCCGCCGCTTCTGGCTCAGACCCTTTGCTCCCTGCTCACCTCTATCACTTGTAAACATAGAAGCCGGGCTTCTGTGTTTACAAGTGGTAGCTTTTCTCCCAGCAGCTCCCACTTATCAGATCTCCTGAGCAGATGCCACTGAGTGCAGGACAGGGACAAGGGAGATGCAGGTGCCTGGGGTGCAGTGCAGTCATGGGCAGGAAGAGTTGTGTGGAAAGCTGCACCATCTGTGATCTCCTTTTTTTCCATGGTGGCCGGATGCTGATGCCCCCTCTGAATGATCTCCTTGCATGAGTGAGAGGTGGAGCCGCTCACAGTATGCAGGGGGGGGGGGCTGGGGGGTTACTAGAGCCGACTGGGTGCTTCAGCCTAATATGGCAACAAATTAGGGCATGCCATACATGGTGCAAATTTCTTTCCTGCAGCCACGGGTTGCAGGAAAGAAATTTGCACACTTCTCCCATCAACACAGGCATTGCTGACAGGGGAATCCCATCTGCCAAGTATTTGTCTGCTCCTGGTGGGGGAAGATGTCCTCGCCGGGAGAAGAATGTGTTTATCGCTTGTGGCTATAGCAGACGCTAGCAATAATCATAAGAGAATCCAGCAGGCTGGTTGTACCCAAGTTGATCGATCAACTTGGTACATTCAGCCTGCCCATTAATGTTTCACACCAGCCAAGATTCGAATCGTATATTGCTGACCTTAGATACTTGGAAGATGATGGAGCTTTGAAGGAATTGGGGAGAAGATGAGGGCAATGGAGGTGGGAGATTCTGTGCAGAGGTTGGAGCTGAAGAGGGGTGAAAGTGAGATGTTTATGGGGGAAGCAGAGGTAAGCAGCTGTGGAAAAGGGCTGAACTCTGCACTCTGTAGATGGTGCACCCCTGAACTAAGCACTCTGTGTAGCGCACCCCTGAACTTTGCACTCTGTATGTAGCACATGCCTGAACTCTGAACCCTGTATGAAGCACACCCCTGAACTCTGCACTCTGTGTGTAGCACACGCCTGAACTCTGTATGTAGTGCAACCCTGAACTCTGCACTCTGTGTGTAGCACACGTCTGAACTCTGAACTCTGTATGTAGAGCACCCCTGAACTCAGCACTCTGTGTTCTGCACAGGCCCAAATTCTGAACGCTGTATGTAGCACACTCCTGAACTCTTCACTCTGTGTGTAGTGTACACCTGAACTCTGCACTCTGTGTGTAGCGTACCCCTGAACTCTGCACTCTGTGTGTAGCGCACCCTTGAACTCTGTACTCTGTGTGTAGTGCTCCCCTGGACTTTGCACGCTGTGTGTAGCACACCCCTGAACTCTGCACTCTGTGTATAGCGCTCCCCTGAACTCTGCACTCTGTGTGTAGAGCACCCCTGAACTCTGAACTCTGTGTGTAGCGCTCCCCTGAACTCTGAACTCTGTGTGTAGCGCACCCCTGAACTCTGTATGTAGCGCACCCCTGCACTCCGAACTCTGTGTGTAGCACTCCCCTGAACTCTGCACTCTGTGTGTAGCGCTCCCCTGAACTCTGCACTCTTTGTGTAGAGCACCCCTGAACTCTGCACTCTGTGTGTAGCACACCTCTGAACTCTGTACTCTGTGTGTAGCACTCCCCTGAACTCTGCACTCTTTGTGTAGAGCACCCCTGAACTCTGCACTCTGTGTGTAGCACACCTCTGAACTCTGTACTCTGTGTGTAGCACTCCCCTGAACTCTGCACTCTGTGTGTAGCGCACTCCTGAACTCTGTATGTAGCACACCCCTGAACTCCGCACTCTGTGTGTAGCGCACCCCTGAACTCTGCACTCTGGATGTAATGCACTCCTGCTATTTAATGCCCCTTTAATACTCTCCCACTGTTAGTAAAATCTGGCCACACCTACTATTTGGTGTGCATGTGGGGGGGGGGGGGGGTTGTTTTGGAGGGGGACATGTTTGAGTTCCGGCACCTTTTCTCTGAGAAAAAAAAGCCCTGCTTTTGGTATTCGGGTAATATATAGGTACAGCTTACACTTCAGTGCAGAAACACACCTTTGTTTGAAAATGTTCTTAGCTTCCCGCTTAGAACCTTCATCGGCCAACCTTTAAATATTGGAAGCATATAAGTTCTTGGATTCCATTTATCAACAAACACTCTAGAGCAGGGGTACTCAAATGTAAACTTGAAAGGTCCACTTACCAATTTTCCATTCAGTCCGAGGTCCGAAAAAGTGACCGTCAAATTCCAAATACAGAACGCCAACAACAAAAAAAGGCATTTCCCCAAAACTTTTGAACTATACACAAAAAAATGACCTAACAAATACACAACCAATATGTGAAATATGACACTGTTTGATCCTTAGATGGGAGAGACTGCAAACAGAATTTTGTGTCTTTTAGCTATTCTTCCCGTCAGCCTGATTTATAATTTTAGCCATTGTGCCGGCAATGATGGAAAACAAATAAATATATGTGCACGTAAAATAAATCTATAATTTTAACTATACTGAAATGTTTTTAAAAAGATTAATGTATTTCATCTGCATATCCACTGAAAATATACAGCAAAAAATAGTTTGTACTACGGTAAACCATAAAAATGAAGTCTCACTGCATTTTTAAAGAATTATTTTCATTATATTATATGAAAACAATTCTTTAAAAATGCAGTGAGACTTCATTTTTATGGTTTACAGTAGTACAGACTATTTTTTGCTGTATATTTTCAGTGGATATGCAGATGAAATACATTAATCTTTTTAAAAACAGTTCTGTAGTTCTGTATAGTTAAAATTATAGATTTATTTTACGTGCAAGCATTCAGCATTCCCGCACTTACTTTCCAGTTGCTGTAGAGAAGAGACACCTTTCACTCGGAAGACACTTCAGAGCACTTTCTAATAGAAGAGTGGGGGAGCTTAGTTACGAAGAGGAATAAGTTCATCCTTCGCTGTGAATGCTGGGCGGAGGGCACAGTGGTGTATTTTTGTTTTGTGCTGCCCTAGGCAAGACTAAAATTGGGCGCCCCCCTCCCCCTCCTATGTACATTTGCCCCACTCCTTCCTTTTTAATGAATGTGACTCCCTCCAAAATTGAAGGACTACAAGTCCCAGCATGAACCCCTGAGATATCACGAGAGGGGAGTGAGAGGGGGTGGGAGAGAAAAAGGGGGTGGGTGAGGGAGGAAGAGAGAGAGTGAGAGAGAGGAGTGATGAGAGAGAGGGGGGTGGGTGAGGGAGGGAGAGAGAGGGGGGATGAGGGAGAGAGAGGGGGGATGAGAGAGAGAGAGAGAGAGAGAGAGAGAGAGAGAGAGAGAGAGAGAGAAGGCAGGTGAGAGAGAGAGAGGGCAGATGAGAGAGAGAGAGGGGGGTGAGGGGGTGAGGGAGGGGATTAGAGACAGAGAAAGAGGGGTGAGAGAGAGACAGAGAGGGGGGATGAGAGAGAGAGAGAGGGGAGGATGAGAGAGAGAGAGAGGGGGGATGAGAGAGAGAGAGAGAGAGGGGGGGGATGAGAGAGAGAGAGAGAGGGGGGATGAGAGAGAGAGAGAGAGAGAGAGAGAGAGAGAGAGAGAGAGAGAGAGAGAGAGAGAGAGAGAGAGAGAGATAGGGGGGATGAGAGAGAGAAAGAGAGTGGGGGGTGAGAGAGAGAGAGAGAGGGAAGGTGAGAGAGAGAGAGAGAGAGGGGGTGAGAGAGGCAGCTCTAGCAATCAGTGGCCAATGGAGTCTAAGGTGGAGGGGGGGCGGCTTTTTTTGCAAAGTGCACAGTGCCGCCCTAGGCCTGGGCCTTGTCGGCCTAGGCCAAAATACAGCACTGGGCGGGCGTGTGACGTCACTGGTTTCTAGACGCCAGGCGGCCGGTGATCTAGCAACCAGTGATCTGGAAAACAAACAGGCAGCTGCTTCGATGCAGACCGATTTGGCGGTCCAGATTTAAGCGGGTCTGGGTCCGGACGCGGCTCGGGTTCCGCCTATTGAGGACCCCGGCTCTAGAGTCTCCAAACGAATACATTCTGAGGTAACCTTACAATGTCCTTTTATACATTGCTGTTTTTATTCTCTTTTTACTTATGTTACTTATATTACGCCCCCAGAGGTGGTTCTGGCCAGCTCAGTATATTGCTTTAAAAAAGGCCTGGATTCTTTCCTGGGTGTACATAATATAACTGGGTACTAATATTCATAGGTAAAGTTGATCCAAGGAATATCCGATTGCCTCTCGGGGATCAGGAAGGAATTTTTTCCCCTGCTGTAACAAATTGGATCATTCTTTGCTGGGGTTTTTCACCTTCCTCTGGATCAATTGCGGGTATAGGATTGTGTATATAGGATTGTATGGTTGGGTTTTCTTTACTGTTTTTTGTTTTTTATTGGTTGAGCCAGATGGACTTGTGTCTTTTTTTCAACCTGACTAACTATGTAACTATATACATGTTCCATGTTATGTTAAGAAGGGCTGCGTCCCAACCTCAGCATTGTGTACTTACATTTCCACTGTCTCCCCCCAACCTGGGGGAAGTATCCTCTCGTATGCAATCTATTGTAATACAATACACTTTCCCTCAATAAAAAATTTTGAACAAGAAAATGTTCTTAGCTTGAAAAAAGGAAAAAAGAAAACAAATGCAGTCACCACATCTAAGGACTATAAGCTGCAACCGATTGTATTTTTTTTTCTTGTGTTTAGTTATCCTTAAAGGCCAGAAGATGAGGGATGGTCTGAAATACGACAGTAATGTCTGGATGAAAAGTAGGCAAACTGATATAAGTAGTCTGTTCCATGTATGCATTCTAAAGCTTAAAGCAGATTTCCGGCCTCAAATACCTTTTTTAACTAAAAATACCCCTATAATACTAATCCATCGCCCTTTACATAACCGCTATTCTCATACTTACAAGGTGTACAGTATTGGATTTTAGTCAAAATCTTTCTTTTAAAAAACGCTGTCTGAGCGCGGCCATCTTGGATGTGGGCATCTGAAGCCGCAGTGTAATCTGCTGTATCCTTCTTCCTGATTCCAGGGAGTGTTCTGGGAGTTCTTCCTGATTACAGCCTCCTGGGAGTGATGACAAACAGCTCCCAGGATGCAATGCAAGGGCGGAAGTGATGTCGGTGGCCGTGGCCACAGAGGGGGGAGAAGGAGGAAGTAGAATCAAAAATGCCCTGAAAATAAGGTAAGGGACCCCTGAAAATTGAAAATGCCCAATTGTTGATCAGCATAGCGAGCACTCCAGGAATCACTAAAGTTGCAAAATAGGCCGGAACTGTGCTTTAATTTTGGATTTTGGCTGGAGTGTTTATTTTTTATTGTAACCCCTTATTCTATCCCTAAGGCTCAGTTCACATGTAGGTGTTTTGGGGCATTTTTGGGGAGTTTTTCTGCTCTAGGATCAGCTCTCAAAACGCCCAACAAGACAAATCCTATTCATTTCAATGGCCCCTGTTCACATCTGAGCGTTTTGACGCTGTGAGCAAAACGCCCAATGCTCAAAAAAGTACATGAGCTTCTTTTTGGGCAGATTACAGGTGTTTTCCATTGGTCTCTATTCAAACTAAAAAGGCCTGCACAAAAATCGCGGTAAAAATCGTGTTAAAATCGCGGTAAAAATCGCTGTAAAAATTGCGGTAAAAAACGTGCGAAAACGCTACGCTCAGGTGTGAATGTAGCCTTAACCTGTATACAGCATCTATAGTTAACCATTAACCACCAACTGTAAAGCTGACTATACACCAGCAGAAGTTAGTTTGAATGAAATCAGGGCATTCAGCATCAGCAGTATCATTATGGACTTGCCAAATTTCGTATGAAAACCCTAAAACATTTAGTTAGCTTGACATGCCAAAGTTTTGAATTCTACAGACAATTTTGGGATGCACATGTGCGTCACAATAAGTTTTCTCATACAAAAATCACTTTCACAGTTAGAATTTTTTTTGTTCCAGAAAATTTTTCCATTCTTCGATTTTCCTCATCATTACAATAGAAAACGATCATTGATTTGACCCCAATAAACATTAGAAATTTAAACAAATATGAAAAAAAAAGTTCTACCAAAATTTAAGCAGGCCATAGATTACGCGATTTTCTTTCCTGAATCCCTCCCGCAGAGCTATTGTGTTCAGGGTGGGTGCGGGGAGCCGTCCCTGCCAGGAGAACACAGTGATTACTGCTAGAGGCTATAGCTACTGGCACAGTGGCAGCCCGTCCATTAGGGGCGCAGGGGCGCCGCCCCCCCCCATCCATGCATCCGACCCCCTAATCTTCATGCAGGGTGCTGAATGCATGGATTCCAATAGGGTTTTTTCTTTTTTTTTTAAGCACGTGATTAGAGTCAGAGGCTCTAACAGGCTTCAAAAAAGGGTGGGCTCGGGGCGAAAGAGCACTGCTCCCTGAGCCCACCCAGTTGTGTGACAATAGCGAATGAATATTCGCTTTTATTATTATTATTATTATTATTATTAAGGATTTCTATAGCGCCAGCAATTTACGCAGCGCTTTACAATAATAGAGGGAGACAGTACATATACAATACAATAAAATACAAGAGGATTTAGAGGGCCCTGCTCAGAAGAGCTTACAATCTAATGGCTTTATCACACTGATTCTCCTCCCAGCCAATCAGGAAGCGGGTCGTGAGTCCCCTTTCCCAATTGGCTGAAAAGAGAATTGGCCAGGAAGAGGAAGGAGACACACGGCCAGATGAGACTCACAGCCACTTTGAGAAGGAGGAGGTATCTGGCTAGCCAGCTGTCCGTCTATCTGTCCTGGGGGGTGTTGGATTTGACTGCCGGCCAGCCATCCTGCAGGTAGGGGGGTGTTGGTTTTGCCGCCCCCCTCCCCCAAATTATCATGCACTGGCCGCCATTACACTGGCAGTAATCACATGATAAAAATCCAACATGCTGGTTGTACCCAAGTCCTTCAAAAGATTTACTTGGGTACAGTTAGCCTGCCCATAGATGGATGGATTCATCTATGGCCGGCTTTAGTCATTAACATGTCAACGATTTATTGAGATTTTAGTCATTGCATTTACATCTTGTTAAACTCAAGCAAAGTCAACAGTTGTGGATAAAGAAGGAGATCCTCACTTTAATATATACAGCGCCTTCTTTCACCATTAAATATTTCATCCTCACTTTAATGTAGCATGAATTATACTACTTCAATGGATTAAACAAACCTAAATCAATTTTGCACTGGTTTTCTGATTCAATGAGGAATCTGGACCAGAAGGTTTTACCCCATTTAATGACCAGGCCTTTTTTTGCGATACGGCACTGCATTATTTTAACTGACAATTGCGCAGTTGTGCAACGCTGTATCCAAATAAAAATTGATGTTCTTTTTTTAGAGCTTTCTTTTGGTGGTAATTGATCACCTCTGCAGTTTTTTTTTTTTTTTTTTTGCGCTATAAACATAAAAAGAGCGACAATTCTAAAAAAAAAAAAAAAAAAAAAAAAAAAAAACAATATTTTTTTACTTTCTGCAAATAAACACAGGCAATAGAAAAAAAAATTAAAGACAATCAAATTTTTTCAGCAATTTAGACCAATATGCATTCTGCTACATATTTTTGGTAAAAATAAAAAACTCAAGTGTATATTGATTGGTTTGCGCAAACGCTATAGCGTCTACAAATTGCAATATTTTTATGGAATTTTTATTTATTTATTTTCACTATTTATTTTTTACTAGCAATGGCAGCGATCAGCGATTTTTAGTGGGACTGCGACATCGTGGTGGATAAATCAGACATCTAACTGACACTTTTGACACTCTTTGGGGACCAGTAACATTACAGTGATCAGTGCTAAAGAAAATGCACTGTCACTGCACTAATGACACTGGCAGGGAAGGGGTTAACATCAGGGGTTATGTGTGTCCCTTGGGAGTGCTTACTAACTGTGGTGGGGGGGGGGGTTACACTGATTGGGGGAAGACAGAGATCCTGGTTTCTACTTAGCAGGAACACAAGATCTCCATCTTGACCCCTTGCAGAGCAGCAATCGGCCTTGTTTACATGGGCAGATCGCTGTTCTGCCTCTCCCGGGGATGATTGCGGGTGGCCGGCGACATCGGGTCCATTGATTGATATGCACGCTAGCCAATCACGGCACGATGGCGCCTCAGGCGGCACAATGGGGCCATCTAGTGGCTATTGAACGAAACGACATACAGGTACGTCGTTTCGCGCAATAGCACCTCTTTGCGGCAGTATATAGGTGGCGGCCGGTGGGCAAGTGGTATAGGATTATTTGTAGAAGAACCAAAGAATGTCTGTACAAAAACAAACCAGAATGTAACACTAACTCTATTTTTTTTTTTTTTTTTTTGAGATAGAGGGGGGAAGGGTTAGAGCCCCTGTCCATTCTTTATTACTGCCTATGTCCCTGTTTGGTAGACTTATCATTTTCCATTTGACAGGTGTCAGACAGAACAGGAAGGGATAATGTCTCCAATAGAGACACAAACAGCAAAAAAGCATTGAGGTCCAGAAGGTTTAGAATAGTGGTCGGCAACAGGTTGATCTCAATCTATTTGTTAAACGTGGCTATTTGATCGCACCGCATTCTTGTTCAATTTGCATGTGATTCTTCAAAGTGCGGTTTGAGCCCATTCAGTTTGTATGGACGTGAATCGCACCGCAAAGTATTAGTTTTGAGTATCGGGAGAATTTTCACAAGTACGAGTATCCATATTGATGCATCCCTATTTTATATTCTACCTGCAGAGCTAAGTAGAGAAGTGGTGTCAAGACCTGTTCTTCATGGAATAAAAAGACCAGTTCTTCCATGTTGGTCCCAACGATTCTTCCCTCATAGATGCTTATGTGTGATGTCATATACATGCTCCTTGGGTTGGATGCTAGTTGGGAATCAGTGGGGACCAATGTAGCAGAACAGGCAACTATGTCTCGCTGCTCAATTCCCTGTGCTGCATTGTATATGGGGGGGGGGGGGGGGGGAGAAGGAAAGCATTTCTGATGGGGACATGAAGGATTCACTGGGGAACATAATGGTGGCACTGGGTGTATGTGGTGGCACTGGGAGGGACATAATGGTAGCACTGGAGTGACAGGGTAGCATAAAGGTGGTCCTGGGGTGACATGGTGGCACTTTATGATGGCACTGGGGGACATACTTATACTAAATTGATAATTGACTTATAATAGGGAACAGTGTAATGGGGCCCTACAATGGGGGGGGGGGGTGGTCCTTGACCACCAATGTAAGAGGGAATGTTACTGGGGATGTATGATTTATTTTACTTCCTTATCATCACTGACCACACCCATCATTTGGGCACACCAGCTTTAAAATGTGCCCCCACCAGGGATCTTTGGTTTCTTCAGGGTTTTTATAGTGGATCTCCATCTCGCTGGGTTGCCTTCTTTTAGAAATGTACACAAGTAGCATATTGACACAAAATGGTATTTTAGTCTTGAGATGTAACAGTCTTGTATTGCATCATAAGACCATAGAAGAAAAATAGATGGACTCATGGGACCTTGATAACACTATCTGAATAAACCGGTTCTGGCAGACAGTTGCAGTTATTATCCATCATTCATCCATAGTGAACATCAGCTCCCAACAGCAGGTAATGCTGAAAAAAATAATAGAAATAAAAAATTGCAGTCATTTGTTAAAGTGAACCAACAGGACATTGTGTACATGGGTGTTTTTTTCAGTGTAATCTTGTTACTTAGCCGTCATTTGCTTCAAGGTGAATAAACATAACCTGATGCAAAGGGCTGTATTTAGGAATTACACGGTTCTAGGTACATGTGAATGATAGCACCCTATTGTGTAAGCTCTGCCCCTGTGTCATGTGATGTAAACTACTGTTATAGCCAGCCATGAGGCTTTTATGGGGCTTAGGACAGAAGGGAGCCTAGCCAGGACCAGGAGGGTTGAGCTCTCCCTTAGGGTAGTTCCGTCAGGGCCGCTGATAGGGGGGGGGGGCACCAGCCCTCTTGTAGGGGGCCCTAGCACACAGGGGGGCCCACACAGAGAGGGGGATTAGTGATGGACAACAATTACAGAAATCTGATCTGTCCCTCTCCCTGCTATCAGCTTTTATCTGTTGAGAAAGAGACAGTTGTCCCTCACTAATCCCCCTCCCTTGTGTGGGCCCCCCTCCCAGCACTTATCTCTGCTCAGGAGTTTATTTGTAAATTGTAACTTTGTTTCTCTCTCTCTGTCTCTCTGATCACTGAGCTCCAACTGCCCAGCCGGTATATTTTTCTCATCTCATCTCATCTTTTTTATTTAACATAGTTTTTTTTTTTAGATTTAGCAGGAATTATGCGAGTTATGTCATATTTGTGTCTGATAATAGTGATTTTGTTGTAATTTTATCTAAATATATCTTTAATATTTTCTTGAGGGGGTCCTGCCAGGTAGTCTGTACTACCTGTTCTGAGGTTGAGCACCCCACCCCCCACACACACCTGTACTCTATCAGTGTCCACTATCAAGTAGATATAGGAGGAGTCCCTTGTAGTGCATTAGCACATCTCTCCCAGCAAGGAGTGTTGTCTCCAAGGGTTAGAGAGGCTGGATTCACCCCTTTTTTATGGATAGTGTAGGACCCACTGACAATGGGGTACTTTGAGGTAGTGGGCTTGAGCATGATATGGCCATATGGTGGGACCAAATCCCCATTTTTATTTATGGATTGTCTCCATATTTGATAGTCATTTCTTTTGCATGTGTGCGCTATTCTTTTTTAATATACATGTCGCTTGGTTCATAGCTGCACCGGCTTTAGATATACATGTTCAGGGTATGCTACCCCAATTTTTTTTTTTGTTTGTTTATTATGTATTCGGTCTCTACCAGACTTCTGGGGTTGAGCACCCCACCCCCCACACACACCTGTACTCTATCAGTGTCCACTATCAAGTAGATATAGGAGAAGTCCCTTGTAGTGCATTAGCACATCTCTCCCAGCAAGGAGTGTTATCTCCAAGGGTTAGAGAGGCTGGATTCATCCATTTTTATGGATAGTGTAGGACCCACTGATAATGGGGTACTTTGATGTAGTGGTGGGCTTGAGCATGATATGGCCATATGGTGGGACCAAATACCCATTTTTATTTATGGATTGTCTCCATATTTGATAGTCATTTCTTTTGCATGTGTGCGCTATTCTTTTTTAATATACATGTCGCTTGGTTCATAGCTGCACCGGCTTTAGATATACATGTTCATGGTTTGCTCCCCCAATTTTTTGCTTGTTTATTATGTTATATTTGTGTCTGATAATAGTGATTTTGTTGTAATTTTAGCTAAATATATCTTTAATATTTTCTTGAGGGGGCCCTGCCAGGTAGTCTGTATGGGGCCCCGCGATTTCTAACAGCAGCCCTGAGTTCCGTACCCATTGTTCCGTTGCTCGCGTGAGGCACGTCTGCATTGCTTGTCCCTGCTCTCCTCCCTATCAATGTGAGACAAATGCAGGAGACACAGCGTGATCTGCTCCTAACATCCACCTCATAGTTCTGGCTCTGACATCAGAGCCGGCAGCCAGGCTTATTTTTACAGGTCAGTTGTTCAAAAGTTGTTTTTGGCCAGAATCTGGTTTAAAAGTAAGAGGAAATTCTTTAAAATAACCCACCTTTCAAATGTTGCCGCCCCACGACTCTCATATTTACTGCATACAGTTTCTAATAAAATTCAGTGGAAACACCTTTTTTAATTTAGTTGCAACTGGTCATGTGACCACAAAGCTCCAGCAAGTACTTCTGTCTGTACGGCTGGGGGGCCTTAACTCTTTCAGAGCCAAGAATGTCATAGAGAAATGGATATCAATGTGGTGAGGTAATTGCTCTAAAGCCGGCCATAAATGGATTGAAATTTGCCCAGTCCACCACCCGTGGTGGAAGGAATGAAAATCGAATCCTCTATGGGCTGCCCAATGATTTCAGCAACAATGCCAGCCCTTCACAAACAGACACTCTCACCAGAGCTTCATAGTCTTGTGGTTGCTTGGAAAAAGATTAAGAGCAGGTATTTCCATTGAGATTTATTAGAAACTGTATACATAAATAATAAGAGAAGTGGGGAGGCAACATTTATAAAATGGGCAATTTTATAGGCAGTAATTGGGATGTTATTCAATGTTTTTTTTCCTGTTTGAAGAGGAGCCTGATAATAATTTGTGATGTGATGTCTAGTTACACCTCTGATGGAGTCTGATTTATATTTAGAACTACTTTCCATTGAATATACCACCAAATAAATGTAAAGAGAGATACTGTCATATGTTCTGAATTTTAAAGAGCCATCTGACTCCTCTCAACATCACCTATACTCCTTCTCAATATAGTTCTCTTGCTAAATTTAGCCACAAGTGTTCAGAAATGGTCACATGAAGGAACAAGTTATCACAGTTTGTAAATGTTAAAACTCGGTGCTCAGCTGCCCTAGCCATAGGTCAATAGGTGCTATTGCGGTAAAACAAAAAAGCCTTGCTAAAGCCACAAAAGAAGTGAGTCAGTTAGTGATCAGATGGATAAGTTCCTTTAACATGCTTCTAGCAATCAAACCAGGCAACAGTTTGTAGTATAGTCATCATCTCAAATGGGTTCCATGACCCTTATGGTGCATAGAGAGCTGGATGCCAGGAGTGGGAGCAATGAAGGCTATGGCCAATGTGCACTGGTGTGAAGCTAGTACTAGCGTGTCATTTATTTACAACACAGTTTATAGCTTGGGTGCATACTGAAATGGTACTTGACTATTAATGATCTTGCCCATGGGCTACAAATTATAATTACTGAAGCTCATATCCTGTAAGTTAAAGAAAATTATGTTGTTCATAGTAGCACACTTTAGTTGCATGAACAAGACTCATGTTTTTTAAGTAAACCTATCACAAAGTTGAGCAATGCACGCTGAGGATATGATAACACGTTATAATGATCGGTGATCCCAAGATATCAGAAAATTAAGTCAAATGCCAATCTAGTCTTTCAATGTCAAAGTTGAGCTATGCCCCACCCTCTCCCACTGTCTCAACCTTCCTGTTGGTCAGTCATCATGTGAAAGGGCAGCGGGGAGGTGTAGAAGGGGCAGGGTCAAGCACAACATTTACTAGAAAAATCAATATTTGCATTGAACTTCATATCAAAAAATGCTGCACAATAAGTAGCGAACCAATAGTGACTAAATGTGATCCAATATTTAATGGACATCAAATATATAATGATCATAAATACATAAATAAACAAATAAATTGTTGTAAACGCATATAAATAATCCAATAGTGAAAAAAAAAGCTGAATGAGCGTGTGTAGGTAAATAACAACCACTTAGATAAATTAAATTAAATAAAAATAAAATAAAAAATAATCTTCCAAATGGTGAACTTACACTTTAAGACAAATTAATATACTGTTGTGTAGTGTATGTAGTACAGTAAATAGCATTGCAGTTATTGATCTCAACCTCAACCTGAAAGCCCGACAGCCTACAAAGTCATACTTAATTTCAACCTTCAATACATGATACTTTGGATTAAAGGCATAAACAGACAGAATACAATCTATATACTTTCAATCAACATTTACTTTGTAAACTACAATATTAGTTAAAGTTATAAACACTTGAGTCATGTATACTCCAAGTAGTACAATTGTATTCACTTACTTCATATTGCTTCAGGATAATGTTTTCAAGCTGCACATGGTCCAGTAAAGGTAAGGGATAGCCCTCATTAAGTTTTTCTAAATGATCAGGAAAAAGAAAGATTGTTATCCTATATTTTCAGGGGAAAAAAAACAAAAGTGCACAGTAGCATTCCAACACATAGAAATATTCCATTGATATGTAAGGTTCTGGTACATACCATTGATTTTAGGAAGAAGGGTGCTTGAGAGGTAAAAATTCACAGCAGTCTGTATAAGCCCGACCTGAAATATAATGTTTCAGACACAGATTTGTTATTATTTGCACATTAGTCTTTGGAATGGTGAACCCAATGTCCATAGTGTTTAACATGGGGTCCTGGCCCCTAATCTTAAGAACATCTGCTGACAGGTGTAGCACCCTGCTCTAAACTTTGTTTCATTTAGTTTTTGGCTCTTCTGTACTCAGTTGAGGAGCAATTTATTTTTCAGGTCTGGTCAGCTCTATCCCTAAGCCTGGTGATTGATTGCTCCTGGCTGCCTCTGGAATAAGCCTCCAGAGATAGAGTTGGAGGGTCAGCCACTGAGTTCTGAATATTTGTCTGACCTCAACCAATCTTTGGGAAGGGGCACCCAGAAGGTAGGACTGGGGTGAAGATAAGGCTGCATTCACATGTCAGCTTATAATCGCGGGCAGAACCGCCGCGGTTCCGCCCGCGATTTGGAGATTTATTGCAAATCGCGGGACGCCTAGCGTTGCCCGTTGATTTGCAATAGCCCCCCAAACGCCGAGCGATGTTGCCGCGATTTACGCCCGCCGAATCGCGGCAACATCGCGCAAACAAAATCGCGGGACGCAATACGCTCCAAAAAAGTACAAGAGCTTCTTTGGAGCGTATTGCGTCCCGCGATTTTGTTTGCGCGATGTTGCCGCGATTCGGCGGGCGTAAATCGCGGCAACATCGCTCGGCGTTTGGGGGGCTATTGCAAATCAACGGGCAACGCTAGGCGTCCCGCGATTTGCAATAAATCTCCAAATCGCGGGCGGAACCGCGGCGGTTCTGCCCGCGATTATAAGCTGACATGTGAATGCAGCCTTAATGTTTGGGAGGGTCTGTTCAGAAGTTTCTTCTTTTGGAGCCTCAGATACTGGGAGGCAGCCTATGTTACTGAAGAGCTTCTGCTAATAGGACTTAACATGTGCTTGGCTGAGGGCCTGAAAGAAATCTGCTGGAGCACACTAACTTAGAAAGCTGGGCTGGAGAAATATTCCTTTTACTAAAGAGTTTCCCAGGGATACTGATTGGGGAGCTGTCTCTGAACATTGTGACCAGGACCTTTGGCTTCAGAAGTGATTGTGCTTTGAGGGTTAGATGCCAGAGGTTGCTGCAAGAACTGTGACTGCTCTTACAGAGTCTCAGACTAGTTGGCTGTTGACTAATTAGTACAGCGATCTTCTTGCTGAGCTATTGTGTTCTGACAGGGGGACTGCCCCTCTCCACCAGAACACACCAGTCAGCTCTTACAGCCATTGGCTGTCAGCGCTGATTGGATGCTGATCAGATGCTGCTTTTGCAGCATGCCTGTTTGACAGAAGCCGGACATTCAGCGGTTTCTGTCGGACAGGCTGCTGTACACACGGGCCGAATGTTGGCCGGTTTCTTTTGAACCTGCCAATACCAGCAGATATTTGGCCCATGTGTACCAGGCTTAAGAGGCGTTGGATCCAATGTTGGTTTATTTCTACAGAGAGGGGAAGGGTCTATGTTTTGGAGAACAATAGTAATTGTAATGGTTGGGTGGCTCTTAAAAAACAATCAATACATGCCGTATTAAATGCTGTTCATATTCAGTCGCTTTAAGATTTGTTTTCTGTATTCTGCAAAACACCTGGTTGATCCTGCTGCTCTCTATCTCCAAATTCTGTACATGTCCCCAATTCAGCTAGGGATTTTGCAGCTGTGGTGGCAACTCTGCACATGCTCAGTTTTCAGTGAGTTTCTATGCTAAGCATTTCCTCCCTATCACATTTGAGCAGTCCATGTGACTATAGAGTCATACATGTGATCGTATACACAGTGGTAAATGACAGTCTACTCCCTCTCTCCTCCTCCATGCCCACTAACCAGCTAAACACAATCGGGGCAGTATATTACATGTAGATTAATGGAGGCTTCACCTCCCTCACAGGCTGGAGGGGTGTGACACAGTGTGACTGACAGAAATCCACCCACACCGTGTTATTTCCACAAAATAATAAAGATTTGATTTTAAATATATATATATATATATATATATATATATATATATATATATATATAAATGTATAGTTTTAAAAGGCATCTAAAGACACTATTTATGAATTTAACCACTGTACTGTCGCCATATGTAAGTGTAAGCTTTTTAAGCAGTTCTGTATCAGCAATAGCTATACTCTTTCTATTGTCTACATGTATTGCTCACACTGTTGTACATATGCTGCTTTTATACATGTGGTAAAGCAGAGTTCCAGCTGTTTTTGTGTTTAATAAAAGTCAGCAGCTACAAAAATTGTAGCTGCTGACTTTAATAAACACACACTCACCTGTCCCAAGATCCAGCAATGTGGCCACCCGAAGCCTCACTCCTCTCCACTTTTGGGTGTAACTTCGCTTTAGCTATGCTTTATAGCATTCTAGATTAATTTGTACCCCTAATCCCCTGAAGTAGGATTCTATTCTGAAACATATTGGGACGCACTTTGAGACCCTCCCTGCTGGCCCATCAAAGGCAGGCAGCAGTTTGTGGGGTTATCTTTTAGTACAGGGTACTTCGTTATATGTCTAGCATCATTGTTTGTATGTTACTGTTATTTCTTATGGACTTTTTATCATTGTACAAAATAAACTGGCTTTGTGCCCTTTTCAGTTTTACTGTTTATATGCTGCCTTAAAGTTCCTGAGTGGTGTTTTCTTGCACAGTGTTACAAAAAAAAAGTTGTCACAAAAAAAAGGACACACACTATAATATTTTGTTAATAAAAAGGGGTGAGGGAATGGCGCTGCCTAATGGTAAGAAGTGTATATGTAAAATATAGAGTGCCAAATGGCAATAAATATGTAGGTCAAATATTCAAAGAATCCAATAAAAATTACAAGGTATAAAAGGAGGTGATGTAAAAAACTATAAATATGAGTATATAAAAATATATAAATGTATAAAAATATATCAATGGATCAAAGTGACATGTGCATAAATGACCCTAAAAGGTGACGTGTGCATGTATAACCATAGGTATAAATCCAAAGAATATAAATAATATATAAACAGGTATATATAAATAAATAGGTGCCAATGAATCAAAGTGACATGTGCATAAGTGACCACAAGTGATGTGAGATCCAAAATAATGCAATATAAGTATAAATATCAATAACTCAAGGTGACATGTGCATAGATATCCAAAGGTGATGTGCACCAACAAAACTAGTGACAAGTAAATAAATGGCAAAAGAGTGATAGTGTATCCAGGAGATAAGTTCAATGATGGAAATTAAGGTGATAAATATTGGATGGATATTAAATAGTGATGAAGTGACTAGAAAAGTCCAAAAAACAATTAATTAATTAGCAGGTGACAATCTTCGTGTAAATTATACACAATGAGTGACCCCATGGTGGGCGGTGAGGTTCTCCGTGACCCCTCTAGTAAGTAGCGCATTTACCAGAAATACCCACCCCACACAGGGGTATAGAGCGGGTATATATGGTAATCCAGTAGGTGGGTCCTTGTTTCCACTCTAGGTCCTAAGTTGGACGTCTTAAGGGTCCCTGGTAGGTCCTGGGTTAGAGGGAGGATTCCTAGGGCAAGATGGCTGGGGTCTGATGGAGTCCTGGCAGTATGGGGTATAGGCTCCAAGGCTGCTGAGGACGTACTCTTACGAAACACGTACAGCGTGTGGCATCACTTCCGATTCCTGTATTGAGGCGTGGACCGCATTGCGCTCCAGACGCATGTTTCCCCGCTCGTTTGTTACTCTGACACACCGTGGATACTTGGAGCCTATACCCCATACTGCCAGGACTCCATCAGACCCCAGCCATCTTCCCCTTCCTTTTATAGTCCTCTGACTATAGTTTAGGGAGGCTGCAGCCTAGGATTTATCCATTTACATTCGTTTGTATCCAAATATTCCATAAGCGCGGAGTTTACCACTTATATATAATATTTTGTTGGCTTTGATTACGGCACACATTCCCTGTGGCATTGTTTCGATAAACTTCTGCAATGTCACAAGATTTATTTCCGTCCAGTGTTGCATTCATTTTTTACTTGTATTGATGATGGGAGAGTTGGACCACTGCGCACAGCCTTCAACAGCACATCCCAAAGATTCTCAATGGGGTTAAGTTCTGGACTTTGTGGTGGCCAATCCATGTGTGACAATGATTTCTCATCCTCCCTGAACCACTCTTTCACAATTTTAGCCTGATGAGTCCTGGCATTGTCATCTTGGATTATGTCCATGCCATCAGGGAAGAAAATATCCATTGATGGAATAACCGGGTCATTCAGTATATTCAGGTAGTCAGCTGACCTCATTCTTTGGCCACATGCAGTAACTATCCAATAGGATACTTACTGCATGCTTAGTTTAGTTAGTTGCTTAGTTAATTTCAGGTGGTGACTTTTTTTTTTTTTTTTGGCCAGGCAGTGTATTATGGACAGTCTATATTTGCCAGTAAGGCGTTCATCATAGGGATGGACCAGTAGAAATGTGTGGATAGCGCAAAGATTTCAACAAGCCCTTGCAAATATATTAAAAAAGAATAGCGCGCAAATGCAAAAGAAATTACTACCAAATCTGAAGAGAGTCCATAAATAAAAATGGGGGTTTGGTCCACGATATGAGCACGATATGGCCATATGGTGGGACCAAACCCCCATTTTTATTTATGGACTCTCTTCAGATTTGGTAGTAATTTCTTTTGCATTTGCGCGCTATTCTTTTTTAATATACATGTCTTTTGGTTCATAGCTGCAGCAGCTTTGGAAATACATGGGTATGCTCCCCCAAATTTTTTGCCTGTTTATTAAGCCCTTGCAAATGCTGTAGTATTTAAAACTATGTGGTCCAAAGTGTCAGCTCAATATAGAATAACTTGCACTGCCTGTTTTTCCAAAGATAGCATGGCAAGCAATGTATGTACCTGCACATAACCGCACTTTGAAAAAGTTGAATTTGGTGGTAAAAATGACTACCCTAACCGGTGAGAAGAGCTTTATCAGGTTACATACCAAGATACAAATTTATTGACCCAAGTTATACTATCTCCTCAATTCATACTCACCGAGAAAGGTCCTACATCAGAATGTTTCAGCTCAATGTCTACCCTACAAAAACCAAAAACATAAAAAAAAATCTAAATTCTGAAGCTTTATAAATAATGTCATCTAATCTTTTATAAGAAAATATTCACATTACCTTTTATACATACTAGTTTATTACTGCATTATAGATATACTGTAGAGTATTCAGTCTCCCATATCTATTTATTTCATTTTAGTATGAGGATACTATGGGAAATGTGTATAATGAGATACATACAGAACTGCAGCTATTAACTTTAAGGTCCTATTGTGAAATGTAAAAATGAAGACCTGATCTCACAGGGAAGATTTTGAGGCAAATGGTTAGGTCTTTTGGGTAACGCTATCTCAGACCTGAGTCACCCAGGAGTTATTGTACATTTTTGCTAACAATGGATTTTAGCTGCCTTGCATTTTTTAAAGACCCCATTTGGATTGACATTAATGGCAAAATATAGGGCAATGCACTCAAGCTGTACCCTGACTGAAATGCAACACATCTTTTTTAATTGACTACTGAGTATATTAGTGGGAATTTACTAAGACTAGAGAAGCCAGAATATGAGCAGCTGTGCTTGGCAACCAATCAGCTTCTAGCTTTTATTTTCAAAGCGTAACTGAACATGCTGAAGTTAGAAGCTCATTGGTTGCAATGCACAGTTGTTCCAGATTCTTTTTTTTTTTTCGTTTAAAGGTGTTTATTTTTAATTTGCAATAAAACACATGAACAAACCAACAGAAAAGCAAACTAGTATACAGAGGTAGAGGCATATACAGAAAAAAAAAATGCAAGAAGCGGTACAAGGATGATAAGTAACTAACAGGATATGAGGAGAGGGTTGTGACCCTCTATGGAGTCCTACCTCATCACCTGGGTAGGGCCACTGCTGGCCCAATACCCAACATTACCCCCTGTAGAATCACATTGGTTGTTCCAGATTCTTGATCCAGTTTTAGTAAATTACCACCATTGTGTTTTTCATGTCCATGCATTTTGCTCTTAATGGAAAAAGTAGAAAAATATATGCCACTGTATCTAGTATGAACAATTCGTAAGCTGTATTCCCCTGCTCCCCTGTTCCTTTTACTCTCCCATTGCTGGATAAGACAGCATGGCATCACTAGACTCAAGAAAGTTATATATACTGTGAGTTAAAAATAGATTCAATTATAAATGTTTTATGAGTTGTATGTTTTTTTCACACTTTTGCTAGAGGTTTTGCTAGAGTCTAGAGGTCTGGGGGTCTCCTAAAACAAGCTAATTGGAAAGCAAGCTACAACCTACAAAGGGAGGCAAGTATTTCCCTCTGGGCACTAAGGGGGACAAAGAATCTGGTTCTCATTAAAAAGGGGGCACCACTGCTTGAATAGGGAAACTCCTGTTTTGGTGGAACCCTTTTTAAAGACCCCCATAAAGCTAAAGGGAAAGTGCTATCCAAATAGCATGGGGATATCAGCCTGTGTGTTTGGCAGGATGGTTTGCTTAGCTCTGGTTAGTTCTGAAAAGGTGAGAGGCACGCTTTAAAAAAAAAATAATAATAATAATTTACAGTAAAAAAAAAAAAAATATATATATATATATATATATATATATATATATATATTATTTTATTTTTTTACTGCAAATTATTTTTTATTTTTTTCCGGTCCAGAAGTGGTTAACATCAATCCAAATGGTGTCTTTATGAAATGCAAGTCAACTAAAATCCATTCTGTCAGCTCAAATTTACAATAACTCTTGGTAATCCAGGTCTGAGGTAGGGTTACCCAAACGACCTGACCATTTTCCTCAAGATGTTCCCTGTGAATTATATAATTCAATTTTTCATATAGATTTTTTTGCAGGTTTTACTGTGGATGGAGAATAAGGTGGAGACACCAAGATAAAATGTTTCCAATGTATTGTATTATTAAATAAACATGTATGTATGTATAAATATATCAAATTTTCAAAATGTATTTGTAAATGTATATATTTTTTATATAAGAAAAAAAAATATATAAATATATATATATATATATATATATATATATATATATATATATATATATATGTGTGTGTGTGAGTGTGTGTGTGTATTTACCTGTTAAGTTTAAGGTTTCCCACAATCCTGCTTGATTTTACTGCAACGTTTGCAAACACATCGGTTTTCTGTCAATGAGATTTACACATGTCAGCAAACAAACTACAGTATAGCAAATTAAAAATAGACAATTTGAAGAAACCTATGTTAACATCATTCCTGACTTCTTTTGGGAAATACCAATTCCTGGGTATTTTTGTTTTTTTATACATTTTGTTGCAAAACGAGAACAAGAATGCAGCCAGTGAAGTTCAGTGATGATGATATCAATCATCAACACCTTTTTATTTCTTGTCAGCAAGCCATTGCATCAGCATTCTAGTCAGTCAACTTGCATTTTCACAAAGAAAGGTTAGCAATGTCAGCAATGTTAGTAATGTATTTTTCTCAGTAACTTTCCTTAATGCCTTTAATTACGTGGCTCAGTGCCCACTCAATTAATATAATATATTCCTTTCAGTGCAAAACACACTCAGTCAAGACAGCTAAAAGTTTATCTAATAGTTTATCTAAAGCCAAAGTGTTTTTTCTTTGTACAGTGGGAAGTGGTTGAAACGACAATTCTCATGTTTAGTGTACAATTTTGCATGCATATTACATGCAATTGGGGATTTTTTGCGGTGCATTTGCATGATCTTCGTGGTGCATTTGTGGTGTGTTTTTAAGGCCTTATTTGTACACTGAGTTGCATATACTGTACATGCACTATGAGTGCAATCACATACGTTCCAGTATGTCTGCGTGCAAAAAAATACAACATCCTGTACTTTTTTTAAACGGCTATGAAAGGACCACAACAGTGTAAACTAGGCTCATTGAAATACATTCATTTTTTTGCATATGCATTCATACAGCATTTAAAAACGTGTTCAACTGCATCTGGTGTAAACGAGCCCTTTATGGTCTGCTGTCTGTGCTCACATTAGCCATTAGGGAGATTCATAATTTTCCGCTTTCTTTATCGTACATCACAGGACACAGAGCAGCCATAATAATTACTATCTGGGTTATACGCCACCTATGGGTAAATGGACACTGGCAACGAAAAAGACAGGAAGTTCCCCTCTACATAACCTCTCCCATACAGGAAGTAGCTCAGTTTTTTTGCCAGTGTCTTAGAGGTGATGGTCATGGTTGGAGAAGCTGTCCATATTTTTAAAGAAGAAAAAAGATTATGCTACAGTCCCGGTTAAGATCCAAGGGGATTGGCATTGGATTGACATTGAGCCTCAGTAAAAGGAAACAAGGTATTGCCTGTAATGCGACCCTCTTGAGCGCTGGACCCTGGGATCCGGACCCTTGGTAAGACTAACCCCAAAGGGGTTCCAGCAGAGTGCCCTACAGGTCCAAGGAAATGGCCCCAATAATTAGGGGGACCCAATTCTTAAAGTTAAACAAGTGACAGAACTCGCCGTGATGGGAGAAGATTGGATTCTAGTTATTGGCAGAATCCTGCGGTGGGAGTCGTAAGTTCACTTTAATTATGCACTGTTACCTTCTAATTTAACAGATACCGGGTGCCATGTTTTATGTCTCCACTAGAGGCAGTATGTGTATTCAGCTGTGGAATGTGTTCCTTGGATGCCTTACATTTTTCTGCTCTCAACCCACCTGATGCTTGGTGGGCAGCAGGACTTTGTACATCCCTCCCGCGTATCTGCTTACCCTCAGTTGCTCGGGTTCAGAGAGCACCTTTGGTGGCCATCCCTGCGGCGGTAGATCATGCATGCTTTCAACTTTACTCTATTTACATGCACGAGCGTGAATGTGGAGCCGGGGGCGTGTCGGTGACGCGATGGTGCCCACGTGGCACATGGACGTGCACGTAGCACGCCGCACATGTGCAGTAAGGGGCGGAGACAGCATTTGAAGAGTGTTCCCGGAAGAGCTTCTGTCAGAAGCTGGATGGGACACAGAGCAGCTGCAGCTGGATGTGTGAGTCACTCTGAGTGGATGTTTACAGGCACTGACAGGTTCTGTTACTTTGAGAAAACTGTGCTGTGTGTGATAAGCTGTTACAGCTTGGCACAAGCTTCGAGTACACGAAAGTAAGTACCTCAAGTTTTCTTCTCTGGAGCAATGTCCTCCTGGAAAAAGAGTGGGGGGGGAGGGGGGCACAGCAGGAAGGGGCACAAGTTGCCACCATCAGGATTGGAAATTCCTAGCCGTGCATCCTCTGTATTAACCTCCCCTGAGTGGCCAGAGGCGACTGGCCAATCTGAGCCATTACGGTTGTCAGGCATAGTAGCCACTTCTAGTGCTTCTGTCTCAGCCTGCGTCACTAAGGATGATTTGGCATCAGCTTTAGCTGGCCTTGAGGGAAAAATTGCTGGCATGATTGCTTAAGTGTCACAAGGAGGGAGGAAACGTTATAGATCCCCCTCACCTGAGTCCCCCCCCCCCGTTTTAATTCTGGATTGGGCAGAGTATTTGCTAAATTGGGATCATCCTGATTGGATTATTTTTCCTCCCAAAACGTTATCTTTGTTGTATCCTATGGAGGAAAAATTCACAAGAAAATAGAGTATGCCTACAGTGGATGCTGTAAACAGAAATTTAACCTGTCCTGTAGAAAAGCTGATAAGAAATTAGAATTTTTACTAAAAGCTTCCTTTGCTATTGCAGGCTCTGCAATACAACCAGCAGTGGTGGCTATAGGAAATTGTCAATCTTCCAAAGACCGTATTAAACGCATGTCCAGGAGTGTTCCTTCTCAGGGAGAGTCTGCTGAAGATTTATAAGGTTTTCCTCTGGCTTTGTGTTTTGCAGTAGATGCTCTTAAGGACACTCCATACAGCAAATGTCACTGTTTGCTCTTCTGTCAGTTCATATGCGCAGAATCCTGTGGCTAAAAAGTTGGCCTGCGGAATTACCATGTAAAAAACTGCTAGCTGGCTTTCCCTTTCATGGGAAGCGCCTATTTGGTGACTATCTGGACAAATATATCTAAAAGATTTTTTTTGAGGGGGGGGGGGGGGGGAGTGCTCTTTTACCAGTTAGGAGAAGAAGTAAACATCCTTCTTTTAATGTCTAACACTCAGATTCCCAGTACTTCTAATCCTAGGCAGTTATGACGGCCTCAGCCGTCTGGATCTAGAGTCAAGTCTTCAGGTCAAGGGCAGAAGAAACCCTGGGCCCAGGGGCGTGCCAAGCCTAGCTAAATCTACATTGTGAAGGAACGCCCCCACAAACTAGAATTTCGGGGGTTTCCTCATCCTCGGTTTGTAAGGTCAAACATACCTGCAGATCCTCTAAAAAGAAGATCCTTCTTTCTGGCTCTGGACCATCTGAGGACTCAAGCAGTGATTACAGAAGTCCTGAATAATGAGAAATTCAGGGGTTTCTACTCAAACCTTTTCATAGTCCCCAAGCCAAACTGAGATTTGACACCTATTCTGGATCTCAAAGCCCTGAACCTGTTCTAAAACATTTGCACATTCCGAATGGAGTCAATTCACTCAGTCATGGCCTCTCTGCAAGGAGGAGAATTTTTAGCATCCATAGACATCAAGGATGCATACCTTCACGTGCCAATTTTTTAGGCCCATCAAAGGTTTTTGAGCTTTGTGGTAGAAGACCATCATTTTCAGTTTGTTGCCTTGCCCTTCAGGCTAGCCACGGCTCCACAAGTGTTCACAAAAACCCTAGCTCCATTATAGGGTCTCAAGGGATAGCAATGGTAGGATACCTGGACGATCTATTACTTATAAACCAGTCGGCTTTTACTCCAAGTCAGAACGTGCCCGGGCAGTTCAGCTCTTAGAACGTCTGGGTTGGATTCTGAATTTGGCAAAGTCAGCATTGCAGCTGGTTCAGAGTCTAGAGTATCTGGGTTTCCTTGTACAGGCAAAGGTGTTTTTGCCGCCAAGAAAAGTCAGAGCCCTGAAGGATCTGGTTCGGATCATAAGAGGGAAAAAGTATCCTTCTGTATGTGTTTGTATGAGGTTGCTAAGAAAGATGGTGTCCTCATTCGAAGTAAGTTCCTTATGCCCAATTCCATGCCAGACCTTTACAGAACAACAGTCTGGAGCAAAAAGATCAAGGCCCTAGATTGTCGCATGTCTCTAGTACCGAGGGTACGCCAGAGTCTAGGTTGGTGGTTGGTAGCCAGGAATTTGGAGAGCGGGAAATCCTTTCTTCCAGTAGTCGGGAAGGTGGTGACTACAGATGTCAGTCTCTCCGGCTGGGGGGCAGTTCTGGAGGAAGCCACTGTCCAAGGCAAATGGTCCTGGTTAGAAAGGAGCTTCCCCATCAATATCCTGGAAATCTGAGCGGTTTGTTGGGCGTTAAGGTACTGGACTCCCAGACTTCGGGGTTGCCCTGTCAGGGTACAATCCGACAATGCCACGGCTGTGGCCTATATCAACCATCAGAGGGGCACCCAAGGTGGTGGCTTTTCATTTTGAATCAGGACAATATACTGCCTTCCTTCTTTCCAAATCCTCAAACAGTAGAGAAAAATTTGTTATATTCTCTCGATGTAGTACGTGCATTTAAGGTCTATTTGAAGATGTCAACTCAGATTCGGAAGACCGACCTTTCGTTTGTGCTGCCAAAAGGGCACAGGAAAGGGCAGGCATCATCTAGGTCTACAATTTCTCAGTGGATTCGCCAGGTCATTATCCAGGCGCATGGTTTAAAGGAGAAGGTTCCACCTTTTCCGGTAAAGGCACACTCTACCAGAAGAGTAGGTACTTCTTGGGCAGTTCGCCATCAAGCTTCTATGGCTCAGATTTGCAGGGCCGCTACTTGGTCTTCAGTACATACGTTCACTAAATTCTTTCAGGTGGATGTTAAGACCCGGGAGGATTCTGCATTTAGCCACAGTGTGCTGCAGGCAGCTATGTAGATCTTTTTCGGTCTGATGGTGGTTTTTTCATATTTAGTGTCTCCCTCCACTCAAGTGCATTGCTTTGGGATGTCCCAGATAGTAATTATTATTGCTGCTCTGTGTCCTGTGATGTACGATAAAGAAAATTGGATTTTCCCTTCAGATTACCTGTAAAATCCTTTTCTTGGAGTACATCACGGGACACAGACGTACCTCCCCTCTTGTGTGGGATGTTTATTGCTTGCTACAAAACTGAGGTACTTCCTGTATGGGAGGGGTTATTATAGAGGGGGGGCTTCCTGTCTTTTTGGTTGCCAGTGTCCGTTCAACTATAGGTGGCGTATAACCCAGATAGTAATTATTATGACTGCTCTGTGCCCCGTGATGTACTCCAAGTAAAGGATTTTCCATAGCGGACGGTCGGCTGTCTTGTAATGACAACCAATGCGGCTGAGAAGCCGCTCGGCTGTCATTACAAAGAGCGGGACGGGAGACCCAAGGCAACCAGCCTGCATGGCCGCCGAAGACCTGATCAAAGCCGCATTCGACTCTGATCGGGTCTCCATGCAAAAACCCGGAAGGGATGTCATGAGTGACATCACTTCCGGGTACTGTCTGGCGCCAGATTAAAAAAAATGACAGCATTCAAAACAGCCAAACATGGCGTTTTGAATGCTTTTAAGTGCAGAGGAGGGGTTTGGGGGTCTTTTAGACCCCCAGATCCCTCCACAAAAGTACCTGTCAAAAAAATTATTTTTTTTTAAATGTACAAAAATATCGGCCGATACCGATATGCATTGGCCAAAATATCGGTATCGGCAACGAAAAACCAATATCGGTAGATCACTAGAAGAAACAAAGAGGACGTTTTGGTTTATAAATTGTGTGAAGAACATCAGGATACAAACTGTTTAACCACTTCAATATAAGACACTTTTACCCCTTTTCCGCCAAGGCCAATTTTCAGATTTCAGCCCAGTCACACTTTGAATGACAATTACAGGCGGTCCTCCCCGGGTCACAAACATCCGACTTGCAAACGACTCCTACTTACAAACGGAGGGAGACAACAGGAAGTGAGAGGAAGTCTCCCCCTAGGAAGGGAAATTCACTCCTGTAAGAGTTATCATGGGAAAAAGGTGTCACCACTAAAGCTTTATCACTAATCCTTGTTTCCACAACAACCCAAAATTTTCAAAATCCAGTTGTGATAGGGACAGAAAGTGAGGTGAAATCTTCTGAACAGGGGTACAGACAGCAAAACAAACGTTACAGGGGTGTTAACCCTTCCTTATCGATCCAAAAATACGTAAACATAATTTTTTGGCTGGAGCTACACTTAAAAAATTTACCTGTTCCCGATTTACAAACAAATTCAACTTAAGAACAAACCTACAGACCCTATCTTGTTTGTAACCCGGGGACCTGCTGTACTCAACAATGCAACACTGTACTCAAATGAAATTTTTATCATTTTTTGAGACATATAGAGCTTTCCTTTGGTGGTATTTAATTACCACTGAGTTTTTTTATTTTTTGCTATAGAAATGAGAAAAATACGGAACATTTTTAAAAAAGCACATTTTTATTAGTTTCTGTTATAAAATTTTGCAAAATTTGTGCCCCTATGGCGTGCACGAGGTGTGCAAATTGGAGTACATCATAGGGCATCCTCCCAGGATAACAGCAGTCCTGCTCAGCTGTTTTATTTTTACTCTAGGCTGAGTGGGAGAAGGTTAATATATGAATATGATATGTTATTTTTATTGATTGTACTTCACACATAATGTTAAGTGATTTAATTATCAGCACTATTATCAGCTATTTTTTGTGTGGTTTATAATTTTATTTAGATAGTTGTTGATTTAATTACCATTACACAGGTTCCATTTGTGTGATATTGGTGGGATTATTCACTAATTGTTTTTGAGGGATAGGTGAACTGTGCAGCATTATCATGATTAATAATAAGTTAACAGGATTTTCGCTGCCATGGAAAGCAGTCGCCGCGGCGTGACTGACTGCTGTCCGTGGCAACGTTTTTCATGTGAGTGGCCTTTTACACATTATACTTAATATACACTTTGTAAAAAGTTGTATTTGCATTTTGGGCGATGTTAGCTCAATCTTGTCAGGAGGCAATTACAAGATGATATACAGCCCTTCAGTCCCAACTCCCCCTGTATAGTGAATTCTCCTTCTGCTGGCCAGGAGATGCGATGACACATAGCAACTTAAGCGTAGCGTAGACACATCTGTTTTATTTCAAGTTTCGCTCACATTTAAAGGAAGTTTGAGCGGCAAAAACTGCTTTAAATCGGTTACAATTCATGGGTCAACTTAACAATAGAACATATCTCCACACATAACAATACATGAAAAGGCCCTTGTGTTCCCTATACATCTCTGTCAATGTGAGGTGTCTTGTGTCTGAAAATGTGTTTTGTGGGAGAGCCGATCCGTCTGTGTTCAGCTGTCTGATGTGTTAATGTAAGCAATTCTGTTTAGGTGTTGTCTGTAATCTCTATGCGAAGCCTTAACTTGTTAAGTGTCCAAATGAATGAATGAAAAGGTGTTTAAAATGTAAACACCTATCAATGTCTTGTCGTCTATATGCAAAATACAACTGCCAGGTGTCCCGGGTGTATGAATGAGGTGTGTTAGTCTGACTCGTTGATATGTAATTGCAAGGGACCACATTCCATTGGAAAGTGGCCATGAGCTGAAATATATTATGAAATATAATATTTCAGTAAGGCACGTTGATACACTCTTTCAACCCAACCTTTGATCCCAACCTTATTCATAAGGTTGGGATCACCTATAGTCTGTGAATAGCACTATGTGCCCTCCTGGGATATATGTCCAACTATGAGTCCCACATGATAGTAACCATCCCTTAATGAGCTGGACATTCTAGACATAGCTGGTGTTATTGTATGAGTGCATGTCATATTATTGGTAACTGACTTGCACAAAACAGGTGACATTATATTCTAAGGTGTATGTAGGCTGGTGACTTGGTTGTGTGCACATAGGGATATAACTTCTTAGAATTCTATCAAATCAAAAACAGACATGTTCAATGAGGAGGGCCATAGCTTGCAAGAATCTATGTCCTGAAAAATCTAAACTCCATATCATGGCAATAAAGTCACTACAAATAGACCATGGCAGCACATACCACCTGTTGACTATAGCATGTGAATCTCCAACATCTCCTAAAGCCTTTGCCAGGAAAGGGCAAAAATAAACCCCCCGTTCAATGGGAGGAAAAAATTCACTTTCGACCCTCGTATCACCAGAGCGGTCAGACTACATCCCTGGCGGCTACAACGTTAAACATTGTCCTTTGTGTGCAATAGGCTTGACTTCAACTGTAAAGTGGAGACATGAATGTCTCGTGTCTCTCTTCTTTCCTGGGGTGAGGAAGGGCAAAATGAGGAGAGGTTCTCCGGGTGGTGAGCTCAATCTCGTCAGGAGGCAATTACAAGATGATATACAGCCCTTCAGTCCCAACTCCCCCTGTATAGTGAATTCTCCTTCCGCTGGCCAGGAGATGCGACGACACATAGCAACTTAAGCGTAGCGTAGACATATCTGTTTTATTTCAAGTTTCGCTCACATTTAAAGGAAGTTTGAGCGGCAAAAACTGCTTTAAACCGGTTACAATTCATGGGTCAACTTAACAATAGAACATATCTCCACACAAAACAATACATGAAAAAGCCCTTGTGTTCCCTATACATCGCTGTCAATGTGAGGTGTCTTGTGTCTGAAATTGTGTTTTGTGGGAGAGCCAATCTGTCTGTGTTCAGCTGTCTGATGTGTTAATGTAAGCAATTGTCAATTGTGTTTAGGTGTTGTCTGTAATCTCTATGCGAAGCCTTAACTTGTTAAGTGTCCAAATGAATGAATGAAAAGGTGTTTAAAATGTAAACACCTATCAATGTCTTGTCGTCTATATGCAAAATACAACTGCCAGGTGTCCAGGGTGTATGAATGAGGTGTGTTAGTCTGACTCGTTGATATGTAATTGCAAGGGACCACATTCCATTGGAAAGTGGCCATGAGCTGAAATATATTATGAAATATAATATTTCAGTAAGGCACGTTGATACACTCTTTCAGGCGATATCAATAAATGGATTTACTGTGACACACTGTCTGTTCTGTCTGGCTATTATGTGGAGTGGACAGAGCGTATGACCCACCGTGGATACAATGAGATCCTGGGGACAGGAGGATCAGTGATATGTTTCTAATGACAAGCGCTATGTTCATTTTCGTCTGGTGAGTTTGCATTGCATATGGGGCATCAGGAGTGAAGCACTGAAGTTTGTTTGTGCCTTTTCATCACGGGTGATCTTCCCTATCTGCTGTGCAAGAATTCACCATTGTATTGATATACTATACTATGAGTTTTTTTATGTCTTTTTGTTTTTACCCATATTTCATTCTATGGGAGAGACTGAATACAACACGGACATTTTTGATTCCCCCATTGGGGAACCTTTCAGGTATATTTATACCAGACTTTGAGCTTTTGGTGAGTGATTCTTCTACCTTTAAGGACTATATTAATTTACGGACTTAAAGAATTTGTATGATTATTAATATCTATAGAAGAACATTTCCCTCTTAGTTTATACAGGCGCTGCAATCCTTTATTTTTATTACTCTATTGAAGGTTGTGTGTTTTTATTCTTTGATTGCGAGCAGTTTCACCTATACCTGCTTCGGTCTGTTCACATATCTATTAATAATACAGCTAGGACACCAGGGGCCAGACCATCGTGTAACGACCCACACAATCCACTTCGGCATCTCTATTTACACTCGTTCTCCAGTAGAACGATCTAAGGAAGCACAGAGAGAACACATGGGTGTTGTGGGCGCTGAAACTTTGGAAATCATGCCAATAATACCATGTTTTGCGGTGCTGCTCCTCTTTCCGTCTCAAAGCTGCCAATAAACCTTCCAGTTCGTCAATTTCGTTCAACACAGCGATCCACTGGCCCACTGTCGGGAGATCTGAGCATTTCCATTTTTGAGAGATGCAGATTTTTCTTGCATTCAGTAAGTGTATCAAAAGAGATCTCTTGTATCTAACCGAGGGGTGTGGAGTTAAGTGAAGTAAGCACATTACTGGCCTATTCTTTAGGCTTAGATCAATCAACTTAAAGACCAGATCTCAAATCGAGTCCCAGAAGGTGCGGATACAAGGGCATGTCCACAAAATATGTAGCATGGTACCATTGTCTTGTTGGCAACGCCAACACATCAGTAATACTGCGGGGTAGATCCTGTGCAAAAGGGTAGGTACCCTGTATCATCACAACAGATCTTTATATCCCGATTCTTGAAGCCTACTAGCTAAAGAGGAGGGATGAGCAAAGTACAGGATACGGTATTAATGTTTATTAGTGCATGTCAAATCTAAGTCCCATTACCATTTTCATATAAAGGGTGGCACATAGCCTTCTAAAGGTTTAAACAGGATAGAGTAAGTTTTGGAGAGGGCATGGCGTGAAGGGTACAGATCCAGACAGTAATCCTCAAAAGCAGTGATTGGACCTCTTGGAAATCCCCCACCTGAAGAGGATGTCAAATAATGGTGAATCTGTAAAGCCCTCCAGTAATCTAGAGGGGTTGACACCATATTTCTCATGTCCTCTATAACAGTGGTCCTCAACTCCGGTCCTCAGGGCCCACTAACAGGCCAGATTTTAAGTATTACCTTGGGGAGATGCAGACTAGAGTTCTGCATTCACTGAGCAGCAAATTATATCACCTGGGATGTATTTCAGTTATCTTGCAAACCTGGCCTGTTAGTGGGCCCTGAGGACCGGGGTTGAGGACCACTGCTCTATAAAGCTCCAGTGTATTCCCCGGGTGAAATGGCAGACTCTAAATTGGTTAGTATGAAGAAAAGCTTTGAATTTATGATCCATCAAACCTGGGATGAAATCTAGTGCCCCGATAACTGGAGATAAAGAAGTAAAAGTGGAAGAGAGGGATCTAGAGAGGCATCCAGCCTTATTTAGGATCAGGAGAGTGGTTACAATCATGGGATGAGATTTGATGTTTGTTGGAACAATGCATTTTGCCACAGAAGGGTTTGCAGTGACAATGTGGGTTCCAGCCCTACTCAGCCCTTCTCCCAGGAATGCTTGATCCAGGCAAGAGTTCTTGTCAGGTGGACAGCATACGCATAGTAATATTTAGTTGGACCTGGAAATCAAATGCCACCATACATCTTCACGAGGGCTAAGAGATCCTTATCGTTTTATTATCCCAGAGAAAGTGTAAAAATTTCCCCCTTACTGCTGGGAGAACAGTGCGCGGGAGCAGCATCTACAGCAGGTAAAACAGTCTTGGATGAACAATATAGTGAATAGTGCTGCGCTGCCAATTAGAACATGCAATATCCTGTGTGTAATTTATATAAGGATCAAGTAAAAGGGTGAAAAAAAAAATGTAAGCTAAATATCTGTTCAAATCCACAAACTTAAAATAATGTGACTCAGATAAAATAAAAGGCACATAGATTATCGCATATATAACGTGCAATGTGCAAATCCATAAATAGAGCCAATGTGCACTTAACACCTGTAGATTCAAATATTAACAGATACCGTGATATATATAAGTAAAGGAATTAAATGAGTATAACTGCTCAGATTTACATAGTCCTCGACTCCTCGTTATATATTCATGGTGTATCCCTTCACCATTTGATTCTGAATGTTCATATAATAGTGTATTCTTCCCCTCTTCCCAGTAACACCGCTGTGCTCTCTGGCCTCTCACCTGAAGGTTGCTTTAAATAAGCATGAAGTAATAACTCCTGATAGTAATGCTGTGTATTCAGCTCGCCTCTAGGGGTCCTCTGTATTCTTTCTCAGTCCACTGCTCTCTATGATGGAAGTAAGTACTCTAGGGTGCTCCTAAGGGTCCTAAGTGTCCTCTCTCCATGTTATCCGAGATGGGGAGATGGCGTGTATATGAAAGATACTCTCATAGTGTGATATCATTTGGAACAATTTCTTAAAACATTTCTTAAAACAAGCAGCTAAAAACTCACATTTGAAACATGAAAATCGGCAACAATCCATGAGTACCGAATTCGTTTCCGTATTGACGTCACTTCTGGTATACCTCCGCTCGCGCCCTAAGCGTTACGTCACACCCAGATGACTTCTTCAGGGTAGAACAGTGATCTTCAGAATGCTGTTCCACCCAAACCAAGTAAAGGATAGTTGGTGCCAGTGCTTAAGGTCTTCCTTAGTCTTTGGCAACCACGGAAGAAAGCTTTCCTTAAAAATATTGGATATTGATGGTGTAAGCCGGTAAATACCCAGGTATTTGAGCTTATGGTTGGCCCATGGGAAGTTGTGTCATGTTCCGGAGCTTGTCAGGGGGTATGTTCACATTCATTGCCATCGATTTTTGCTAATTTATTTTATAATTGGAAATGGACGCACATGTCTTAAGCGTTTTTTGGCAGGTTAGGGATAGTGAGTTCGGTATTCGTTAGAGAAAATAATAAGTCGTCGGCGTAAACCGCAACTATGGTAGGGGCTCAGCCTTTGTATATCCCTTATGTGCGGGTATTCCTGATATGACAAAATAGAGGTTCCAGAACTAGTACAAAGATCAGAGACAAAATGGGCCATTCCTGGCGGATCCTGTTGCTTATACTAAAGGTAGAGGAAACTGACTCAACATTACCACACTCTTTACCATCCATCCTTTTAACGTCCAACAATGCATCCTAAGTGTCCTGGAGAAACACGCTATCCTGAAGAAACTACGCAAGCACATAGTGAAACGCATCAACGTCACTCATACATCATGGACAGAGACAGCGGAAGCCTGATTTGACTTGCGCACTGGCGCAAATGGCCGTGACTGAACTTCTGGATTGGTGCGGGCCATGGGCAGCCAGAGCTGACCAGCACTGTGGATGCTGTATGGGACCTTGCTTGTATCCCCCCCCCCTCTACTTACCTGGATAGATCAACAATGACATGGTGGCATGATCGCTCACTTTCCTGAGAGGGCTTTGCTTATATCAACATTTGCACACTGTTGACAGTCATCATTGTGGTGTCCCGTGAATCAAAGACATTGACAGTGGGACGGTAAGACTCACTGGTATTTTACCCATTGGAACTGTATATTATACCCTATTCCCCATATAACTGCATACCATATTTAGAACTGTATACTACACTTTTATCCAGCACTCAGCATCCATTCTTGCAGCTGTTATTCACTGCTCACTGCCACAACAGCCCTTACTATACCCGTACAATGTTGCTACATGCAATAGCGGCCCAGCCAATTTGAGGAAACTTGCCGTCATTATCCACCAAGGACATCATCCGCTGGGTTTTCCCTTTGGCCATTGTAGAACATTCTACTGACCATGGAATTTCACTTGTGACAACATGGATGTTATGTCATACAAGGCCATATACGTTTAGTTTCCCTTTTAGCCAGATTTAGCCTATTTGCGGGTTAAGTGCAATAATTGATCTATTTCTACTTGAACAATAATCATTGCAATTTTCAAGGAATTTCCGTGCTGACCTATTATTGCACATATTCCACTGCGACCGGATGCTATTATGTGACTTCTTTGTTTTTGTCTTTGTCTCTTTTTTTGTCTCTTTTTTTGCCTTCACCTCTATGTGTCCATTCATGTTTTATGTTATCCGTCCTGTTGGGTGGTGCATGTATGGCCCTTAGGGGTTGGTGTATGTACACACTGTGTTGTTTGATGTTATAGAACCTTTTTTAGTTCTAACTATGTTCAATAAATGTGTGCATCTTTTTTCCATCACATACCTGTTGAACTTGCCTTGTTATTAACCTCTATTTTATACCTTTGCGGGGCTTTACCCCCATCGGTATAATATTTTTTGTGCTTTTTACTTATGGTTTCAGGTTATTTTGGCAAGAACCTTACAGGCAACATAGTATTTGTATTTATGATGGTGCTGTTTCCCCATTTTTAAATTTTCCTAAGTGTCCTGGCCTGATCTCGTAGGATTCATTCTAAATAAAAACTCCATGCACCTTCCGACCGACGTGCATGCCCTAATTGTTGGCAAAACACTGCAGGGTTCTTCAATGTATTCTTGAGCTTAACAGAAACGCATGCCCATTGGCAGGTGTAGGGTGCTCACTGAGGTAACATACAGAGTAGCATGCATGGTATTGCAAATTTATGGTGTGAATGAGTCCTAAATGGGGATTTTGGACAGATTTCCTCTACCTTCTACTGTGTTTTAGCACTGGAAGTGAAGGGAAATCTCCTCAATGGGACAAAGACAGAAAAAAATTGTTATATCTAGAGTTTTAACTATTCCCTACTATATTCAAGACTATGGATGGTGCAGGGAAAAACATTTCAACATGACCTTAGCATGAATGACCTTTCATAAAGGAGGTTACTGACCAGGTTTAAAAGGAAGAGAGGAGCCAGGGATGAGTTTGGAAGTATTGCATAGGCCTGGATGTCCACCAATGGTGCCATGCTCACATTTCCTGGGTTGATATTCAGAGATGGAGCAGAGTGCGAGGTAATTACTAGCTTCATGAGCATATTTGGGTACATCTTTTCCAACTAAAAAAAAATAAAAAATATAGGAATGATCTTCAGAAAGTCAGTTTACTTTGCATTATTATTAATTTTTTTTCAGTATAATTCTGAAAGAAAATGCACCAAGGCAGAGATTTCAGAAATGGAGACCCTGGTTTAAAGTTAATCTATTGCCAAAACGTTTTTTTAGATCCCTTGTTTGGTTTTACTGCTGCGAGAGGCTCTGCTGGAGAGATTCTATTACTTCCAGTCTGGTAAAGGACAGGGCTAGGTGTGGTCAGGTATTGACTGACAAGCTACAGCAGGGATCGCCAAACTACGGCCCTCCAGCTGTTGCGGAACTACACATCCCATGAGGCATTGTAAAACTCTGACACTCACAGACATGACTAGGCATGATGGGAATTGAAGTTCCTGAACAACTGAAGGGCCATAGTTTGGAGACCCCTGAGGTAGAGGCTTGTGAATCATTAACATTGTTGATAGCCACATCCCCTGCAACATGTTTTTCATCTCGCTGTGCAAGCAGGTACAGCTTACATAAAAGTGGAAACTCTGCTCTGAACTCAGGAGCAGCACAATGTTGTTGCCACACCATCAAATTTATCTACATTAGGTGGACTTGCACTGGCAAGATCAACAGATATCTGTGGAACTTTGCAGGGGGACTAAGAGAAAACTGTAATGGGAGATCATAGTTCTACATACTTTAACACCATGCCTCCTGTCTGAATTTGAAGAAGATACTAGGCAGAGAGACATGGCTATTCATGCCGCTAGGGAGCAGCTGAGTTGAGCATGCTATGTAAAGTTCCCATGTACTTTTGGAATAATACTGTGACCCACCATAAATTGGCTGCCAGATCTCTGCAGTAGAATACACTATAAGGCCCCTTTCACATGGGCCAGATATGTTTTCTCAGCTGGAGATCTGTCCACTGATCCCCTGCTGAGCTGAATGGAGCGGACAGATGACAGGTTAGTGTCCACTATGCAGAGAAGACATGGACACAGCCTGTTCTGCTCTATGGGCAGTGGGATGTAAATGGACCGGCTTTCCGTTTACACCCGACTGCCCTCTGATCCGGCCAGATGGGTGGGAATAGATCCCCCTCCGTTTGCTTTTGCTGGATCACACTGGAGGTAGGCGGATGCAATCGGACACAAGTCTGTTTACATCCGCCACTCCATAGAGGACAATATAGGGTCCAATTAGGTCCGCCTGAAAAACAGACAGGCGAGTCCTATCGGACCACTTGTGTGAAAGGTGCGTAAGAGTTACAACATAGATCTGATCAGAAGAATGGCACAACAAATGCAGGTGCAAAAGCGAACCTCATGTTAAAACAAAAGGCCACTGACGGTTCCAAATATGGACCCAAATATTATACACATTTTTGTTACCATCACAAGTAGTTAATATTCTACTATGCCCAATTTTGGGTACCATACTTTACCTGTGGTATTAATATCCCAAAGGCTGAGGTATTCAGTCTCAGTGGAGAACCTTTTGGAACCTACAGTAAATGAAGAAATAACCCATGAGGCAACTGCAAAGGTAGAGTTTTTCTAATTCTAGGAATTCAGCTTTACGTTGATTTAGCCTATTCTTGCACTTACAAATATAGGCTGAAATGCCTTTTCTTTTCTTTTCAAAAAAAGTTTTTTTAGTTATGATTGTTCTCTATCATTATGAAAGATAATCCACTCATTTTTAGAAAAACATTCTGTGTTAACTTAAAATGCTGAGGCTTAAGAGCCGGTTCACACTACCGCGACCAGAAAGTTGCCCCATGAAGGAGCGACTTTTTAGCTTGACTTTGAAGAGACTTATAAAAGACTTGTAAGATAGGCGACTTTGTCTGTGGGGAATGCCTAGGTAATCTTTTTCTTCTTCCTGGAAAGTCTGATCACAGTCGCTTGCAAATAGATAAGGATCCGACATAGAGGCGACTCCCATTGAAGTCTATGTACACAAGTCGGATAGAAGTCGCCTTGAAGAAGTATAGGAACCTTTTCTGAAGTCTGAGCGACTTCAGTAGTGTATATTAAGACGGCTCTCATTCATTTACATTGAATTTGTAATGACAAGAGGGCACACAAGTCGCGTCCCAAGTCGGAGTAGTGTGAACCGGCTCTAAAGCCTTACCTGAAACTTTATTTTTTCAAATTTACCTATAAAATGAGGTTGTATAAAAATAAACTATTCATTGTATGTTTTTTTTTTTTTTTTAACAAATGAAATTATGCTCCCCACTAATGCTTATCAGCCCTCCCCTGGTAGCATGGACCATTGCAGTCTATGTGAGAGAAGCAGTCCTGGTGTCAGCGGTCTGACAAGGTGGACATGGGACTTCTTAGAGCCAGACTGCTTTTTTATGGTCTGGATATTCAGCATGCTAATGCTGGAGCAGCTGAAGCTGCTTGGTATTAGTTTGGAGCAATTTTACACAGTTTATTATTTTATGCTGTCTCACTTCATAAAATCAATAAAAAAAAAAAAAAAAGTTGCTATTGTGGTTTAAACACGATAAACAAATATGGCTGCCAATTTTAATTATTGAATAATGGCTATGAGTAATCCTTTAAAATCAGGATATTTTTCCATGATCCCAGTAATTACTGAAAGCATGATGAAACAATTCATTTTCCAGATATCAGAACATGTTTTTTCAGGCATAATCGACTCTTGCTGAATTTACTGGCCTATTACACAACATCACTGCTCGGTAAATGATGAATGCAGTATTTTTATAATTGGCTTTCTTACCATGTCATCAGTCACATTGAAGACAAGCTTTCCCGCTGACTGATAGACATACCCAGCGGTATTAAATAAGTAATCAGAGACAGCAAAGTAGACCATCAGGTTGTGATCATCCGGTAGAGACAACGGTGGTGGTGAAAACGGTGGTGTGGCACGGTGTGCTTTTTCAAAAACTTCACCCTGTGGATAAAAGTTTTGAACAAGTTTGTTAGTCACAAAGACATCTGCAAAAAGACTTTCTCATATGTTCCTTACAAAGAATTAATTTTAAACCCATTCCAGAAAACAGTTAAGAAAAAAAATATGCACCATTTCCCTCTCCTCTTGCTTAGCATCCTCCTTTTAAAGTTTTTTGACATACATTGTTCCAGTGTTAAAATATATTTTAAAAAATCCCTGCGCTGCTATACAAAATAATTTGAGTGAAAATCACACCCACACCAGCTATTACAGTAAGTGAACCAAAAGGAGCTGCTAACACTAAAATAGTGCTTATCACCACGTTACAAAAAATATATAATCTCAAAAAATAGTAAAGCACACCTTACTCAAAAAAAACATACAGTGTAAAGAACTCTCAAAGTTGCAGGGAAGCAACGTGTCAGGCGGGCGGAGTTCCATGACGTCATTACGTCAGGAGGAGCATCTGCGCCATCTTGCATTACTTCATTCAGTTTGTATATGAGAGTCCATTTAAAGAAACATTACTAAGAGTGGATATTTCTCTTTTTTATCAAATAGATTTTCACTGGTTTCACACTATGGCGCCTCCTTTGTTTTTTGAGTGCACCAGTATAGAAAGCATTACAAGAAAGAAAGTGTCTAGTGAAACCCTTTGTTGTGCTCCTTTGGAGTGTGTGTTTGGGATGTATAAAAAGCGCTGTTTGACCTCCATATTACATAGTCGGGGTCCAACTCCTAAGGTGAGGGAACACCCTTGAGGACACAAGTGTTTAGGGTTGCCACCTCATCCCTTTAAACCCGAACACACATTATTACACAGGTTCGGTGGCTGATTAAGGTGGTGATTAAACTCAGTGCCTTATCTGCATTGAATTAGCCTCAGAATCTGTGTAATTAATATGTGTATGGGTTTAAAGGGATGAGGTGCCAACCCTACGAGTGTTAGTGGTTGGTGCACTTTATTTTACAGAGAATTGAAAGGCACGGTGAAGTTGACTTTGACACTTCGTGGGATTATTATCTTTCTTGGACTTTGCATTCATACTTATATTCTTATTTATATTGTAAAAGTGTGTATTTTTCTGGTTGTAAATAAGAGTTATGAAATAATGACTTCAGAACATGCCTTATAAGGTTTGACATGCACATGTGATTTATATGAAAAAATATTATTTTTCTTTGAGAGTTCTTTACACTTTATGTTTTTTTGAGTAAGGAACACTTAAATTGTTCCAGTGTTGTTTTATTCCCCTTCTTAGCCCCTGTGGGGTCATCACAGGGGCATAAACAATATTTCACCTGCTGGATTCAGAAGGAGAAATCCATACTGGTCACCATTAAATATCATGGAGCCCAGTACAGCCAACCTGACAGCCCCCCCCCCCCCCTCCAGTAGATCTTGGAGAGATATAGGGAAATAACGATTGCAGCACTATAATCAAAGCATTAACATAACCCTCAAATATCCAATGTGTAAAACACACATATAAATATGCAAAGCAATTAAGAAGTCCCAAACTATCTGGTGCTCGTATTGTAAAAAATTATATAAAATATTCATCCGATGTGATCGGCTTATATATTATCCTATTGGATGTTTATCCTATTGGATGTTTGGAAGACCTGACATAGCATGTGATGAAAGATAACATGATCTGAAGCCATAATTGCTGTCCTATAATATAGACAGCTACTACTTCTGGTGAGTTTGCATTGTAGCCACTTGGTGGAGGCCTATTGCACACCTGTCACACTACTTTTTACATTTTTCGTTCTGATTTGACATCTTGATCATTATGGGCATTTTATGATATTTGTCACATTGAAAATATTTTTGGATATTTAGCAAATCAGCACCACTTTATATTATTTTTCACAATATGAGCACAAGATGGTTTAGGACTTTTTAATTGCTTTACATATTTACATGTGTGTACATCAGTGTTGGTATATTGACACTTATTGCACGTCGCTGACACTTATATTGGGCGCTGACATCATGTTGTTATTAGATCTTGGAGAGAGGGTGAGCTTTGCTCAGAGGGAGGGGTGTAAGCAGAGGAGAGAGTTAGACTGCCATGGCACTGTGCTCTTCCACTCTGCTGGAGTGATGCTGCACTGGGGCCAATTACAGGCAGCCACTGCTTGGACCCTATGGGGCCGGCTCACTCATATGTAGATATAATACAGTGCTCAAAAAAAAATGAAAGGAACACTTTTAAAACACATCAGATCTCATGTTGGATATCTATATTGATATGGACTGGGTAACCTGTTAGGAATGAAAGGATGCCACATCATTTGATGAAAATGAAAATGATCAACCTACAGAAGGCTGAAATCAAAGTGAAAAAATTATGCAGCAGGCTAGTCCAGTTTGCTGAAATTTCATTGCAGCAACTCAAAATGGTAGTCATTAGTTTGTATGGCCCCCCACAAGCTTATATGTATGACTGACAACATTGGGGCATGCTCCTAATGAGAAGATAGATGGTGTCCTGGAGTATCTCCTCCCAGATCTGGACCAGGGCCTAACTGAGCTCCTGAACAGACTGAGGTGCAACCTGGTGGTGTCGGATGGACCGAAACATAATGTCCCAGAGGTGTTCTATTGGATTTAGGTCAGGCGAGCGTGGGGGGTCATTCAATAGTATCAATTCCTTTATTCTCCAGGAACTGGCTGCATACTCTCGCCACATAAGGCCGGGCATTGTTGTGCATCAGGACCCACTGCACCAGTGAGGGTCTGACAATGGGTCCAATGTTTTCATCCCGATACTTAATGGCAGTCAGGGTGCAATTGTTAAGCCTGTAGAGGTCTGTGCATCCCTCCATGGATACGCCTCCCCAGATCATCACTGACCCACCACAAAACCAGTCATGCTGAACAATGTTACAGGCAGCATAACATTCTCCATGGTTTCTCCAGACCCTTTCACGTCTGTCACATGTGCTCATGGTGAACCTGCTCTCATCTGTGAAAAGCACAGGGTGCCAGTGGCAGACTTACCAATTCTGGTGTTCGAAGGCAAATGCCATTTAAGCTCCACGGTGCTGGGCAGTAAGCCCAGGGCCCACTAGAGGACATCAGGCCCTCAGGTTACCCTCATGAAGTCTGTTTCTGATTGTTTGGTCAGAGACATTCACACCAGTGGCATGCTGAAGGTAATTTTTAGGGATCTGGCAGTGCTCATCCTGTTCCTCCTTGCACAAAGGAGCAGATACCCATCCTGCTGATGGTTTAAGGACCTTCTACGGCCCTGTCTAGCTCTCCTAGAGTAACTGCCAGTTTCCTGGAATCTCTTCCATGCTCTTGAGACTGTGCTGGGAGACAAAGCAAACCTTCTGGCAAAGGCATGTATTGATATTGATGTGCCATCCTGGAGGAGTTGGACTGCCTGTGCAACCTCTATAGGGTCCAGGAATAGCCCCATACTACCAGTAGTGACACTGACCCTAGCCAAATGCTAAACTAGTGAAAAACAGTCATAAAAGATGAGTAGGGAAAAATAATGTCAGTGGACTCCACCTTTGAAACCATTTCTGTGTTGGAGGTCATCTATTGGTTTCCCATCTAGTGCACCTGTTGTTAATTTCATTAACACCAAAGCAGCTGAAACTGATTAACAACCCCCTCTGCTACTTAACTGACCAGATCAAACACCCAATAGTTTAATTGATTTAATGTTATACTCTGATTAAAAAGTGTTCCTTTAATTTTTTGAGCAGTGTATATATTAGCTAGGGTACCCTGAAATCTGAAAGATATTTGTTAAAAAAAGGTTAAGCAAGGCTGAACTATTGTCTTTGAAAAGTAGCTAATTACACTATAATACATATGGCATTCTGCCTTGTAGTGCTGCTTTTCATGAAATATCAAATTGAAAACCAAGAGCTTGGGGCATGCTGAAAAGAAAAACTGCTCTTTATGCTATTTTTAACAAAAAGGTGAGAACAAAAACATATTACTATAAAGAGTTGTTACCCATAGTCACCAATTAGATTTAATCTTTTATGCTTTGAAAAATGAAGCAATCCTATTTTTCTCCATGTACAGCAACTGAGATTTTTTTCCTTTTTCTTTTATGAAAAAGTGATAATTAATTTGGCGAACCTTGGAAAAGACTGGGAAAATTCCAACAGCTTTCCTTGTAGCTGTGACAGTGCAGATATGAGGTTTAAAACTGTAATATACAGTAAAGTCCTGACAAAAGCATTGGCCCTATTCACACTTGCAAATGTGGCCGTGTGCGATCATATGTGGGAACCCCAACGGTGGTTGCTGGTGATTAGCTGCGGGAGGAGGCCCCACCTAAGGCTCCGTTCACATGTAGGCGTTTTGGGGCGTTTTTGGGGAGTTTTTCTGCTCTAGGATCAGCTCTCAAAACACCCAACAAGACAAATCCTATTCATTTCAATAGCCCCTGTTCACATCTGAGCGTTTTGACGCTGTGAGCAAAACGCCCAATGCTCAAAAAAGTACATGAGCTTCTTTTTGGGCAGATTACAGGCATTTTCCATTGGTCTCTATTCAATCTAAAAACACCTGCACAAAAAACGCCTGTAAAAACGCCAGTAAATCGTGGTAAAAAAACGCTACGCTCAGGTGTGAATGTAGCCTAAAGCAACGGGAGGCTTGCAACTTCTGCAGCTGATCGCATCTGCTCACATGTAATTGCTCATGGAGCAATTACATGAAAAAGATTGTCCCTGGACGCATCAACACAGGTATGTACTTCTTTATTGATTACATGCAAGCATCTGGGGTTCCCGCACAAGATTGCACATGGCCCCATTTGAAAGTGTGAATGAGGCCCTAACTGAAAGAGTAGCACTTAGGGCCAAAATATTTACTCTGTGCCCATTTCAGCTCCTGTTTAATCTTCAACAGGTTCAGCGTGCCAACCACCGGCAGGCAGCTCATTCTACAGTGTATGTATTGCCATATGGCATGGAGGTACTTTTTTCATGGCAATAGTATTCCAGTGCATCTAGAGAACTGATCTAAGTTAAGGCAGGAATGGGTTAAAGCAGGGGTGCCAAACTCAACTTCATCGAGGGCCGCATCAGCATTATGATTTCCCACAAAGGGCCGGTTGTATCTGTAATACTAGAAGACTAGAGTATTCCAACCCCCTTACACCAGATGTCAAGAGTCCCCCCACTCCCCCCCTTACATCAAAGTGCACCCCCTTACCTCGTGTTGCTGGTGGGAAGAAGCTGGGAGCAGAGCTAGGAAGCAGAAAGTGAAGGGTCTGGAGTAGGCCCAAAGGACTGCTGGAGCTCTACTGAAGCTCTAGGAGAGGTGTGAGGGCCACTTGAAATGGCCCAGAGGGCCAGATTCAGCCAGCGGGCATTGTGTTTGACACATGTGCGTTAAAGAGACTTTTAACTTCAAGCCTGTAGGGGAATCTCAGGGAGGGTTCTGTTTAGTATTCCCAGGAAATCATTTGCCTATCTGTAGCTAAATATGAGCCAATCTCAAATGGGATTATAAACACAAGTGTCAACTGACACTGTACCTTCATGTGCACATCCAAATTTCCAGGCGTCACAGTTGGAGGCCCCGTCAGTGAGTAATCAATAGCTGCCACATCATCGAGTTTTACTGAAACTAAAAACAAAAAAAATTTTCTATGTAATTATGAGATACATCAGAATTATCAGAAGAAAAATATCTACCAGTAATTGAAACTGATCAATGATGAATGGCCAAAAAGGACAGAATTTGGTTAGAATCCATATAAAAGATGAAAGGCTAGAAGATCATTTTAAACAAGTTCAGATTTTGGCCTTGCACATTCAAAAAAGTAAACAGTAACACAAGGTAAAGTAAAACTTTTTTTTATAATTTTGTTTTTTTAGAATATCAGTATAATCTGAGTTGATCAGAGGTTACCTGGTCCAGTGTGAAATGTTTTTTAGATAATACACAACCTTGTTTCCAATGGGTTCGACTTAAAACAGGAGGCCACACATCTGAAACGCGTCATCATAGTAACCATGTTAGTGTGCTCCTCCCCCCTCCCCTCCTTGCTAACGTTACTGTTCATCTCTTTGCTAGGCACTGGCCAGGCTAGGTGCGTGCGCACGGTGGGCGGTGTGGCAGCGGCTTCACTGGGAGTCTTTGAAGTTTTCAGGCTCCCTTGCAGCAAACATGAGCATCTCCTTCACAGGCCATCAGGATTATCACCCAGGAGAGGCAGGGAGGAACAGTATGATAAGCTGGTCTAATCATGGTTCCTGTGAGTGCATTGGATAAAAGTTTTTTAGTATCCACTTAATAAATGATTTTACACTAGGGCAATCATATGCTCTCCTTTATTTTTGTGTAACAAAAAATCCGCGCTGTGGATGTACTAAACTGGCTGCGGCCTCCCTTCTATATATAGTCCCACAAGGGGATATATAGGAGATATGAAATTAAGGGTGAAGGTGTATGGTGCTGCCTCAGAAAGAGCAAAAAATATCTACTAATAACACTCAATCCAATATAAATAAGTCAATAAATCAATTAAAAAAATGTAATCAAAAACTTATTTAAAAATGGAAAAATGGTAGTCACTAAATGAAAAAAATAAATATAATCGAATATCCAAAGGTAACACACTGCATCAATACATTGCATATAGTGAAATAGTAACTACTATTTGGTAAATCATATATTATTGCTGCTCCTGATGACGTCATATCTACGAAACGCATAGAGTGTCATTGCATCATTTCCACTTGCTTGGAACGCACTTCCGGTCGGTGAAACGCACAGCTTTCCGGAAGTGTGCTATATCATTTATTTATATTGGATTTAGTGTTATTAGTAGACACTTTTTACTCTTTCTAAGGCAGCTCCATACACCTTCACCCTTAATGTCATATCTGTTTTATTTTTGTCTTTAGTTTAGATATGTTCCAGCCCCCTGGGGGAATCTAAGAGCTGCATCAGCCAAGTTTTTCATGAACTTTTAGATATATATGGACATACTTTTATTAGCTAAGATGGGATGTGAAGGACAGCACAAACACTCGTCTTTCTTCTGTTTAAATAAAACCACATTTTTTCTCTAGTTTTAAGAAGACATCTTCTGTGTCTTGGCTTACCATCCCAAATCCTACCACTACCACTCCAATCCATAACTACAGTCTTCACAAATATACTATGCAAATAACTATTAATCAATGGTCAATGGCTGCACACAGCAAGGCAAGGTCCCTACCTTTCAGAGTGACAGTTCCTGGGCCAGGTAAGTGGCCATTCAAGCACATAGCACTGATACACACAAAGGCAAAGGACCGCACTCCGATACAAAGAAAAACATCAATTTATTCTCCGCTTAGAGTTCCATAAAAATAAGGTAATCATGGTTATGAGTAAGCGAATATAATTTAGTGAAATGCGTCAACCTTTTGGTTCTTGTCCCTGATGTCTCAAGTCGTTTTTATGGAACTCTAAGCTGAGAATAAATTCATGTTTTTCTTTGTATCGGAGTACGGTCCTTTGCCTTCATGTGTATCGTGTTGTTGAGATTACGGATCGGACACGCACCCGACCTTGATTGGAATAATTTCCACCTGATCTGCTAATCTGCCTTGTACATAGCACTGATACTTGGAAACACCAGTATCCAATTTTAAAAGTGGATACAATGGGGATGGGTGGAACAGGTGAGAGTCAGGCTACATTTATTCTGAACACCAACACTGACTGGTATTTATAACATCCTCTGCCTGCTGTTCAGTTTGTTTAGAAGTACTTTTGAGTCCATTTAACTTTTTGCCATTTCACCCAGCTCTGATGAAGGGTGATTGTGTGACCCCCCCCAAATGCATTGACCGTCTATTCCTCTACTTGTTGTAACTAGTTGAACAATAAAGTCTTTGGACTCCTAAAAGCTAAGTGGTTAGCGGCACTAGGGTCGTCGGATCAAGTCCCAAGCACGGCACTACATGTTCTCCCTGTGCCTGTGTGGGTTTCCTCAGGATATTCTGGTTTCCTCCCACACTCCAAAGACATGCTGGTAGGTTAATTGATTTCTGTCTAAATTGGCCTTGTATTGTATATGTACTGTATGAATGTGAGTTAGGGACCTTAGATCGTAAGCTCCCTGGGGGGCAGGGACTAATGTAAATGTACAACATATACAGTATTTGTAAAGCATAAATTGACAGCTCTATATAAGTACCTGTAATAAATAAAGAATACAGATTTTTCATTTGGTTCTCTCTTTGACTTATTACACTTATGTTTTAACTAAAATCCTTGTCTCTACTGGAATTTTTCTAGTGCTCCAGGGGGGCTGTCTTTCCTAAACCACTAAAAAAAAAAAAAAAAATTCCTGTATTTACAGTGCCTCGTGAACATATTTTGCAATAGACAATCAAGCAACGTTACCATAAACCAAACCCAATGATCAACCACAAGTGTCAATAGATGCTGATTCTTACTTTAAAGTGTAAGTTAAGGTAATTTTTTAAGTGAGAAAATTCCTTTGTGCTGGTCCTGGCTGTGCTAGTTGAAATCTGAAGTCCTCTGCCCCCCATAACCCCACAGTGGTAATCTTACAGTGCTGTGGGGGTTAACATAAAAGTGCTTAGTATGCCTGCCCTTTCCACCCCCTCTCCTCCATTCATAGAAACTGTACTATAGTTCCATGAACGAAAAGCGATCTATAAATGGAGGACGGGCAGATAAATTAAAGTTCTGCCCCCTCTATTCCACCACATAGCAGTCTTTAGCTGCAACATACTGACTGCATGCATGCATGACTGCAGCAAACTGTGGGAGTTTTCTGTTGGGGCCTTGGAAAGTTTTCAAAAGAAAACCAATTAGGATACATTCCCCTTATTTCAAGAGTAATTCACCAAAGAATGCAAGACAAATCATTTAATTATGGCACCCTTTAGAGCATATCCCTGCATTACTTTTTCTTTTACCTAGTTTCTAAATTAAGAAGCAGCTTGTATTACTTTCTGTGATGTCATCATCAGCCTTGTAAAATTCCTGCAGTGGAAGCTGGGGTGTAAGTTCTTACTGATTTAGGCACTCCCCCAGAACTATATCTCCCAAGGGTCTTTTTCCTATACACAGTGTATGGGCAGGTTCTTAGAAAACAAGACAGCAGCATTGTGTGTCTTGGAAAGGAATCAATGTATGGGCCAGTTGATAACTTCCCATGGCTTCCAATACCACCTCTATGCTGACGACACACAGATCTATCTCTCCACTCCTCAACTAACCCCCTCAATCTCCTCACGTATCACAAACTTACTGAGCGACATATCTGTATGGATGTCACACCACTACCTCAAACTCAATCTTTCTAAAACCCAGCTTGTAACATTTCCTCCTCCCCAAGCTCCTCCCCATGACTTTACCATCAAAATCAACGGCACAACCATTGATCCCTATATACATGCCAGGGTGCTGGGTGTAACCCTAGACTAAGACCTCTCCTTCAGCCCAAACATCCAATCACTGGCTACATCTTGCGGCCCTTACGCAACATTTTCAGAATTTGCCCCTTTCTAACTAACGACACCACTAAACAACCGCCTTGACTACTATAACTCTGTCCTCACTGGCCTACCCTTACATACTTTGGTCTATGAATGTTTCTTAAGAATGTTGCTGCTAGACTAATACTCCTTACTAACCGATCCATGACTGCTGCTCCTCTCTGCCAATCCCTTCACTGGCTTCCACTATCCCACCGTATAAAATTCAAAATACTAACCACATCATACAAGGCCATCTACAACATCGCCTCTGCAACTTCTGGAACTTCCTGCCCCAGTATTTCTGTTCAGCCCCTACCCTGTTCGCCTTTGGACGATCCCTGAAAATTCACTTATTCAGGGAAGCCTACCTCACCTCCACCTAAGAACTGTACCCAAGCCACCTCCATCAGATCACCCCCCAGCAGGTATAACCTTTTGTACCACCTGCTCCTCCCTTTAGATTGTAAGATCCATGAGCAGGGCCCTCTTGTCCCTTCTGTAGGGAACTGTATTGTAATTGTACTGTCCCCCCTCTACATTGTAAAGTGCTACGCAAACTGTGGGTGCTATATAAATTCCTGCATAATACTACTACTACTACTACTACTACTACTACTACTACTAATAATAATAATGATAATAATAATGTATGTAGAGAGGCACAGAGGAGAGATATAAAATGAGATTTGAAGTCCAGCAAGCAGAGCTGACACTGATTGAGATTTTAGTGCAGCAAAAGCACTATGTTGTTAACCCAAACAGGGAGTAAAGCCTCGTACACACGCAACGATTATCGGCCGGCCGATCGTCCGACTTTTGTCCAAGTTGTGTTTTGTTGGTTGGAATGTGCCTAGACTGCACACGAATTTTCTCGGCCAACAAAATTCTACTTCAGAAGTGATGTCATGTGTTGGTTTGCTTTCTTTGTGTTTTTTCTTCACTGAGCATGCCCAGACTTGCTCATCAGATTTTTCCCTGTCGAAATCTGTACTGACTGCACGAAAATCGGCCATTGTGTTGACGGCCAACAAAAATTTTATAGTCTGCACACCAGATTTTTTTCGGCCGAAAAGTCGGAGTTGGTTGTCGGAAGCATCATACTAACAAGCCGAAAATCGGCAGATCGGACGTTGGCCGAAAATTCCCTGCCAATTTTCGACGAGTGTGTACGGGGCTTTAGATGTTCACTGGATTTCTGGCAGATCATCTAGTATTTTTCTGCATTTGCAACAGTTCTGTACTTCTTTTTTTACCTTACATACATTTTAATAACAATGACCACACATGACAGTCTACCTACCTGGAAGGCTCTGCAAAACAGGCTGCAGATAATTATTTACTCCATCAATAACCTGTGGACATATCTAAAAGAAGATATATGTTAGCACAATTGAATTTAGTAAGAGTAAAGTGAAGAGTAAGGTGAATCTGTCGCAAACCTGGGTAACTCAAAATGATGTGAAAAAAAATACAGACCACTTGTCAAGATGATTTGTAGATCCAGAGATTAGGGATGAGGGAACCGGGCAAAGTTGGGTTTGTAGGAGGTTCAATGTACCCAGGAAAACATCTACAAAACCCTAGCAGGGATTTTTTTTTTATGCAGACAACAGCTAGAGATTTTTAAATTAACTTTTTTAGCTCTACTGTTGCAAAATGACAGATGATTTGTAGATCCAGAGATTAGGGATGAGGGAGCCGGGCAAAGTTGGGTTTGTAGGAGGTTCAATTGCATGTGATTTGTAGATCAAGAGATTAGGGATGAGGGAACCGGGCAAAGTTGGGTTTGTAGGAGGTTCAATGCACCCGGGAAAACATCTGCAAAACCCTAGCAGGGATTTTTTTTTACAGACAACAGCTAGAGATTTGTAAATTAACTTTTTTAGCCCTACTTCTGCTAAATGACAGATGCCTGCCAGCCTGTGTTTCTCAACAAACCAGTGGACCTGTCATTTAGGCTCTGTTCACACTAAAGCAGTGCAGAATTTGCAGTGAATTTTGTGTGGTTTCCACACCACCTCAAAATCACACCCCCATTCAGCAGGGAGATCCCAATGTTGGAGTATCCAAGATATATATAGGACACCGGGAGTGAATTAGCCTACCAGACTCCACTTAAATTAAAATATCGCTTTGGGGTAAGCAATTTGATTTCAGTTTAGTGACCTCAGATCACTGAAATAAAGCCTGTCTTAAGAAAAATACAGGGGTTTGTTGACGTTTTAAAGGATGGTAGCACCTGGAGTCTCCTCGGATTGCTGGCGTAATTGTGGTGGAAAAGGGACATTGCTACACATATTGTGGGACTGTCCCAATCTTACAAGCTACTGGGCTAGTAGCTAGTGACTCAAATTCTCCTGGCCGCTCATAATATTATTCTCAGGAAATGGAAATCCTCTGAATCCACTAATGTTTCTGATGTTAAATGTTTGGTACAGGAGAATTATCAGTATGAACAATTATTGGCATTAAATAATTCTTCTTGTATTAAATTTGATAAGAGTTGGGCAATATGGCTGAGAGGACTAAATATTTAAGCCCGTCTAAGGGAATATGTAGTTCAATTTTCAAAATATTTATTGAGATTTGATGGCTACCCTAATTAAAAAATGAATACATTTTTTTTCCATATTAATTATTAAATGGTATATTGCTGTAGTGTGGATGTTTTATGAAATAGGGAGAACCCGCCTGGCTATATTGAGAAATCCAGTGGGCAACTCTCAGCGACAAGTGCATTATTAGAGTCCACGAGATTCATTAATTGGATTATGCATAGATTTGAGATGGGTTGTGGTATACCATGTTTAGGTATGTAGATACGGTGTTATTGAAATGTAATGCTATATTTCCTTTTTTTCTGTTCTCTTTTTTTTCCTTTGTTTGAAAAATAAGAAATCAATAAAAATCATTGAAATATAAAGGATGGTAGCGCCACACCAGATTGTATAGACTCTTTAAAAGATTTTTATTTTGCCAACATGTTTCGGGGGCTCAGCACTTTATCAGAGCTAAAAACAAGAAGATGCAGGCATCTTGGCCAGCTTGCTGTCAGTATGGATGCTGAACAGTGTGTTTCCTTTATATGAACATATTCCTTCTATTTGACATGTAGCTCTAACCAGAGATGATTCTTGGTAGCTATGTGTTTTTTGAACCTTGTGTGTCTTGCACTTATGGTCTATTGGTATTTATTTTCATTTGGGGGCCTGTGAGCTCCTTCTCTCTGTGCATACGCTGTGTACATTTTTGACAATATCAATATAGGCTCTATGGCATGACCATTGAATTTTAGTTTGGTGTTTCTATTGAGGGTGTATAATTATTTGAGTAATCCTTTACAATCACTTTTAGCATTAAAGCCAGAGGAAATTCATGACAGCCAGGCAGCTATCGTTTTCACTTGGAGAGGTCAGCATTGGCAGTCTCCATTTTTCTATTTGCTTATAAATTATTTCACTTTCTACAAAGCACGTTTGGATATTAACCACTTTAGCCCCAGAGGATTTTCCTGCTTAACGCCCAGGCCACTTTTTGCAACTTGGCACCGCGCCAATTTAACTGACAATTGCGCGGTCATGCAACGCCGTACCCAAACAAAATTTACGTCTTTTTTTTCCCACAAACAGAGCTTTCTTTTGGTGGTATTTGATCACATCTGCGCTTTTCATTTTTTGCGATATTAATAAAAAATAGCAAAAATTTTGCGAAAAAATTGACATTTCTACTTTGACTGTTAAAAAATATCCAATGTATTAAATTTTTGTCATATATTTAGGCCAAAATGTATTTAGCTACCTGTCCTTGACAAAAAAATTTCTCAATGAGCGTATTTTTAACCACTTTAAGACCGGAAGATTTTACCCCATTCCTGACCAGGCTATATTTTGCGATTCGGCACTGCGTTACTTTAACGGACAATTGCGCGGTCGTGCGGCGCTGTAACCAAATTAAATTTATGTCCTTTTTTCCCCCACAAATAGAGCTTTCTTTTTGTGGTATTTGATCACCTGTACGATTTTAAATTTTTGAAAAAAAGAGAGACAATTTTGAAAAAAAAAAAACAATATTTTTTACATATATAACATTCCCCCCCCCCAAAAAAATCTATCAATCACATTTTTTTAACATTTTAGGCCAATTTGTTTTTTGCTACATATTTTTGGTAAAAAAAATCACAATAATCGTATTTTGATGGGTTTGTGCAAAAATTATTGTGTTTACTAACTACGGGAAAGATTTGTAATTTTTATTGTTTATTTTTTTTTTACTAGCAATGGCGGCGATCTGCGTTTTTTTTTTTTTTTGTGGGACTGCAACATTGTGGCGGACAGATCGGACCCCTAACTGAAATTTTTGACACCTTTGGGGGGACCAGTGACATTACTACAGTAATCAGTGCTATAAATATGCACTGTTACTGTAATAATGACACTGGCAGGGAAGGGGTTAACTTTATTGGTGATCAAGGGGTTAAATGTATGCCTCATGCTTACTGACGTGTGTGGGGGGAGGGGGTTGTGTGACACAGGCACAGATCGCAGGTTCAACTATGCTGAATCCTGTGATCTGTCACTGACTGTCACATACAGTAGGAGATCCGCCCGCTTTGTTTACACAAGCGGGCGGATTTCCTCACTCGATCCCCGACGATCGGGGAAGAGCGGCGGTGATCACCGCCTCTCCTCCCCTGGCCCGACTTCTGCTGTGTCTGAATACAGCGGGAGCGAGCCTCCAGCGGCGCGCGTGCCCCTGAGAGGGGGCGGGATTCAGTGACGTAGGTCTACGTCGCTGGGCCCAGGAGAGCCACTTTGCCGCAGTACCCTCAATGTGAGCGGTCAGCAAGTGGTTAAATAAGCCTGCTTATGTCATTTGATATTCATTAATTCATTTTAATATAAAATAAACCTCTGCAAATACAGTAGGAGGAATACATGATTGTAATAATCTTACATTTATCTTAGAAGCAGAAAAAGCTGTAATTATAAAAATACCTGATTTTGCATAGTTTCCCTTAGGGATGATGCAATGGCGTCATCAAAGAGGTTAACAAGCCAGCTAGAATGTCACAGAAAAAAAACAAAAAGTGAACAGGACAGTGTATGTTAAAATATAGTACTTCTATTCTATTCTATTTCTAAAATATAGTATTTTCTATAGTTATTTCTATGCAGTGGCGGAGCCAGAGGGTTAGCTGGGGTGTCAATTGACACCCCAGAAAAAGTCCCTGCCACCCCTGTTGCCACCCCGATCCAGGCTGGCAGCAGAGGAATCACAGGCAGTGGTGGGATGGGATCAGCCGGTTCGCAGAACCGGCTGATCCCTCTAAGCTGGCGGCCAGGGTCAGGGAGCAGCAGAACAGTGCGTCCCGAAGCCGAGCCCGCCCATTCTGTGACAATAGCGAATGAAAATTCGCTATTGTCACATGGATCCTCCTCCGGCCAATCAGGGAGCGGGTCCTCCCGCTTCCTGATTGGCCGAATGGCAAATGCCGTGCCATTGGTCGAGGAGGCGCCGGCGGGAGGACTGAGAAGATGCAGGGAGCCGCGGACCGATGATAAGCTGCTGTGATGACCGTCCGTCCGTGAGGTAAGTAAGCCGGTCTCATGGGGGGGGGGGGACGACGCTGGCACTCTGCAATGATTGCGGGCAAATGCTGTGGCACTCTGCAATAATCATTGGGGGCAAGGCTGTCTCACTCTGCAATAATCATTGGGGGCATTGCTGTCTCACTCTGCAATAATCATTGGGGGCATTGCTGTGGCACTCTGCAATAATCATTGGGGTCAAGGCTGTCTCACTGCAATAATCATTGGGGGCAAGGCTGTCTCACTCTGCAATAATCATTGGGGGCAAGGCTGTCTCACTCTGCAATAATCATTGGGGGCAAGGCTGTCTCACTGCAATAATCATTGGGGGCATTGCTGTCTCACTGCAATAATCATTGGGGGCATTTCTGTGGCACTCTGCAATAATCATTGGGGGCAAGGCTGTCTCACTGCAATAATCATTGGGGGCATTTCTGTGGCACTCTGCAATAATCATTGGGGGCATTGCTGTCTCACTGCAATAATCATTGGGGGCAAGGCTGTCTCACTGCAATAATCATTGGGGGCATTTCTGTGGCACTCTGCAATAATCATTGGGGGCAAGACTGTCTCACTGCAATAATCATTGGGGGCATTGCTGTCTCACTGCAATAATCATTGGGGGCATTTCTGTGGCACTCTGCAATAATCATTGGGGGCATTGCTGTCTCACTCTGCAATAATCATTGGGGGCATTGCTGTCTCACTGCAATAATCATTGGGGGCATTGCTGTCTCACTGCAATAATCATTGGGGGCATTTCTGTGGCACTCTGCAATAATCATTGGGGGCATTGCTGTGGCACTCTGCAATAATCATTGGGGGCAAGGCTGTCTCACTGCAATAATCATTGGGGGCATTGCTGTCTCACTGCAATAATCATTGGGGGCAAGGCTGTCTCACTGCAATAATCATTGGGGGCAAGGCTGTCTCACTCTGCAATAATCATTGGGGGCAAGGCTGTCTCACTCTGCAATAATCATTGGGGGCATTGCTGTGGCACTCTGCAATAATCATTGGGGGCAAGGCTGTCTCACTGCAATAATCATTGGGGGCATTGCTGTCTCACTGCAATAATCATTGGGGGCAAGGCTGTCTCACTCTGCAATAATCATTGGGGGCATTGCTGTCTCACTCTGCAATAATCATTGGGGGCATTGCTGTCTCACTCTGCAATAATCATTGGGGGCAAGGCTGTCTCACTCTGCAATAATCATTGGGGGCATTGCTGTCTCACTCTGCAATAATCATTGGGGGCAAGGCTGTCTCACTCTGCAATAATCATTGGGGGCATTTCTGTGGCACTCTGCAATAATCATTGGGGGCATTGCTGTGGCACTCTGCAATAATCATTGGGGGCATTGCTGTGGCACTCTGCAATAATCATTGGGGGCATTGCTGTGGCACTCTGCAATAATCATTGGGGGCATTGCTGTCTCACTCTGCAATAATCATTGGGGGCAAGGCTGTGGCACTCTGCAATAATCATTGGGGGCAAGGCTGTGGCACTCTGCAATAATCATTGGGGGCATTGCTGTGGCACTCTGCAATAATCATTGGGGGCATTGCTGTGGCACTCTGCAATAATCATTGGGGGCATTGCTGTGGCACTCTGCAATAATCATTGGGGGCAAACCTGTATCCTGTCTGTATCCTCTGATCACCACCACCTGTATCCTGTCTTTACTAGTAATGGCAGCGATCATTAGAGGGACTGCGACATTGCGGTGGACGAATCTGACACTAAATTACACTTTGTATATTGACCCCCCAAAATAATACCTAGCCACCCCTTTGCCACCCCTGTTTTAAAAGTCTAGCTCCGCCACTGTTTCTATGGCCAGCTGTAGATTTTATACATTTTAAAGCTTAAATTCAGACTATACAAACACTGTCTAAAAGCAAGGGGAGTTGTATTCTTGAATCTTGGAGTACTTTGTGTATTTCCTCCAGATCTGTGCATTAATCTTTATCTCTGCAGGAATTTCCTGTAATAAAGACCAGTCACTGCTGCTCTCCCTCTATGTACAGGGTGACTGGTCTTGTATCCGCCCCCTCCTGTAGTTTTCTGCAGGCAGCCTGTAGTGGGTGGGATTACTGGGTCCCTCCCATAGCTCTGCTTTCTGCACAAGTTATGTACAGTACATTGAGGATGTCACTGCTATTTCTTCAAGGTTATATCTGTCTTTGCAACAGCATTGGGTGCACACAAAGAGGATTTATATCCTATGTTGCTTATTTAAATAATAATAATAATACTTACAACAATTAACAAAGTGTACCTAAATATAGAATTTGAAAAGCATAAGTGTGTATGGAGGGGACACTGTATCCAATGAATGTCACCTGTTATATCGTAATACTGAAGAAGAATTAACCCAAAAGTTAATATACACGGAAAAAGGAAAGCAGATTGGACATTCAAGGATGACCCTTCAGTGCATTCATGTTCTCGAATACCATATGTAGTATAAGAATGTCAAAACTTTTTTTTAACAACACATCAAGAATTAGAAATTGTACAAATTTTAAAAATTATGTTTCCATTAGGTAATGGTACAATGGAAACAATCAGACAGTAAAGACCAATACTGTCCTGCTACGCGTTTCACGGTCACAGCCGCTTCTTCAGGGGTTAGAGAATACTTTATCTGATATGATGTCTGGTATTACCAGCTTCAATCTATAAATACAACATACAGGTACATATTACATAAATATAAATTGCAGATGATACCTCCTCGTTAACAGGGTTCGGAGGAATTTTTGAAGTCTTGAAGTATCATGTGCAGCTTATATATATCGAAAATGTATCTGTATGTTTTGCTACATTACATTGTGAAAAAGCTTTTATTGGAAATAGAGAGAATTAACTTACTCAATGGTGTCTGTGAAGTGTACTTTCATGTCTCCAATGTTCGCACTACAGTCGGAGGTGGACACTGTTGGCCTTCCAGATCCATCACTTCCTAAACTCAGCCCAACAGAAATGGATATACTCAGGACCTGCAGGTCGAAGTCACCGCTGTCTGATCTATTGGAAGGAAGCAGTAAAATATGGATAAACCTGTTTAAAGGAAATTCTTTTTTCCAGTTCTTTCTAGTTTTAAATGTACAGGAAATCCGCTTGCTGTAAATAATGTTGTCAGTGTTTGTTAACTTTCTAAAAATGTTGTTTCTGCAGATAGTTTGTAATATTATATATATATATACACATGTATGCGCACAGTGCACTTGGGGACGGTGGCGACTGGTGCTCCATGGGCCAAGAGGCGGGGCGGCATACGGACTGCACCGTACCCTCCCCGGACTACACCAGGCCGCACACCATAAATCCCCCCCCCCCCCCCAGCCAATTCCCTCACCCTGCCTGGACATGTGGAGGAAGGGCAAGCAGCAGCAAACGACGGCGGCGGCGGCTTCGGCTTCTTCCCCATCAGTCTTCTGCGTCTCTTACCTCTTCCTCCATGGCCAACGGCATGGCTTCTCCTTTTGGCCAATCGGGAAACGGGACTCAGAACCCACTTCCTGATTGGCCAGGACGAGGATCCATGTGACAATAGCGAATATTCATTTGCTATTGTCACACAACTGGGTGGGCTCGGGGCGAAGAAAAAAATAAAAAGCCCCATTGAACTCCATGCGTTCGGCGCCTGCATGTAGCTTATGGGGCCGGACGCTTGGATGGGGGGGGGGGGGAGGCGCCCCTGTGCCCCAATGCACCAGCCGCCACTGCTTGGGGATCTTTATTCTTGGGTTAGCTAATGCAAATTCTTTTAATACTGTTTCCGCCAGTTATAGTTTGATTTAGCATTGCTGCAGTATAGTTAAAGTAGAACTATAGGCAAAACTTTTTCTGGTGCCTCCATGGCAGCATACGCTTCTATGCTGCCATGGATAGGCACCAGGAAAGGAAAACTACAGTAAGTATGATACCATTTTTTTCAGTTTGTTTAGAGCAAGGGAGGGTTATAACCTCTGTCAGATTTTTTTTTCACCATTTGAGCCCCATTGCAGAGATTTTCCTTTACTTCCTGTCCCATAGCCAAACAGGAAGTGAGCCCTCTCCACTCTATCCAAAACTAACCACCTCAGCTCCAGATGGTTTTGCCCACTTCATGACCAGGGCATTTTTTGCTATTCAGCACTGCGCTATTTTAACTGGTAATTGCGCGGTCATGCAAACTGTACGCAAATTACATTTTTAGCCTTTTTTTCACACAAATAGAGATTTTGTTTGGTTGTATTTACTCACCACAGTTTTTTGTGTTTTTTTATTTTTTGCGATATACGGTAAACCAAAAATGAATGAAAACCCATATTTTCTACTTTATGTTATAAAACATATCCAATAAAATCAAATTTCTTTATAAATTTTGGCCAAAATGTATTCTGCTATGTTTTTGGTAAAAAAAATCCCAATAAGTGTATAATCCCAATAAGATATATCGGGGAAAGTGTATATCGGCCCTCGATATATCGGCTTTGCCGATAATCAGTCAATCCCTAATAGATATATATTTGAAAATGTATCAATTCTGATGTACTAAAGGCCATTTTTTGCGATTCAGCACTGCGTTACTTTAACGGAAAATTGCGAGGTCGTGCGACACTGTACCAAAATAAAATTGATGTCCTTTTTTTCCCATAAATAGAGATTTGTTTTTGTGGTATTTGATCACCTCTGCGATTTTTATTTTTTTAGCTATAAACAAAAAAAGTGCGACAATTCTGAAAAAAAAAAATATATATATATATATTTTTTCACATTCTGCTATATCACATTCCCAAAAAAAAAAAATTTAAATATCAAATTTTTTCAACAATAATATGTGATTCTGCGAGCTAACTATGGATGTGAGCAATGGTAATGCTGCTAGCACAGGTCACTCCCCTTGGGTGAGTGTATGGTGAATGATATTAAGCAGCACATCGCAATTGTGTATATCAAATTTTTTCATCCTTTTAGGTCAATTTGTATTCTGCTACATTATTTTGGTAAACAAAAATTGCAACAAGCGTATTTTGATTGGTTTGCGCAAAAGTTACAGCGTCTACAATCTAGGGGAAAGATTTATGTCCTTTTTATTTATTTATTTACTAGTAATAGCGGCGATCTGCGATTTTTAGTGGGATCGCGACATTGCGGCGGACAGATCGGACACCTAAGTGACATTTTTGACACTTTTGGGGGGACCAATGACATTACTACAGTAATCAGTGCTAAAAATATGCAGTTACTGTACTAATGACACTGGAAGGGAAAGGGTTAACCTAGTGGGCTAATAAGGGGTTAGTGGGTGAGCCTAGGAAAGTGTTTACTAACTGTGGGGTGGGGCTTTTGAAATGACCATAGAGAACTGTGATTCTATATAGAAGGATCACAGGCGCTCTGTGATCATTTCAGAGAGAAGAATGGTCGGTTGTGTTTACAACAGCTGACCGTCCTTCTCTCTCAGCGGGGAGCGATCGCGGTTGGCCGGCGCCAATTGCGGCCGCCGTCCCCGTGCAGCGGCATCCCCGCTGCCTAGTGGGGGCAGGAACGTGCCGCCGGCGGCACACGCTCGCCCCCCAGCACCATACGCGTGACCGACGTAGTACTAGGGGCTGCCTGCCGCAGTAAATCTGCGGTGGGTGGTCCGCAACTGGTTAAAGTAAAACTGTGCCCCCATTAAGGAGAGTCACCCTCTGTATAAGTCCTGTTTACCATTATCTTTAAAAGGGAAAGTAAAGGAAAATCCCAAATTTTAAGTTGTCCCCAGAAAAGTAATAGAGTAAAAATATTTCAATGGGGTCACTGGTTCTGGTGACCTGGGAGGCCCCAAGAAATTCCCTTAATTTGCAGGGATTTGCTCTCACTTCCTGTTTGGCTATGGGACAGGAAGTGAAGGGAAATCTCCCCAATGGGACACAGATGGGGAAAATAAATCTGACGGGTTATAACCCTTTATTTCTCTGTCCAAAATGAAAAAAAGTTTTGCCCATAGTTCTACTTTAAGGCTTGAATTAGGATGTAAGTCACCAAGTAAAAGGGTGGGATACATTTAACAAATGGTTAACATAGAAAAGCATGAGAGTACAATGAGAGTTTCAGTCCTTTGTATTGTTCATATCAGATGATAAGCTTCACTCCCCTTGTTCTCTATTAGAGTGATGTGCGTGCTATTACTATACAGCTCAGTTTCAGTTCACAAGGGATTTCCACTAAACTGGATATATTCCTGTTAAAGCGGAGTTCCGGCCTTTAAAAACCACTTTGCTTGCTGAAAATCACCTAAAAAAGAAATGGATAGTCCCGATTTTTTTTTTTCAATTACTTAACTTGTTTTTGAAGAAAATAAACTTACCTTACTTCCTCTTCCTCCCTCTGCGGCCGCGGCCCGTGCCGTCTCTTCCGGCTTGCATTGACTCCTGGGAGCTGAACCTCATCGCTCCCAGGAGTCAATGCGCCTGCACCGGCCCCGCTCGTCACTTCTGGTGCAGGCGTGTCATTCCCTGCTAAACAGCTTCTGGGCATGCAGGGATGCCGCGCCTGCACCGGAATTGACAAGCAGGGCCGGTGCAGGGCATTCTGGGACCGAAGAGGACACCGAAGAGGACGCGCTGGCTTCAGCTGCCCACACCTGAGATGGCAGTGCTGCAGAAGAAATTTTCAAGGTACGTATTTCTTCTAAAAGGTAAGTGCAACCCGGGACAGTTCAGAGGCTAACCATTCTGCAGTGCACTAGCCCTGACTGTCCCGGGGGTATTTTTATCTTAAAAACGTTACCGAGGCTGGAACTCCGCTTTAAGTTAGTGTACTTGGAATGCAATTATAGTAAAACAATCTCTTCTATTAAATAGATTCATATGCTAGGAATAGAAAAATGCTTTAATCCGCTTCACCGTTGGTATTAGATATATCTTTGCTTATCTGTAATCAACATTTTCTCACGATCCTAATACAGAAGTGAATTTCTAGCCAAGTTTCTTTTTTATTTTATTGGTCGTGGCCCTCGTGGGTAAACATCCATAAAATCCTCTGTAAGACTTCTACTAATATCTGTGTCCCCGAGGTTTCTTCTCACCTCCTCTCTGTCTCCAGTGAGGGGATATCCAATTTTTAACCATTGTCAGGGATAAGAAAATCCCCCAAATCGCCCAGCAACACTTGTTTCACTGACAGCTGTCAAAGCAGAGAATTTACAATGGGAAGATTTGCCCTCATTTCCTGTTTTGTCAGCTTACTGGAAGTAAGCCCTCGTTCACACTGAATGCGGCTTTGAAGCTGTGCGAGTTCATCTGAAGTCGCACAATTTCAAAGCCGCATTTCAGTCCGACTTTCAGGGTGACTCTTAAAGACATCTGTGCAGCTTCATGCACAGATGTCTATTGAAGTCGCCCCTGAAGTCGTGCAGGAACTACTTTTGGAAATCGGAAGTCAGCGTTGCACTGATGGGGACTCTCCCATTGCTGACAGTAGGCTGCGATTTGACGGCTCAAATCGCGTTGATGTAAACAGGGCTTAAGTGTCATTTCTCCCTGATGTCTAGTTCCTCTGTTATAAACTTAAGTCACTTCTGACAAGTTTTACTAACACCAAGAGGTAAAAAGGTGACAGGGAAGGCACAGCCTGTGATTGACATCCTCAGCTATGTTCCTGTGTGCCGTAAGAAAGTGTGTGTGTGTGTGGGGGGGGGGGGGGTGTCCCTTTCCTCCAATCACCTCTCAGAGCTGTTGTACAGCATGTACCTGCAGCTCCCCGCTCAATACTTTATGGGTCTGTGAGAAATCCTTTCCATCTCTGAGTTTACAAGGATGTACAGGACAAATGGCTGCAAATAAACATTAACAACTTATGTAGAAGGATTTGTATCACCTGAGGCCAGTCACTTCACTGGGTATATGTAAGGGTTTACAACCACTTTAACCACTTAAGCCCCGGAGGATTTGACTGCTCAAAGACCGTACCCTATTTTGCGATTTGGCACTGCGTGATTTTAACGGACAATTGCATGGTCGTGCGACGCTGTACCCAAATGAAATTGATGTCCTTTTTTTTCCCCACAAACAGAACTTTCTTTTGGTGGTATTTGATCACCTGTGCAATTTTTATTTTTTGCGCTATAAACAAAAAAAGAGCGACAATTTTGAAAAAATAACAATATTTTTCACATTTTTTTATATGAAATTCCCCCAAAAAAATTTAAAAATCACAATTTTTTAACATTTTAGGCCAATTTGTTTTATGCTACATATTTTTGGTAAAAAAAATTGCAATAAGCGTATTTTGATTTGTTTGCGCAAAAGTTATTGCATTTACTAACTAAGGGAAAGATTTATGTAATTTTTATTGTTTTTTTTTTTAAACTAGTAATGGCGGCGATCTGTGATTTTTTACGGGACTGCAACATTGCGGTGGACAGATCGGACCTCTGACTGACATTTTTTACACTTTTGGGGGTACCAGTGACATTACTACGGTAATCAGTGCTATACATATGCACTGTTACTGTAAAAATGACACTGGCAGGGAAGGGGTTAACTTTATTAGTGATCAACGGGTTAAGTGTGTCCCTAGGGGCATGATTCTAACTGTAAAGGGGCGTGGCTAGTGATGTAACCACAGAGACATACGATCCTACATAGCAGGATCGTATGATCTCTGCACTTACACCAGGGAGAATGACAGGCGGCTTTGTTTACATCAGCCGTCTGCCTTTCTCCCTCTCCAGCGGGAGATCGGGAGTGACCGGCGGACATCGGAGCTGCCGGTCACTCGCGCGGTGACCTCAGTGAACGAGCCGGGGTGGGAGCACGCCTCCGGCGGCGCGCCGCAGTAGATATACTGTGGGCGGTCGGCAAGCGGTTAAAGCACACATTTCACAGATACATCGATCCCATTCCCTCCACTCTTCTTTGCTATATTTTAGCAACAGAGTCACTTTATGTATCCAAAAGTGACTGTTTTATCTAACATTGTTCTTAAAGTTAACAATATACTCAGAAAAGATGAAACATTCATAATTAATATTGTAATTTCTTACACAAACAAGTACTTTACTCCCCAATTTCCATGTATGGCAATAAAAGCCTGGTCAATGGAAACTTTCAAGCCGACGTTAGGAACAAACACAATCTGTGAGCTGGGCAGCTGGACACTGGTTATAGCCATGCTGAAAAATAATACAAGACGGAGAAGGTTAATACCATGAAAAGACCTTCCTTCTAGAGGAAATATATAAAATTTGTAATGACATCATGACAAGGAAGCTAAAGAGCAGAAGGCCTTGGGAGGAGAAAAGAGAACAGTTTGGTTGGTGTTTTGAGACGAGACTGGTTATATAGCCGGGGGGCGAAGTCGTGGATGGTTTTATACACTGTTGTTAGTACTTTGAATTTTATTCGTTGGGTGAGCGGTATCCACTGGAGGTATTGTCAGACAGGGACAGCAGACACCCAATGGTTGATAAGGTGGATGAGTCTGGCAGTAATATTCATGATCAGTTTGTCAGGTCTGGCAGTTGTCAAAGAAGGTTACCTCTAAGGCCGGCCATACACGCAGCAAATGTCTTTCTTGCAGCCACGGGTTGAGGCAAAAATAATTTGGCTGCACACCACCGCCGGTCCAACAGTGTTTATTAGGACTGTACAAGTGACTGCTGTGACGGTGGCGGGTATCAGACCTCTGGCCTTCTCATCCACCTCATGACCAAAGACCAAGCAATCTCACACCCTGCCGTCACTTGCGTAACAATGCCACTCTCAGCTGCACCCAGCACACAGATTGTCCAGCTTGCTGGACCACAATCTAGATGCCAGCAGACTGAGAGCGATTGTCACCGGGTTAATTAAACGATTAACCCTTTCTCTGCCACCACCTCTACGTTATGATGAGCGGAGAGGATGCTCGTGATTTTACAAATATCAATTATGACTTTAGAATAACCGTCTGTAACACACAGTAGCGCGCTTCAGGAGGCAGGTTCGCTTGGGTCAAGTTGCGTTTAAGAGCTTAGAGACAAACTGGATCGTGCGTTGGCACTCTAGTTTGTCAGGCCGCCATTTAGTTCAAACGCTGTCACAAGCATCCATCTTGTATTGCGAGCTTAGTTGACAGTGTTGGAAATGGTCATTCATACCAGCCTCATTCCCCAGCCTTTTGGGACTGTAATGACCCCCGGGGTCACTGAATGCCAGGTTCCTGCTAAGCTGACATTTTTCACACCTTTATACACAAGCAGCTTGACCAAGCAGGAGTTGTGTCTCCGAGGACAGCAGGGGGTCAGAGCAGATGTCCAGTGAAACTGCCTTGTAAATTCCCAAAGCCAAACTGTTAAGTTACATCTCACAATCCGTGCTCAAATCATATCTTTTTACCCGAACATAACATATTAACAAAAAGTAGATATTTGGGTGCCCCATAAAATACCAATCGAATTAAGTCCCAACACGGACACCTTCATGCCTAGGAAAGACAAGCTAGCGATCCGATGCCTTACCGGTTAGGGGTTATTCCGTGATAACCCATGTTTAGTGTCTAAAGATAGGACATTCAAAAACGTACCATAAAATATCGGTTTCAAGTATGTAACCGTTTCATATCTCCAGATATGAGTGCTTTTATGAATCTGTCAAAGCGGGAGGTCACTTAGCAGTTTATAGACTCAGTACTTCTGGTGACACCCCCTGGAGGGTCAGAGAAAAACACAGGAACTGAGAGAGAGCTCAGTTCTCATTCTAACATGGAAGCCATAACATCGCCCAAGGGGAACCAATAATACCCGTTCAGCTTCTGAAACTAAGGTAATACCAGGACCGTTTTAATGCAAGTATTTTCATCCTTTCTCTTCATATTTCTCAATTGCTGTATTGTGTCTCCTGTATTGTGTCTCCTGAACCTGGCATTCAGTGACCCAGGGGGTCATTACAGTGCCAAAAGGCTGGGGGATGAGGCTGGTATGAATGACCATTTCCAACACTGTCAACTAAGCTCACAATACAAGATGGATGCTTGTGACAGCGTTTGAACGAAATGGCAGCCTGACAAACTAGAGTGCCAACGCACGATATCATTACAACTGCCACCAAGACATAGGACACAGACAATGGATTTAGGTTGGAGTGTTTAACATGGACATTGTGTCTGTGAGGAAGCACAATGTCCATGTGAAACGCGTCAACCTACATCCATTGTCTGTGTCCTGTGTCTTGGTGGCAGTCACTTGTAGAATCCTAACAAACACTGTTGGACTGGCAGTGGTGTGCAGCCATATTATTTTTGCTTCTAGTACTACAGATGGGAGCAGGTGCTAACACCCAGTCCACTCAGTCCTTTTGAACATTACACTCACCCGGAGCAGTGTACCGATTTCTCTTTGAAAGGAAAAAAAATGTGCTTGATTCCCCCATTAGCACAGACAGTTTTGATACAGGAATACCTCCTACTGGACCATTGTCTTCTCCAGACCGGGGGTGGGGGAGGGCAGGGGAAACCATCCCCACAGGGTGAAGACAGTGGTTATTGCTAGCGGCTATAGCCGCTAGCAATAATCTCAGGTAAAACCTGGCATGCTGGTTGTACCCAAGTTCATAGATTGATCAACATGGCACATTCAGCCTGCCCATACACGGTTCGAATCTTGGCTGGTTCTTGTAAAACCGACTTAGATTCGAACCATCAATGGCCTGCTTAACTCCCAGGACCAAGAGTCATCCTAAATGCAGAAAGTAAAGCTAAATAAGAGAAATATAGAAATCATACATGGGCAAGTCTGCACATTTACACTATATTACCAAAAGTATTGGGACACCTGCCTTTACACACACATGAACTATAATGGCATCCCAGTCTTAGCCTGTAGGGTTCACCCTTTGTAGCTATAACAACTTCTGGGAAGGCTGTCCACAAGGTTTAGTAGTGTGTCTATGGGAATGTTTGACCATTCTTCCAGAAGCGCATTTGTGAGGTCAGGCACTGAAGTGGACAAGAAGGCCTGGCTCGCAGTCTCCCAAAGGTGTTCTATCTGGATAAGGTCAGGACTCTGTGCAGGCCAGTCAAGTTCCTCCACGCCAAACTCACTCATCCATAACTTTATGGACTTTGCTTTGTGCACTGGTGCACAGTCATAAGGGAACAGGAAGGGTCCATCCCCAAACTGTTCCCACAAAGTTGGGAGCATGAAATTGTCCAAAATGTCTTGGTATGCTGACGTCTTAAGAGTTCCCTTCACTGGAACTAAGGGGCCAATCCCAACCCCCGAAAAACAATCCCACACCATAATCCCCCCTCCACCAAATGATTTGGACCAGTGCACAAAGCAAGGTTCATAAAGACATGGATGAGCGAGTTTGGAGCGGAGGAACTTGACTGGCCTGCACAGAGTCCTGACCTCAACCCAACAAAGTATGAATTAGAGCAGAGACTGAGAGCCAGACTTTTTCGTCCAACATCAGTGCCTGACTTCACAAATGCGCTTCTGGAAGAATGGTCAAAAATTCCCATTGACACACTCCTAAACCTTGTGGAGAGCCTTCCCAGAAGAGTTAAAGCTGTTATAGCTGCAAAAGGTTGGCCAACTCAATATTGAACCCTACGGACTAAGACTGGGATGCCATTAAAGTTCATGTGCATTTATAATCAGGGGTCCCAATGCTTTAGACAATATAGTGTAGCTCAACAGCAATTCCTTATTTACAATAATGACAAACATCTAATATTCACCCAGAGATGTGATAATCCACGCTTCCCAGGATCCCCACATCATAGGACCCTGAGTAATCTGGTAGCTGAATACTTGACAACTTCTGTTGCAGGACAGTGATCCCTATCTGGCGAGCTGTAAATGAAAGTGACATTTTTTCGATCACTATATATCTTTTAAAGCTGAACTCCAGGCAAACAAAGAAATAAACATGAAATGTGTAAAAGTAGTTGTTTTACATAACAAAGGATTTGCATTTCTGTTTTACCAGCTCTGAGATTACCGCAGCTCTGCCATACAAAACAGCCCTGTCGGGCGGGGGAGGGAGGAGACCTGATTTTGATCTGCTGTAGTTAAGTCACACTAAAGCTCTTGTTTCTCCGCCACTCTGTGATTGGGCAGTGAAAGGAGAAGCAGCAGACTGATGAACTCATCTCTCTGTCACCATGCTCTCTCCTTCTATCAGCATGTTCCTTGTTAGTACATGAGGACTGCAGTACAGCTGATTTTGCACCTTCTCCCTCTCCCAATCTGAGCTCTGCTTCACAGGGATGGCAAGCGATTGATACCGAGTCTAATTTAGAAATGAATACTGCTTACAATACATTTAATCATGTGTGTAATTATATAAGCCTTGTTTGAAAGATTGTATTATGTTATTTAAGTTTTGAATGTATATGTGCAGATACTGTAAAGATCAGAGGCAGACTGGCAACTGTCCGCCCAGGAGGAAAATACAAACCAGAGGCCCATGGTGCAACGACCTGGACCCCCTCCCACTTTCCCTCACCCCCCCCCCCCCCCAGTCTCCCAATCCTCCTCCTGACCCCCATTCCAAGCTGAAGCCCTCCTCCAGGTACTCTCTACTTAATGGCTGAATTCGGGTTCCCGGCCTGGCCAGCAGGGGGACTTTGGGGGGAGCTGGGACAACTCGGTTGGGGCTGCCCAGGGCAGAAGAGTCTCCAGTGGGGCATGGAACTGGCCTCTGCTCAGACACAGTGAACACCATCCATGCTGGGGGTTGGGGCGGGGGGGGGAGGCCTGCGCCTGTCCTTGTCTTCAGCCCGCACTCAGAAGGTCAGCGGCAGGGACTTTTTAATTCTCTTCACCAGGAATCCTTTAGTTATGTGACTCATGTCTGTGGCAGAAGTGGTGCATTCTTTTTACGGGACACCAGAGTGGCCCAGGGAGCAATTGCCCCCCTGCCCCCTGGCCCAGTCCTCCCCTGGTAAAGATGTATATTTATATTTAAAACCGACTACCGACTCCCCCTTGTGGGTGCAGCGGCAATAACACACACTCCAGATGAACTTGTATTGAAGTCAAAGTAAAACAGTTCACAACATGCCTGACGGAGGGAAGCCCAACTGGGAACACTCATGGATGCCAGCAGCGTGTAGCAGGTCTCTGCTGAGCTGACAGGATCCGTCTTGAGGGGCGGAACGCGTACTGGCTGCTCCAAACTCAACTGGGGAGGTTTCCAAGAAGAGTGGCGGACCCCTAAGCTTTCCCTAACTGTCTGAAACCTTTCCCTACCTGTAACGCTCCTGCGTTTTTATATGGTGTGGATTTTCAGCTGCAGAAATAGTTCCACGTCAGCAGTCATGTAAGAGATACGCTGAGATAAAATTCCCAACCTCAATGACTCATCATGTGTGGAAGGTCTTATTTCAGCCAGTAAATACACACAATTAGCAAGCTGGTTCTTAGAGTGACTTTATGCATGTGGTAACACAATGATGAAGGTTGAGGGATAGGTTGAGTGATAGACACTTGAAGGTGAGACAGTAGCAGATGGATGCAGGAAGGTTTAGCAATGTTGTATGATAGCAGATGATAGAATAGCAGGTGGACATACAAAAGAGATCAACCCAGTGCAGAAAAGTAGCAGTAGTCTCAAGAGCTAGCAATCTAGTTTATGCAGATGTGATAAACAGTCTCTACTATGCAGAGCTAGATAGTGTAAGCTTAGTATAAGTTTATAGAGAATTCCCCTGTGGGGTACTTAGCACTATTAGCGATACAGCCGAAGGGTGGTTCAGGAGAGGCGGATGATCCAGTAGCGGGATACAGGGATCAGCGCAGCGAGGTTCCGTCAGCGAAGTAAGCTTGCAAGCATGGAAGCTTCAAGCAAGGTTAGCATCCAGATAAGGGTGTTTGAACGAACACATGTGAGTGAGAACCGACGCCTTAAATAGCCATCTAGTCTGGCGCTGAGTGATGACAGCTCCAGTCTTAAAGGTGTATGCGCACCTTTCCAAAAGTAAATGGTAGGGCGCATACACTTGTGGAAAGTGTAATTTAGGGTACCAAAGGTACCGGAACATTACAATACCCCCCCCTTAAGGCCTGCTCCTGAAGGCCTCTGGAGCTGGTTTGTCTGGGTATCTCGCATGAAAATTGCGGATTAATCTAGGGGCATGTATGTCAGAGGTGTTTAGCCAGGTGTCGTCTTGGGGCCCATAGTTCTTCCATCTAACCAAGTACTGAAGTCTTCTTCTGTAGATACGAGAATCCAGAATCTCTTTTATCTCGTATTCTTCTCCACCTTCAACTTGTACAGGAGGGGGAGGTGGAATATTAGGCCTTATTCCTTGGTCCGGAACATGGGGTTTTAGTAGCGACACATGGAAAATGGGATGGATTTTTAGGTCCATTGGCAATGTAAGCTGCACTGCAGCTTTTCCAATAAGTTTCTTGATTGGGAAAGGTCCCAAGAACAGAGGTCCAAGCTTTTTGCTAGGGATCTTCAGTCTCAAGTTTTTTGTTGAGAGCCAAAGGAGGTCCCCGATAGTATACTGTGGAGAAGGTCTTCTACGAAGATCATAGTACTTCTTTTGTTGACTGTGAGCGTGTGCAATGGTAGTATGTAGTAAACCCAGAGAATCCTTTATTTGGGAAAGATAGTCTGAGGCTACTGGGTTATTTGAAGGAAGGATGCGTGGAGGGAGAATAGAGGGATGGAACCCATAGTTCAAGTAGAACGGACTCTGCTTGGTTGTACTGTGAGTTGCGTTGTTGTAGGCAAATTCTGCCAGGGGGAGAAGATCCAACCAATCATCCTGTTGGTAAGAAGTGTAACAACGTAAATACTGCTCGATGCATTGGTTGACTCTTTCAGTCTGTCCGTTGGTCTGCGGATGGTAAGGAGAAGTGAGCTTCCGCTCAATCCGTAGTATGTGACATAGTTCTTGCCAGAATTTAGAAATAAATTGGGATCCACGGTCAGACAAAAGAGTTTTTGGGATACCATGTAATCTGAAGACATGTTTCATCAGGAGTTCTGCCGTTTGTTTGGACGAAGGTAGTCTGCGAATAGCAATGAAATGTGCCATCTTTGTCAGATGGTCCACTGACACCAAGATGGTATTAAATCCTTTGGAAGGAGGCAATTCTACGATGAAGTCCAATGACAGAACCTCCCATGGAGTTTGGGGTATTGGTAGACTGCATAGTAGACCGGATGGTCTCGTAGTGTCAATTTTGGACCTGGCACAGACATTGCATGAAGAGACGAATTTTTGTATAGATGTTTTCATGTCAGGCCACCAGAATTGCCGAGAAATCAAATTGAAAGTCTTTGTCATACCCATATGTCCTGCCATAGGCACATCATGCGATAATTCCAAGATCTTGGTGCGTAGGGTAGGTGGTATATAAAGTTTGTCGTTGTAGTAGAGGAAGCCTTCTGCATCGGTAGTTAGTTGTGGTGGGGGTGAATCCAACCTTATACCATGCAGAACCTCTTCCTTCAAGGAACGGACAACTCCAATAATGCGTTTGTGAGGTATTATAGGAACGGAAGGAATTTCAAAGTAGTTTTCTTCAGTTAGTCGTGATAGTGCATCCGCCTTTTTGTTCTTATCTGCAGGTGTGTAGGTCACTAGGAAGTTAAACCTTAGAAAGAATAGTGACCATCATACCTGTCGATGCGAGAGAGTTTTGCTAGTCTGAAGATATTGGAGGTTTTTATGGTCCGTGTATATAAGTATTGGTAATCGGGTGCCTTCGAGTAAATGTCGCCAATTCTCCAGAGCCAATTTTATAGCAAGCAGTTCCTTCTCACCCACGGGGTAATTTATCTCGGGACTGCTCAGGGATTTAGAAAAAAAGGCGACTGGATGAAGTGGTGAAGTGGGGGTAGGTCGTTGGGAGAGTATTGCTCCTACTGCCAGGTTTGACGCATCTACCTCCAGAATGTATTGGAGGGATGGGTCTGGATGGCGTAATATGGGAGCGGAAGTAAACCTTGTCTTTAACAAGTGGAAAGCCTTATTTGCTTCTTCTGACCATTTAAATGGTATTTTTATGCTAGTGAGCTGTGTGAGGGGTCTCACAATAGCAGAAAAGTTTTTTATGAACTTCCTGTAGAAATTTGAAAATCCCAGGAATCGCTGTAGCGCCTTGCGTGTAGTTGGTGTAGGCCAATCCTGAATGCAGGATATTTTACTCATGTCCATCTCGATTCCTGTTTTGGATATAATGTAGCCTAGAAACAGTACCTCTTCTTTATGGAACAAGCATTTCTTCAGCTTCACATAAAGATTATGTGCAAGCAATCTCGATAATACAAGTCTTACATGTCTTATGTGTTCAGACAGGGTCCGTGAATATATAAGTATATCGTCCAGATATACCACAACACAGACATCTAGTAAGTCTTTAAAAATATTGTTTATAAATCGTTGGAAAACTGCAGGGGCATTGCATAGGCCGAATGGCATCACAAGATATTCGAACAATCCGTATCTAGTTCTGAACGCAGTCTTCCACTCGTGTCCATCACGGATTCGAATGAGATTGTATGCTCCTTTCAGGTCTAATTTTGAAAAATAGGTAGCTCCACGCACCTGCTCAATGAGCTCAGGGATAAGCGGTAGAGGATAGCGATCTTTTATTGTGATAGCATTCAATTTCCTGTAGTCGATGATAGGTCTGAGACTTGAATCTTTATTGCGAACAAAAAAGAGTCCTGCTGCTGTGGAAGAAGTGGAAGGTCTAATAAAACCTTTTTCCAAGTTCTCATCCAAATAGGTTTTGAGATGGGCAAGTTCATCCTGTGAAAGAGGATAAACATGACCGAACGGCAATTTGCTATTTGGGAGTAGATCAATGCTACAATCATAGTCTCGATGAGGAGGTAATGCTTGAGCATTTTTCTCAAGAAAAACCTCAGAAAGATCCTGATAACATAGTGGTGCAATCTCATCTGTCACCACAGACAGAATCTTCCCGGAAAACGGGAGGTTACACGTTTCCTCGCAATAAGAAGAAGGGAAGGTCAAGGACCGTTTCTTCCAATCTATGGTTGGTTGGTGTGTGTGCAACCAGGGAAGTCCCAACACAATGGGAAAGTGGGGTGATGGTATTAAATTGAAGGTAGAAGTCTCCCTATGAGACTCGTTAATAGTGACTAGAAGTGCTTGTGTCTGATCGGTGATCGGACCAGAGGATAACGGAACACCGGTAATAAGACTTACTGAGACAGGTTTGAGTTTAGAAATAATAGGAATTTTATTTAAAGCAGCAAAACATATATCCATATAATTTCCACAAGATCCTGTGTCAATCATGGCCTTAGTAGTAATCCTGTTCTGGTCCCACTGTAATGTCAAAAAACAGAAATGTAGGGGTTAGTGAATGAAGTTGTCAATCCTCCTAGAGAGACATGTGAACACTCACCCTTCTTTTTGTTGACTAGGGGACAGACGTTTATCTTGTGATCCGGGGATGCACAGTACAAGCAGAGATTTTCATTTCGTCTTTTGGCTTTTTCCATAGTTGATAGCGGTGGGCGTATGGTTCCTACCTCCATAGGAACGGCCAGACTCCGAGAGGAAATGGATAATGGCATTCCCATCTTTTCAGCCTTTCTTTCTCGTAGTCTTCTATCTATGGTAATACTGAGTTGTATTAATGCATCCAGGGTTTTTGGCAGATCCACTCGGGCGAGCTCGTCCTTAACGGCTTCTGATAGGCCAAGCCTAAATTGGGTTTTCAGAGATGCATCATTCCATTCTGAATCAAGGGTCCATCTCTTGAACTCTGCGACAAAGTCTTCTACAGGCCTCCTTCCTTGTTTCAAGGATCTTAACTGAAGATCAGCAGTACTCTGCCTATTGGGGTCATCATATAGGCTAGTGAGCTCTGCCAGGAACAAGGTATAGGAGTTGAGAAGCTGGTCGTTTTTCTCAAAAAGAGAATCTGCCCAGGCTCGAGGATCGCTTGATAGGTAAGAAATAATAGTACAAACCTTAATGTGATCAGTAAGGTAGGTACGAGGTTTTAGCAAAAAAAGTAACTCACATGCGTTTTTAAATTCGCGAAATTTTTTGCGATCGCCTGTAAATACCAAAGGGGGATTTATCTTGGGTTCAGGGGACTGAGCAGAGGTAAGTTGTGTCAGTCTAATTACCTGCTGCGACAGAGCCTGATTGTCTTCTTTTAATTCAGCAAGTGCGTGTATTAACGCAGATACTTGCTGTTTTAATTGTGTCACCTGAGTGGTTATTTCTGGAACTATTTCTGCTGAATCCATTTTTAGGTTCGTTCAATCTGTAACGCTCCTGCGTTTTTATATGGTGTGGATTTTCAGCTGCAGAAATAGTTCCACGTCAGCAGTCATGTAAGAGATATGCTGAGATACCATTCCCAACCTCAATGACTCATCATGTGTGGAAGGTCTTATTTCAGCCAGTAAATACACACAATTAGCAAGCTGGTTCTTAGAGTGACTTTATGCATGTGGTAACACAATGATGAAGGTTGAGGGATAGGTTGAGTGATAGACACTTGAAGGTGAGACAGTAGCAGATGGATGCAGGAAGGTTTAGCAATGTTGTATGATAGCAGATGATAGAATAGCAGGTGGACATACAAAAGAGATCAACCCAGTGCAGAAAAGTAGCAGTAGTCTCAAGAGCTAGCAATCTAGTTTATGCAGATGTGATAAACAGTCTCTACTATGCAGAGCTAGATAGTGTAAGCTTAGTATAAGTTTATAGAGAATTCCCCTGTGGGGTACTTAGCACTATTAGCGATACAGCCGAAGGGTGGTTCAGGAGAGGCGGATGATCCAGTAGCGGGATACAGGGATCAGCGCAGCGAGGTTCCGTCAGCGAAGTAAGCTTGCAAGCATGGAAGCTTCAAGCAAGGTTAGCATCCAGATAAGGGTGTTTGAACGAACACATGTGAGTGAGAACCGACGCCTTAAATAGCCATCTAGTCTGGCGCTGAGTGATGACAGCTCCAGTCTTAAAGGTGTATGCGCACCTTTCCAAAAGTAAATGGTAGGGCGCATACACTTGTGGAAAGTGTAATTTAGGGTACCAAAGGTACCGGAACATTACACTACCACTAATACTGTCCCTGAAAGATGGGTGACCTGTCTCTACACTATCGACATGTTAAATGCACGCCAAATACTTAAATAGACTCTGCCTGGCCCAAGATGGCCACAAGAGTCACATGAACTGTCAGCATCCAACCGGTTCGCTGTCCCAGTGACCCAGGAAACCATAGAGCAGGGATCCTCAAACTACAGACCTCCAGCTGAACTGGAACTACACATCCCATGAGGCATTGTAAAACTCTGACATCCCCAGACAGGACTAGGCATGATGGGAATTGTAGTTCCCAAACAACTGGAGGGCCATAGATTGAAGACCCCTGTCATAGAGGAACCAGGTTGCTTCTGACTTCCTCTCCCTCTGCACTGCTTCTGCATTGAGTGCCATCTTCAAGGGAGAAAATAGACTGCACCTGCCTACCCCCTGATGAAGATTTTTAACAAACTGATGCAAATGTGATACAAAATTCTGGCGACTATAAGAGGCTATGTATAATATTAAATAAAGGGTGGTCCTTATGTATTGAGAAGCATCAAGCAATTTATCAGGCAAATTGTTTTTTTTTTTACCAGAGTTTCTTCTTTTTATCAGATATTTAATAAAATATATTTTTGTAATTGTTTAATAATATGAGGTTTAATTGGTGCCTAAAAATCCCAGTCCCGGTTTTCTTTATCCTTCAAGAATTTCCTTTGGCATTGTTCAGAGCTGCATTATTTGTACCTTTTTATCTCACTGAGTGCAGCTTTATAAAGTGCAAAACAGAAACAAATATGAAAAGGGAACTCGTTATCACCACAAAGGTTACAGGATCTGATCAAGTGACCTGTATGTTTCAGTTCCTTCTCCTTGTACTATGCAGTTGGTCTGTGGTTGCTTTACTCATGATACTGGCATTACCAAGCATTATGAGTTTTTAAAGTGATAGCACACTGAAATGTTCTCCTTCTAAAAAATAAAAATGGACTCTTTCAGCTTTTCAGTTTGTGTATATTTGAGTTGGAGCACTTGAACTCTGTAAATGTAGCGCGCCCCCTAAGGAGTCGCAGGTGTACTGGGTTACCCCACCATGTACAGTCAAGCACACTGAATTTCCACAATCACTCAGAGTCAGAGAACAGTGACTTTATATTGTTTTTTTTTTTTTTTAAATTAAGGGATATAACTTGGATAGGGATTGGAGATTATGGGATGCCTACTTGAATTCAAAACAACTTCAGGAACAAAACTTCCTTTATACAGTCCTATATCCACTCCACTTCTTCCTCCAGCACTCGCTTGCTTGCAGAAACCCACCTACTGTATGTCACCTGATTGCAATCTGGTAGCAAAGGCACATTACAGGCAGGGACTCGCATTCCCTATACTTCAAGATAGGGTGACACAACTCACACTTTCCCAGCACTTCCTCCCTGTGGTCACTGATCCCAGCACCACCTCTTCGGGCACTGTCAGCCCGCCCGGCTGCAGCTGCCCCTTTCACTAGCCCTCCAGACTAAATTCTCCCCACAGTCCTCCAGACTGACAACCTCTCCACAGTCCTCCAGACTGACACTCACTAGCCCACCTGGCTGACTCTCGGGGAGATCACCCGGATGTGCTGACCTGCTCCTGCTTTCCTCACACTTGCTCCTGTGCCTCCAGGAAGGGTTTCCTCCATGTGCTGCTGGGGATCCTTCCAGCACCTGAGCCCCAGACCCGAGGTCACCCTTCCCCCAGGCTAGGGGGCACCATGCAAGGGCTTCCGACAGCCTCCTCGGCTCTCCTTTTCCATTTTCCACCTGACTGCTCCTGCTGGCATAACTCATACCTATTTATGAGGTGAGCTGTCCCCTTCCAGCCCCTTTTTGCTGGGGATTAGCTAGGATCCTCAAAAATATGAATGACAGCCCCTCCTAGCCTACACCCACTACATCTAGAACCTTCTCCAATGTCCCAGAAAACAGGGGCAGACACAAGAAGAGCTGTCAGATGAGTCATCCAGCCTCTCTGAGTGACTAAATCCTGACCCAGGTTTAATCCAGGCCTGGCTCTCAGCCAAGCCAATTTACCTACACTAACAACTAAACTATATACACCTAGCACTAGCATTAAAAGACGCCTAGGTCTCCTGTTGGCTGGAAATGGAGAAATTAATATTCATATGTAATACTTCATACTTACTGCCTTTCTTGTTCTTATAAATGTTGAAAAAAAACATTTACAAATACAAAATTCTGATGGAGGTGTCACACATACCTGTTCACTGGGATGTCCCCTTTGTGGTCAGCCTCCAGCTTCCTGCATCCTCTGGCACTGCAGCCAATCACAGAGGGGGAACTATGGTAAAGGGCTCATGTGTAGGTTTGCTATGTGATTGAGCCACATGCTAGCAGCTGGATCCCTTGTGTTTCCTAGTAAACTCTCCTGTGATTTCTAGTGCCTCTTTGCATTGTTTCAGTAAACCTCAACAATCTCTAGTGCCAACTATCTCTCCAGAGATCCTTGTGCATTCCTGCTGTGTCACCTACAGACCAGTGATTTTGGTGCAAGTACTATTCCCTGAGTATCTGCTCTCAGTTCTCAGCAGCTGTCCACTTGGTCAGAGGGCCGCAACCTGCAGAGCTCTCGTGAAGACAAGATGATCCTGCACCTTGGCCCTTCCAAGGGCTCTCACCATTGCTCTACATTTGGGCACATTAGGCTTGACCTCTGGTTCCAACAGGTGTCCTGCTGCTCCAAAACTCCTTGTAGTTTTCTGTGTCACCTACGTGGTAATCTGCACTGCCTAGCCCCAGCTATGATAACTAATTTTAGGTTGTTTTATTTATTTATTACAAGTACTTATATAGCACCGTCAATTTATGCAGCGCTTTACACATATACACTATATTACCAAAAGTATTGGGACGCCTGCCTTTAAATGCACATGAACTTTAATGGCATCCCAGTCTTAGTCCGTAGGGTTCAATATTGCGTTGGCCCATCCTTTGAAGTTATAACAGCTTCAACTCTTCTGGGAAGGCTGTCCACAAGGTTTAGGAGTGTGTCTATGGGAATGTTTGACCATTCTTCCAGAAGTGCATTTGTGAGGTCAGGCACTGATGTTGGAGAAGGCCTGGCTCTCACTCTCCACTCTAATTCATCCCAAAGGTGTTCTATCGGGTTGATGTCAGGACTCTGTGCAGGTCAGTCAAGTTCCTCCACCCCAAACTCGCTCATCCATGTCTTTATGGACCTTGCTTTGTGCACTGGTCCAAATCATTTGGTGGAGGGGAGATTATGGTGTGGGGTTGTTTTTCAGGGGTTGGACTTGGCCCCTTAGTTCCAGTGAAGGGAACTCTTAAGTCGTCAGCATACCAAGACATTTTGGACAATTTCATGCTCGCAACTTTGTGGGAACAGTTTGGGGATGGCCCCTTCCTGTTCCAACATGACTGCGCACCAGTGCACAAAGTAAGGTCCATAAAGACATGGATGAGCATGTTTTGGTTGGAGGAACTTGACTGGACTTCACAGAGTCCTGACTACCCCTTTGGGATGAATTAGAGCAGAGACTGCGAGCCAGGCCTTCTCGTCCAACATCAATGCCTGACCTCACAAATGCGCTTCGGAAGAATGATCAAACATTCTCATAGACACACTCCTAAACCTTGTGGACAGCCTTCCCAGAAGAGTTCAAGTTGTTATAGCTTCTAAGGGTGGGCGAACTCAATATTAAACCCTACGGACTAAGACTGGGATGCCATTAACCACTTGCCTTCTGTGCACTTAAACACCCTTCCCATCCAGGCCAATTTTCAGCTTTCAGCGCTGTCACACTTTGAATGACAATTGCGCGGTCATGCTACACTGTACCCATATGACATTTTTATCATTTTTTTCACACAAATAGAGCTTTCTTTTGGTGGTATGTAATCATCTCTGGGTTTTTTATTTTTTACAAAAAAAAAGAATAAAGACAGAAAATTTTGAAAAAAAAAAAAAGTTTTTCTTATTTTCTGCGAGTAAATTTTGAAAATAAATTTTTCTCCTTCACTGATGTGCGCTGATGAGGCGGCACTGATGGGCACTGATAGGCTGCACTGATGGGCACTGATGAGGTGGCACTTATGGGCACTGATGAGGTGGCACTTATGGGCACTGATGAGGAGGTACTAATATGCCGCACTGATGAGCACTGATAGGCGGCATTGATAGGCGGCACTGATAGGCGGCACTGAGAGGCGGCACTGATAAGCACTGATAGGCGGCACTGATGAGCACTGATAGGCGGCACTGCTGGGCACTGAGAGGTGGCACTGCTGGGCACTGAGAGGCGGCACTGACGGGCGGCACTGACGGGCGGCACTGATGGGCACTGATAGGCGGCACTGATGGGCACTGGCGGATGGCACTGGACACTGACGGGTGGTACTGATGAGCGGCACTGATGGGCAGCACCATCAGTGCCCACACTCAGTGCCCATAGTGCTGCCAATCAGTGCTCATCAGTGCTTAGATGAGCAGGCACTGATGGGCACTGACTAGCAGCACTATGGGCACTGATTGTGGTCATTGATGGGGGCACTGATGGCAGGCACTGTGGGCACTGATGGGGGGGCACTGTGTGTGTGTTTTTACCTTTAGTAATCAGGGCACTGGTGATCAGTGCCCTGATTACATTCTCCTGTGTCCCCGGCGCTGTGAGGCTCCCCCTCCTTCCTCACACTGCAGGCTCTGTGTGAGGAAGGAGCGCCGGCGATGAGAGATGATCTCATATGTTTACATATGAGATCATCGCTAATTGGACGGCCCGATCACGTGGTGAATGGCCGCTGTGATTGGCCATTCACCACGATCTGTGATCGGCCGTGTCCCTTGGACACGGCCGACACAGATTTCCCCCGCAGCGCGCTCGCGGGAGTGCGCGGGGGGGCGTGTCACTGGGAGGCCGTTTAAAAACGGCCTCCCGAAAATTTGAGTCCGCGCTGCAGCCGTATATAGGCTGTAGCGCGGATGGGGGAAGGTTAAAGTTCATGTGCGTGTAAAGGCAGGCGTCCCAATTCTTTTGGTAATATGGTGTATATTGTACATTTACAGTACATCAGTCCCTGCCCTCAAAGAGCTTACAATCTAGGGTCCCTAACTCCCATTCATACGTACTCATACTAGGGCCAATTTAGACAGAATCCAGTTAACTTATCAACATTTCTTTGGAGTGTGGAAGGAAACCGGAGTACCCAGAGGAAACCCACGCAGGCACAGAGGGAACATGCAAACTCCAGGCAGGTGAGAACATGAAGAACAGACTCCAACTCGTGACAGGAAGGGAGAACTCTGAGAGCAGCAAAGATCAGTGGAGGAATTTCCTTGCAAAAGTAGGAATAAGGACTATGCTTGCTACTTTTATATTTAGGCTTCATGTACACAGGGTGTTTTTGAAGCTGCTTTTAGGAGCATCAGACATTTTTTTTTTTTTTTTTTGCAGCTTAAAAACGCCCCTCCATGTTTATTCATTCATGCACACACGGACATTTTGAAGCTGCAAGTGGCATTTTGAGCTGCAAAAAAAAAAAAAAAAAAACCGAGGGCCAGCGCGTTCTGAGGACCAGCATTACAGCTGTATAAATGCCTGATGCTGCTAAAGGCTGCTTAACGTTACTTATACAACCGTTTTTGTTTTTTTTTATGTGAAAATCAATGGTTCCCAATTGGAGACCATTGATTTGAATGGAAGTCTCATCCAAGTCGGATCATGATGATCCGACTTGTGATGCGACTTGGGCTCTGAGGATCTTGAGGGGGGAAAAAATCCAGTGTGGGAGTCCCCCCCAGGTTCCATTCCAGGTCTGGTATGGATTTTTAAGGGGAATCCCATGCAAAAAACAGCGTGAGGTCCCTCCCCCAAAATCCATACCAGACCCTTATCCGAGCATGCATCCCGGGAGGTCAGGAAAGGGGAGGGGATGAGCGAGCGGCCCCAACCCCTCCTGGACCATACCAGGCCACACGCACTCAACATGGGGGGGGGTGGGTGCTTTGGAGCAGGGGGGGCTCTGCTCCCCCCACCCCCACCCCATAGCACATTGTCCCCATGTTGATGAGGACAAGGGCCTCTTTCCGGCAACCCTGGATGGTGGTTGTTGGGGTCTGCGGGTAGGGGGCTTATCCGAATCTGGACTCCCCCTGTAAAAAGCGGGCTCTCCCCAGATCCCGGACTCCCCCCCTATGTGAATGGGTATGGGGTACATTCACTACCCATTCACCCCAAAAAAGGCAGTGTAGTGTAAAAAATGACAAGAGACAGTTTTGAGAAGTCCTTTATTAAAAATCTTTCTCCGATCTTCTGCCTCCGATCTTCTGCCTCCGGTGTTCTCCCTCCGGTCTTTCCCCTCTGGTCTTCTCCCTCCGGTCTTTCCCGTCTGGTCTTCTCCCTCTCGTCTTCTCCCTCCAATCTTCTACCTCTGGTCTTCTCCGCTGCCAACCCGGTCTTCCTCCGACGATGTCCCCTGTGATTATTGCAGCTCCGCTCTTTGCGTCTTCTTATATAATTATGGGGAGTGGCCACCCAGTGACGTCACCCGGAGACCCCGTCCCCTTGTGTCGTCATGCATTGTCAGGTAGGTGACAACACAAGGGGCGGGGTCTCTGAGTGACATCACCAGGTGGCCACGCCCCATGACTACATAAGAAGCCACAAAGAGCGGAGCTGGAATAATCACGGGAGACATTGTTGGAGGAGGACTGGGTTGGCAGTGGAGAAGACCAGAGGGAGAAGGCCGGAGGGCGAAGACCTGGGGGAGACAATCAGAGGGAGAAGCCCTGAGGGAGAAGATTGGAGGGAGAAGACTAGAGGGAGAAGATCGGAGGGAGAAGATTGGAGGAAGATTTTTAATAAAGGACTTCTCAAAACCATGTCTTGTAATTATTTACACTACACTGTCTTTTTTGGGGTGAATGGGTAGGGGTACAATGTACCCCATACCCATTCACATAGGGAGGGTATTATCCAGATTCCGATAAGCCCCCTGCCCGCAGACCCCCACAACCACCGCCCGGGGTTGTCGGGAAGAGGCCTTGTCCTCATCAACATGGGGACAAGGTGCTTTGGGGTGGGGGGGGGGTGCGGAGCCCCCCCTGCTTCAAAGCACCCACCCCCCCATGTTGAGGGCGTGTGGCCTGGTGGGGGGATCCCATGCCATTTTTCTGCGTGGGGTTCCCCTTAAAATCCATACCAGACCCGGGGGGGCCCAGTATGGAACCTGGGGGTGACCCCCACGCCAAGTTTTTTCCCATTTTGGTGTGGAGTTCCCCCTCAAGATCCTGAGAGCGCAAGTCGCACCACAAGTCGGATCATCATGATCCGACTTGGATGCGACTTTCATTCAAATCAGTGGGCTTAAAGCCATATCAAAGACGACTCATAGGCAACCATTGAATTTGAATAGAGGCAAAAAAACGCTGCTAAAAGCTAACGCGGCTAAACGTGCATTAACGCCAATAGAAGAAGCTACTAAAAGCACGTTTTTACAGCTGCTTTTTCCTGGCGTTGGTAGTGGCCCTGCAGGTCGTTTTTTCTAACGCACTGTGTGCATGAGGCCTTATATTGTATTTCTGGTTTTGGTGGGGTGTTATTGTAATAGGTAAGTCTTAACTAGAAGGATGATCAATTGTGAACACCCACAAATGTGTTACCCTTAAAATTCACAATATGTTAAATAGAAAATAAGCCATAAAGGCTGTGCTTGAAAAAAAGCAGGCAGAGGGTAAAGACCCAATCACCAGTATCGCCTGGGCATTTTCTGAAGCTATTCTTTTCCTCCTTATTGACCCACCATGCCTTGTTTCTCATGTCAGTCTCCAGCAAGGAGAACGTTTCTTGCTCTCAGTGGCTGAACAGACTGGGTGGGGGGGATGTGAAGGAAAGATGATAATAGATCACTGAGGAGAGGGCATTACAATAAACCTGATACTTTGCCCTGTTAAAGGCCAACTTTGGGCACAACAAAACAAAATACCTTTGTGGTGTTCAATTTACCCACCCCCACACTTTAAAGGTGACATGTTTGTTAGGTCTAGGGGGTGCATGAACAAGGGTGTATCCTCCTCCAGCAGGGTCCCTCCAACTATGCCACCAGTCCCACAAAGCCTTCTCTCTAAGGTGCTCCCAGCTGGCAATTGCATGCCTGCCTTCTTCAAGTGTAATCAGGGCTGTCTTACCGAATGGGCACGCTGGGCAGTTGCCCGGGGGCCCCACCTGCCCAGGGGGCCCCACCTGTCCAGCGACCCAGCCCCAGCCAAGCTTTAGGCCCGACTCCCGTGTGCATCCTGCCGCAGAACTTAGCAGGTGGCAAGCACCTGTCGGTCCTGCGCTGCTTGGGTCATGGCAGGAGAGCCCACAACTGCAGGAATGCGTGTCAGCCTCCGTGGAAACAGGCACACACAGGACAGTCGAGTCTGACTCCTGTCTATGTGTTTGTTCACTGGACGCTGCCGCCAAACTTGGAAGCTGTCATTAGCCTGGCATTGCTGTATCAATAAATACCGCCTTATCGATAATTTGCATTTTTATTCTCGTGGGTGATTGTGTAGGCAGGGCCTCAGTGCACTGCATTGCCCGGGGGCCTATAATGCTCTTAAGATGACACTGAGTGTAATGCAGGAATTATGGGCCCTTGGTATAAGTGATGACGCCTAGTGACCACCCAGAGATCGTAGCTTTGGGGAGAAGAGGACAGTGCTGGATCCTTTTCCTAAATCCCTTAAACATAATAAGTATCGCTATGTCTCTTCTGCAATTAAAGCAACATACTGTACCTGCCTGTTCACAATCCTCTATTGATGTACACTGAGGTGGGCATGCGCAGCTCAGCATACGTTCTCGGCATGGTGCCAGCATGCCAGGATGAATGACTCAAGAGGCTGGAAACCTGGCACCCTGAAGAGATCAGGGGAGAAGATTTCAAAGGTTGGCGAGGGATCCACGATTACAATATAAGTAACCTGAGGTCTTTAATTCAGCTTTACAGGAAACCTGTCATTACAGAAATAAATACAATAATTTCCTGCTAAAAATGCCAATTTCCTGTCTGTTTCTGGCGTGAGTCACTGACCCATAACAAACATATATAAAAGCCAGACCAAAGTATAGTATATTAATTTTTGGTGTCTTCCTATTCCATGTCAAAATCCACTGAAGCCAGAGGATCAGAAAGACAACCAATATTTGGAGGAAAATCATCAAGGGAAGTCATATTTCTCTGAACCCCCCCATAATGAAAAAACTAGGTATAAAATCAGAGTGAAAGAATTTCCAGTACAGATACGTAAGCAAAGACAAAGAGTATTGCTGTCAGCAAATTGAATGGACAACATACCATAATCCAGTCCCTTTTGTGTGATTCTCACCACTGCTCCTGGGTTCCCAGTGTCTGCTCTTCCTAACACAACCAGACAGGACATAAGGATTATTGTGCAGGAAAATGCCATCTTGACAGAGCTGGGTGCTGCTACAAAGACAAGTTTATCAACTCTAGCTTTTAAAGCCCTGACAATGTGAAACTGGAACGGAAAATGGTATGAGGAAGTGATCTCAGACATACAGGGACTGTCCCGCTGAGGATTCTAAAACATAACTAGTAAAACAACATGAGCACATTTAGTGTTCACGTTTTTTTTTTGTTTTTTTTTATTATACAATGGCTGATCTTTCATTAATTGATCTGGTATGTAGAATGCAGTAATCTGTAGTAAGTAAACAAAGGCCTTCCATTGTTTTGTCTGTGTAAACCAGCAACTGTGGGGAATCCATAGTGGAGAAGGATCTGGGTGTTTTGGTAGATCTTAAGCTTAATAATAGCATGCAATGCCAAGCTGCAGTTTCCAAAGTGAGCAAAATCCTTTCTTGTATTAAGAGAGGCACGGACTCCAGAGAGAGAGAGAGAGAGATAGAGAGAGATAATTTTGCCCCTTTACAAACCATTAGTAAGACCTCCTCATCTGGAATATGCAGTTCAGTATTGGGCGCCAGTTTAGAAAAAGGATATCAGGGAACTGGAGAAAGTGCAGAGAAGGGCAACCAAACTGATAAGAGACTTGGAAGAGCTCTCTACAGGAAAAGAGAATTAATCTCCAAACATGGAAAGGTTTCTTCTAGTGGTCAACGGATATTGTTTTTTCATTGCCGATACCGATATTTTGGTCATCGCGTATCGGTATCGGCCGATATGGGCCGATATTTTTGTACATTTAAAAAACATTTTTTTTTTTTTTTTAACTTGACAGGTAAAAAACCCCAAATCCCTCCTCTGCACTTAAAAGCATTCAAAACGCCAAGTTTGGCTGTTTTGAATGCTGTCATTTTTTTTAATCTGGCGCCAGTACCCGGAAGCGATGTCATGACATCACTTCGGTGGGACAGGAGACCCGGGCGCGCCGCGGAAACTCCCCTCCCGCTCCATGTAATGACAGCCAAGCGGCTTCTTAGCCACATCGGTTGTCATTACAAGACAGCCGACCTTTGGCTATGGATGCCGGTACCGGGGTGATGCCTCTAGCTGCAATCATCACTCCGGTACAAGCACTTTCCGAAATATCGTCGGCAATATCTGTAACCTCCGGGGCCAATTTCGATATATCGGGAAAAGTGCATATCGCCCCTCGATATATCGGCTTTGCCGATAATCGGTCGATCCCTAGTTTCTTTACAGTAAGAGCTGCGCAAATATGGAACAGACTCGCTCAAGAGGAGGTTATAGCCAGCTCAGTAGATTGCTTTAAAAAGGCCTGGATTTTTTCCTAATTGTGCATAATGTAGCACCTTTGCCCTAAACAGGGTTGCTAATAAATTTAGCGGTGCTAGGTGGTAGCTAGCCTGGCTAATTTGTGGTCTTTGTGATCATTGGAGTTTCCTCCTAAGCCTGGTTTAGCTGTGGTTTCTCCCTATTGTCAATAGGTGGCACTGTTACCTTTGGCATTAGTGTGATGAATTTCAGTGAGTCTAGGTTATAAATATGTATACTTTTCTCAGCCAATCACACTGGTCACTGAGTATGCTGGAAGAAGGTATTTATTTGGAGGAAGTCAGGAGATCTTGGTTCTTTCCACCCAGACTGCTGCTTTAAATGTAAAGTTATGCACTTGGGGGCTAAGAATACTGTATGCATGCATTATACATACAAGGGGGAGTAGAACTGGGGGAATCCATAGCGGAGAAGGATCTGGGTGTTCTGGTAGATCCTAAGCTTAATAATAGCATGAAGTGCCAAGCTGCAGTTTCCAAAGCAAGCAAAGTCCTTTCTTGTATTAACAATACCCCTTAACCACTTGCCGACCGCCGCACGACTATCTACGTCGGCGGTCAGCCCCTCACAGGCAAAGTGACGTAGGGCTACATCACTAGCTTGTGAGGGTCTAGGGAGCGAGCGCGCGCCCCCGGAGGTGCGCTCCCACTCCCGAGTGGTCACGGACCCCCCCGCGCGTGTGACCGGTGGACCCGATGTCCGCCGGCCACTCTGCGATCGGCGGGGGAGAGGGAGAAAGTCAGGCAGCTTGTGTAAACAAGCTGCCTGTCATTCTCCTCGCTGTATGAGAGCTGATCATCTGGATCTACTATGTAGATCCGTTGATCACTCTGCATACAGCTGAAGCCCCAGCCAATCACAGTTAGAATCACGCCCCTAGGGACACACACAGCCCCTCCCTCTCAAATAAAGTTAACCCCTTCACTACCAGTGTATTTTTACAGTAACAGTGCATATATATAGCACTGATTACTGTAGAAATGTCACTGGTAACCCCAAAAGTGTCAAAAATGTCAGTCAAGGGTCCGATCTGTCCGCCGCAATGTCGCAGTACCGCAAAAAAAATCGCAGATCGCCGCCATTACGCGTTAAAAAAAAAAACAACAAAAATGACAAAAATCTTTCCCTTAGTTAGTAAACGCAATAACTTTTGCGCAAACCAATCAAAATACGGTTTTTGCGATTTTTTTTTACCAAACATAGGTAGCATAAAACAAATTGGCCGAAAATTTAAAAAAATTTTGATTTTTACATTTTTTTTTGGGGGAATTTCATATAAAAAAAAGGGAAAAATATTGCTATTTTTGCAAAATGGACGCTCTTTTTTTGTTTATAGCGCGTGATCAAAAAATCACACAGGTGATCAAATACCGCCAAAAGAAAGCTCTGTTTGTGGGAAAAAAAGGACGCCAAATTCGTTTAGGTACAGCCTCGCACGACCGCGCAATTCTCCGTTAAAGTCACGCAGTGCCGAATCGCAAAATACCCCCTGGTCAGGAAGGGGGTAAAATCTTCCGGGGCTTAAGTGGTTAAAGTGAAGTGTTTTGCCCATGTAGATAGCCATACATAGTTTTTCGTTTCAACGTTCATCAGAACATTCTTGCTTGCCATTACTGAGTCAACCAATTTCATTTGAAAACCCCTAAATAGACTCCCAGACATTATTAAACAGGTTTCATTACAATGTGTACAATTTTTCCAGAACAAAAACTATATTTCATTCTCTTAGGAAACATTTTCCATCCTGAATTTTCTTGTCACTTTAGTCAAAAACAAACATTGATTTGACCCCTCTAAACATTAGAGAATTGAATGAACATTCTGAAGACACAATTTTTCTAACAAATTTCATCCGGTGTATAGGCAGCTTTAGTTTGCTCTCCTGTTGCTCAATTCAACCACCAATATTGACAACAGATAACCTTGAATTATCCCCAAGTCACTCTAGTCAAAGCCAACACAGAGTTAGGGGCTCTTTTCCCATCCCCATGAGATAATACTAGTGCCTTGTGATTGGTTGCTAAGGTGCTCAGTGCTGCATCAGGGAAGGAAGGAACTTGAGTTTTACATGATCTCCTTATCCTTAGGTATGGCAGTCGAATAGAGCAATGGTGTAGTGTACGGAAGGTTTAATATTGAAAGCATGTGGCTCACTTACTTTCTCCAACAATGCAGAATTGGCTGCCTGAGTGACCAATCACCAGTCACCAGGGCTATCATATTTGGTTGGGGGAAGGAGCCCCTAGCCATCTGTAAGTGACAACAAAGGCACTTGGACCTTACACAAGGATTCTTCTCTTTAGTCCTAGTGGAGGGATTAGGAAAAAGAAAATATAGGTAAAAAACCCCATAAAACCTAATTTTGTTTTACAAAGAAAGTTATTCCATATTTTTGTTTTTTTATACAGCACAATAGCACAACGCAATGTATAAAGACTTAGTCAACGGAAGAGCAAGCCGGTCAAGTGCTCACGTAGAACAAGAAGAGGGAAGAGATCAGTACAATGGCCGCAACAAAAGTATATGGTACAACAAATCAGCAGATTTTCCAACAGTAAGCGCAAAGACAAGCTCATCAGTCTCCTCTTGAGCGGCATCTCGAGATAAATGGTAGAATTGGCCTCAATGGCACCAATTAAACTAGGAGGCACAAAAAGAAAAAAAAAAGGGGGGGAGGGGGAGCCAAGGAGGCTCGGAGGCAAAAAGAGAGCAAACATGATGGAGAGAGGAGAAGAAGAAGAGGGGGTGGGAAAAGAAGCAGAGGAGGGAGAAAGGAGGTGAGGGAGGGGCGATTCCTGCAGGGTTCAGCCATATGCGCATGAAACTGGGCTACAGAGGGGTCCATCAAGTCGAGAGCAGGTTCAAGCTATCGTTGTATGTGATCTATGGATCCGAAACCTTCACAAATTTGGCATGGATGTCATTCAAATTAGAGTGAGCTTCTCATGCACCATAGTCCCCATGAGCCATTGTTTGAATTCAGCAAAATCGAGGAACTGTTTCCGCTAAGCTTTGGCCATCATCTGAGGAACTGCTACAAAGACAAAGTCATGAAACATTATTTGTGTGCATACCTCCCAACTTCTGAAATAGGAAATAGGCACACTTTTGTATTCAATGAACACAACCCTGCCATGCCCCCAGTTATGCAGGTCATAATGAAACATAGGAAATGATTGAGTAAAATCACAAGGTCTTTTTACCACACATTTTCCTTCATACTGGCTGTTCAGAACAATAAATGTAAGAATTTAGAAAATGGATAAAAGGTTTAGTGCTGTAAAATATTTTATTAATCCAATAATAAATTTAATGAGGTCTATACCTCTAGACCAGTGGTCTCCAAACTGCAGCTCGGGGGCTGAATACAGCCCTTTGCTTGCCTTTATCTGGCCCTTGGGGCACTATTCCTCCTACTTACACCAACAATGGGGGCATAATTCTTTCCACTGACACCAACAATGGGGCACAGTTCTTCCCACTGATACCAATGATGGGCGCCCTTTCACCCACTGACACCAACGATGGGCGACTATTGCCCCCCACTGACACCAATGATGGGGCACTATTACTTCCACTGATACCAATGATGGGGCACTATTCCTTCCACTGACACCATGAATGGGGCACTATTCCCTCCACTGACAACAGTGATGGAGCACTATTCCTCCCACTGACACCAATGATGAGGCACTATTCCTTCCACTGATACCAATGATGGGGCACTATTCCCTACACTGACACCATGGATGGGGCACTATTCCTTCTACTGACAACAGTGATGGAGCACTATTCCTCCCACTGACACTAATGATGAGGCACTATTCCTTCCACTGACACCAATGATGGGGCACTATTACTTCCACTGATACCAATGAGGGTATCTAAAGTTGCACCACTAAAGCTGGTGCATTGTGCACTCCCACTGGCGCTGGGACATTTTCTACTCCTACTGTCCACAGTCCGGTCCCCCTAAAGTCTGAAGAACAGTAAACTGGCTCCCTGTTTAGAAAGTTTAGAGACCCATGCTCTAGACCAAAAAATAGGGACAAATGAAAAGGAAAGAGGGACAGACGGATTTCATTAAAATGAGGCACAGTACCTTAAAATAGGGGACAGGTGGGAGTAACTGTATGTTGTTGCTTTCTGTGGTAATATCCAATCTTTTTTGAACAAACAACCCAATCCACTCAAATCAGTGTGATCTGGATGATGTTTAGCTCTAGTGGTAGATGCATTTTCCAAGTGAGTTCATGTCAGTCCATACTTTATTTAGGGGCCTGGTAACCCAAGGCAAAAAAAAAAACAAAAGTCCAACATAAACGTGTTGCCCACGCAGGGGTTGCCATTTCTCAAAACAACAGTAACAAAAGAAATGGCAAGCCACCTGGTAACGCTTTGGCAGCACCACTGCTGCTAGTACACTGGCTTTTCCAGCTCACTTAGCCTTGCTTTGCAGTACCTCGCTGCACAGGCCTATTACTGTCCTCAAACAGGGTTCTCCAGCCCCCACTGGGTTCACTTGCTCTTTCAGAGACCTCTGTCCTTCTTCCCACCTTCCTAGACCTGCTACACGCCTCAGTTTTCTTGGCCCCCCAGACCCTCCCTTGATCTCCCAGGCACGTGTAACTGTCCCAGCTTTCCCAGTCCTTTAGCATGAAGTCCCCAACACAAGGGATGCAGTCTCTGATACACACAACTAGGTCTCCTTACAGGGGCCATTCCATAATTACAAGGGCTGTATGCACCTGGACATACACCCTGCTGGTTTTCCTCAATAACTGACACTGGGTTGGAGATTTCTTCCCTCCCAGGACACTTTGAAATCCTAAAACTGTGGAGCCCGATCTGGGAATACCAAAATCCGGACAAAACTGTAAAACCAATTTTCTCCACTCAAAATCAACACTCCACAGTCCTGTACCCAGTAAACATGCAAACCCTGTGTCCTTTTCCTGACCATTTCCACAGTGGCAAGGCCTCACAACAGGCAGAGTGAATTTGGTACCCGGTTCTCTAATAATGAATAATTGTATAATGCAAGTTTTCTTTATCAATGTGATGTAGCACCCTCCTAGATAGGTGCTAGAATAAAAGCATTGTTTTGCTGTTCTGTTTATCAGGGAGCATGATTGTTAGTTTTGCCTGTTGCATGTGTGATTCACTTGGTCTGAGGGAGTGCCCCCACTGTATCCAATAGGGGAGCCAGTTGGACAGTGGAGGAAACCCAGCCAGTGACACACAGGCTTTTGTGACAGTCCCAGTGGGAGGGTACAACCGCAGTGCATCCTGGGATTGATCTTAAAAACCAAGGGCACATGTGACAGGGCGTCTTTGGCAGGAAGCAGAGTCCCAGGAGGAGGGTGACGGCTGTCTCTCCTTCTGCAGGTTGAGGAAAGTTGTCACAGGCAGTCGGCCTAGTGAGCCATGTGTGGAGCTGAGCCTTGAAGGTCCTGGAGAAGCTGACGGTGGAGCTGCAGGCAGAGCTATCTGAGAAAAACAGTGTCCGTTAATACCAGGGGGCTTGCAAAGGGGTCTGCCCAGGAAGGGGGACCACTCCAGTGAGGTCAGTGGACGGAAGGTCAGCTCACACAGTCAGTGAGTAAAGGGGGTGCCAAGTAGAACCCTGAAGAGTAAATCTACCAAGTAGTTCGCCTGTTATATACTTCTGTCAGGATTATTGGGGGTAATTAAATAAAAGAAAAAAAATGGATTTAAAAAGCCACGTAGACTATAGAGATTGTGAACAGCACAGCTTCCATCTTGTTTTGGAGGTGAATGAAAGTTCATATATGTTCTTTTGCAAAATGTCTCTTACAAGAGAGTCTAGAATTTCAATAGAGAGCTTTGCATTTCTTTTAAATCATAAATAAGTGGTACATGGACATCTCATCAGATAAGAGTCAATTAGCGAGACACCATACTAGTCACTGATGTCCAGACGTTAGTCTATCTGTAATTAACAATGGACAATAGTGTATTCATCAGACATTTAAACTATATGAGTTTTAAAGATACCTGATATTGTGTGTAAGCTGTATATCAACAATTAAGTCGTATTCTATTATTGATATAGTGGAATCTAGGTGATATAAATCCTACAATTCTAGACGCAATGTCTGACAGTAGTGCCAGAATTCAAATAATTAATGGACTTTCACTAGCAAAGAGGCCAGACAGGTCAAAGGTTATCTTTAATAGTGGTCTAATTATTTTATATGCTGAATCTAATAAGCAATACAATACTGCCCGCTTTGGAGATGCTACTAAATGCAGTCTTGGGGTAACTCAGTATTTTCCAAAATAAATATATATATTGTATTAAATATATAATATTATTGAAATGGCCTTACCAGATTCAATAATTGCCAAGATGAGTGATGGAGATATAGATGGACATTTATGTATGTACTGAGATTATAGACAAGTTTATATGTGGTGTTTTATGATTACTCTTAAATATAAAGAAATTATCCTTTAATTTTAATTATCCAAAATATTGGGTTATTAGGAGAGGTGTACCAATGACCTCACCAGTTAATGTATAACATATCCCAAAACCAACAACATACACACTACTCACATCCATCTATATACTCATCTATACATACGCCATCTTGCTCTATCATTTATCTGAAACTTTGAGGGACGCCAAACGAAACTCCTCCCTAACTGGCCACCATCTTGGGAAGGCATCCATTTTAGGACTCTGGTAATGACCATTTGAAGCTAGCAGCCATCTTAAGTGTGGTAATATACCTTGCTGTTTATTTGATTCTATTCAATATTGTTTATTTCCTTCCTTATATGTTTTATATTGCATATTTAAGGGTAATAAGATTACAATCCCAGCCGTATAACCCATAGTAATTTTTCTCTAAAAAGCTGATTTTTGTTTTTATACATTTTTATTAATATCAGATTTAGCGCATTATTGGCGATTTTAGTCTCCCGTTTTGCATAGCTTATTCTCGCTCCATCTGCAGTGGAGTGACTGACGGCTGCGCGATACGCAGACAATTGTGGTCTGATTATATAGAACACTTACCCATGGTGATCTACTAGTTGAAGAAATCGCTAAAATGACAATGAAAGGAGAAGTTATCATTATGGGAGATTTCAATCTTCCAGATATAAACTGGAAAACCAAAATAGCAAGTTCTACCAGGAGTACAGATATTCTAAATTCCCTACTGGGGTTGTCTCTGCAACAAGTGGTTGAGGAGCCATCCCGGAGGGAGGCCATTTTGGATCTGGTATTCACAAATGGGGATTCGGTATATGATGTCATTGTAGGCGAAACCTTGGGATCCAGTGATCACCAGTCAGTGTGGTTTAATATAAGAACTGTGAAAGAGTCACACCACACAAAAACAAAAGTTTTAGATTTTAGAAAAACAGACTTTTCAAAAATGAAATTCGTCATAAATGAGTCCTTATCAGACTGGAACGGATTACATGGAGTCCAGGAGAAATGGGACTACTTAAAAGGTGCATTATTGAAGGCAACAGAAAATTGCATTAGACTTGTCAGTAAAAGCAAAAAAAGGAAGAGACCACTGTGGTACTCAGCAGAAGTGGCCCAAATCATTAAAAATAAAAAGCTAGCATTTTGTAATTATAAAAAAACCCAGAGCAATGAAGATAAGGAAATCTACAAGATTAGGCAGAAAGAGGCCAAGCAAGTTATAAGAACTTCTAAAGCGCAGGCAGAAGAAAAACTAGCTCAGTCTATGAAAAAGGGGGATAAGACATTCTTCAGATATATAAATGAAAAAAGGAAATTAAAACAAGGAATAACTAAATTAAAAACAAAGGACGGAAGGTATGTAGAAGAGAATAAAGGGCTAGCTGACTGCCTTAATAAATACTTCTGTTCAGTTTTTACAGAAGAAAAAGAAGGAGAAGGACCTCCACTTGAAAGGATGACTAATGAATCGTTTGATGCATGTGTCTTTACAGAGGAAGACGTTCTAAGATTGCTGTCTAAAGTGAAGACAAATAAGTCACAGGGTCCTGATGAGATACACCCAAAATTATTAAAAGAGCTTAGTGGTGAGCTGGCAAAACCATTAACAGATTTATTTAACCAATCATTAGCAACAGGAGTCGTCCCGGAAGATTGGAAATTGGCAAATGTCGTGCCCATTCACAAGAAAGGTAGTAGGGAGGAATCGAGCAACTATAGACCAGTGAGTCTGACATCAATAGTAGGCAAATTAATGGAAACCCTATTAAAGGATAGGATTGTGGAACATCTTAAATCCCATGGATTGCAAGATGAAAAACAACATGGGTTTACTTCAGGGAGATCATGTCAAACAAATATTATAGACTTTTTTGACTGGGTGACTAAAATAATAGACGGTGGAGGTGCAGTAGACATTGCATATCTAGATTTTAGTAAGGCTTTTGACACTGTCCCACATAGAAGACTTATCAATAAACTGCAGTCATTGAGCATGGACTCCCATATTGTTGAGTGGATTAGGCAGTGGCTGAGTGACAGACAACAGAGGGTTGTAGTCAATGGAGAACATTCAGAACAAGGTCATGTTACCAGTGGGGTACCTCAGGGATCTGTACTGGGACCAATTTTGTTTAATATCTTCATAAGTGATATTGCAAAAGGCCTCGATGGTAAGGTTTGTCTTTTTGCTGATGACACAAAGATATGTAACAGGGTTGATGTTCCTGGAGGGAAACGCCAAATGGAAAAGGATTTAGGAAAACTAGAAGAATGGTCAGAACTCTGGCAACTGAAATTTAATGTGGATAAGTGCAAGATAATGCACCTGGGACGTAAAAACCCAAGGGCAGAATATAGAATATTTGACACAGTCCTGACCTCAGTATCTGAGGAAAGGGATTTAGGAGTAATTATTTCAGAAGACTTAAAGGTGGGAAGACAATGTAATAGAGCAGCACAAAATGCCAGCAGAATGCTTGGATGTATAGGGAGAGGTATAAGCAGTAGAAAGAGAGAAGTGCTTATGCCGCTGTACAGAACACTGGTGAGACCTCACTTGGAGTATTGTGCGCAGTACTGGAGGCCATATCTCCAGAAGGATATAGATACTCTAGAGAGAGTTCAGAGAAGAGCTACTAAACTAGTACATGGATTGCAGGAAAAAACTTACCAGGAAAGGTTAAAGGACCTTAACATGTATAGCTTGGAAGAAAGAAGAGACAGAGGGGATATGATAGAAACTTTTAAATACATAAAGGGAATCAACTCGGTAAAGGAGGAGAGCATATTTAAAAGAAGAAAAACTACCACAAGAGGACACAGTTTTAAATTAGAGGGGCAAAGGTTTAAAAGTAATATGAGGAAGTATTACTTTACTGAGAGAGTAGTGGATGCATGGAATAACCTTCCTGCAGAAGTGGTAGCTGCAAATACAGTGAAGGAGTTTAAGCATGCATGGGATAGGCATAAGGCTATCCTTCATATAAGATAGGGCCAGGGACTATTCATAGGATTCAGATATATTGGGCAGACTAGATGGGCCAAATGGTTCTTATCTGCCGACACATTCTATGTTTCTATGTTTCTATGTTTATGCTATACCTGAGGAAAGATAATCTTGCTTTATTTTTACTTTCATTATTGAGCTACATATCACATTGCATTTATCATTTTAAGTAAGGTTATCTTTTTATGTCATTTCCACTTTCCAGTTTGATCATTTATTGTGAATACATGTCTTGTGAATAAATATTCTTATATATATTCCTTACTGTAGATTGTTTTCACTAAGATTGGTATATGTTTTTAAAAGGAAATTAATCAATTAAAAATAATTAGTTACATATTGATTTGTGGAAATAAGTTGAGATTCTCCTACCTTACAGATCTTTGCTTATTGACATAAATAGACACTGTTATATTCAGAGCAGTATAAATATTCTGAGACTTCACTTCAGTGGCTAAGTAAAGCAGCGGCCTTGCCGCATTCAACATAGCTAGAAGTCCTCAAGTTTGTGTATAGTTTACCAATTTGGAGTATCCCACTCATCCCTTCTCCAATCTCATCATAAAATAAAAACAACAAAAACCAAATCCCTTGGACTGTTTACTGACTGAGCCAAGAATCTAAAATATTAAGAATTCACAAGTTGTTGCTATGGGTAACCAATGGGAATCCACTTTCAGCAGCTCCCAAGGGAGTAGTGCTACCGTTATAATATTTATTTCTTCATTTATTTCAAATAAATTATTCAGTAATCATGAAGCACTTTACTCTAGTAGAATGTAAAAAACCTTAATAATAATACAGTATATCTAATATTTCAAGCATTAATTTATTAGTATATTAGGACATATTTTTACTAAGACAAGGGTACTTGAAGTGAGATTCCATTATCTATTATTTAGAGGCATACAAATGGATAGGGTAATGATTTTCTTATAAATATGAGAATATTTAGAGAAATAGATTTTTCCAACTGCAGAGGAGCAAGAATGGATACTGCTGTCCAGATACAGGTAAACCATTTAATTATTGGAAAAACAGCTATAATAGTTTATGTAGCATCTGTCTCATTCCACCACATATCTCAAAAATAAGAGGATTATTCCTCATTTTAGGATAGTGGGTACAGCTATGCCAATCATTTATTTGTTCCCCAAACAGCCAAATGATCGACAGAAGCATTGAGGTATGGTGCAAATATTAGTATTATAGAGCTATTTGTTCAAAACTACGTATAGCTGTTTTAGGCTTTTTAGCCGTTATCAGTGCAATTAAGTCGTTATCAGTGCAATTAGAGTAAATAACCAAACCGGTTATAGTGAGAAGGGACTAATGGAATCAAAGAGCCCTCCAACCAGTGCATAGGCATTTTAAATCCTTCCCACCATAGTCTGTATAGCATTTATTTTTTAGTTTCGGATAGAGTGTGAAAGAGTTAGACCCTCTGCTGTGTTTTTATTGACATTTGCTTCACCACTGGGGAGATTCCACCCCCTATCTGCCTTGGTGATCATTGTTAGATTCCACCCCCTATCTGCCTTGGTGATCATTGTTACTGAGACAGAAAATAAGGGAATATCCAAACTTTTAGAGTTGTCATGAGAGCAACAGTTATAGGGACATTTTCCACTGAGGACACGTGTTTCTGTGGCAACTGTCTAAGATGTCTATAGGGGTATACAAAAGACGAGAACATCCACCAAAAAGTTTATTAAACACAATACAAAAGTGGATAGCCAATGCTTTTTGTTGGCTTAAATCCCCCACTTCCTCTGGGCTTTATTTAGAGCATGGGTCTTCCAACTATGGCCCTCCAATTGTTCAGGAACTACAATTCCCATCATGCCTAGTCATGTCTGTGAATGTCAGACTTTTACAATGCCTCATGGGATGTGTAGCTCTGCAACAGCTGGAGGGCCATAGTTTGAGAATCCCTGATTTAGAGAATAGTTCAGGGATATACTGGACACAAAAAAGTGGAGTGACTGGGATAATCCATTCTGTAAACAGAGATAAAGGACAGACTTATGCTTACATGATACAGACTAGAGACCAGGGAAGCAGCCACACATTAACTCTACTGAGAGTAATAAATAAACCTTATACCTCATGTATTTAATTGTGCAGTCCTCGTAATTTGTATACCCTACAACACACAGTTTTTAAGAACTGGTGCCAAAAACTGAACTGCAAATTCCAGATGAGGTCTTACTAATAATTTGTACAGGAGAAAAATGATATCTCTCTCTGGAGTCCATGCCTCTGTTAATACAAGAAAGGACTTTGCTTGCCTTGGAAACCACAGCTTGGCATTGCATGCTATTATTAAGCTTATGATCTACCAGAACACCCAGATCTTTCTCCGCTATGGATTCCCCCAGTTCTACTCCCTCTAGTATGTATGATGCATGCATATTCTAAGCACCCAAGTGCATAACTTTACATTTATCAACATTAAACCTCATTTGCCACATAGTTGCCCAATGAAACAGTGCATTGAGATCAGCTTGTAGGTTGGAGACATCCTGTAAAGAAGTTATTCCACTGCAAAGCTTTCTTGAGACAAGCAGCAGTAAGAGGAAGGGAGAGGCTGACCCCCCCCCCCCCCCAGAATTCTTCTTGTCACTGTACATATTAGGAAAGTGTTCAGAGCTAAGACAAGCTGCCATTATAAAGCATCCATCTCCTTACTAGCTGTTGTCATATCCACTACGGCAGGAACAGAGAAGGTGCTGTTTGGACCACTTATAAGCTAGGTTTATAAAGTTTCTAGCAGCATGGGACAAAGTAATACATGCACTTTGTACCATGGGGACAGAACAGGAAAAAAATAATGATAGTTCTTTAGATTAAAAAAAGGAAGGTTCAATTTATTTTATCCAGGTTCTGTTTTTATTAGTCCCTTGTATGTTAAAGAGGATAGCTCAATTAAACCCTTTTGATTACTTTAAGGTTTCAAGAACAGAGAAAGAGATACTTTCTGAAAACTTATGCTTCTACTTCTGGGACTTAAGAAATCAGAATACCACAAACAAGTTTAATTACTTATCAACAGAAACCAGCCATCTAGTCATAGCGCTGGCGGCTATTACCTGTGTGCTTGGGGTTTTGATGAACGCTGTAGTCATCTACATCACAGGATTCAAAATGAAGGAACAAAAGTCAAGACTCTGGTTCCTGAACTTGGCGGTGTCAGATATTTTATTTCTGCTGATAACTCCTCTTCGAGTAATTATAATACTGGGACAGTACTGGTCATTTGGATCTATTGCATGTAAGCTAAGTCATTTTGCATTTGTATGTAATATGTACTCTAGTTCTTTCCTTATCACAGCTTTATCTATTGATCGTGTCTTGTCAGTGGCCAAACCATTGTGGCACCATAAGGTCTTCTCCCAGCGCATTTGCCTCTTTATCTGTACTGCAATATTGGTGGTGGTATTGCCTCTTGGCACACCAGCCATATATTATAATGATGCAGTCAAAGATGGACTAAAAACTCATTGTGCATTTTATCCTTTTCGCTACAATAATACTAGAAATGATAGCTTAGGTCAAAAAATATATTTTCTAAGTTTTGTTATAAAGGCCATGGAAATGACTAGCCAAGGAAATGACACATGGGAGCCACCAGGATTTGTGAAGTTTCCATATCACAGACAAGGATGTAAAGACAGTATGTGTTGTGCTGATGACACTACCCTAGCCTTATATAAAGAAGGACACCAATATTTGAAAATATTTTATATTCCCCTAATAGTTATTGGATATTTGATACCGCTTTGTGTCATAATCTTTTCCAATTTAATTATTGTTCTGCAAGTAAAAAAATCGCAACATGTAAATTCCAAAAAATTATATAGGTATTTTGCTATACTCGTTGGGGTTTTCGTGCTAACTAAAACTCCATTTGCTGTCGCTAATATTGTTTACCTGGAAGAATTCCGAAAAATGAATTTCTCACATATGATATGGATGCGTGGCTTAATGGTCATTTTGTTTGTAATAGCAAATCTATGTAGTTGCCTTAATCCAGTATTGTATGTGCTAGTAGGTAGTAAAGCCAGGGCTACATTAACTAATTCTATGTTCAGCATAAAGAGCACACTTTTACCACGTTTTCAGAACATCAGAATAAAATGTAAATCCTCTCAATAGCATATAAAATGCTTAACCCTATTTCTATGATCATTCATTTTAAAACAACAGATGGGTGGACCGTTTTTTTACCCAGTGCCAATTATAAACAGCACTGTATAAATTAGGGATATGTGACTGTCTTACCCACTAATTACTGAGTACAAAAACATTCTTTGGCCAATCACGGTGATCCCATGCAATTATTTACATGTTTGGTCTCTCCCTTTACCCCTACAGCAGAGGAAGCAGAGAGATCATAGCAATTTGTGATTATAGAAAAGAATGAACGGATTGGCAGCTGCAGATCCATTCATTCATTTTTTCGCTGATACTGAGATTGTTTTTCACCACCCCTCCTCTCCTACAAATCTAATCTAAAGGTTTACTCTGTATATGTAATAAAATATATAAAAATATCTGCGCTGAACAGGTGAAAAAAAACCCTTATAAGAACCTTGAAAGTTCAAAGAAAAGGGGGTTCAAGCAGCCAGCTAAAAATGCATAGACAAAAGCATAAATAAAGTAAAAAAGTTCATAAGCAATTCTTGATAGAAGGAATCATCCAGTGCTGGGACAAGGTAACCCAGCGCCCAGGGCAAAGATACCAAACTGCGCCCCCCCTTCCCTTAGGGTTGGGTTCAAGGCGCGCCCATCCCTGCAATAAACCACTGCGCCCTTTTCCCGGCCCTGGAATCATCCACCACCTTCAGTGTATCTGATAGCACACACCACCAACCTGGGATCTCTCAATCTCCTTACCAAAACGAAGATGACAAAAAGCACGTAGCAAGTGTAGGCAGAGGATCAACGGGATGGAAACTCAGTCCCAAATACAGTTTAGACCAATCCACAGGGATGATGTATTCCGATATAAGTCTCCAGCTTGCAACTCAGATGTAAACCAAGAAGAACAGAGGAGATTTCGTAGTGCAGTATGTTCAATAACTTTTAAAATTTATTTGCAAACATACTTCCAAAAAGCAGGTAAAATCAAGCAGTAAAACATTTCAAAAGTACCGGGTCATTCAGCATGTGCGTGTCAGCGTGCCCACTGAAGCGTTTCGGCCAATCAGAGGAAGCTTTGTATTCATTGATAGAATACACGGCTTTCAGTAAATGGCTAAGCGCCGCTGTGATAGACTCTACTGTGTTCCGGATATGAGACAGAAAGGTCTCGGCTCAAACCTGGAACACAGTGCAGTATGCTGTATGTAGCTGCAGCTACGTACAGTTTATGCTGCACATCCTGCGACCTCACTAGTTAGTAAGGGACATAGTTTGTTTGAGCCAAGCTGGCCCTGTCATTAGTACAGTGTCAGTGTTCAGTTTTTATCACTGATCACTGTATTAGTATCACTAGCAAAGTCAGTGTCAGTTAGTGATCCTCCCAAATAGTGTCTGTTAGTGCCAGATTGCCCTACACCCTATCACAGTTCCACTATAAGTTGCTGATCACTGCCATTACAGTATAGCGTCTATAGCTTTGTAAATTCCAATATATATACCATAGTTTGTAGAGGCTATAACTTTCACACAAACCAATTATTACTAGGATCTTTTCTTACGAAAGACATTTAGCAGAACACATTTTGGCCTAAATTTATAAGAAATTCGATTTTTAAAAATACATTTGTATTGGATATGTTTTATAACAAAAAAGTAGAAAATGTAGGGTTTTTTTTTTTCAAAAATGTCAGTCTTTTTTAATTTATATAATAAAAACCCAGCAGTGAATAAATATGACCAAAAGAAAGCTCTATGTGTGTGAAAAAATTATATAAATTTAATTTGCGTACAGCAGTGCATGACCGAGCCATTGTCAGTTAAAGAAGCAAAAAGCAAAAAATGCTCTGGTCATGAAGGGGGTAGAACCTTCAGCAGGTCAAGTGGTTAAGGGACAGTTTTTTTGTTTATATGTATGTTTACATTAGCATTTACCAATCCAAGTTTAACTGTTCTTTTATATTTATTAATGGAATGCACTGTCAAATGTCTTTTTTAAAGGCTTTTATTGCCATATAAATCTATACACATAATAAGTCAGTACAGAATAATGATACACGGATTGCCATCTCACATTAACATAGTTGGTATACATAGTATTGAGCGATCACTATAGTTAGCTCATGTGCAGTATAATAGATATAGCTGTATCTACCTAACCCTCATTCACCGTGCTTTGAATGGTACCAGTGTGTTCAATTTTCTGTTGTACTATGTCAATATACTTTGCCTATATTGTTATTTTCTTCTCTAATAAATGCTGTATAGAAAGTCTCAAAGTCTGAGCTGTGTTAATTATTACCATCTCCCACCTCAATTTGGGCATTTATTGTGTTATGTGTCTCAACCCAACAAAACCATATTTTTTCAACGTTTGCCGTTGTTTAATATGTTCTAAATACACTACAACTTTTCATCAGTGTTCTTTGTTGCAAGAATTTGATCCCATTTAGTTTCATGCAGTATAGAGCCAAGCTCTAAGAGTAAAGAGTTCACTCTTTTGAAACTTAGTGGTCTTGTTCAGGGTTGGGACAAGGGGGGATTGGAGGTGGGACAGAAGGGGCTAATGCTAGAGTGGATCGCGGTAAAGCGTGTGCCTTCCGGTTTGCATTCCACTCGGCCCCCTCGTGACCTCACTACCTGCATTCCATCTTACTCGTTTCGTAAGCACGCTGACGTCTTCAGAGATTCATTTATTGGACATTTTTGTTATTTCTGCCAACATAGTTTTTTGCATATTCACTTTTATGCACAAGCACTTTGGTATATTCTGATTGCACTATTGCACTTGATATTTTTATGAGAAAATATTTTTGACATCAATTAAATGACATACCTCATTTAAAGTCCCACAAATTTTGTTCTTCCACTTGATATTTTGATATTACACTATTAATAGTTCTTCTGCATATTCACTCTATAAGCATCAAGCACTATAGTAATGCCTCTTGTTATCTCATGATAACAGTTGGATATAGTGTGTTGAGGAATTTATGTAGATGTTTAATCTCCTAGTTAAAGGGTCAAAGGAACCAGAATCTAGGTTTGTCAGTAGGGCAGAGGTCTACAGAGTGGGTGGCAAAGAACAGATAAAAACCCGTCTTTACCAGTGGCTCCTATGGGGAGTAGCGCTGAACTAAAATAAAACAAGAAGAAGCATAACTATAACCAAGAAATCATTATAAAATCATGGGCCATTAAAACTGGCAAGAATTCAATATTCCGGTTCTAGTAATCTAAATGTTATATGATGGTATCAATTTAGATTATAAAACAAACAAAGTCTGATGCTAAAAGAACCAAGGTGAAACTTCTTCCATGGTGGCAACCGGTGATGTGCTGGGGTCCATAATGCAGCTATGTGGGGGTGGGGGGAATAAGCACCAGGATCAGTGCTAAAAACAAGCAGAGTGCAAAAGACAACTAAAAAGCGCTAAATAGGACCATTGGTGTAAAGTGTAGATGGCAAGTACATCCACTGAAGAGTGATCCAGTGACACCAGTAAATATGATAAAAGCAAAAATAGGTTTATTAAAACTAGTTCAAATGGCAAGCAATAGATGAAAAGCAGCCATGGTTGGCAATCACTAAACTAAAATTGTTTAGTGATTGCCAACTATGGTTGCTTTTTAGCTATTACTATGGCTATTGCCATTTGAACTAGTTTTAATAAACCTTTTTTTGCTTTTATCATACTTACAGGTGTCACTGGATCACTCTTCAGTGGATGTACTTGCCATGGCATCTGCACTTTACTCCAACGGTCCTGTTTAGCGCTTTTTAGTGGTCTTTTGCGCTTTGTTTATTAATTTGGATTGCTTCCTTTAGACCGGAAGTTGATGAGGAATTATGGTAAAGATCTAATACATTTCTTTCCCACACAACCATTTAACCACTTAAGCCCCGGAAGATTTTACCCCCTTCCTGACCAGGGCATATTTTGCGATTTGGCACTGCGTGACTTTAACGGACAATTGCGGAGTCGTGCGACGCTGTACCTAAACTAATTTGATGACCTTTTTTTCCACAAACAGAGCTTTCTTTTGGTGGTATTTGATCACCTGTGCGATTTTTTGATCATGCACTATAAACAAAAAAAGAGCGTAAATTTTGCAAAAATAACAATATTTTTCACATTTTTTTATATGAAATTCCCCCCCCCCCAAAAAATGTAAAAATCAACATTTTTTAACATTTTCGGCCAATTTGTTTTATGCTACATATGTTTGGTAAAAAAAATCGCAAAAAGCGTATTTTGATTGGTTTGTGCAAAAGTTATCGCGTTTACTAACAAAGGGAATGATTTTTGTCATTTTTGTTGTTTTTTTTTTAACGCATAATGGCGGCGATCTGCAATTTTTTTTGCGGGACTGCGACATTGCGGCGGACAGATCAGACCCTTGACTGACTTTTTTGACACTTTTGGGGTTACCAGTGACATTTCTACAGTAATCAGTGCTATACATATGCACTGTTACTGTAAAATTACACTGGCAGTGAAGGGGTTAACTTTTTTTGAGAGGGAGGGGTGGTGTGTGTCCCTATGGGCGGGATTCTAACTGTGATTGGCTGTGGCTTGAGCTGTAGGAACAATGATCAATGGTCCTACATAGTAGAACCATATGATCACTGTTTCTACACAGGGGAGAATGACAGGTGGCTTGTTTACACTAGCCGCCTGCCTTTCTCCCTCTGCAGCGACGATCGCCGAGTGACCGGCGGACATCGGGTCCGCCGGTCACACGCGCGGGGGGGGGGGGTCCGTGACCGCGTGGGAGCGTGCCTCCGGCGGTGCGCGCTCGCTCCCCAGAGCCTCACAGGCTAGTGACTTTTATATACGTCACTTTGCCTGTGAGGGGCTGACCGCCGCAGTATATTTACTTGCGGCGGTCGGCAAGTGGTTAAATCTCTCAGCAGGGGAAAAACTTGCTGGAATCGCCTCAATGACCCAAGCTCTGAGATCCTCTGTGTATTTTCAATGCTGTTGTAGAAATTTTATTAGGACTAGTGTGGACATTTTTCAGGATGTGTTTTATTCAGCTTGTCATTATGGCTCCTGTTGTCGCTTTGCTTCCAATATGCTCATTTGAGCGTGTGCGGGCGAACTGGCATGAGGAAAGACTACTGGTGGTGAAAACCTTCCCTTAGATGTGTAGAAGCATTTGCTCTACATAGACATATCCGCCTGTGAACACCCCATGCACTATGCGCGGGTCTGTTTGCCGGTAGAGATCTATGTGTATTACGGTGTGAAATTCAAGGTTAAAGCAGCAAGGATATGACCACCAGTGGGGGGGCCCCTGTGTAATGTGCAGATTTGGTTCGCTCGGCGGGTATATGTTTGCTCTGTGAAGTCAATATAGTTTTAATATCTACCTGCCTTTATGAAGGGATACATGCTCATGTCTTTCTACTGTGCCTGATCACCATAGTGGAAAAAGCATGACTCTTTCCCTGCAGCTAGCCTCACGTCTATGGGAATAGTAGTATAATCCTATTAGGCATTGTTCTCTGAGCCTTGCTGAGTGGGATTCACGCCAGTAGTAGTGGCGGGAATGCCTGCACGAGTTTTATCAGAGCAGCGTTCACGGTTCTATGCGCTGGTTTTATTGTGTAGTGTTAGGCGCAAATTCCGCACGTGGGTTTCATTGTTAACTACAGTGTGCGAATTTCCATACACCAATGGGGGGAAGCCGTGCACGCTGTTCTGCTCATTCACGATCGCGTACTCCCCCTTTCTATTGTATATTTGAATGTTTACAGGTGTGTCATTGGCTGATTCTATGTGAGTAACTTATGTCATGTGACTGTACATTTGGAACTGATTGGCTGATGTATAGCCATCACTTCCTGCTGTTATTCCTGTGTTGTCCCATAAATAAACAGAGCTCAATGGTTTTAGGCAGGACATTCTGTCGAGCATCCAATATGATAACAGCCTGTGTGTCTGTATTACTGGGTACTGCTGATCACGCTCCATTACCTTTTACAAAAGAGCTGAGAACTGTGCATTTTAGCACAACAGGAATAATTGCCCTTGACATATAATAATATCCAAAAGTGCACTTATTAGCGCAATGGAGTTACTTGCGCATCAAGCGTACAATGAGATCCAAGACAATGCTTTTCCACAAAATGTCTGAGTACGCTATGTTCTATGTTGTCCTGCACAGTAAATCTGCGGTGTTCACCAAATCGTGCACGTAATGTTCTGGTAGTGTGACCCATATACAGCAAGCCGCAGGGGCATTGTAGACAATATACCACAAATTCTGTCAAGCAGTTATGGAACCTGGAGAGTTATATGTTTTCGTACCATGGGAGAAAGTTTTCTTTCCATGTTGTACAAATGCATAAATAAAAGACATTCAATCTTTTTGCACTGAAACATACCCACTGTATTATTAAAAAAGAACCCCTCTCCTTTAATGGTATGTTTGTGTCTGGTATTTAGTTAAATAGGGGGAATTCTGCTGTTGGGGGCTCTGTATGCGAACCTAGGAGTTTTTGGCAACTGAAATTTGCCAACATTTCCCACAAAATTCCAGAGATGCCTTCTAGTGTTGTGCATCCAGCAAGCCAATTAGGCGTGGCACATTAATTTAAAATGGGCATAGCTATAAAGGCTAATCCTTAGCCTATTGTACAACTAAATTCTAAAACACTGTGTGTGCAGAAAGATGCATCATAATAAGGACAGAAAGAAATCTAAGAAGATATTGTTCATTAGTAGAAATTATTTATGTTTGCCCCAAGATCCCTATGTTTGCCCCAAGATCCCTGTTGTAGCAAATGTAACCAACCCCAAGGGAACCTGATACATCTTCTGTGGTGCTGCCCCAAACTCAAACTATATTTGTCAGAGGTTATTACAACTCTCAATACTGTAATGGGGTCCTCACTTAGTGTTGATCCCTAGTATCATGGAAAACTTCGACTTCTAAATAACAATAGCCTTCAGAGAAGATTCCTCCATCTGTGGATAGGGGAGTCGAGTGATTTTCCTCTTTCAGGGCTGATCAAGAGAAATTTTCATGTGTATGGCTAGCCTTAGTCTGTACAATCTATTTAAAGTATGGCAATCCAACAATACAGTGATAAAAAACACACACTTCAGACACATTTGGCATTAAATATCTAGAAAACATAATTTGACAATGACAATTCTGCCGAGTACTGCAACATCTGTTGTGATTGCTGATGGGTTGTAGGTTTTTGTAGGTGGTAAAAAAACCTGTGTAATAAAATTGTTTAGGAAGAATTACACCGTGGAAAATTCAGAATCATGTAGAGCAAAGCTGGAAATCTTTTGCATGTACTTTATGTAGTGGAGGATCTTACACTGACTACCAATGTAATGGGGAATTTACACTGACCACCAATGTAACAGGATTTTTCACCAACCACCAGTATAAAGGGGGGTTTCTACCCTGTAAGGAGGAATTTACACTGGCAAACAACTTAAGGGGGGATTTCTACATTGACTACCAACGTAAGGGGAAATTTACAATGACCACCAATGCAAGGGGGAATTTACACTGACAACCAATGTAAGGCAGGATTTCTACACTGACCCCCGTTGTAACAGGGACACAGACCCCAACCCTTGCCTGCTTTTTTGCTAATCTCTGAAACCTTATTTATCCCCTCTCAGTACACCTTTGCATCCTAAATCCCCCTACTAACCTCTGTACCCTAGCTCCCCACTCTGCTAACCTCTGTATGCCAAACCTCTCCTCTACTAACCTCTGCTCCACAAACCCCACCCTTGCTAACCTCTGCACTCCATAGTCCTCTCTGTTCAACTCTGTACCCCAAACCTACCCCTACAGTTGGTTTAAAATGGTTGTTAGAAATTATAATATCTCAGCTCCAGCTCAATTTAAAATCTAAAAAGACTAATGACTCGGAAACCACTACATATGTGAAGGAATGCCCTAGATCATTTTCTTTACAATGCTTGATAAATTGTATGACTGAGGAAGGAGGACCATCCCAAATGATCACTATGTCATCTATATAACAGCCAATACAAACAAATAAAAAATAAAGTAAAAATTGGTTTTTGTTCCAAATACTGTGGGACAGCCAATACTCCATTGTGAGGTTGGCATAGCTTAGTGTGAAATGTGTGCCCATACCTGTGCCCTTTACTTTATATTAGTATATTTTCAGTTTTTTTTTAAAGTTTATGATTGCTGGTATTTGTAGTTTTTAATTTTTTTAAAATATTTACTGTATATATGTTGCCACAGTCTATTCAAATTATACATTCACAACCCAATTTTCTGCCTTTGTTTACAGTAGGGTATACATAGTTTTAAGTATAGAGCTGCCATTAGACTTGAGAAAGTGGCTGTGTGCCCGAAAATGTTGTCTGCCGCCCCTCCTGCTATTCCACTGACAGCTGTGAGTTTCTCAAGTGCTTCAGCTCAGTCTGTATGCCGTGAGGCTCTCCTCTCTTGTCATATCAGAGGGAGCTTGGACTGCATAGACGGCTTGCTGTTTCACTCGATCTGCGGAATGTGCTTTGTTACAAACAGCTACATGCCACACCATCTGTTTCCACATGTAAGTGGCTGCATTGTTTTATTTCTCTTTTAAATTTCCTTTCTACTGATGCATCTCTGCTCCCTATTCTTCTAACTACATATTGCCTGTGCTTGTGGGATCTTCCTTGATCACCTATTAGGAGCAGCAGGATGCATTTAACCCCTTGAACGCAAGACACCAGCACTATCCTTATTGAAAACTGATCTAACTCTATATTTTTTGGACTTTTTTTGCACTGAATATTACTTTTGGACTTATCATTGCATCTTCACACAGACTGTATGACTGTTTTTTTTTTATAGTCTTGCCATGCTCTATTGATGACCTACAAATTGTATTTAGGCGCACCACAAGTTTTGCCTTTGCTTTATAGTAAGCTGTGACCTTTGAAAAGTGCCCTTTGAAAAAATAGCTAAATGTGGATATATAGTCCCTGTGTCCCAGGCAAACTGTTTTTTGCCACCCCCCCTCCTCCTATAACAGTCAATTAACCTTAGTATAAAACCAAAAACACCAGACAAAACAGCCAAACAAGGCATACTGGGCTGAAAATGAGAGTTTGCAAACTATGGATCAGTTCCCATGGAGGAAAGTAAGGAAGATTGTCAACTTGCTCCTTTGATTTGCTATGTTGCCTATGATTGGGAGTTATGTGTTGCTGCCTCTAATGTAATTTGTTTAGCTAAAATTTGTATTTATTCTTCAGTTTTTCACATTAAAGACCAAAATTACATTTATATACTTTTTTTTTTTTAACTGCAATATTTTATATGGATTTTTTTCAAAATATTTATAATAGTTGCCTTAACAGTTCTACAGAATTTGTTTCTTCATTTCCAGTATTACATCATAATCCCAATGTCGACTTTAATCAGTCGGTCTTGGGTACAGGTATATCCCCATGCCCCATGCATTAAGATTACTGTGCATCATATACGTAAGTTGTTTCTCCTTATAGAAGATCATGCTAATGCTGCCAATAATCAGTGATGGGACTTTTTTTCCCTAAAACAATATTTAGAACTTAATACTACACCTCCAGATCTGAGAATCACTAAACACTGTGATTAAGAGCCAGTTCACATTACTGCGACCAGAAATTCGCCCAATGAAGGAGCGACTTTTTAGCGTGACTTTGAAGAGACTTGTTTAGAGACTTGGAAGAGACTTGTGCACTACTTTGAAGAGACTTAAATGATAGGCGACTTTGTCTGTGGGGAATGCCTGGCTAATCTTTTTCTTCTTCCTGGAAAGTCTGATAACAAGTTGCTTGAAAATAGATAAGGATCCAACTTAGAGGCGACTTCCATTGAAGTCTATGTGCACAAGTCGGATAGAGGTCGCCTTGAAGTAGTACAGGAACCTTTTCTGAAGTCGGAGCGACTTCAGTAGTGCATATTAAGACGGCTCTCATTCATTTACATTGAATTTGTGATGACAAGAGACTTGGGGGGACTTGAGGGCACACAAGTCGTGTCCCAAGTCGGAGTAGTGTGAACGGGCTCTTAGACTAAAATCTAAAAAAAAAGGGGGGTGGGGAGAAGGGGTTGAGGGAAGAAGGGGTTGAGGGAGGGAGGACTCAGGGGGATAATATGAGTTTGTAATACGGAAGAATTTTCTTTTTCTTATTATTGTGTGTTAAATTTAAATGAGACTCAATAAAAATCTTTAAAAAAAAGTATAATCTATACACAGAAAAGGTAGATAGGTGGGGGGCGTTTGTGATAATGCTTTCATGTAGGGTGCCACATCAAATAAAATGCTTTAGTGCCAAAAAGTAAAAAAAAAAAAAAAACAAGGAATGTGAGCAACTCTTTCTATCTTAGAACGGGTTAAGTTTATAATCCAGCGGAGGGAAAAGAAAAATTAGAGTTCTACCACATAAAACTTTCGTCCCTTGCGAGGGACATAGAGAGTTTTGTTACATCTCAATTGTTTTTACAAGGGGCTTCTTATTTTAATAGTGAAAATAAAAAGGTTTGAGAATTCCATTAAATAATATGAAAGTGGACAAACTAAGGAGAGACCTAAATGATTATCAGGGAGAGTCTTCTCATGGAAATGGTCCAAGTTGAATTCTAACATATGCCCTAGGCTATCTGCACTTAATATTGTATTGCTAATGAGTTTAAAACCAGTTCCCAATTTTGAATTTGGACATATAAGGAGGTACAAATATAGAACTTTGAAACAAAAAGGCAAACACAATCATACAGGGCTTCCTAGGACAACTGTTGGTGGTTCCAATTTAGTATTAAATCGAGAGAGGACTATCTCAAAATACCATTGCAATACTACCATAGAAAAAACATCTCCTATTGTTTCTAGGGATTCTAATATCCCAAGCAATCCAACCGTTCAGTCCCCCAAGGATATAGTATTGTCCAACTCGTTACCCTCTTCTACCTTCCTCAACCGACAGGAGGAGAGACAGCCGTCACCCACCTCCGGGGACTTGGCTTCCCACCCAAAGACACCCTGTCACATGTGCCCTTGGCTTTTATAACATATTCCAGGATGCACCACTGTTTGTTCCAGCCCACTGGGATAGTTACAAAACCTGTGAGTCACTGGCTGGGTTTCCTCCACTGTCCAACAGGCTCCCCTATTGGATGCAGTGGGGACACTCCCTCAGACCAGATGAATCACACATGGACAGTTGCAACAGGCAGAACTACTGATCAGGATCCCCTGATAAGCAGATGGAGCAGACTATGTTTTCTTCCTAGCACCTATCTAGGAGGGTGCTACACATGTGTTGTGCGTTAAGAGATGGTATTCTGCATACCGGTTATAACGAGTGGTTATCTGAGTTACTTTTGCCTTTCTATCATCTCGAACCAGTCTGCCCATTCCCCTCTTTTTTGGACCATTCTCTGTAAACCCTAGGGATGGCTGTGTGTGAAAATCCCAGTAGATCAGCAGTTTTTGAAATACTCAGATCAGCCCATCTGGCACCAACAACCATGCCATGTTCAAAGTCACTTAAATCCCCTTTCTTCCCCATTCTGGTGCTCAGTTTGAACTGAAGTCACCTTCATCACATCTAGATGCCTAAATTCATTGAGTTGCTTCCATGTGATTAGCTGATTAGCAATTTGTGTTACCAAGCAAATGAACAGGCGTACCTAATAAAGTGGCCGGTGAGTGCATATGCCCTCTGTCCCCCGAGGAAATGTTTTGTGCCACCAGATCCCCCTCCCACACCAGTCAACTTGATAACCTTAGTTTGGCATTAATAACACCAGACATAAGAGCCACACAAGAATAGAGGGGCTGAAAAAAAGAGTTCGCACACTATTGGGTTGATTTACTAATATTGGAGACTGCAAAATCTGGTGCAGCTCTGTAAAGAAACCAATCTGCTTCCAGTTTTTTTTTTTTTTGGCAAAGCTTAATTGAACAAGCTGCAGTTAGAAACTGACTGGTTACCATGCACAGCTGCAACATATTTTGCACTCTCCAGTTTTAGTAAATCAACCCTAATGACTCAGTACACATAGAGAAAAGTTTGATTATAGGTGTATAAAGCCAATTAGCAACATGGTTTGTTGGTGGCTGTGTGCTGGCACTGGTAACCTTGTCACCCTATGCTGAGACCTACGTGGTAGGGATCGACCGATATAGTTTTTTTATTGCCGATACCGATATTTTGGTCTTCGTGTATGGGTATCGGCCGATATGGGCCGATATTTTCATACATTTAAAAAAAGTTTTATTTTTTTTACTTGACAGGTACTCTTGTGGTGTCCAAATTCCTCCTCTGCACCAAGTTTGCCTGTTTTGAATACTGTAATTTTTTTGAATCTTGATATCACTTCCGGGTTTTTGCATGGAGACCTGATCAGAGCCGAATGCGACTTTGATCGGGTCTTTGGCGGCCGTGCAGGCTGGTTGCCCAGGTTTCCCAGGGGGACGGGAGACCTGGGCAAGCCGCGGAAGGCGGCGGGGGGGCCGTCCCATCCTGCTCCTTGTAATGACAGCCGAGCAGCTTCTCAGCCACATCGGTTGTCATTACAAGACAGCCGACCGTTGGCTATGGACGCCTGTACTGGGGTGATGCCTCTAGCTGCAGGCATCACTCCGGTACAGCACTTTTCAAAATATCGGTAATACCTGTAACCTCTGGGGCCGATTTTGATATATTGGGGAAAGTGCATATCGGCTCTCGATATATCGGCTTTGCCGATAAACGGTCGATCCCTACTATGTGGGCTATACAGAAATCAGGCCCTGAGGGTAGCCAGTACACAAAGACAAGGTGACCAATTCACTAAGATATAAAATCCAAGTCCTTCCACAAAATTTCCAATACTGAGCAACTCCAAACAGTGTGGTATCATTTGTTATCAGCATGCCATTTTGGCAAATTCTTAGATGCCATTTTATTTTCGGTTTCTAGTTTCTTTGCAAACAACTGTCATAGGACATGACTGTAATTCTCAAACCCAAAGAAAGTGAAACATGAAGAAGGAAGGAATATGTTAAAGAGAAGTGGTCAGAGATTTACAGGGCTGTCCTGCTAATGAATGTAAAGCATAACTGACAATACAATGATACTATAAAAAAAATCTTCACTTTATGTAGATTTTTATATTTGTTTTTTTGTAAACAGTACCCAATTACACCTAAGGAGCATAGCCGAAAAGTGTGATAATAGCAACCATCCCGTATAAGTTCATTCTTCTTGTCTGATCATTCACCAATTTAAAAAAAAAAACATTTGGAACCCCTTTTTTACTCACCACCACCAATGTCCCTCTCTGGTACCACTTCCTGGAGTGATGAGTGGTTATCCAATGTTGCAGTCTGTATCTACACCTACCAATCACCTATTCATTCCTTCGCCAAGAGAACCCTGCCGCTAGACAGCCAATAGGAAGTGTCTATGTCACCCAGACAGTAACATGGACACCTAAAGAAGTACCTTCCTCTTCTGCAGTGAAGAAGAGAGGAGACCCCCAGCCTGGTGGGTTAGATGACCACAGATTTAGGAAAGTAAAAGGATCTTTTAAATTTGAATTTTGTTAAAGTATTATAGTGATTAGTTGGTGGGGGTGGAAGGATTGGGTGGGTTACTGCCTAGAAACCAGCTTTAATCACTTGCCTACTGGGCACTTTTACCCCCTTCCTGCCCAGGCCAATTTTCAGCACTCAAAAAGCAATAATTCTCTCGCGCTCAGGTGGTATGTAACAAAGGATGATTAATCTCCTGATGTCTTTATAGGCACCACTCAAGGTCTTGCCGCCCCCTCAGGGCCAAGGGTATCCAATACACTGAAAAACAAACAACAAGAGAGGGGCGCACCGACCTCGTGCATTACCACTAAAAACATTTATTAAAATCCGAAAGCAACATACATTGTACTCACAAACAATTGGTGATTACATGCATGTAAAAACAATGGAACCGATCGTCTCCAAAGAAGCCAGGGCACTCCTGTGGTGCTGGATGACGTGCTGGTGTCCGCATGAATCTGACTCCGTTGACGCGTTTAGAGGGAGGACCCTCTTCCTCAGAGCCAAAAAGTGCCACACTATGGTACTCCCATGATATCCTCCCAGGAAAATAGGGTTTCCACCTGGCCGTTGTATTACAATAGGCTGGGCCAGAAGGGGTTCAAGCAGACCTTTACTAAAAGTGAAAGTGTCGCAAAACCTCCTCCCCACCCCCGCCCTAACACTTTTAAATACTCACTCCCACTTCCTAAATTGTCACAAAGGCGAAAATGTCGTCCACTTGGGACCAACCTCTGCCTATACCCCCCCGTCCACAGTCTCCTGGGACACGTCTCAGGAGGTTACAGGACCAGTTCCAGAGTGCCGTGCAGTGAGTAGCCAGTTGTGAGTGCTCAGGAATTCAAAGTTGGGTTCCAAATCCAAGATGTCAGTGCTGGGGACCCAAAGTGGTAAGAAGGAAACAATGCAGGAAGCCAATTATGCAGGAAGACAGTGCTGGCCTCCAGGGACTGGTACATACCCCTTGACATTTTCCACATTTTTTCATGTAACAATGAAAAATGTAAATGTATTTTAATGGGATTTTATGTGATAGACCAACTCAAAGTGGCACATAATTGTAAAGTGGAAGGAAAATGATAAATGGTTTTCAAAAGTTTTTACAAATAAATATCTGAAAAGTGTGGTGTGGATTTGTATTCAGCCCCCCTGAGTCAATACTTTGTAGAACCACCTTTCGCTGCAATTACAGCTGCAAGTCTTTTGGGGGATGTCTCTGTCAGCTTTGCACATCTAGAGAGTGAATTTTTCTGCCCATTCTTCTTTGAAAAATAGCTCAAGCTCTGTCAGATTGGATGGAGAGCGTCTGTGAACAGCAAGTTTCAAGTCTTGCCACAGATTGTCAATTGGATTGAGGTCTGAACTTTGACTGGGCCATTCTAACACATGAATATGTTTTGATCTAAACCATTCCATTGTAGCTCTGGCTGTATGTTTAGGGTCGTTGTCTTGCTGGAAGGGGAACCTGCACCCCAGTCTCAAGTCTTTTGCAGTCTCTAACAGGTTTTCTTCTAAGATTGCCCTGTGTTTGGCTCCATCCATCTTCCCATCAACTCTGACTAGCTTCCCTGTCCCTGCCGAAGAAAAGCATCCCCACAACATGATGCTACCACCACCATGTTTCACGGTGGGAATGGAGTGTTCAGGGTAATGTGCAGTGTTAGTTTTCCGCCACACATTGTGTTTTACTTTTAGGCCAAAAAGTTTAATTTTGGTCACATCTGACCAGAGCCCCTTCTTCCACGTTTGCTGTGTCCCCCACATGGCTTCTCGCACACTGAAAACAGGACTTCTTATGGCTTTCTTTCAACAAAGGCTTTCTTCTTGCCACTTTTCCATAAAGGCCAGATTTGAGGAGTGCAGTCCTGTGGACCGATTTTCCCACCTGAGCTGTGGATCTCTGCAGCTCCTCCAGAGTTATCATGGGCCTCTTGGCTGCTTCTCTGATTAATGTTCTCCTTTCCCAGCCTGTCAGTTTAGGTGGACGGCCATGTCTTGGTAGGTTTGTAGTTGTGCCATTCTCTTTCCATTTCTGGATGAAGGATTGATCAATGCTCCGTGAGATGTTCAATGCTTGGGATATTTTTTATAACCTAACCCTGCTTTAAACTTCTCCACAATTTTATAACTGACCTGTCTGGGATGTTCCTTGGCCTTCATGATGCTGTTTGTTCACTAAGGTTCTCTAACAAACCTCTGAGGGCTTTTCACAGAACAGCTGTATTTATACTGAGATTAAATTACACACAGGTGGACTCTTTTTACTAATTAAATCTGAAAGTTGAAAAAGGAGACACCAGCACACAGCCGTCCTCGCATTATACTGTTTATTTAAATATGGAACACATGACTAGCAAATACACTTACATTTCCTCTACTGGTGACAGGCACATCAGAATTCTCCTTCTTCCCCTCTCCCTCTCGGATGGCCCTTCAGTATGTGTGTGAAGTTCGGAAACCGCAGTGCAGTGTCTGGCAATCCGACACCTCCCTGCCAGGTTCCGGCGTTCACAGCCCAGTGCGCCTGAGCACGGACCCGCAGGCTATTCACATCTGCGCATGGGTGCCACAGCCGCGGCCCTGCCGGAAGCCTCTGGGTGGCACAAGGGTACGGATAGGAACAAGGTGATGCTATAAGGTTGCTAAGACAACACGTTTCGGAGGCGGAGCCTCCTTCAGGACCACTAGCAAACTGTGGAGTATTCGTCGGATCAGCGCATGAACTGGTGAAATATCACATTTTTGTGTATATTGTTTTATTTTGGTTTTTTACTAATTAGGTGACTTCTGAAGGCAATTGGGTCCACTAGATTTTAGTTAGGGGAACCAGAGTAAAGGGGCTCAACACAAATGCACGCCACACTTTTCAGATATTTAATGTAAAAAAATTTAAAAACCATTTATCATTTTCCTTCCACTTCACAATTATGTGCCATTTTGTATTGGACTATCACATAAAATCCCAATAAAAAACATTTACAATTTTGGTTGTCACATGACAAAATGTAGAAAATTTTAAGGGGTATGAATACTTTTTTAGGGCACTGTAAGTACCTGATTTTTTAAAGTCAGCAGCTCTGTTTTTAAAAAAGAGTGTAGTTGCTCTTTAACCATCAGTTTTACTACCAAGGATCTTGCAACTGAATAGCCCTACTTGTCATGCACAGAGTGGCTAGGTTTGCATTTGGGAGCAGGCCTTGCCATCCTCTGAAAAGCGATCACTTTTTTGAAGCATTTGACAGGCGGTGAGGAGGCAATATGTCTTTTCCTCATCACCGATTTAATCCTGTAAAGCCTGCACCCCAGCAATACAACTATGTGTATTGCATGCAGTTTTCCGGTGGTTGTGGTGCAACCCTGTTTACTTGAGGCATACAGGAGGTATTGCATTTTTGCCATGGTAATAAAGCCATTGTGTAACCCCATTCAGCTACCTTTCCAGCTTAAGGGGGGTGGTCAGGGGTGGGAATAACTTGGCTTAACCACCTAGTTTTACTACTCCATGACTGCACTGCACATTGGAAGCCAATTAAAGTAAACCAGCCACAAACCTGGAAAAATGACATACAATGGAAAAATGTGTAGCACTCCCCCGTAGGGACTGCTGGATATTGCCTTGATGGGACCCCCTGGTTACCAGCACACAATCATGATTAACCCTAACCCTAACCCTCTAACCCTAACACTCTAACCCTAACCCCTAACCCTAACCCTTGCTTCCATGGGCTCGGCACAGTAATAAACAGTCTAGGGGTGTTGGTTTTGTTTGTTTATTTTATAGTTGGGATGGGAGAAGGGAATAGTGGGATACTCAAATTGAACTATTCACCACATTTGAGGACGACTTCTATCTTCAAATCTGTACTGGTAGAGATAGAACAGCCAGGCTGTTAATTCACCCTACCACTGGGATGAATGGGGTTCAGTCTTTTGTTTTCTTTACCCTCTCTAACAAGTAGACTTGACGGACGATCACCTATCTTCAGGACACTCTCACTAGCATCCTCTTCCTACTGACACCCGTCCACTAAATATCGTATGAGCAGGGGTGGCCCCCCTCAGGTCAGGCCCTTTGACACAAGTTCGAGTACTCACGATACTGCAGAAACAGGACCTCCAATGTCTCCTCTCTTAGCTTCCCTGGACCTCTGGGTTCAGCTCCTATCGACCACTCCTCCGGCCCACAGAACGACCTCCCGAGACTGCATGGCACCTCCAGAGAGGAGGAGGCAGCCTCCCCCTCCCTCCGAGACTCCACTCCCCTATGAAAGACCTTGAGCACATGTGCTCCTGGCTTTTATACAGTATCCCAACATGCACCGAGGCGTCCCGCCCTCTGACAATCATCAGGACTGTATCAAAAGCCTATGCACCCATTTATCAGGTTTCCTCCCACTGTCAAGTAGCAGCTGGTGCTCCATGGCCCGTGGGGGGGGGGCGCCGTCAGAAGGGCTGCACCATACTACCCCCCCAGACCACACCAGGCCGCACACCATATCACCAACCACCCCCCACCGCCGGCTCACTCACCTTGGCTGGATATGTAGAGGGAGGGCAGGCAGCAGCAGCACAAGGCAGTGGCGGCGGCTTCAGCTTCGACTTCTTCCCCCTGTCTTCTGCATCTCCTCCCTCCTCCTTCATGGCCAATGGCATGGATTCTCCTTTTGGCCAATCGGGAAACGGGTCTCGGACCCGCTTCCTGATTGGCCATGAGGAGGATCCCTGTCACATTAGCGAATATTCATTCGCTATTGTCACACAACTGGATGGGTTGGGGCGCAGTCCCCTGCGCCCCGAGTCCACCCTTTTTTTTTTTTTTTTGCCTAATCACATGCTGAAAAAAAAGCCCCATTGAACTCCATGCGTCCGGCGCCCCACATGTAGATTAGGACGCATGGATGGGGGGGCGGCGCCCCTGTGCCCCCAATGTACCAGCCACCATTGCCACTGTCCAAAATGCCTCCCTATTGGACCAGTGTGAAACACTCTCCAGACTGAATTAATTGCATACTGAGCACAATGAGCAGACCTCACTAACAGATCCTGCTCTCTGGTAGGCAGAAAACAATATAGATTTACCTGCAGCTCCTCTGGTAAGCAGACAGAGCTCAAAACTATACTCTCTCACTAGCACCTACCTAGGAGGGTGCTACAGACGCATAATCAAAGATTACCTTCCGGAGCACACAAAAATTCCAGGCAAACAGGAATCAGCAACTAAGGCAGAGATTTGCTGCTAAAGTTTTAAAGACACATAAAAAGTCAGGGATAGACTCAGCCCAGCAGGCTCCACCCATAATTAAAATATCACTTTTCGGTGGATTCGTACTCTAAACTTGAGAAGCACTTCAAAGTTAGTCCTAACTTCCCCAAGAGATTTTATTTGGTAGTTCAATACTTGGATGCTGCTTTCTACCACAACATTAAAAACAGTCTCCTCATTATTTTATTCTGTGGCTCTTCGGCTGCTTCCTTAGCAAAGAGCCTTTTACAGACCACAACTTTTTCCTTTAACCCTTATATTCACTACATAGTTGAGAATTCAGCTGAAGATCACTAATACTGAATAGCACAAAACTTTAATTTCAGCAAAAGTCTTCCCATATGATTATACAGTATGTATATTTGACATATTTTATGTGTAGTATTCACCTGTAAAATCCGAAAGCCGCGAGATTGCTGGGCACCACCATCTTGGACATAATTTCAACAGCTCCAAATCTGTCACTCAAGTGACACTTTATAGTGTTCCCCTTCTTTCTTCCCCCAGTAGCTACATCAAAGGAAGGTGAGGGGAGGAGTGGAGGAGCTAGGCCAGCACAAAGAATAATTAGACACTGCTAGAAGAGGAGAGGGCTATAATATGCATGGAGGGATGGGGCTATACTATAAGTTTGCCGTTCATTCCTGTTTTCCAGGGACAGTCCCTGTTGTGAAGGGTCTGTCCTTGGTAATCAGGAGTCCCCAGATCTGTCCCTGGGAGCCAGCTCCATAAAGTTGTCAGTGTGTAGGCTTCAACTCGTTACACTGCACAAGCAACAATTCAAAAGTGGCACTACTGGAGCACCCTGCATATGCATGTGGATTCATGCTGCCATGCATGTGCAGTCTGCTCTGTGCCATTTTTAATTTACTGCACAGTGTGATGAGTTAGAACCTGCACAATGCAAAGAGTACAATATACTACCTGATTTCCTGGGACAATATTTGGCTTTACCTAAACCCTGATCTCTTAATCCTGAACTCTGAACTCTCTGCATTGCCTAATCCTAGCCTCTGAACTTTCTATGTTACTTACTTGTGACCCCTGAATTGTGTGTGGTACTTAATCCTGTCCCCTGAACTCTGTACGTTAATTAATCCTGACCACTGAACTCCCTGCATTACCTATTCCTTATCCCTGAACTACCTGCCTTATCTATTCCTGATCCCTGAACTCTTTGTATTACTTACTACTGACCTCTGAATTCTGTGCATTACTTAATCCTGACTCCTAAACTCTGTGCATTAACTAATCCTGACCCTGAGTTCTCTCCGTTACCTAATCCTGACCCCTAAACTCTGTCCATTACTTAGTCCTGACCCCTGAAATCTGTCCATTACTTAATCCTGACCCCTGAATTCTGTGTATTACTTAATCCTGACCCCTGAACTCTGTGCATCACTTAATCCTGACCCCTGAACTCTGTGCATTACTTAATCCTGACCCCTGAACTCTGTCCATTGCTTAGTCCTGACCCCTGAATTCTGTCCATTACTTAATCCTGACCCCTGAACTCTGTGCATTACTTAATCCTGATCCCTGAAGTCTTTGTATTACTTACTACTGACCTCTGAATTCTGTGCATTACTTAATCCCGACTCCTAAACTCTGTGCATTAACTAATCCTGACCCTGAATTCTCTCTGTTACCTAATCCTGACCCCTGAACTCTGTGCATTACTTAGTCCTGACCCATGAATTCTGTCCATTACTTAACCCTAACCCCTGAATTATGTCCATTACTTATTCCTGACCCCTAAACTCTGTGCATTACCATATCCTGACCACTGAACTCTCTGCCTTACTTATTCCTGATCCCTGAACTCTTTATATGACTTACTCCTAACCCCTGAATTTTGTGTGTTACTTAATCCTGATTCCTAAACTCTGTGCATTAACTAATCCTGACCTCTGAACTCTGTGCATTCCTTAATCCTGACCTCTGAACTCTGTGCATTCCTTAATCCTAATCAATAAATTATCAGCGCAACCAACTAGTGAAAAAACCAAAGATGGCATAAACAATTGAAACAGCAAATTAATACTGGTGCAAATAAGTATACAAATATCAGTGCAATAATCCGGCTGCAAACACAAATTGTGTAACACCTCACAAATAATATGCAAATACCTATAAAAGTGCTGCACCAGAAATACTTAATCAATATACAGTATAAACAGGTGATATTGATGGTGTAATAAATATCAAAAAGAGTCTAAACTAAAGTCCATAAGTGTCCAAATAAAGGTGAAAAGAAGAAACTTCCAACAAGGTAGTAAAAAAAACAAGGTGGTAAGAAAATCATAAAAATTTCTTCACAAACACCGCTGTGCATATATCCCACCACTGCCTAGATTGGTCTCTCACCTCAGCCACAGACCCATAAAGGGTCAAAGATCGCATATATCAGCTGTAGCAGCCTAGGGATTATCCTCTCCTAGCTCTCTCGGACACTCCAACATAGATCACTCAGGTGGGAATGGATGAACTCCAATCAAACTCAGAAATCGGTGTATATATAAAACAAAGGGGACATATATAGTGCTCTCCGTCTGAATACCAATGTCTTTATTAGATATAGTAAAAGTACCTTCCCTTTGTCCCAGCTGCATGTGTATCTGTCTGCATTGCGTGCACCACTAAGTGCCGCTAAATGTGAGTACCTTTTACTATATCTAATATATATATAATCTAGATATAATCTATATCTAATAAAGACATTGGTGTCAGTGGAAGGAATAGTGCCCCATCATTGGTATCAGTGGGAGGTGTAGTGCCCTATCATTGGTATAAGTGGGAAGAATGATGCCCTATCATTGGTATAAATGGGAGGAATGGTGCCCCAACATTGGTATCAGTGGAAGGTATAGTGTCCTATCATTGGTATAAGTGGGAGGAATGGTGCTCCATTCTTGGTATTAGTTGGAGGGATAGTGCCCCATTTTGCATGTCAGTGGGAGGAATAGTGTTCCATTGTTTATATCTGTGGGGGGAATTATGCCACATTGTTGGTGTTAGTAGAATAAACAGTGCTCCATCGTTGGTGTCATTGGAAGGAATTATTTCCACCTGTTGGTGTCAGTGGGAGGAATGATGTCTCATTGTTTTTTCTTTTTTTGTGATTTTTTTTAATATAATTTTTTATTAAATATTTTGCAAAGTTACATTCGGAAAGCCTATAGTCTGGGATGCTTACATCCAATATATCAGAACAAGATGAAAAAGCCAATCCTTTCCGATATTTTGACAAACAATATAAATATTTCTTACCACCTGTTCATCAAAAACATTAAGCCCCCATTCACACTGGGGGGACCTGTCAGGCGACCTGGTCGCCTCACAGGTCGCCGTAGGTCACCTCGCATAGAGAAGCTGTGGACCCATTCTAATAGGAGCGACACAAGTCGCTCCGACTTAGAAAAAGGGTCCGGAGCTTCTTTGGGGCGCCCCGAAGCGACCTGCATAGACTTCAATGTTATGAAGTCCGTGCCGGCCGCTCCGAGGTCGCGGTGCGAGCAGCGTGCCGCGACCTGTGAGGTCGCCCCAGGAAGTAGCGTCGCCCCAGTGTGAACGGGGGCTTATACTTATGTAACCCTTATTTTGCTTGGTCAAAAAAAAGTCGGCCCAAATACAAGACAAGACAAAATAAACAATAAAAAAAAGAACAAAAAAAGAGGAGAGAAAAAAAAAAGCATATCTGTCTATTTTTCTTACAGTCTATCTGGGGGACACCTTGTCGGCTTGAAGTGGTTAAAGGGCAACAAATATCAGCACTAGGACACAGTAGAACCAGAGCTGCTAAAGGCATCATTAGCTGAAATAGCAAAATGTATAATGATGAGGAAGAATGACTGTAAAAGCAAGTTAAATTTCAGATTTAACTACATTCCCATATTAATTTCCTTCAGAAGTATTTGTAGTTCTTGGGGTACTCTAATAGATTGGCATAGCATGAATTATAAAAGACCTATTTTATAACCACAATCCTAATAGTCCATTAAGATTCATTTACAGCCACACATGCGTCAGTGAAGTGTTACTCCATTGTTCCATTTTCTAGTGTAAATAAATGAAGTACAGGAAAAAAAAAAAAACATTTTTTATTGTCTACATATAAATATGAGAATGCCTTGAGAAGTGGTTACTTACAACTGGCAAGCAGCAGGAATGGAAACTACTTTCTATGAGCAGGTAAGACATTTCGATAGAACACTTAGGGGGGAAGACATACAGGTAAATCTATTATTTATTTTTCCATTTGCACAAGATGGGAATTGGAGACACGCTTTCGCATATTTGACAAGATCTATGCTTTTAACCAGCTATTACTACCAGTTTAAACAACAATTTTCTTGGGGGGGGATCCTACAATGTGAATTTTATAAAGGATAATGTATCAATATGGACGTTTTAAGGAAATTAAATATTAATTATATAGAGGATAATACATCATTTTGGATGTTTTTTTTTAAGGATATTGAATATCAAAGGAGTTTCAACATGGCACAAGGACATTATATATACTGTATATGGTGGATCTCTAAATTGATACATAAATAGGATTGGCTTACATTGGCATAAGCAAGTAGTGTTTAGGAATATAAATACAAGAGAAATGGCCGCACACCAGACGATGGCTCACGATGAAAGGCTTTATTGAATAAGGATGCAAGGCACAGCAAATGGATGGTAGACGCGTTTCACACGACCCACAGCGTGCTTGTTCAAGCACGCTGTGGGTCGTGTGAAACGCGTCTACCATCCATTTGCTGTACCTTGAATCCTTATTCAAAAAAAGCCTTTCATCGTAAACCATCGTCTGGTGTGCGGCCATTTCTCTTGTATTTCTGTCTGGGGTGGCGATCCGAGGTCCTGCGCCCATGGCTGGCTGTGGAGTTTCAACTGCCTGAGCGCTGTACATCTTTCTTTCTATGTGTTTAGGAATATAGAAAGGCATGGATGGATGAATGGGCATTGATAGACAGACTTAGTGTTGTTCTATCTCAACTGGTGCTGTTGCCGATAGTAATCAGCTTATATTTTCTCATGTATTTCATGCCGCTTAGGAAACGAAAACATTTCAAAGCTGTTTGGCTGCATTCCAGTTGAGACAATGTTTGCCTTAAACAAGTTTTATTAATTCCACTCATTGTGACTGATGAACTGACAGACTTTTATTGCCGTAGAGTGAGCGGGTGTGTTTTTCTGCCAAGCTCCTATGGCTGTGGGCCTCAAATACCTTAGAAGACATGGATTCAAGTCTTTGTACGTGGGCTTTATCAGAACTCTTTGTTCATTGGTAGTGGAAAGTGGAAATTGCAGAGATTCTTGTCTCTACGAATGTCTGATAAAACATTTGTTTTGAATTATTGAAAGAGAGCACATGTTTTTTCTTACGAAATGTTCTTTTAGGCTGTAAACAAAGAAAAAAGTTTTTATATGGCAAGGCCAACACACCTTGTTTTGTTACTCGCCAAGTGGAAACCAAACTGAAAGCCATGTTGTAAAGTGGGGGCTACCACCTTATAGTGTTTCAGATGATAATTTTCCACAAATTATAAATAAAAACACCATGAATTCCCTGTTCTAGAATGAATATTATATGGAAAGGGCACCTAATGCCTTATTGCAGTGGTCTCCAAACTGTGGCCCTTTGCTTGCCTTGGGGCACCATTCGTTCCACTGATACGAAACACAATTCTGCCAACTGACGCCACCAGAGGGCACCATTCCCCCCATTGACACCAATAATGGGGGAACTATCCCTCCCTATGATGCCAACGATGAAGCACTATTCCTTGTCCTAATACCAAATGTGAGGGTGTTTACTCCCATTGATGCCAGTAATATTTCAACTCCTACTGGCCACAATCCGGCCCCACTGAAGTCTGAAAGACAATAAACTGGCCCTTTATTTACAAAGTTTGGAGACCCATGCCTTATACAATTGGACTTTTACCCGGCTAATGGGCAATTTCTGTTTAGTGCAGGGTACAACATGCTGTCGGTAAACAGGACTTGGACAAAGTTGCAGTGAACATCAAGGTTTAACCTACTCAAACCTTTTTTTTTAAACTTTTGCTACTAAAGGTCCACTCAGATTTTGTAGCTGCAGTAATACACTATATTACCAAAAGTATTGGGACGTCTGCGTTTACACGCACATGAATTTTAATGACATCTCAGTCTTAGTCCGTAGGATTCAATATTGGGTTTGGCCCAACCTTTGCAGCTATAACAGCTTCAACTCTTCTGGGAAGGCTGTCCACAAGCTTTGGGAGTGTGTATATGGGAGTGTTTGACCATTTTTCCTGAAGCGCATTTGTGAGGTCAGGCACTTATGTTGGAGAAAAAGACCTGGCTTGCAGTCTCTGCTCTAATTCATCCCAAAGGTGTTCTATTGGGTTGAGGTCAGGACTTTGTGCCGGCCAGTCAAGTTCCTCTTCCCAGAAGAGTTGAAAATGTTATAGCTGCAAAAGGGTGGGCCAACTCCATATTGAACCCTACGGACTAAGACTGGGTTAAAGTTAATGTGCGTGTAAAGGCAGGTGTCCCAATACTTTTGGTAATATAGTGTATTTTTGTTTCCACTATGCACAGCAATACACCATACACTCAATTTTTAATGGCATCCCAATACACTAAGACACTACACCTCCAATTGATATATGGATTGCAGCACACCTCCACGCATGGCAATATGCTGCAAATTTTTTTTTCTGGTATATTTTGATGCATTGGTAGCCGATTCAAAGGAATTTAACACAATGCACATTAACATGCATCATAATGCATGTTTTTGCACTACAATGGACCTCATAGCTCTGAATGGGCCCCTAGAGATTTAATTGCTTGCTGGCAGTCATCTAATTAGGCTTTATTTTAATCACTAGGCATAGCGATCGTCACTAATAGGATGGAACAAATGGCTCCCTAAGGAGTAAGCTAAGTAGTAAACTACTCTCTAAGGAGCCATTTGTTCCATCTGCTTATATATCAATTGCTACGCCTAATGATTAATTGCAAGCACTATTAAAACAAACAAAAACTTTTTTCAAAAGGTCCCCCATTTCCAGGAACAATGTTAAACCAATGTCTGGAAAGAGCTTTCCTTTTTAGATTGTGCCTGATGAAGGGGGATCCTCTGAAACCCTGAAACACATTGGCTTTTATGATCCAAGTCTACAAATAACGATATACAGTATTTGGATTCAACATAACTGACATCAGGCACTTTCCACCTTGTAAACCTAGATCTAGTTTACTGTATGTGTCCCTGTTATTGAAATTCAGGTACCCTGGGATGTAGCTGATAACTCATATGGAATGTTTTCCTTTCTTGCTGCTGTATTATCCTTCTGCAGAGTTACAGAAAATTGAACATTCATTAATGTAGGAATGCAGAAGTCATCGATAAAGAGACCACTTTTCAACACTTGAAAAATACATAAGAAAGATTTTTCACCAGTTCATGCACTGACCAGGTACACCCCCCAAAGCTGGCTGGTAGATAGTCTTTTTGAAAAAGGAATACACTTTTCTGAAGCTAGGTCGTTGCAGCTCTCCTTGATTCCACTGGGTAGCAGACAAAGGATCTGTACAAAAAATCAAAAGGAGACACAAGCGCACAGCCGCCCTTGCATAATATAGTTTTTATTGAAGACAGTAAACAAAACTTTTATAGTAGATGCACTCACATGATTCTAGTTGGTAAAAGGCATGTGCAGTGGCTGGTTCTCTTCTCCTCTCCTGGATGGCCCCTTCAAGCTGTACGGAGCTCGATTTCTGCTCCTAACGTACCCGAGTCCTCCTTACCGAGGCTCCAGCGTTCTCTGCCTAGTGCGCCTGTGCCCGGACCAGCCGGCACATCTGCCACTGCGCATGGACGCCACGGCCCTGTCGGAAGACTGTAGGTGGTATGGAGAGAAGGACGGAACAGTACACGCCCACTACCATTGCTATGACGACGCGTTTCGGAGGCATGGCCTCCTTACTCAGGTCACGCCCACACTAATACCCGTCCTCATTTTATCATCAGTAACCCCTCCTCCTAGGTTTAATCCCAATGAGAATGGTATAGAAAGGCTAAAAAGCAACCTTAATAGCAGTCAAGAATACATTATAGTATAACAATGAGTTGACACATTTAAAAACATGTTAAAATATTATTTAAAACCATTTTAAAACTCTTTTAAAAAACTGAGATTAGAAGAATTCTTACCTCTAATTTCAAGATTTATAATAATTCTATGTGTGAAGGTAAACAACAACGAAAAAAAACAAAAAAACTTTTTTATATATATACAGTATATAAAGATAATACATTTTAGATAAGGGTACTGACCTCTACGTCTTATTCAGCCCCACTGGGGACATTGAATTAAGTGTAAAAATCCAGACGGTCTCTCGCCTACGTAACTGTGAAAACATCTTCCCTTCAGGGAGAGACATGGGTATGGCCTCAATGCCAAATAGCTGGTTCCCAAAAAAGTATCAGTTAGGTGTACAATTTGTGATATTGCAGTCCTGCTAAAAATCTCTAATCTCTACCATTACTAGTAAAAAAGAAAAAAAAAATTATTAAAAATGCAATAAAAATATCCCATAGTTTGTAGACGCGATAACTTTTGTGCAACCCAATCAATTTACGTCTATTAGGATTTTTGTTACCAAAAATATGTAGCTGGAAACATATGGCTTAAATTGATGAAGTAATTTGATTATTTACATTTTTTTATTGGATGTTTTATAGCAGAAAGTAAAAAATAATGTTTTTTTTATTTTTTTAAATTGCTGCTATTTTTATGTTTAGAGCACAAAAAAAAAAAATATACCCAGATATAGTACCCAGAAATAATTCCATAAGCCCCCATACAGTTAGAAACACTCCCCTAGGCTCACATTTAACCCCTTGATCACCCACCGTGTTAACCCCTTTGCTGCCTGTGTCATTATTACAGTAACAGTGAATATTTTTAGCACTGATTACTGTAGTAATGTCACTGGTCCCCCCAAAAGTGTCAAAAATGTCAGTTGGGGGTCCGATCTGTCTGCTGCAATGTCGCAGTCCCGCTAAAAAAACGCAGATCGCCGCTATTACTAGTAAAAAAAAAAAACAATAAAAATGACATAAATCTTTCCCGTAGTTAGTAGACGCGATAACTTTTGCGCAAACCAATAAAAATGCGCTTATTGTGATTTTTTTTTACCAAAAATTTGTAGCAGAAAACAAATTGGCCTAAAATGTTAAAAATTTTTGATTTCTACATTTTTTTTTGGGAATGTTATATAGCAGAAAGTGAAAAATATTGTCTTTTTTTTTTTTCAGAATTGTCACTCTTTTTTGTTTATATTGTATATTATATACATTTATATTTATATTGTTATATTTGTATATATTGTTTTGATTTTTTACATTTTTTTATTGGATATGTTTTATAGCAGAAAGTAAAAAATAATGTTTTTTCAAAATTGCTGCTATTTTTCTGTTTATAGCGCAAAAAATAAAAATCGCACTGGTGATCAAATACCACCAAAAGAAAGCTCTATTTGTGAGAAAAAAAGGACATCAGTTTTATTTGGGTACAGCGTCGCACGACCCCACAATTGTCCATTAAAGTAACGCAGTGCCGGATCGCCTGGTCATTAAGGGGGCCAATCCTTCCGGTCCAGATGTGGTTAAGGAGCATTCTTCCCACTGACTGTCACACTAATGTATCAGGAGTTGTAGATTTTTAATTTTTAGCAGGGGTTCCCCGAGACCAGAAACTTATTTCAAGGGTTCCTCTGTGTTGAGAAAGGCTGATCTAGACAGTGTTTGGTGGAAATACATTTTTCTCATTCTATGTGATGCAGCCTTCTTGCTTGCAGGAGACAGAAGTGGTGAGACGAATCTTCATACACAATTAGAGTGAGCCATCAGAGTGCATTATTGGACTCCATGGTCTCTAAATGGGTGAAGATGAGAATGACCCGCAGAATCACAAATGAATTGCTACCAGCTAACACATGACTTGTACTGCATAATTCCAGGATAAGTACAACACCCCAGGGAGGTTGTGCCTGCATTGGCATCTGATCAGAGTACCTTCTAAAGAGCAATTCCAGGCAGTAAGTGAAATCATTCAGTGGGCTAATAATGCTATCCTGTAAACATAGCAATCAAAAAGTTCACTCAAATTACCTTAATCTGCATTCTGTAACCCATTACAGACGGTACGCATTGTTCCATAGAGCAGTGGTAAATAGCACAGCAGACATAACAGAACTTAAAGCTATATTAAACCCAAAAGCAAACATGTATAATATTGCAGTTTACCAATTCTTAGATGTGATGAGTGCATTCGTTTTCTTTTTTAGGCTTTCTTTCTATTTTCATCTGGTGATCCAGCCAACAAGTCTATTGTTTAAAAAAAAAACAAAAAAATAAAAAAACACTCTCACTTGCAGATATATCAGTTACAGAAATGAGACAAACCATTTAACACTGGCATGGGGTGCTTACAATGATCAGCTTTTATTTATGGAAAAACCTTTTTCCCAAAAGGAAAAAAAAAATGCTTGCTGTAACTGCTTATTATTATTAGTATTACAGTAAACCCCCCTCCATTGCGGGGGTTACGTTCCGGACCCAGCCGCGAAAAGTGAAAATCCGCGAAATAGAAAAACCCTATTAAAATGCATTGTAGGCATGTTTTTTTTACTGTCACTGTACGTGTAAAAGCATTTTAAGGTCTTTAATCACACTTTTAAAACAATAGAAACTCATTTAAACACATAAAAGATACTGAGAGACATAGCAAGAGCTATGGAAAACACAAAAATATTTCATTTTTAATGATTTATATAGTAAAATAAAATTACAAAAAAAACCGCAATATACCGGGACCGCAAAAACTGAACCATGATGGAGCGGGGGTTTACTGTATTATTATAGGATTCATATATCGCACCGACAGTTTACGTAGCGCTCTACAACTTGAGGGTAGACAGTACAAATACAATACACTTTAATACAGTAGGAATCAGAGGGCCCTGCTCGTTAGAGCTTACAATCTAAGAGGGAGGGTCAAGTGATACAAGAGGTAATAACTGTGAGGGATGGGCTGATGGAGAAACAAAAAGTACAGTTGTTAGGTGGATGTCAGATAGGTTTCTCTGAAGAGATGTGTTTTCAGGGATCGTCTGAAAGTAGACAAAGTAGGAGATAGTCAGAAAGATTGGGGTAGAGCATTCCAGAGGATGGGAGAAGCTCTGGAGAAGTCCTGGAGGTGAGCATGGGAAGTGGTTACAAGGGAACTAGAGAGCAGAAAGTCATGGGAGGAACAAAGAGTAGGAGTTGGTTGGTATTTTGAGACCAGATTAGTGATGTAGCTGGGCGCCAAGTTATGCATGGCTTTGTAAGTTATGGTTAGTAACTTGAATTTAATACCTGGGTTGAGTGGCAGCCAATGGAGAGATTGGCAAAGAGGGGTAGCAGACACAGAACGGTTTGCAAGGTGGATGAGCCTGGCCGCAGCGTTCATGACGGACTTAAGTGGGGATGGCCTTTTTAAAGGTAAGCCAATGAGAAGGGAGTTGCAGTAGTCGAGACGAGAGATAACCAGGATTAGAAGCTTTGTGGTATCATTGGTTAGGAAGGGAACCATTTAACACTGGCAGGGGTGCTTACAAAGATTAGCTTTTATTATGGAAAAACCTTTTTCCCAAAAGGGAAAAAAAAATGCTTGCTGTAACTGCTTATTAAGTATTATAGTTTGACTTCAATGTGCTAGTGTATTCAAATATGCTAGTGTATCTAACACTCCCCCACCCTCCCTTCCCACACTGACAATGTTGTTGTCCAAATGTGCCCCCTGTTTTCATTTATATGAGCGGAGGCACTCTAATACAAGAGGTGTGTTGCTGGCCAGATCACCAGGTAAAAACAGATGGAAAAAAAGAATAAAAAAGACAACTAATGCAGCCACCACAGCTAATGATTGGTAAGCTGCGATGTATTACATTTGTGGTTCCGGGTTTAATACCTCTTTAATATTTATTAAATGAAATACTACAGAGGACAGCCAGAGTCTGTGGCCATGCTACCAGGGTGACTGAGACTGTGGACATGTTTTAGCAAACAGTCAGATATTGGGGACATGGTTAAAGGGACTGCTAGAGATCATGGTCATTACAGCTCCTGTACAAACCAATTTTCACTGTACTGGTTACTGGGCCCGAGGGCTGCACAATTCAGAATAATAGGCTACAAAGAGCTTTATCACAAAAGATTGGTCACTACGGCCACACAAGGCCAGTAGAAGAGCAGTATGATTGTACTTCCAGAAGTCTGTGCTTTGTAAATCAGTGTTCCCCTTGCTAGGTACTGGGCTCAAGGGCTGAATAATTAAGATTAAAAGGTCACATGGTGCCCAGGGGCAATAGGTTGGTGGTCACCAGGGCCATACAAGGCCATTCAAAGGGCAGTATGATTGTACTTACAGAAGCCTGGGCTGTGTATTGCCTCTCTCTCTCTGCTTGCTGCATTACAAATCACATTCACCTTTTCAAGGCAAGCTTGAATCTGATTGGTGGCTGTGAATAACTTCTTAGCACTCTCATTTTCTTAAAATTTCTCTGAGCGACAGCAAGTTGGGTGTCCCAGCATCACCAGCAGATGGGCTCCAGGATTACCAGTGTAATAGGAGACGCAGAATGATTACTCCCTCTGAGTATGACATAGAGCCCAAACACCCAATTTTACTGCGTTTACCACTCCGACACTCCCCTGACAAAGAATTAACGACACCAAATTTAAGTAAAGCTGTGATTAAATTCACAAAAAGAAGCGTATACAAATATATCAAGAAATAGCAAAAGAGACCTACTACATTCGTAGTAACAGGAGAGAAAAGGAGCAACCAGGCCCAGATACTGATACTAATTTTTGACTCAGCTTAAACTGTAGGAGGGAAACTTAGGGGACAGTGGTGACGGTCGAATTGTAGGAACAAGACCCTTTTTTTGACTATGCCATCACCAAATCCCCCCTAATATGACCCCAATAAGTTCAAGTCTGCCTGCAAGTCTTTGCAATGTGTAGATAACAGATCCTCCATGTAAGGATAATGGAATTTAATAAAGTCCTCAAATAGAACAAGGAAACGAAAAAACTATTGTGGCAGAGGACAACATTTATAATTTGCCGGCTTGGTTGGGGCCCTTTCGGGGGTGCAAATCTGATGAAATTCACTTTCCTAGCTAAAATCAGTAGGCCTTTAAACATATTATGAAAAATGTTTATGTTTGAAACTATGTGCCTACATAAGTTTTTATAATGTCATTATATGTTTTTATTAGCATTTAGGCCATATACGTTTGTATAAATGTGAAATTGGTGGATGGAGACTTCTGGTGTCACACACCTCAAAAATTACACAACGTTTGATGACCTAAGATGTTTTTTATATTTTTTAATTTTTTTTATATATTTTTTATATATTTTTATATATTAAGAGTTAATAAAAAATGTTTTAGCCAAAATTATTAAAGCCACTTCTGGGTCCTTAGACCAAGACCGTGGTATTTTTAGGGAATTTAATGTGTTAATTTTAAACCCTTTTTAATTAAAACCGAATAGTTTTTACATCTGTCATATATTTCTAATAAGAGAATTCTGTCTGCTTTTTATTTACAATGGATTCCTTTTGATATCTATAATGACAGATGAAATTGCTTGCCTTCATATACAATTACAAATACGATAAGAACAGATACGTTTTTTTTCCTTATACTCCGGTGTTATGGATGATTAGCTTTGTTGACATCCGATGTGATTGGCCGCAGAAGCCTCCGGAAGTGCTTTTTAGAACTTCCGGGTCTTCATCTTAACACACCTTGATTGGCTAACATTTGAACCGGAAGTGCGTCATAACACTTCCGGGTCCCCGCCACGGCCGCACCGGAAGTGTCCATCAGCCACATTATTTACATGAGAGATGCGAGCAGCACGGCCACAGCTCCAGTCCCAGAAGCCGACTTGTTAGTGGAAACGCGTCGGGGGGAGCTAGCCGTGTTGCCATTGATCCCGGACTTACTGCAGAGGTCCTCGATCCAATATATACATATGCTGTTTTTTCTCCTGAAAATGTAAGTGTTACTCTTTCTTATTGGTTCAATAAAGTGAGGTAATGCACTATAGTCCCCTTCTCTTCCTTGGGCATGTTCTTGGTGGCGATATACCCTTGAGTGGAAGCCTCTAGATCCCCACATTTTGGAAGCAGATGGTCGCTTCATTCCTCTTGTGAATTGTCTCCTACAAGCTGACCTTAACGGACTCCAGGGTTATACATTATATGTTTGCATCTCTCCATCATCTGGTAAGAGTCCCTTCTTAACACTGGGTGCATCACGTGTACATTAGAGCACTGTCTGGATCACCGTTTGGGAAGAGGTTACCCTTATCCTCCATCACTCCCCAACCTCACTATATTCTTTGGATTTTCAAGACCTTTGCACAGTCTCACCATTTGGAATATAGACTTTGTTTTTAGCTGAACATCAGCAATCACCATTTTTGTGAACATTTGTGTTCCATAATTTTTAGCGCACTTTGTAATTGATGTTTTTCATTTGTTACAACCTTTTCACACTTTAAACATATTAAACTATCAGATGCTTATGCACATGACTGAAGTCAGTTCCAGTAGAATGACAAGTTTAGTGTAAAAGGGAAAACAGTTGGGAAGAGAAAAGGAGAACATCTGTGTAATGATAAGAAGATTGTCAGGATTTTAGCAGTTGGAAGACCAGATACATATAGCTGCACACAGAAAACTGGAACCAAACAATGTATATATATTTTCAGTGAGAATTATTTACAGTGAAACAAACAATCACCAGCAAACAGTGAACATAACAAACCCCAGCAAACAGTAAACAAGAACAAACACCAATAACAAAAATACCTAACAAACCTAACAGAGACATAACAACTGACAATATACAAAATAAATGCAAAATGAGGGACAAGGGTAACAGGGAATACCAGGGATGCAAGGAAAGAGGGGGGGGGGGATCAAGACTGGTAACAAGAGAGCAAGAAGCAGAAGTAAGGCAGCAAGGTACAGGATGCAAGATAGCTCAGGAGCAGAATAACGGGAACAAAATGATCTTGCAGGAAGGAAACAATCAAAACAGTGACACAAGGTGTGTTAGTAGGAGGAGCCTTTAAATAGCCACCTCGCAGATGAAACCAGGTGGAGGTGATCACTGAAGCCTACTGACTTCTGGGAGACACCTGCTGGTGGACACTGGAACTGCAGCAATATGCCCACAGCACCACAGTACCACCAGCAGGCGAACTGCTAACAAAGGTTCAAGTGAAGGACTAGGAAGTCAAGGCAATTATCTACAAGTGGTCTGAATGGCTGGTTGGGATTCTGAAGGGATAGTAGAAGCAAATTTCAGTAAATTAAGATGTCAGTATCTGTTAAATAATGGAAAAGGTCAGGCTAGCAAACTTCTCACCAGCAGTAGGTTCTGTGTGCGGAGGGGCCCCTCATATACTGATTCACTGACCTTGGAAGGACTTGACTGGAAGGACATGGAAGGAGTGTGCCTCCTATACACTCAGGAGGACTCCACGACCCGATTAGTGTCCCTATGTTGCTCAGCTGTGCAATTTTAAGACACTGTAGGTTAACCGGCGGCTCTGCTTGCTGTGCACTTCTGATGCGACTGAAAATGAATGGCCAATGTCTTTCTGTATCACTGGGCACGTGAGGGACTGGCCGTGTGGGAAACAGGTGCTTTGGACACCACGCTTTCTCCTCCGTCCCTATGCTCGATCTGGTGCCACGTGCCTCTAGTTTTCCTGGGCGACTGTGTAAAAGCCTCTTTTTCTCTCCCCCTCTTTTGTTGCAAGGCCCCTGGGAGTTGTAGTCACTTTCCCAACAGAGAGCAGTCCCACCAAGATCTGCTGAAACTACAAGTCCCATGATTCCTACTGACACATTGCGTCACTAGTCACATGACTTCCTCAGGGTTGGGAGAAGCCTGTGATGTCATTTTCAGTGTCTCCAAGACCCAGAAGTTGGTAAACGTTTCCTGCTGAGGATCTTTGCTAAGTTTGTAACATATTATACTTCATGCTATATTCAAGATTTTACATTGTGAGTGTATATAATATAGATTTTAATAAAGAATTTGTACATTGATATACATATTGCATGATAAGCAGATCTTTTTCTATTTTGAGCCAAATCGTGTAAAGGAGTCATCCCCTTAAGGGGTAATCACATGTGGAGGAGGGCCAAAGGAACATAGAGTGAATTAGGTTTACTAATTACCCAAAAGCAAATATTGACCTTATGGCCAAAACATTAAGGTGAGCACGCACTGCACTTAGGGGTGATAAGTTGGTTGCAAGCAAGTTGGGATAGTCACTAGTTTTCACCCATTTGGAAGTTTAGACTGTTGAGCACCTACTGTTGGAGTATAGACATTATGGACATTTATTTGTAGCATTTTTTTACACTTACAGTATATATTTTAGAATTTGCACTATGGGGTGGCATCCTCTGAATTGTTTATTTATAAATTGCTTGTTTTCGTCATAAGGAATTATTGATAATCACATAAGGATTTTTTATTTTTGCATATGACATGCATTGATTAATCAGAGGATTTGAACAGAGCATCGCTGCTGAATTAAATTGTATAGTTTTAAAGTGATGGAGAACACTTGATTGGTGGATGCAGCAGTTAGGTACATACACATAGCATTATTATTTTATTCACATCATTTACATAGCAGCGCATGATTTTATTTTGCAATTACAGCTGTGTTTACTTGTCTCTCTTTAAAGCTCGAAGTGTAATTTCTCTCTGATGCTTTGTCTCTCTGTTATCAGCATTAGTTACTTCTGACAAGTTCTCTGACACATGATATAAGCATTAGCTAAACATTTGTGTCGGGGAGGGTGCTTGGAGGGAGCTAAGCACTGAACTTGTCTATTCCAGATACATCTCTGCATGCAGGGCCACTGATAAGGCAGTACAGCCAGCCCTCCTGTACTGGGCCCAGGCACCATCAATTCAAAAGGGGGGGGGGGCCCAGGCACCTGCTGAACAGGAAGCATCTGTACTGTTTTATTTCAGACACTGTTCCTCTTCTGCCAACCCCTGCAGTGCTGCCAGCTTCTCTTCCTCTTTCTCCCTCCAGCTGCACTGTGGGGGTATTGGTCCTAGCACATGTAGCGGTCAGAGGAGTAGGGGACCGCAATGCAGAATTCAAGTACGGTACAGCAGACAGAGAGGCTGAAGCAGATACTGGCTTTATTAACCAACAGAGTATAATGGCCGGAGAATGATGTTAACAGTAAAAACAGATTACATAGGTTTACAGCAAAGTTAACTGCAACGTGATACTTAAAATGGCGCTCCCGCCAACGCACACACAGAGATACAGGCTACTCTGTTATATGATCCTATCTGATTCCCGCTAACTGGGACACGTTGCTGCAACGCTCTGTCTACAGAAACCTGCTCTATGCCCTACCACAGGTTAGCACCGGTGCACACTCACAGTTCTGTAGGTACAGCTGCTTTATCTCAGTCTCTGTGATGGTGGATGCAGTCAGGTCTCTGGATCTGTCCCTTGCTGTCTGTAGCTGCAGTCTCTTATGCACTGGTCTGGGTTTCTTTGCAAGTAGTTTATCTTGTTCTGTCACTTGGAGGTCACTGCAGTCTGGCCCCTTGCTCTGTAATTTGCTTGAGGTGCTCTGGGATGTTCTCTCTTCTCCTTCTCTGGTTCTCAGCTACTGTCCGTTGTATCACAGTTCAGTTCTGTCTCCTCTGGCAAGATCCTGTTGTTCTGTCCCAGGATTATACAGTCTATATCCCTCTCAAGGCCACAGCATGCAGTACCTTTCCTCAGCTCAGCACAGCCATAGAGACCCGAACACCACACACTTCCTGGAACTTCCTGCTTCCTCCCTTCACCTAAAGCAACAACAGTGACCTCTTGTGGCTGGAAGATGCTTGACAGTCTGTGGGAATTTCTCAATAGAACTACAGTGTAATGGAGTTAGTCATTCAAGGGGCTGACCCCCTACATGCCTCCCCACTTAACGATGGTCGTCCTCGGCCATCCTATATAGTCCATGGGGAAGAAAGTGATTATTACAATCTCTAACAGCAGCACAACATTGTCCACAACACATACAGGTGGACCAAACGAACTGATCAGCATTGTACCTGTTTGGTGGAACCCCTGCAGTAGACCTATTGGATCTCCGGAGGTCTTGACTATCTGTGAGGGACTGACTTTCCTCATTGGGAGCTGCCAACCTGGGTTCCTCCTCATTGCGAGCCGGTGGTGGTTCTGTAGCATAAGCTTCATCCCCTGTGGCCTGGGGACCTTCCGTAGTGTCAGGAACAATCCACCAGTCTTCATCATTGTTTTCATTGGAGATAATGAGTTCTGAGGATGGGACAGAAAGTGTTGTCTCTTCAGCAGGTTTGGGATCTTCAGACCGACATGGCCGTAACATATTCCTATGTAGGATCCTTGAGGCAAACTCCTCATTTTCCACCCGTACTTCGTAGACCGGGCCATTGGGGTACACTCTCCTGATCACTTTGTAAGGTTGTACCTCCCAACGCTCACTCAACTTGCCTTTGGGACGTTTCTCCCGCACCAATACCCGGTCTCCAGGTTGCAGCGGAACCTCCTGGAGGGGAGGACGGTCAGTATGAGTTCTCTCTTGCAAACGCTGGCCTGCTAACCGGCGGATGGTCTGGAGCCGCTGACGGTGTTCTTTCACCCATGAGGTGGTCGATCGTTCTATTAAGTCCTGTGGTTGTTCTAAATTCAGTTCAACAATTTCCCGGCCAGCTCTGCCGAACAATAGCATGTACGGAGTATACCCGGTTGTGTTGTGAACCCGATTATTGTAAGCCCAGACTAATTCATGGAGGTAGTCTGGCCAGTGCATCCTTTTGTCTTCCTCTAATGTCCTCAACATCTGAAGCAGGGTCCGGTTGAAGCGCTCACAGGCCCCATTCCCTTGGGGATGATATGGAGTTGTCCTGGATTTTTCAATGCCATACAGTCGATGTAGCTCCTCCATCACTTTCCCTTGAAAGAACGCTCCTTGATCTGAATGGATCCGCTTCGGACACCCGTAGACTCGGATGAAATCTTGACAGATGGCCCGAGCTGCAGACTCAGCCGTCTGGTCTCGAGTTGGGGTGACCACTGCAAATTTAGAGAAGTGGTCAATCATGACCAGGCAGTATTGTGGACCTTTGGCGGATTGTCCCACGAGAAGATAATCTATCATCAATACTTCCAGCGGTTCTTTGGTCTGTATGGGCTGCATGGGTGCCCTCTGTTCGGTGCTTTTGGTGAGTTCACACATTCGACACTGCCGGCAGACTTCCTCAACCGTGGCCTCCAGTCGTGGACAATATACATAGCGTTGCAGCCACTGGAAGGTTTTAACTGGCCCGAAGTGAGCTCCAAATTCATGAGCCTCCTTGACTACTTCTCGTGCCATGCTTCTGGGTATTACTACCTGCCACCTTGCCTCTATATCAGCAGGCTGCTGCCATTTGCGGTACAAAACAGCTCCATGAATTTCCAGTCTATCCCATTGGTGTAGAATGGACTTCATCTCGGCATCAAGCTCAGTCCTTTCATCTCTGTCAGGTTTTCTTTGCTGGGACACCCAACCTTTCATCTGCCGCAGTCCGACATCTTCATCCTGTATTCGGCCCCATTCTTCATTGGTTCTTCCTAATGCCTTGGGTAGCACTTGGGCCTCCCCACTTGTCTGTGCTGCAACTGCTGGAGGTGTGAACCTGCGGAAGTCTGGAGTTTCATCCTCTTCTTTTTGTTCATCCAGATCCCCTACTGGAGTCTCAAAAGTAACCCTCGACAGACCATCGGCATTAGTGTTCTCTGTAGCAGAGCGGTAGCGGATCGAGAAGTCATACTTGGCAAGGCGAGCTGCCCAACGCTGCTCCAGGGCTCCCAGCTTGGCAGTATCCAGATGGGCCAGGGGGTTGTTATCGGTCTGTACAAAGATCTTAGCCCCTGTCAGGTAGCCCGCAAATTTTTCTGTCATGGCCCACACCAGGGCAAGGAGCTCCAGCCGGAAGGAACTATAGTTATGAGGGTTTCGCTCTGTATCCCGCAACGACCGACTGGCATAAGCAATAACTCTTTCACGTCCTTCTTGTACCTGTGACAGTACCGCCCCAAGTCCATAGAGGCTGCCATCAGTCGATAAGAGGAATGGTTTGTCAAAGTCAGCATAAGCCAAGATGGGGGCCGATGTCAGGGTTTCTTTCAGGGCCTGGAATGCCTCTTCCTGCTTCTGTCCCCAGGGGACACTTTGACCCTTGGGCCTCCCAGCTGTTCCTCTCTGCAGCTCATTCAGAGGGCCCGCTATCTTTGCGTAGTCTTTGATGAATCGCCGGTAATATCCGGTCAGACCGAGGAAAGCCTTCAACTCCCGCAGTGTTCTGGGCGCTGGCCATTGTTGCATCACAGCCATTTTGTCTTGAGATGGCAGCACCCCATCTTGGGACACCGTATGCCCTAGGTACTCTATCTTCCTCTTGAAGAGATGACACTTCTTTGGCTTTATCTTCAGGCCATGGGATCGCAACCGCTTGAGTACCTGTCCTAGTCGGTCTAGGTGTTCTTGAAAAGTAGCGGAGTATACAATGATATCATCCAAGTATATCAAGGTTGCTTCAAAATTCAGGTCTCCCAGACACTTCTCCATCAGCCGCTGGAAGGTGCTCGGGGCATTGGATAGCCCGAATGGCATTCTGTTAAATTCGAATAGTCCCATGGGGAGTATGAATGCAGTCTTGGCCCGGTCCTTCTCGGCCACCGGTACTTGCCAGTACCCGCTTGCTAGATCCAGGGTGGAGAAGTATTTAGCCCGCCCTAGGGCTGTTAGGGACTCCTCGATGCGTGGCAGAGGGTATGAGTCTCGTGTGGTGCATGCATTCAACCGCCGATAATCCACACAAAATCGAATAGTGCCGTCCTTCTTCTTGACAAGCACCACTGGGGCTGCCCAAGGACTTTGACTCCTGAATCTATCATCTGTTTCAACAATGTCTTCACTTCCTGGTACAACTTGGGCGGGATCTGTCGATACCTCTCCCGGATTGGGGCAGCGTCCCCGGTCGGTATCTCATGTGTGATAGCATCTGTGCAGCCAAAGTCATCGGCATGGCGGGCAAACGCAGCCTGATTCTCCCACAGCATGGCTTCAACCGCCCGCAAACGGTCTGGACCGAGATTCTTCACATCTATCTCCATTTGGTCCACAATGGTTCTCCCATTCCATTCTGGGGTCGGAGCCTCTTCGGGTCTGGCAGTAACTGCCAGTGTCCATGCAGCATTGCCTGTTGGAGCTAGAGTCACTTCTTCCCGACTTAGCACTTCTCCCCGATGTAAGTACACACGGGCCAGTTCTACTCCAGGTGCCAAAGCGACTTCCAGATGTCCCACATTCACAGCTCTTATGGGTACTCGTCCATTCTGGACCACTGCCAGTGTCCGGGCCACTAGGGCATCCTGACCTAGTTCTCCTAGACCCCCTGGTTCGATGATCACCTCCATACCTTCAAGGTTGCGGAAGGTTCCCACAGGCAGTGTCAGTATAGTCTCCCGACCAGGTGGAAGACTGAGGGTCGCCTTTCCCGGCACTCGGATAGTTCCCACGGACTGGTGTACTGGGACACTCTTCTGTGTCCCACAGAACCGGATCAACCGTTGGAAAGCTTTTTGCGTGGGTTTGTGTGGGGTGGCTTGCTTCCAATAGCCAGGTCCCCGTTTAGTGAACATGATCTGATCCAATTCTCGTAGAATATTCATGCCCATTATCACCGGTACATCCTCCTTGAACGTCTCGGGGACCAGCAGAATGCCTTTTCTTCCCACTTCCTGTCCACACAGCCGTACGTTCATCCACACGACTCCCGTGACCGGAATTTGCTGATGGTTCGCAGCTGTAACTCGGACCAATGTCTCTCGTTCTGGCTTAGCCAGTGCTTGGAAGTAACGATTGAAGTATGACTCAGGCATGGTCGTCACCTGTGATCCGGTATCTACTAAGCAGTTGACTGGAATTCCTTCAAATTCAGCTTGTATGACGGGGCACCCTGCGACCAGGTGTTCAGAGCTGTGCTGGGTGTCTTGACTCTCCACCTTCCCCGCAGTACGCCCCACTACTGCGGGGGCCGGTAGTTTAACGCCGGCTCTGAGCGTCTAGATAGATCACTCTGACACTCTCTGGCAAAGTGTCCTCCTTCTCCGCACCGCCAGCACTGTGTCCCTGGACGATAGTCTCTCCGCCTGCGCGCGGGAGGCGCCCTGGCTGGCCTTGTTGGAAGATATTGAGGAACTTGGTGTGACGGTGAACTCGGGTAAGGATGCTGTGGTGTAGGAACCAGTGGGGCAATCTGATAGGGCGGTTGTTGGGCCGGATAGGCAGCCCCAGGGGAATAGCTCGACTCCATTCGCCTTTCCATTTGTGTCAATTTTTCGTGCATAGCACTCAGGGAGCTTTGCAGGTCTTGTACCACTTTAACTAGGACCTCTTCCTTCCCCACAACCCCAAAGGGTGTGGCGGTCTGGGTCCGTATCACTCCGGAGGCATAACTTTCTTCTTTACTGCGTGCCACAGCCTCCGCCAACATTTGCCGAAAGTTCAGAGTAGGGTCCACCCTGACTCGCTCCCGCAGAACCTGTCTCAGGGGAGAGCTGAAGAGTCCCAGAATAAACTGTTCCCGCAATATTCGGTCGGCAGATCCCATGCCAGATACTCCGTCTGCCTCCTTTTTCTGTACCTCAGCCAATACTTCTTGTAGAGCCATCGCATATTGTGAGACCCCTTCATTTTCTTGCTGAACCCGGTAGAAGAATTTCGCCCGGAGGTGGCCCGCACTAGCTGTTTCACCGTATATTTCTTCCAGAAATCGCACAATCTCTTGCAAGGTGCTGCGTGTGGCTTCTGATTGTAGAAACACATTCTTTCGGGCCTCACCCTCCAGGGCAGCCAAAGCGATTTCTACCTGTAATTCTGGGCTGACATTGTAAATTCTTGCAGCGCTCTGTAATCTTGTCACCCAGTCTGACAGTGACATGTTCTTGCCATCAAATTTTGGCAGCAAGTTAAACAGCATGCCCATAGGGAGGGCCCTTGCAGGGGTTCCACCATTGCCTGAGGTACTCACATTAGCATCATGCACATTTCCTTCAGCCGCCTCCATCTCTGTAACCGTACCCTGCTCGCAGCGCCACTTGTAGCGGTCAGAGGAGTAGGGGACCGCAATGCAGAATTCAAGTACGGTACAGCAGACAGAGAGGCTGAAGCAGATACTGGCTTTATTAACCAACAGAGTATAATGGCCGGAGAATGATGTTAACAGTAAAAACAGATTACATAGGTTTACAGCAAAGTTAACTGCAACGTGATACTTAAAATGGCGCTCCCGCCAACGCACACACAGAGATACAGGCTACTCTGTTATATGATCCTATCTGATTCCCGCTAACCGGGACACGTTGCTGCAACGCTCTGTCTACAGAAACCTGCTCTATGCCCTACCACAGGTTAGCACCGGTGCACACTCACAGTTCTGTAGGTACAGCTGCTTTATCTCAGTCTCTGTGATGGTGGATGCAGTCAGGTCTCTGGATCTGTCCCTTGCTGTCTGTAGCTGCAGTCTCTTATGCACTGGTCTGGGTTTCTTTGCAAGTAGTTTATCTTGTTCTGTCACTTGGAGGTCACTGCAGTCTGGCCCCTTGCTCTGTAATTTGCTTGAGGTGCTCTGGGATGTTCTCTCTTCTCCTTCTCTGGTTCTCAGCTACTGTCCGTTGTATCACAGTTCAGTTCTGTCTCCTCTGGCAAGATCCTGTTGTTCTGTCCCAGGATTATACAGTCTATATCCCTCTCAAGGCCACAGCATGCAGTACCTTTCCTCAGCTCAGCACAGCCATAGAGACCCGAACACCACACACTTCCTGGAACTTCCTGCTTCCTCCCTTCACCTAAAGCAACAACAGTGACCTCTTGTGGCTGGAAGATGCTTGACAGTCTGTGGGAATTTCTCAATAGAACTACAGTGTAATGGAGTTAGTCATTCAAGGGGCTGACCCCCTACACACATACGCCCCTTCCATCCGCTTTCCGGGCCCCCCCATTTGCACCTTTCCCCCGCATCACTTCCAGCTTCCCTCCCCTCCTTCCTCACACGCAGCTACTGCAGGCACAAATGGAAATGTTTTAGGATAGAGAGAGGGAGAAGGAGGGTGGATAAGGAGGAGGGAGGGGCCTGACGATGGTGCCAGCAAGGAGTGGCAGGTGAGCTCGGGGAGTAGCCCATCCAGAAAGGGAAGGCAGGAGCTAGTCCTTCCCCTATGGTGGTGCGCGAGTGAACCCGGTACCCTCCCTCCATGTGTAACCCCCCGGTGTGGAAACCTGCTCCTAGCCCTAACCCTCCCCTGCACTGAATACGGCCGACCGTACAAAGCTCCTGTGTGGACTCAGAGGACTGGACGGTGTACAGACTGGAGCAGCTGGGAGTGTGGCTTGGAAGAGGAGCCGTGAGACGCCGGGAGGACTTGTGTGCCCGGCGTCCGGCATGTATCGTGGCCGCAAAGAAACACCTGTGGAGATCGCTTTGCAGCTGGGAGGGAAAGTGGTGGAGAGCAGGGGGATTCCAGGCGTAGCTGGCTGGGACCAGAGAGGAGCCTGAACGAGGAGAGCAGAACCCCAGGGCACTGAAGGTTGGAGGAGGTGAGAGGGGTATAACCCCCCCCCCCTTTTTTCTTGGCTTTTTCTATGGACAGTAGTATTTAAAATGCTGAAGGAGTCCTCCCCGCCTCTAGCCATGTGTATGAGTATTGGACTGAGTATTGTCATAGAAGTGTGAAGTGATGAAGAAACCATAGAGCAAAAGATCAATTTGAACTCCGTGTGCTGGGCGTACAGAGAGCACTGTTAGGAGGAGACTAAAGAGAGACATGCACTACAGATTCTCCCTATTGTGATGTTTTTTCCCATTTCATACAGATGAAGACTAAATAAAAGGGGTATAATCTTGGCAAGAGTAAATGATCAAGGAGAGAAGGAGAGAAGAGAAAAAATCTGTACAAATATTTAAAGACCCCCACAATTGTTAATATATTACTACTACTAACCATTGGTGCCCTGGGGATGGGTGGGTGGACTGAGATACTCATCAGGTGAAGGGGGCGAAGAGGAAATTAAAAGTAAAGTCAACTATTGTATGTCTACCATTAAAAAAGCTGAGGCCTGATATAAGTACACCCCTTGGAGGAGTTTGGAAGGGAAACCATCTAGAGGACACAGTATATCGTGTGATTCCCCCTGTTACCCTCCAAAGTATTGGGAATAAGAGGAGAGTAAAAGTAAAAAGTTAAAAGTAAAATCTAAATGGATATCACAGAGATCTTCGTGAAAACAAAAGACCTCATAAGTACTGGGACTAAACGCAATAATCAGAACGGAAGATAGTAAACGGGATTATGATGAGAAATAGACCAGCAAAAGAGGGGGGAGGGAAAACTGCAAAAGTAAGTGCAAGTCCTGGGACTATTAAAAAATATATGACTCTGGAGTAAGTAGGGGAAAATGTGGATGGTGAGAGACAGACAGGGACTAAACCAAAACAGGATACAGAAGGAAGGCCCAGAATACAGAAAAAAACAGAATACAGAAGAAAAGGCCCAAAACCAGAAAACAACAGGGAGAAGTACAACAAGTAGCCCTAATCTGTCTAAGTCTGAAATGGCAAAATCTGAAATGGCAAAATCTGAAATGGCGGAGATGTTTGCTAACTCTCTATGAAAACTGAGATGGCAACCTTAGATGAGGATTTAGGCCAAATTTTGACAAGTGTAGAAGAAACTCAAGGCATAATAGATAAACATGCAAAAGAGATAAAATCAGTAAAAGAGCAAATGAGGAAGATGTGGATAGACCAAAGAGATATGCTATAAAAAATGAAGATCAAGAGAAAAGAAATAGGAGAAAAAATTTGAGAATCCGAGGACTTCCAGAGAAGGGGAATGAAGAAATATTGGAAGAAATGATTGAAACGGTGTTTAATCCTCTTGTAGGTAAAGCGATAACTGAAAAAAATTGAAATTGAAAGAGTCCATAGGATAAGGAAACCACCGAATCTGCCTAGGGAAATACCAAGAGATGTCATAGTAAGATTCCACAGGTATGAGGTAAAAGCACAGATATGGGAGAGACTAAGGAGTAAACCTCCTTTAAGAAGGTGTGGACATACAGGTGTTCGCGGATGTATCACAAGAAACCTTGGCCAGGAAAAGGATTCTTAAACCTCTGGTGGCGCAATTGAATCAACATAATATCCAGTATTTCTGGGGATACCCGGCTTACTTGGGAGTAAGGAAAGAGGGGATGATAGTAAAGCTAAGGTACCCAGAGGAATGGAAAGATGACCCCGCTCTACAATGGTGGAGGGGATGGGGGAGCTAGGTGAGCAGAGTCAGAGCCTGACCTCGGGGTAAAAGTCGAATTGAGGTGGGAGGAAGGTATTCGACTAATGGGCCCTATTAGGTTAGGGATTCATAACCCAAGGGTTGGGAAACATCCTTATAGAAAGGCGGCCATTCCTGCTGTTTGACAGAGCTCCTTTCGGTGTCCTTTTAGAGGTGTCTCATTCCCAAGGAACATGCCCCGGTATAGTGTGTCAGATTGGTAGTGGAGAAGTAGGAGGAAGAGGAGACAGAATTAAGAAAGAGGAGGGAAGAAATATAGAGGATAGTACAATAGAGAGATGACAGCAGTAAATTTTGTTACATATGCAGCAGGTTTTCCAGGCCTGTGGCCTGATGTGCGTCTGCCATTGTTACTGGTTACCTTTCCAGCCCATGTGAGCTGTAGCCCTGGGTGTGAAGACTGAGACATGAACCACTCCAGCATATTTGTGTTGTTGTTTTATTGTAGATAAAAGGGGATGGGAGAACGGAATGAGTGGGATACTCCTTTAGGCTTCAACTATGTACACTTGGGACTTCGTGCCTGAAAAATGCCTGTTTGCGCTTCCTTGACTTCCTGGGACTGGACCCCTCTGTCTCCGCAGGCTCTCGGCACACCGGATCCCCTCAGCTCAACTCAGCACTCTCTGGATTCTCAGACGACACCCCGAGACATCCTCTTCCCTCAGACAGGAGGAGAGACAGCCGCACTCTCCATCCTGGGACTCTGCTCCCGCCAAAGACATCATGTCATTTGTCACCCCCAAACTTATACCCACTCCCAGAATCCTTTGCAGCACAATCTGCCTTCTGGGGTAATTACAAGCCTGGATGTGTCCCCTGATTGGGTTTCCTCCACCGCCCTATGAGAAGCCTCTCACAGGAGCCAGTGGGGAGACTTCAGCAGGCACACCTGGAAACCATGACACCCTAAATAATAAATCACAGCCCTGCTGTTAGGCAGACAAGGCCCACTATACCTTTACCTAGCACCTACCTGTAGGGTGCTACACTCACCCCACACCAAATGAGTCAAAACCCAGGAGTATCCCACAAACCTGGAGAAGGGGAAAAGGGAAAAACGAATTTACAAATAAATTAGCGTGAAAAAATATATCTTTACAATCTGCTGTACATATATGATGATATAAGTTTAAGGTGCATGAGAACTGATGCACCCCCCACCAAATAAACTCACTTGGTGGGGAACAACAAAGAAAATACATTATAACATCCTGACTGTCTAACTCTAAGGTGGTCCCACCTGTATAGTGAAAGGAAGCAAATGTTAGTCAATCTCATCACATCACATAGCAATCACATCACATATCTAACTAGCTGAACAGTTGAATGGAAAGACCCTCCTTCAAAAATACAAGGGCGACCTTTCCACTCCCTCCCAGACTGCCTCTGCCAACCAGTGTCTTGACACGCCGGGTCCTCCTTAAACTTGGAAGAACTTGTCCCCTAACACTAGCTGTCTAGACAGAGTTCTCTTTGTTGAAGTGAAACACAGCGGCCTCTGCTGTCCCTTTGAGCACTTCAGTGAGGAAACAGGGCAGGTCAAAGTATCTCATAAACCACAGTCCTGCTAAGTCAGGGAAACATCACAGGGGTCCAGCAGGGCACCCCACACCAAAGTTCTTGGACACTCACGAACTTTGTAACTTGTACCAACATCTTCATCTGTACAGACTGTGGATGAAGTCCACACAGCCATTTGTAATCCACAGAAGGCCTGGCCCGATGGCCCAAAAGACCTAGCACACAAATAACTTCCCAAAAGTCCCGGACCCGATGGTCCCAAAGGCGTGACATTACAGTACTTGACTTTGCAAAAAGGACCCTGGCCCGATGGCCCAAGGGGTCTGGTTAAACTCCTAATACTTTTCAACTTGGATTCAGTATCATATCATATCAAAAAGTTTCCTTGGTCAGTTGTAGAAGCCAGCCGGCCACACAATTCTTTTTCTTTTTCGCTGCTCCTCAACTCCTCCTTGCTTTCAAAGAACTCTGACAAACTCAAATGTAATACTCTGGGTGGAGTACTTGGACATACTCCCCTTGTTCATTTCTGACCCGGATGGACCAAGCATGTCTTGACCCATCCGGGCGACGGACTTCCACTCTATCTTTGTAATTGGAGCGTCCGTAGTACCACTGAGCTTTAACTTTAGTAAACTTCTCCTTTAACCCTTCCTCCGGAGAGTCCCTCAGCTCAACTCAGTACTCTCTGGATTCTCAAGCGACACCCCGAGGCATTCTCTTCCCTCAGACAGGAGGAGAGACAGCCGCACTCTCCATCCTGGGACTCTGCTCCCACCAAAGACATTGTGTTATGTGCCACCCCGAAACTTATGCCCACTCCCAGAATCCTTTTCAGAACAATCTGCCTTCTGGGGTAGTTACAAGCCTGGATGTGTCTCCTGATTGGGTTTCCTCCACCGCCCTATGAGAAGCCTCTCACAGGAGCCAGTGGGGAGACTCCCCCTTCAGCAGGCACACCTGGAAACCATGACACCCTAAATAATAAATCACAGCCCTGCTGTTAGGCAGACAAGGCCCACTATACCCTTACCTAGCACCTACCTGTAGGGTCTTACGCATATAATGTTAGGGGCATGAATTCACCGGAAAAGAGACATAAAATCTTAAAGGAAGTTACATATTTGGCTGCAGATATAGTACTTCTCCAAGAGACCCATATTATCCACAAATCGAATGTAAGGCTATATTCTCAAGACCACCCTCTGTGGTACTATGCAGACTCTGGGAGGAAAAATCAAAAGGAGTTGCCATTGGGTTGGCTAGAGGGGTGAGGTTCTCCTTGGAAGAGAGGATGACGGACCCAGATGGGAGATTCCTCTTTTTGAAGGGGAAGCTATTTGAAGAGGAGGTTACTCTAGCCAATGTCTACTGCCCCAATAAAGACTGGGAAGGCTACTTAGGGAAGATATTGGGGAAACAAATGGACTTCAGGAAAGGGGGTGTGATTATGGCCAGGGACCTCAACTTTTGTCTAGACCCAGAAGCAGACAGCACTTTGCGTGTTCAGAGGAGCAGAAATACTCAGTTAAGGAAGATTAAGAAAAAAAAATTTCAATGTCAATTGTCAGACATCTGGAGAATATTGCACCCGAAAAAACTGGATTTTACACTCTGCTCAGCTGTACACGGGACATATTCAAGGATCGACCATATAATGATTGAACATAGATGGATAGAAAGGGTGATTGGGACGAGGGTTGAGGTGAGAACCTGGTCAGACCATGCTTCTGTCACAATGAGGATGAAAATATCAATAAGGCAAACTAAAATGAGCTACTGGAGAATAAATGAGGAATTAATAAGGGATAAAGTGGGGGGAAAGGAAATAGAGAATGAGCTGGAATTATTTTTTCAAATTAATGCGAAGAAATTCCAAAAGATATCCTATGGGAGACACACAAAGCGTATATACGGAGAATTTAAATTTCTAAAGGGGTACAAAGGAAAAAGGAAAGAACTAAAAATAAAGATAGACTAATAAAAGAGATCTTTGAGTTGGAACAAAAGGATAAGAGAACACAGGAAGAGGAAATATGACATACATTAAAGTTAAAAAGAGATGAATTAAAGGAGTTACTGGAACAGGAAACTAGACGGTCGTTTAATAAAATAGCTAAAGAGAGAATGCAGGAGAGTAATAAAATTAGAAAAAAATCTGGCAAGGATTCTAAAAAAAAAAAAAAAAAAATCAGTTAACTTTATAGATAGGATAAAGGGTAAGAGCGGGGAGATGGTGCATTCGACGACCGAGATAGCGAGGGAATTCCAGAACTATTACGGAAAACTATATGCAGTAAGTGGAGAGAACAAACAGGCAATTTAAATAAATAGAAGTGAGAAAATTAAGGAATATCTGAGAGAAGCGAGGCTGTCTAAAGTGGACGAAGAAAAACAAGCAAAACTAGAAGCCCCGATTACCGAGGAGATAGGAAAGGCCATAAAAATACCATCTCAGGAAAGAGCCCAGGGCCAGATGGTTTTACAATTAATTATTATAAAAGATTTAGAGAACTACTGGTACCAAAATTAAAGTGTTATTTGAATGGTCTAGGGTCCCAGTTCGAGATGAGTAAAGAGGCTCTTTTGTTTTTTGAAAGAGGAGAAAGATTCTACACTGTGTTCGAGCTATAGACCCATTTCACTCCTAAATGTGGATACAAAACTTTTTACAAAAATATTAGCAACAAGGATGAAGGGGCTGATGACAGAATGGGTGCATAGTGATCAGGTTGGATTCATCCCAGGGAGACAGGGAAGGGACAATGGAGTAAGAACTATTCTTCTAATGCAACAGATGATAGGAAATGGGCATTCGGGATTGATACTGTTGATAGATGCCAAAAAAGCATTCGACAGGGTCAATTGGGAGTTTATGCTAAGAACTTTAGAGGAATTAGGAATAGGTCCGAGGATGATGGCTTGGATAAGAACAATATATAGTCACCCGACATTAAAAGTAAAAATTAACAGGACATTGTCAGAACCATTTGTAATATATAATGGAACAACACAGTGGTGCCCCCTATCGCTGATACTTTTTGTATTATCATTGGAACCCCTCCTGGCAACAATAAGGGAGAGCCCGGATGTGAGGGGGGTGGTAGTTGGAGAGGTAGAGCATAAAGTAGCAGCTTTTGCAGACGATGTGTTGCTTTACGTCTCCAACCCTAGGATAACCTTGCCTAATGTGATGAAAATCTTGAAATGCTACGGGAACCTATCTAATTTAAAAATTATTCCCTCTCAGTCAGACATTTTGAGTATTAAAATGAGTAAACAGGAGGAAGATGGATTAAAAGGTGAATTTCCTTTTGTGTAGAGAAAGTCAGAATTGAAATATCTAGGAATGAAATTAACATCCACCCCCAGATAAAATGTGCAAGGTAAATTATATACCATTATTAAATGAAATAAGAACAGAAATTACTTTAACGTGACTTTAACGTGGCACTTCACCCACTCCTCGACACCTCTTCTGGTACTACATCACTTCCTTTTAAGGCATTGAAACAGATTAATCTAGAACTCAAAAACTTACTTTTACACGACTCATGGCGCACAATGTACCCGTCAACGAAGGATTATACATTCTTCTCCCCTCCCCATAACAGATATTCACGAATCGATTACCTATTTCTCTCACAAAAAGACCTCCCCCTATTAAAGGCAGCCACAATAGAACCCATGATACTCTCAGATCATCATCCAATCTCGCTAACTCTTTCCTTCCCAACTGTCAACACACAATCAAAAACCTGGAGACTAGACCCCTCTATCCTAACTGCAGGATCAGATATACAACTCATTAAGAAAGAAATCATTGACTTCTTCGTGGATAATGACACACCAGACATCTCACCTACTACAATTTGGGAAGCACACAAATGTGTTATGAGAGGGAAACTGATCTCCCTCAAAGCAAACAAAAAAAAAGCCCAACAAGCCAAAGTTAAGGAGCTTATTGACAAAATCAAGGCTCTTGAGGCGACTCACAAGCGTTCACAAGCGCAACATACCCTACAAGATCTCATACTCACTAGACAACTCCTACAACATCAAAACGAGACGCAAATTCATTCTTCAACAAAAGCTATTCTATGAGTTCGCAAATAAGAGCAGTAGCTACCTTGCAAGGGCCATTCAGGCCAAAAGAGCAGACTTATCCATCCACACCATTAAAGATAATCAGGGTAGGCCTCATACCTCGACGCCTGCGATAGCCTCTCAATTTGAAAGTTACTACTCGTCCTTATATAATATACCTCCCTCACATCCAAGCCCCGACAAGCTAATTCTCATAAACAACTTTCTACGAAAACACTGTCCAACACCTATATCTGAAACAACGTCCCATTCTTTAGAGAGACCCATAACACAGGAAGAGCTTAAATTAGCTATTAAACAACTCAAACCTGGTAAGAGCCCTGGACCTGACGGATTCACAGCCCCGTACTACAAATCCTTTATAGATAGCCTCTCCACGCCTCTTCTGAAAATGTTTAACTCAAGATCCCTGCCCGCCCTCCGCCCAAACAGACTTCTTGAAGCCCAAATCACCGTAATACCCAAAGGAGACAAAGACCCCACATCTGTCACGAACTATAGACCAATTTCCTTGCTTAATGTGGACATTAAATTATTTGCAAAAATCTTAGCAAATAGACTCCTCCCCTTATTGACGCATATCATCAACAAAGATCAAGTGGGTTTTGTTCCGGGACGGGAAGCCCGGGATAATACTACAAAGGCAATTAATGTCCATCATTGGCTGACGTCTTCCAAAATCAAGGGGTTCATGCTATCCTTAGACGCGGAGAAGGCGTTTGACAGGTTGGACTGGTTGTATATGGCTCAAGTTCTAAAACACATAGGAATCCAAGAAAAGATGTATAACTTTATAATGTCCTTATACTCCTCTCCATCGGCCAAGGTACGTGTCAATGGCCACCTGTCAGATGCCTTCTCCATTAGCAATGGTACAAGACAGGGATGCCCTCTTTCTCCCATCCTCTTTATTCTTACTCTAGAACCATTTCTTAGATCCCTTGCTCACAACCCAGACATACACGGGATACAAATTCAATCCCACACCTACAAGATAGCCGCGTTTGCGGACGATATCCTGCTCTTCCTACAAAAACCTCACCTAACCCTTCCAACGCTGCTCCGAGAATTCCAGCTCTTCCAGACCATATCCAATTTCAAAATAAACTTTTCAAAATCCAACGCCCTAAACATATCCCTACCACCTGAAACGATTACTGTATGCAAAAAAAATTTCCCATTCCAATGGAAGTCTGACGCAATTAAATATCTCGGCATCTTTCTACCAACCAAACTTTCAGACCTTTATAGTATGAATTTCCTCCCAGCTCTTAAATGTATTAAAGATGATGTTAAAAGATGGAGCAAACCCCATTTCTCATGGTTTGGCAGAGCGGCCATAATTAAAATGAACCTTCTCCCACGTCTCCTATACTTACTCCAAAATATTCCCATCAGACTTCCGTACACATTCTTCCAATCATTCAAATCCCTTTGTCTACAATTTCTTTGGGACAAGAAACGCCCCAGATTACCATACGACCTCTTGACCAAACCCAAAAGTTTGGGAGGCATTGGCCTCCCAGACTTGAAGAAATATTATTGGTCATGCCATTTGACTAGAATCGTAGATTGGTCACTACATGAATCCACTAAGGATTGGATAATGATTGAAAATTCCCTCTCCAATATTCCAATTCAAAACACGCCTTGGATATCTAAATCACTCATACCACAAACTCTGAAAAGGCACCCACTAATTGGCACAACTTTACAATGCTTCAGAGAAATATGTCGGCACTCTGACATAGCGTCAAATCCAGGCCCCCTAACCCCAATTACATTAAATCCTGAATTTTCACCGGGAATGTCACCTGATTTCCTCACAAATATATGGCCCAATACCCAAGTAAGAACTCTTCTTTTTTACACAAACAACATCTTACGGGATAGACTATCTATCAAATCAAGCATTGATGGGTCTCCGATTCCCCTCTGGCAATATTTTCAAGTACGCCACTTCTTGACATCGCTTAATAGGAATGGAGCACTTGCCAGAACCCCAACACCCTTTGAGACATTATGCATGAAGAAGCCTCCACAAAGACACTTGATTTCTACCACCTATAATATGCTCTTCTCCAATTCACAAGCACTGACCAACAGAATTACTTCTGCATGGGAATCAGATCTTAATCTATCCATAACGGAGGAACAATAGGGTAACATCTGTTTTTTCACTCATAAAAGCTCCTTAAACGTCTCCATGCAGGAAAGTTGTTATAAAGTGTTGACCAGATGGTATAAAACACCTACCCTCTTACACAAAATCTACCCTGACATTCCTCCAGTATGCTGGAGATGTACCAAACATCCGGGCACCCTCCTTCATATTTTTTGGTCATGCCCCAAAATCCAGCCGTTCTGGAAACAGATACACGATATAATCCCAAAAATTTCTAACACTCGTATAGAATTCTCCCCAGCTGCCTACTTACTACACCTCTCAGACCTCCCTTCTCATAGATACAGAAAGACCCTCATCCCCCATCTAATCAATGCAGCAAAATCCTGTATACCTATCCGGTGGAAGTCGCAATCCCCCCCGGTAATATCAGAATGGATACGTAAAGTTAACAAAATTGCAAAAATGGAGGAGTTAATCTCAATATCAAGAGACTCTATAGACAAATATGCCCATACATGGGATCCATGGATAACATTCTCCAACTCGGATATCTTTTTGAGACTTACTAACTAATTGATCCGAATATCAACACTAACACATACTTTTCCATATACAAAACGGAATAAACATAAGCTCCAAATTGACGACAATACACAACTATAAACCACTACTGAGAAGGTCCAGGGTCTACCGACCACGTGACTACTCGAGATAACAGACGAAATCTCTCCCACTCCTAAACATGGGAGGATAGTGGGAGGATTTTCATTCCCCTTCTCTAACACAGATAACATATATACTTGTAAAACAATGATCGACACATCAAAAAATAGGCCTTCGATACCCTTTGGTCCTTTATGGGGACGGAGATTGGGGCGGATGCCTAATCCCTTCCAACAACTCCCCTCATTCCTCCCGACCCCCCCCTCCTCTCCCCTCCCTTCCCCCTTCTTCCACCCCCTTCTCTCCATGAACCCTTATTTTCCCCACCCTTCAATAGGTTCAATTTATTTCACTCAGGGGAGGGCCTGAACCTCTCGCCCGTGAGGCGGGGGAGGCGGGCCATCCCCTGCTTAACCCCACCATACAGCAAAACAATGTAACATATGCTTCAAATATAGTGAACAAGGATATTATGAACACCCCCGAACCATTTGTCAAAACCATTGTAGACTAAAACTCTTTTCACACATGAGACAGAAATAAAACAAACAGAGACGCAGCAGTCTTTATTCCTCGAAGCACAGTTCTTTTCTTCCCCTACTACACATATGCCCTACCCAGGCATCACTTCAGTCAAAAATCTGTTTTTTTTTTTTTTCTTTGTTTATTTCTCACCCAGTTCTCCACTCAAGTTGTTAGGAGATTAACTTGTATGGACAGAAGTCAGATGCAGAAAACACGCCAGCATTACTTGCAAGTTGATTATACTCACGTGATTCTATATTTTACTTTGTTTGACAGTAGATTACTGTACTAGCTAATATTCTTGTTCCATGTTCTTCAAGTTCTCATTATTGAAAGTTACCAAATGTTGGATTTCAGCAGTTTTAAAGCTGTATGTGATTTCTTTGATATTCAATAAAAATATTTTGGATGAAAAAAAAAAAAAGAACAGAAATTAATAAGTTAGCAACTCGGGCCCTGTCGTGGATAGGAAGAATAAACATTGTAAAAATGTCTATTCTCCCAAAAATGAAAAAATGGTGATCACAAAATGTGATAACCTATAGCGCTTGCTGAATAATACCTAAGTGATGAAATTACAACACTTCTATGACACAAAGTGATAATAAATAAATAATGTGCATCTTAAATACTAAAAATTATACAATGGATAATTCATGTGCACAAAAAAATATAAATATATATATGATAAAAACAGTCCTCGTAGCAAAATATCCACCACAGTGAATGTTGGTGATGAAAATGATAAACACTGTGAAATATTAAGGTGAACAGTCCAAAATTATTGCATAAGGTGCAAGTGCTTCTTCCTTTTCTTCCCTAGATATCCCTTCACCGTGGAAATATATAAATTGCAAACTCACCAGACGGTGTGGGTCCTATATGCCTTACGGCATTAGGACCATTCGTGCTTGAAAAGATCCTCTCCAGGTCCGGGTTCGCTCCCCCTGGAAATAGAAGCCGTCCCTCTGCAGTACCACTCCACTACAATTAGGCTTCAAACACAGGTATATCCCCTCCAGCCAAAAATGCGCCTCCTTGGGATAAAGCTCCCCCTGCAGATCACCTCCAATCACGGGTGTATAACAAGGGAATAAAAGCCGGATAGTGCGGTATTGTTTTCAAATGGTTTTAATATTGCACACACCCCGTACACTCCAAAAAATATAAAAATGATATACAGTCCCAGTGAGATGATAAAAGCAGGTGATAATACATCAAAGGCTCAATAAAACCAACTGGTAAGGCAAACGTGAAAAAAATAGTCCATAAAATCCAAAAAAACAAGCAAACAGGACCGTCATACACGTGAGCTGCAAGTGGAGAGCGGTAGTTCCTGGCTTGCGGTCCACTAGAGCCCGTATGACGTCACGACGTGCGTTCCACCTAACGCATTTCGTCATTGGCTAGACGTCTTCAGAGGTGGAGTCTCACGTCTGGCCCAGATCTTTTATATTGGAGCTGCCGCTCTCCACTCCGCCCCACTCCGCCCATATTTTCTACCCGGAACCGGACGCAAGTCCGTGTCCCCACACTAATAATTCTACATTAATGAGCTTTATTGTTCCTATATTGCAAATTATATCATTATACAGAACTTATCCTTACTCCGGATTTCATACTTATACACTTGCATAATATCGTACAATCGGCTATCTATCATAGGCATATCTCAATACATATTTATGCAATATCATGCCTTACGGTGCCTGAAACTCTTATAAGTTATAATTGCAGATAAATTGGGATATCTATATATAGGTCTATTTATTAAAAATACTTTTATTAAATAAGGTAAAATACTACATCAATAAATATGGATAATTAATAAGGGGTGGCTTGATATATAATTAAATATTATTTTTAAAAAATATTATTTTTAAAAATATTCGTGGACATACAAATGTGGTTATTTATAATTTCTATATAATATATATTCTCCCAAAAATAGCTTATAAGTTTCAAATGATTCCAACCCCAGTCCCCCAGACATTTTTCAAGACACTGAAGTCATTAATAACAAGGTTTATCTGGAAAAATAAAAAACCCAGGATACAATATGCAGTATTAAGTAAAAGTAAAAAACAAGGAGGATTAGTGGTTCCAGATTTCGGAAAATATTATCAGGCCTCAGTACTCTCATGGGTGTAAGAATGGGGTAAAAAAAAAGTGAAAAATGTTGGATAAAATTAGAATGCACTATGAGTAATACACATTTGAGAAAAATTATGTGGATACCTCCACAGTATAGAAAATGTAATCTAAATACACATATAATTACACGTCAGGCACTCAAAATTTGGGATGCAATACATAAAAAAGAAAAATGGAAATATAATTCACAGTTAATCCCATTGCGGGACGCATTTTTTTCCACCATAGGTGGGTAAGGTTTACGGGAATTGGATTGGAGAAGATGCACGGTTAAAGGATATTTTTGTAAATGGGAAAGTGGGCACCTTTTTGGACTTACAACAAAAAATGAATTGGAAAGTAGATGAGTGGAGATACTGCCAGTTAAAGCATTTTACGGAATCACTGCCACAGCCTCTGAGAGGAGAAAAACAGTTACTCCCTTTTGAACAAATGTGTGTCTCAGAAAACGTAATGTCTAACATCTCAAATATATATAAAATTTTGGTGGCAGCGATGGAACCGGCAGTACATCCATTCATAGAAAAATGGGAAAGGGAACTGGGGACACGGGGGGAGGGTTTTCAATTAGAAAAGAGTCTGAGGCTGGTTCATAGTTCCGCAGTGGATATTAACATAGCGGAAATTAACTATAAATGTATTGCTAGATGGTATAATACTCTGGACAAAGTATATAAGTATATGTTGAAAAATGTAAAGTAATGCACTTGGGTGCCAGAAACCAGAAAGCAAGCTACTCACTAGGGGGGAACCTCTGGGTGAGTCTAGGATGGAAAAGGACCTGGGGGTGCTGGTAGACAACAGGCTTGGCAGTGGCATGCAATGCCAAGCCACTGCAAGCAAAGCCAACAGAATACTGGGAAGCATAAAAAAGGGGATTCACTCCAGAAATAAAGATATTATTCTCCATCTCTACAAGACTCTGGTCCGGCCACATCTGGAGTATGCTGTCCAGTTCTAGGCACCGGTCCTCAGGAAGGATGTGCTGGAACTGGAGAGAGTCCAGAGAAGGGCAACAAAAATAATTAGGGGAATGGAGGGCATCAGCTATGAGGAAAGACTACAAGCACTGAACCTATTCTCTCTGGAGAAGAGACGATTGAGGGGGGATATGATATCAATGTACAAATACTGTACTGGTGACCCTAGCATAAGGAACAAACTATTCAGAGAAAGGGAATACAATAAGACACGTGGCCACTCACTAAAACTAGAGGAAAGGCGGTTTAACCTTAAAATACGTAGGGGGTTCTTTACTGTAAGAGCAGTAAGGATGTGGAATTTTCTTCCACAAGCAGTCGTATCAGCAGGGAGCATCGATAGTTTCAAAAAACTATTAGATGGGCACCTTAAAGACCACAACATACAGGGGTATACAATGTACGGTTAACAGCAAACACACACACACATTATAGGTTGAACTGGATGGAAGGATGTCTTTTTTCAATCTCACTATGTAACTATAAGTATCAGCCTGAGAGCTTGCAGTATTGCTGCAGGGGATTTAAGGAATTAGGTTCAATGTCGCATATATGGTGGGAATGCCCAAAAATAAAAAAATATTGGAGGGAAGTGATAGCTCTGATTAAAAAAAAATTAAATATAGAGATCCCTGAGGACCCGTTGTTCTGTCTGTTTCATGGCACAAAATGCTCAGTAAAACAATATAAGAAAATATTAATTCCACATTTATTGAACGCAGCAAAAGGTCTAATTCCTTTAAACTGGCAAAAAGAAGAGGCCCCGTCGGGAGGAGAATGGATTAAGAGGGTGGAAAGAACAAGAAGCCTGGAATATTTGAGGTGTAATGGAGAGGATGAGATACGGTAGGAGAGTGGATGGACATTTGGGAAGGATGGAGAGAGTTTAAAAGAACGCGGGAATATGCGGCCTTGGGAGGAGGAGAGGAAGGCAATTTGGGATATGTAGGGGGGGGAGTGGTAGGGGAGGGGGGGTGGTAGGTAAAAGGGATGAGAAGTAGGTTTGTATCTCTCCTGTGATCGTTTTTATTAATGATGAATTTATGAATGTAATGGTAGGTGAAAATTTATGAATGTAATGGTGAAAAATGGATGTATAATTTAATAATTTTGGAAAATAATAAAGAAATATATATAAAAAAAAAAAAAAAGAGAGAGAGAGGGAGAAGGGGCCCAGTAAATATGTAATTTACTGGAATCTTCCTTTCATGAATGAACACAGTAAGCGATAAGTACCAATCACTTTTGTGTCCATTCAAAGCTAAAGCATAGTAAACGGTGTTTACTATGCTTCACTTTGTGAATGGGAAGGAAGCCTCTGAGTGTATCCTAATCATTAATCTGTGCTGCTGAGGCTGCAAAGAAAGGGACTGATAAATCTATGTCTTCAGTCACTTTCATCCAGGAAGGGGGGGCCCTGTCTGGTAATCTGCACTTCTGTGTAGAAAGGGGAAGACACAGGGGTGTAACTACAAGAGTTGCAATTGCATCCGGGCCCCATGCTCCAGGGGGCCTGTGCGGCTCCCCTGTACACCTGGATAGGAGGGGTGACGGGGGCAGCATGTAGTGAAATCACTGTCCTCCTTTTTCCACCTGTAGCTGCAGGAGGAAAATGGAGGAGATTGGTTCCTCTGTATGCTGCCCCCGTCACTCCTCCTATCCAGTTCACTTGTGTTCTGCTGTCTCTGGGCCTCTGTGTGCTCCCCTGGTCCTCCCTCCAATGTGCTCCCTCCCCCTCTCCTGCCGGCTGCTGCAGGGGATGTGTCACAATAGAGAACCAGGAAGGGGTCAGTAAATATGTAATTTACCAGCTCCTTCCTTTTCTGAATGGACAGAGTCATAGTCAGTGACATTGTAAAAAAATAAAATAAAATGACAAAAAATAATACAATTAAAATACCAAAAAATAAAAACTACTGACACCAGTGGGTGAACTTCCAGAATCGCAAAGGTCACACTTGCCACCGGCCCCTGGCATTCCACCACCTTGGGGAGGCCCCAAGATGGCATGAAGGGGGCCCACTGCAGAAATGGTGAAAGGGCCCACTGCAGGACCGTAATAACCCATATGGAAGAAAAATATATTTCCAATATATTTGGGGAACAATTTTTAGAAATATATTGAATATGGCCAAAATTGTAGCATTTCAAATATATTTCCAATATATTTTGGGGAAAAAAAATTAATTTTTAAAAAAATATATTTTAAATATATTTTTCTTCCATGTGGGAAAGGGCCCCGCAATGAGAGAAAAGGGCCCCAGGATCAGTGGGAAGAGTCCCAGGCTTGAAGGGAAGGGCCCATAGGCGTGCGCAGCCTATTGCATTAGGGTGTGCACCCCAAAGCTCAAACACGCATGCGTGTATATATATATATATATATATATATATATATATATATATATATATATATATATACACAGTATACTGTATATACACACTTTGTACACATACACTATATATATATATATATATATATATATATACACTTGTCAAAAGTATTGGGTATTGCCTTTACACACACATGAACTTTAATGGCATCCCAGTCTTAGTCCGTAGGGTTCAATATTGAGTTGACCCACCCTTTGCAATTATGCCAGCATCAATTCTTCTGGGAACGCTGTCCACAAGGTTTAGGAGTGTGTTTATGGGAACGTTTGACCATTCTTCCAGAAGCAAATTAGTGACGTCAGGCACAGATGCTGGATGAGAAGGTCTGGCTCGTAGTCTTTACTCTAATTCATCCCAAAGGTTTTCTATCGGGTTGAGGTCAGTTCCTCCACCTCAAACTCGCTCATCCATGTCTTTATGGACCTTGCTTTGTGCACTGGTCCACATCATTTGGTTGCTGGGGGATTATAGTGTGGGCTGTTTTTTAGGGGTTGGGCTTGGCCCCTTAGACTCTTAGGGAGTCAGCATACCAAGACATTTTGGACAATTTCATGCTCCCAAATTTGTGGAATGGCCCCTCCCTGTTCTAACGTGACTGCGCACCAGTGCACAAAGCAAGGTCCATAAAGACATGGACTTAGCATGGGTGGTGGAAAATTAACTTCAAGTGCAATCATTTACATTATAATAGTAACTAAAACATATAAAATTAAGTGTAACAATCTAAAAAATAAAAATTCTAAAGTGCTCTACTGGTGTGAACCTTCCAACTAAAAAGTTTTTGCACTTAAGTTAAATTGTATGGCAAATATCTGTAGAGGGGTTCCACCATCACTGCTAAGTTTTGAAAAAGATGTATGCCTTATTTTCCTTTTGATGTGTATTACAGGGGAAATTACATGTGAGGCACTGATATGGACTGATAGGCAGCACTAATAGGCACTTGTTCTCAGCACTGACTGGCACTGATGAGGCTGCACTGATGGGCACTGATTGGCAGCACTGAGAGGTGGCACTTATTGGCAGCACTGATGGGTACTGATAGGTGGCACTGATAGGCAGCACTTCTGGGCACTAATAGGCATCACTGATGGCTACTGATAGGCGGTTTTGGTGGGCACTGATTGGTGGCACTGATAGGAAGCACTGATAGGCACTGTCAGATGTCACTGATGGGCACTGATGAGGCGGCACTGATAGGTGGCACTGATGAGGCAGCACTGCTGGGCACTGATAGGTGGCACTGATAGGCACTGATGAGGCGGCACTGCTTGGCACTGATAGGCACTATTAGGTGACACTGATGTGCACTGATGAGGCGGCACTGGTGGGCACTGATAGCACTGATGAGGCGGCACTGCTGGGCACTGATAGGCACTGATGAGGCGGCACTGCTTGGCACTGATAGGCACTATTAGGTGACACTGATGGGCACTGATGAGGCGGCACTGCTGGGCACTGATAGGTGGCACTGATGAGGCGGCACTGCTGGGCACTGATAGGCACTATTAGGCGACACTGATGGGCACTGATGAGGCGGCACTGCTGGGCACTGATAGGTGGCACTGATAGGCACTGATAAGGCGGCACTGCTGGGCACTGATAGGCACTATTAGGTGACACTGATGGGCACTGATGAGGCAGCACTGGTGGGCACTGATAGGTGGCACTGGTGGGCACTGATGAGGTGGCACTATTGGGCACTGATAGGTGGCACTACTGGGCACCACTTATGGACACTAACAGGGAAGAGGGGGAGTTTCACATTCAGCAGACAGTGAGACTTGCAAGAAGCGCTCAGTCTGCCTGCAGAAAGAATAGGGAAATATGAATTCCTCTATATGCAGCTTCACCATCCCCCTCCTATCCAGCACACACACTTGGGTAATGGACACTCACCTTCTTCCCGCCGAGGCTCCGCCCCCTTCTTCCCGCCGAGGCTCCGCCCCTTCTTCCCGCTGAGGCCCCGCCCCCTTCTTCCCATCGTGGCTCCGCCCCCCGCTAGCAGCACGGACTGATGGAACTGCAGCTGCCTTCACCCTGCGATGTGGGATCTCAGAGCACGCCGGCTGACACCCCCCAGGGCTTGCCCCCCCCCATTGGTACACCACTGTGTGTGACACTTTCATGTATGTGCTGCTTTCAGGGAGAAAGACCAGCTGTCAAACACCAGCCAATGATTGGGCTGCTTAAGAAAGGGGCGGAGCCACATAAACAAAGCGGCCCCCCAGACCCATCCCATTGGCTGGTGTTTGATAGCTGTTCGTCCCGCCCACCCCCGACATCACCCCTGAGTTTTGACTGCTCGTCTTTCCCCCTGCAAGCAGTAACATTACCTAACAGTGTCACACACACACTGAGCGGCTCTGACAAGCCTCACTATCTGCTGGAGCCAACAGCACAGCCGCCTCTCCACCAAGTATCTCACTACCCTCAGTGCCAAAGATGGAGATCTGGCCCTACACTAACAGACACAGGGTGATTAGGGTGTGCCCAGGCACACCCGGCACACCCCGTGCGCACGCCTATGGAAGGGCCACGGCCAGGGGTCTGGGGGGCCCTTCATGGTTTCTTGCATCGGGGCCCTGAAGGTTCTAGTTACGTCTCTGGGAAGACAGTAGATATACAAGTAAAACTTATGTAGGAGGATTTTTTTCATCTCTGTGTATCATCTGAGGCTGTTCACTTTACTAAGTATATGTGAGGATTTACAACCACTTTATTACACCATGTACGAAAGTGTGACATTCATCCAAATAATGTTTTATAAAAAGATCCAATGTTATATTGACAAGATTTTGACAACATTCTGTTCCTTATTAAGTAATTATATAATAGTTAATCCTATAATAAAAATACTTTATATCCCCTTACAGGTCTCAAGGACAGAGAAGGAAATTCTTTCCGAAAATCTATGTTACAAATTTTGGGACTCAACAAATCGAACTGCCACAAGCAAGTTCAAATACTTATCAACAGAAGTCAGCCATGTGGTCATAGCGCTGGCAACTGTTACCTGCGTGATTGGATTATTCACTAACTCCATTGTCATCTACATGACCAGCTTCAAGATGAAGAAGCAAAAATCAAGACTCTGGTTCCTGAACTTGGCAGTGGTAGACATCTTATTCCTGATGACCACTCCTATGAGACTGATGATTTTACTGTCAAAGACCTGGACCTTGGGATCACATATTTGTAAGCTGAGCCATTTTGCCTATGTGTGTAATATATACTGCAGCGCTTTCCTTATCACAGCTATATCTATCGATCGTGTCTTGTCAGTGGCCAAAACCTTGTGGCACCATAAGATCTTCTCCCAGCGTATTTGTTTCTGTATCTGCACAGCAATTTGGATGGTGGTATTGCCTCTCGGAACACCAGCCATATACTATAATGATGTAGACATGGTTGAAAATGAGACCAAATGTGCTTTCACCCCTTTTCTCTATGATACTTCGAAGAACAATAGCACTCCAGAAAAAATACTGTTTCTAAGTTTTGCTTCTAAGGCCATAAAAATGACAAGCCAGATGAATGACACATGGGAGCCGGCTGACTTTGTGAGATTTCCGCAACACCGGAACGAGTGTAAAGGCAGCATGTGCTGTGCTGATGACATTTCGGTAGCATTGTACAAAAAAGGACAGGATTTTAGCAATGTGTCTTTTATTCCAATAATAGTCATTGGATATTTCATACCCCTTTGTGTCATGATCCTCTCCAACTTCATTATTGTCCTACAAGTAAGACAATCCCATTGCATAAATACCAGAAAACTATATACATTTATTGTTATTCTCATAGGGGCTTTTGTGCTAACTAAAACACCATTTGCTGTAGCTAAAATCATTTATTTGAAAGCCATTACCGATATGGATATATCATTTATGGAATACATGCGTGGTATAAGGATTATTCTGTTTGTGATAGCGAACTTAAGCAGCTGTTTGAATCCAGTATTGTTTGTGTTAGTGGGTAGTAAAGCCAGGGGTCTATTATTTGAATCTGTATTCCATAAGTGGACAGTTTCATCAAGTTTTAAAAGATCAAATAGATCTGCTGTAAGCCAAGAAAATTCTATCAAGCATTTAAAATAGAAAAAAGCTTTAAATATTAAAGTATAACTAAAGGCAAAAATGTTTTTTTTCTTTTTTTTTTTTTTAGTTTTGGATAGAGTGGAGAGGGATTAGAACCCCTGTCAGTTTTTATTTCTGTCTGTGCCCCCCGTTAAGGATATTTACGCTTTCTATTTATGCTGTTGTACAGGGGAGGACTGAGCCAGGGGGCAGGGGGGCAATTGCCTCCTGGGCCGCTCTGATGTCCTGTAAAAAGGCTGCACCGCTTCTGCCTCAGACATGCCTAAAGGATTCCTGTGAAGAGAAGTAAAAAGTCCCTGCCACTGACCTAGTGAGTACGGGTTGAAGACAAGGACAGAGCGCAGGCCTCCTTCCCCAGCATGGATGGTGTAAAACGTGTCTGAGCAGAGGCCAGTTCCATGCCCCACTGGAGATTCTCCTCCCCTGGCCAGCCCCAACCGAGCTGTCCCAGCTTCCCCAACCACCCCCTGCTGGCCAAATTGGGAACCTGGATTCAGACTGTGAGTAGAGAGTACCTGGAGAAGGGCTTCAGCCTAGAATGGGGGTCAGGAGGAGGACGGGAAAAGGGAGAGTGGGAGGGGGGCCGAGTTGCTGCACAATGGGCCTCTGGTTTGTACTTGCCCCCTGGTCCGAAAGTTGCCAGTCTGCCACTGCTAATGTACCATTATCAAGGGTTGTCCCCAGAAATGTAGTAGAGGGAAAATCTTCCAATGAGGATACTAGTTCTGGTGACCTCAAGGGATTCCCCTGATTGTCTGGGATTTCCTCTCACTTCCTGTTTTGGCTATGGGATAGAAAATGAAGGGAAATCTCTGCAATGGGACACAAATGGTGAAAAAAAAAATCAGACAGCGGTTATAACCCTCCCTTATTCTATCTAAAATGAAAAAAAAAAAAAAAGTTTTGCCTATAGTCCTACTTTAACAATTAGTGCTCAACTCCGGGCAATTAAAAAGCTATTAATTGCAGTGGGACACACTGCAAGGGCTAATAGCACATTTTGTGTATGGGAGAGGGAAGCCCTTAACTTAGCTGATTCTCCACTCCCCTGGAAGGTGGTGCTCCCCAAGGTCCGGCAGTGGACTGTCCCTCAGTGTCATCGCGTCTAATTCAGGACCCTAGACTACTGGAGCGTGGGGGAGAAGAAGCTGTGGGGACCGATGTAGCTGCAGGGAGAGGGATAGCCTAAGCAAACCTTTTTTTTGTTGTTCGTCTAGACCAGGGGTCTCCAAACTTTTTAAATAAAGGGCCAGTTTACTGTCCTTCAGGCTTTAGGGGCAAAATGTGGTAAATGTAAATAGAAAATGTCCTCGCATTACTGGTAGTAAATACTGCCCTATCATTGGTTTTAGCAGGAGGAATAGTGCCCCATTCTTGGTTTAAGCAGGGGGAACAGTGCCCCATGGTTGGTATCAATGAGAGGAATAGTGCCCTATCGACAGAGTCAGTTTGAGGAAGAGTGCCCCATCATTAGTCTTAGTAGGAGGATTAGTGCCACATTCTTGGTTTTAGCAGAAGGAACAGTGCCCCATGGTTGGTATCAATGGGAGGAATAGTGCCCTATCGACAGCGTCATTCGGAGGAAGAGTGCCCCATCATTAGTCTTAGCAGGAGGAATAGTGCCCCATCTATGGTGTCAGTGGAAGGAAGGGTGCGCTATTAATGTTGTCAGTGGGAAGAATGGTGCCTTATATTTGATGTCAGTTGGCGGAAAAGTTTCCCAAGGGCCGAACAGAGGCAACCAAAGAGCCACATCTTGCCCAGAGGGCTGCAGTTTGGAGACCAATGGCCTAGACCAAAATGAGCAATTACCAGTTGCAGTGCAGGCCCAGCTCCTCTGCAAGTGATCATTTTTTTAGTTGCCAAGAGCTTTAACTGCTTGCCGTCTGGGACAATTTTGACATGTTTCACATAAATATTAAAATCAGCATGTTTTCCAAGAAAAGGACCCTCAAACACTATTTACTTTCTGAAAGCAGAGGGCACAGAGAATAAAATGGTGGCTGCTGGAGTTTTTTTATTTGCATGATATTTTCACAGCTGTTTATCAAATGCGCATTTTCAGGAAAAAATACACTTACATGAATTTTAGTGCACACAAACATAATATAAAAACCCAATTTTTTTGGTTAAATATAAAAGATGATATTGTGTTGAGTGAATTGATACCAAACATTCATAAAAAAGAAAAAAAAACTGAAAAAAAAATAAAGAAAAAAAAACACATACTCCAATAAACGTTGTATTGCTTTGGACATTTGTTGAATATTTTAATTCATTTTTTCACGGTGGATTCTTAGTCACTTGATTTATTTATATGTTTTCAGCTCCCTATTTTGTGTATTTGGGATACCAAATAAATTAGTTAATCATGAAGTAGGGCCCTAGAATTATTACTCTCACTCCTAGGTGCACTGCAATTTCTCACGTGTGGTGCACACTCCATTTACATATGTGTGCTAGGCCTATATGTCTGTTTGCTTTTGCATGTATACGTGGGGGGAAGAGGATGCTTTTACATTTTTTTAATTTGTTTTATTTATTTTAATTTAACTTTATTTTTTTACACTTTTTTAAATTGTTCATTACATTTTATTGCTATCACAAGGGGGGCAACCTTGTGATAACTTTCAGGAGTAAGAGGTGCTCTTTTTGGAGAAATCAGGTGTCCATAGAGCTGGGTTAAACATCAACACTGTTGATGCAGCAATCTCTCCAAACTGGAATACACTGATCAGCGCTCACAGCTATTGGCTGCGAGTGCTGATCAGATGCTGGTTTTCCAGCATGTCCTTTCAACAAAAGTCATTCATTAGAATGGCGTCTGTCAGATAGACAGCTGTGCACATTGACAGAAAGTTGACCACTTCCTGCTGAAGCGGACGATTTTTGGCCAGTGTGTACCCAGCTTTAGACCCCTGATGTCTCCCCTGCACATGCACAGATCATGTTTTTTTTAGCTGCTTCCCTGGTTGTAACAGCCGAGAAATGACAGCTCTGAAACTGAAAGTGGCAAAATCCTTGTCGCTTCTGGCTTAATTCATCACAGATATGATGGTAGAATGAATGTTCTTCCATCTCCTCTGAGGGAGGTACAGGGTGACAATGCTGCGGTTTGTGCTGCAGAAAGAAAAACATTGTCACCCTATTACAGTAAGTGGAAAAAAAAAACTGATCTACTGGTAGGATTAACAGATAATAAGGCTATCTTACGGCAGGTGGGGTCCTGAAAAACCATATCATAAGGTATGTTTGGTTTTGCCCATAGTTAGATTTTAAAACAATGGTATAACAGGTGCCCTTCTAATTAATCAGGACTTCTGTAGTACTCACATTTAAATTGGATTTATTATTAAAGTGCATACTTCCCATGAATATATCATATATCAACATTAATAAACAGAAAAACACGCAGATCCATAGCGCCGCTCAAGACTGGTCTCTCTTGTACATGGACATTCTGGGTGCTGGCAATTGTAATCCGTCTTCACTCACAATTAAGAATATGAAAGAATGTCAGCCGCACTCCTCTTAGCTCCTCTTGCAGTTTTTTTTTTTTTAAATTAATCGCTGAATTAAAGGGTAACTCCACTTTCGTGGGAAAAAAAATAGCAAATAAAGAAAAGACAATATAACGTATACAATTGCGACACAAATTATATTGTGATTGAACGTTATTAAAAATGACCTTTCCTTTTCAATCTGTAGCCTTTGTAATTTTCTAAAAATGCAATGCAATATGGCTACCTGGGGTTATTCTGTACACAGAATGTGTACAGAACACCCCCCAGAAATGTCATTTCCTGCTTGTGTGATTGGCTCACTGAATTTCCCAGAAGTCTGCACTAAGATACAAGTCAGATTTCTGACATCCCCTGGAACAAAAATGTAATTTTTGGTAAGATTTACCAATAGGAAAACACATCTAAAGGGATGCAGGCCCAGCAGCTTTCCTCATGTAATTATGAAACCACTCCCATAAGACCCACCCAGTACAGGAGCACAGAGGAACAAACAGTGATTTCTTCAAAATAAAAAAAAAGGTAGGAATCTGCACCAAAATTTGTAAAAATCCTTGCCATGTACATAGATCACCCAGAGGGGAATGTTTTTTCTCAACAAATTGGAGTGGAGTTACACTTTAACTGCTGTTATGACATGTCAGTACCTGGGTCACCTGCAAGTGGCCTGTTGTTCCCGGAGTCGAAAGGCGCAGTTCTGGTGGCCACCAGCAGGTGTCCCCCAGTAGCCAGCTTATGCAAGTAATTAGGCTACACCTGGCAGACTGCTGGAAGGTATTTATTCCCACCCTTAACTGAAGTTAAGTGTTCTTCCTGTGAGCCATGTCCCTGTCTGATCCTGAGCCTTGTTCCTGTACCTGATCCTAAGCCTTGTTCCTGTACCTGATCCTAAGCCTTGTTCCTGTACCTGATCCTAAGCCCTGTTTCTGTACCTGATCCTGAGCCTTGTTCCTGTACCTATACCTAGTTCCTATACCTGATCCTAAGCCTTATTCATCTACCTGATCCTGAGCCTTGTTCCTGTACCTGACCCTAAGCCTTATTCCTGTACCTGATCCTGAGCCTTGTTCATGTACCTGATCCTAAGCCTTATTCCTGTACCTGATCCTGAGCCTTGTTCCTGTACCTGATCCTAAGCCTTATTCCTGTACCTGATCCTGAGCCTTGTTCCTGTACCTGATCCTAAGCCTTATTCCTGTACCTGATCCTGAGCCTTGTTCCTGTACCTGATCCTAAGCCTTATTCCTGTACCTGATCCTGAGCATTGTTCCTGTACCTGATCCTAAGCCTTATTCCTGTACCTGATCCTGAGCCTTGTTCCTGTACCTGATCTTGCGCCTTGTTCCTGTGACAAGACACAAAAAAGATTCCAAGCTCTCCTTACCGACCAGTCTGCGACCAACCGAATTGACCTGTCCAACAGTATGGGGTTTAATTGCACATATTTGCAAATACATGCGTAAGCCACAGAGCCCCAACAAGGCACCCCATTATCTGTGGTCCTAACTCTAAATTCTGTGAGTCTCCAACAATGGAAGCACAGGAACAATTTTGTGCCTTGTTCCTGTGACCTGCACCCCTTGTTTTCTGCCTCAGTCTGGACCTTGCCCTGCTCATGTATGCTCCCTTTATTTGTACATAGTTAGGTAATCGTTTGGGTTTCTGCTGTCAGGTTTATTTTGTCAATTTATATTGGTTATGGTTTACTGGTGTTGGTGTTAGACAAGTGATATTTATGTTAATAAACTTAATTTAACCTTATTCAGCCTGGTTCCTGATTTCTTAAAGTGGTTGTAACCTTTAAACAAATGTCACTGCCAGTCCCTCTCTTTTATCCAGACATGACACACAGTGTACAAATTTGTGGAAAACGATGCCTCTAAATACCTTTTTTTCAGATCTTTTCTGGTGAGTCACGTGACTCTCGGCTGCTCTCCTTCTCAGATGTACAGCGGGAAGGGCCGAGATCTCCCTCTGACATCAGCCAGGGAGGTCACTTGACTGCTGTGCTGGCTGCTCATCCCCTCCCACTGAAGCCCTTAGATGGCCAGGATTCATGTGACCGGCCTAGAGAGATCTGTACAAAGGTATTTAGAGGCTTAATTTTTCACAAATATGTACAAAATGTGTAATGGCTGCATAAAATAGATTGGCTGGCAGTGACATTTTTTTAAGATTTACTTTATTACTAATAGGGACAGGAGTGGAGTGGGAGGGGACGAAGATGGCTCTCACACATGGAGCTGACAGGCAGGAAGGCAGAGAGGGGAAGAGGGGGGGGGGGGAGAGAGCAGAGCAGTGGATGACGGAAGCACATAAATTGACCAAGGTAGTCAGGGCTCAGCAGCCATGATTACCGTGGTCAGCACACTAAGGCTGACCATACATTATACAATTTTCTTACAATTTTCTGTACCTATAGTTTACCTTCAACTATGTAGTACAAATACCTAATTGTATACAATTTAAAAGTGTTATTTGGTTTTGACCTCATATTATATGGTTTTTGGTAAATCTAACAGAAAATTGTACAAGAAAACTGAACATGTATGGCCAGCCTAAGGACACATAGGAACTGGCAATATCAGCCAGGTTTTTTACAGCTTACAGAGAGACAGGTTAAACAGTTTTTTTTTTGTTATTTTTTAGGGTTACAACCACTTTAGGGTACAGCACACTGATCTGATCATCCCTGCTGCATACCTGCATTTGGTATACCTTACAACTGCATACAGTAATGTCTCCACCCAAAAACCAACCTCCTTGATGCGTTTCACCACTCCTGGCTTGCTCACAAGGAAAGGGGAATTCATTGATTATTAAAAAATACTGAAAGAGGAGCTAGGTGGAATGTGGTTGACATTTTTTCATCAAGATTATCAAATTACAATTTTTCAGGGGAAACAAATTACTTTTTCCTGCTTATGTATAAATAAAAGTTGAAAAATTACCATGCTAATGAAAAAAGGGGGACAGCATAATTGACAAAAATTGCATAAAATTAAAAACTCATAAGCGCAGCGCTATAAAATATATAGTGTTCATATAAATAAACATACAGTATATCACAAGGAGTACATATAAACCATCACATTCTATAAGTGTAAAGCATAAAGTTCATAATAGAGACAGTCCACATAAGGCCATCAGGAAAATGTTCAAATAAAATCAAAATTCACAGGGGTGCTTGGAATGAAAAATCACAGATGCCGATAGCCACCAGGGTTACAATCCCACCACTACGGATAGTGATATTGCACTGACCAGAAGCTGTGGACCCAAGTACCATACGGCAAATGAGTCACACAAGCAGGGATGGTTAACATCAGTTATGGAAGCCCCAATCACTCAGGAGTCTTCAGTATGGATGGATCCCATAAATCAGGCTCTCGTAGGGATGGACCTTTGCTTAGATGGACAGCGTCTCCCGGTTCAAACACATTGAGAGCAGGAATCCCCCCGAGTTCTCCAACCTGTCGGTATACGATCGCTCCTCCTCCTCACCTGTCTGTACTGTATATCATGTCCATCTAAGTAGAGGTCCATCCTTACTAGTGATTTATGGGATCCATCCATACTGAAGACTCCAGAGCAATTGGGGCTTCCATAACTAAAGCCCCGTACACACGAACAGATTATCGAACGATCTGTCGTCCGTTTTTTGTGGCATGCTAGTCTGATGTGGAAAGTGAACAGGTTATTTTCATACGAATTTTCCCGTACGACAGAATTTTACTTCAGAAGTGATGTCATGTGTTGGATTGCTTTGTATGTGTTCTTTCGTCTCTGAGCATGCCTAGTCTTGCTCTTAAGATTTTTTTCCGTCTAAATTTGTACTAATGAGACGAAAATCGGACGTTGTTTTGATGGACGACAAAAATTATATAGCTTGCACATCAGGATTTTGTCGGCCGAAAAGTCGGAGTCGGCTGTCGAAAGCATCATACTAACAATCCGAAAATCGGCAGATCCGTTGTCGGACGAAATTTCCCTTCAGATTTTCTTATTGTGTGTACAGGCCTTAATGTTAATCATCCCTACTTGTGTGATTATTTTGCAAGATACTTGGGTCCACAGCTTATGGTAAGCGCAATATCACTATCTGTGGTGGTGGGATTGTCATCCTGTGAATTTAGATTTTTTGAGGATACTTTCCTGATGGCCTTATGTGGACTGTCTCCATTATGAATTTTATACCTTACACTAATTGGATATGATGGTTTATATGTACTCCTTGTGATATATGTTCATATATATATCATCACTTTATATATGTTTTTAGCCCTGCACTTATGAGTTTTCAGCTTATGTAACAGATGGCTACTAAACTCCCTCTCGTTTTTCAAAGCCTAGGCTGCTTAGATCTCCTGGTCTCTAGCTAACTTTGATGGTGTTTCACATGATCAGAGCATATAAAGAGGCGAAATGTTTCTAGTAAGTTAAAGTTAAACTAAAGGTAAAACTTTTTTTTCCATTTCCGATAGAGTATGGTAGGATTATAACAGTTCTAATCCCTCTTCACTGTGTTCAAACCTGTAAAAAAATTATTTTGGTTATATTTTATTAGAAATCTACTTTAGTCAAGCTATATTGTCTCCACTGTGCAAGACTTGTATATATACTATAACATTCAGCTTCTTAATATATTCTTCATTTTTGTCATGCGCTTTTATATAGCATCGTGGTATCACGTAACCATAATGTTTTTTTTATTTTTTATATTACACTACCTTTAGTCTTGTGAAATATATGTTTATTTCATAAACTCCACTGTCTTGTAAGTTGCATTTCTAGAAATATATTATAACTTGCTACTTGTATTGAATGTGGCATTTTATTAAAGTGGTTTTCCAAAAGTATACAAACCAATCACTAAAAATGTTATACTTTATGTATATTTAAATGTATATATTATATTTAATATAATCTTTAATATGTTCATGTCATTTTAAAGAAACAGCAAAAGATTGGCCCGCGGGACTTTATATGAGGTGGGTGCTAGTGGCTGGAGATGAAATGAATAGCACAATAGATATATAATTTTAATTTTATTACATTGTATAAACAAGCAATATGAATAATAGTAACATGTATATCACATAGCATAGCTCAATGGCCAAATTGGCAGTGTATATAACATGAACAATATCAAAGCGTATATAGGCAAGTATCCTGGTGTAACCGCTGAGTTTCAAAGGTAGCCTGAGTATAATATTGAAATTCCATACTGATAGAGTATGATACATAGTGAACTGACGCATTTCGGGAGCTACATCTCCCTTCTTCAGAGATCAATGTATTTGAGTATGACTACAAAGGAACAAAAGAGTTGGAGTAAACATTGGAAAATATAAATAAAAATATTTGAATAAAAAAAAAAAAAAATAGCAAAGGGGTAGTACTAATTGAGAAGGAGTTTGAATTACTCACAGGTAAATGAAACTTAATGAAGCAATGGATACCCGTATAAAAGCGGCGGACCGAAGTCTGACCCGGGAGCTGAAGGGTCCCTTGGGGAGCAGCCAAAGAAGGGGGGTCCATGGCAGGTGGGTGGTGAAAGAATAGTAGAGAGATGAACCATCCAAATCTGTTGTGTATAAAAAAGTATAAATGTAGCATAATGCTATCAATAGTAATAGAAGTTTGTGAATTGGATAGAAAATACTGATGTTAAGAATAGGATGAGAGAAATCCCAAGTGGGTGAAAAAAAGAAGGAAGAAGTGAGTGGGAGGAAAATGCAAGGTGCATGAAGTAAGAAGTGAATGTGAAGAGATGAGAGAGGAATTGGCAATGCATCATAGCAGGTTGCTTGAAGCTGTGAGGAATGAAAGGGTGCTGTCCCAAAGAATGAGAAATGCAGAGGGAGGTTAGAGTGGTGAGAAAAAGAAAAGGGGATCAAGTGACCAACCTACCATTGTCATTTTAAACGTCAATTTCAATATTTTTAAGTCTGCAGTTTTCATTAAAATGATACCTGGTGGTCCTACCGTTAATGTTCTTGTTTAGGCACATCCTTTTATAGGGTAATAACACTTTGTTCCAGTCTCTCAACTGTGCAAATCTGTGTCACCCTGTCATGGTTTCCAAATGGAGACAACTAGCCAACACTAACTGGGCATGTAGAGATATAGGGACTAATAGATGGAGATTCTTAAAGTGAATGCGAGCTCAGGCTACGAACAGCAAGCTGTGGTGGATCTCTTTTCAGGTCTAGTTGACAGGATGCACAGCCTCAGGGTGACTTTTTTTTTTGGGTGAAAATCCGCTGCACCAGTTGCATCATTGTTGCGATGTGGCCCTATTCACTTGAATTAGGTGCATTTGAGTTCTGCCTGCCAAAAAAATGTTCTGTCTAAAATTTGCTTTGTAGTGACCACAGTAATGTGCACAGATATGTCCCCCAACAATTCTAACTTGCTGGGTAAACTTTCAGGGGGGAAGTAGGTGATAAAAACAGGGACCAAATTCTCCTCTGCTGCTCGTGTGAATGAGGCCTAAAAATTCACAGGAGTAGCGCTGAAATCGCTACTCTTCTTCCCTTATTTTCTCTGGCAGCAGAAACCTTAAAGTCAGCCAGCCATTTATTGTGATCAGGCAGCATGGTTGAATTTGCCCAGGTTTAATTCGCCAACATTTCAACAAATCATTTTAAAAATTTGCCGGAGCCTGGCCATCGTGGTGAGAGGCCTTTTTGGTCTAAAACATTCTATACCGCTTGTTCCATGGAATAGTGCTACCCTTTTCCCCGGAGGGTGTCTTGGATCTCTTACTTCTAGGAGCTTCCTTTCCTGTTGGGACTCAGGAGGGAGGGATGAGAACTATTGGGACTAACGACCCCATTGCTTTCAGGACTGGGTTATAGATATTGAAGTATTGAAGTTGTATAGAAGTGGTCAGGGTCTTTTGCTTGTAGGTAGGCCATATTTTGGCCAAGTGTAATATACTGTAAACCAGCAGTCCCCAACCTTGGAAACATTTTTTGCCAAGCACTGGGGGTTTCAGGGTGGTTGGTGAGGATGGGGGGGGGGGGGGGGGGTCGGGTTTCTGGTCAGTGGATACAGGAATTGATGGGGTTGTTGCGGAATGGCTGTTCATCAATAATTGAAGCACATTCTATTATTACATTGTCATATATATTGGAATAGTTTAACTAACCATAATGCAGAATCAGTGGGAGCCCTGAGCTTGTCACTTGCCATCAGATGCAGTGTGTCACTTGCCACCTTTGCCTGCCAGCAGATGCAGTGTTTCACTTGCCACCCTCACTTGCTACCAGATGCGGCGTGATGCTTGCCACCGTTGCTTGCCTCCAGATGCAGTGTGTCACTTGCCACCAGGTGCAGCATTTCCCTTGCCACCAGATACAGCGGGTCACTTGACACTGTCGATTGCCACCAGATGCCGCGTGTCACTCCACCATCGCTTGCTACCAGATGCAGTGTGTCACTTGCCACCAGATACAGCGTGTCACTTGCCACCGTCATCACTTACCACCAGATGCAGCGTGTCAATTGCCACCAGATGCAGCGTGTCACTTGCCACAAGATGCAGCGTGTCATTTGCCAGTGTCACTTGCCACCAGATGCAGCGTGTCCCTTGCCACTGTCGATTGCCACCAAATGCAGCGTGTCACTTGCCACCTTCCCCTGCAATCAGGTGCAGAGTGTAACTTGTCACCAGATGCAGCATGTCACTTACCACTGTCGCTTGCCACCAGATGCAGCGTGTCACTTGCCACAAGATGCAGCGTGTCATTTGCCAGTGTCACTTGCCACCAGATGCAGCGTGTCACTTGCCACCAGATGCAGCGTCTCACTTGCCACTGCCCATTGCCACCAAATGCAGCATGTCACTTGCCACCTTCCCCTGCCATCAGGTGCAGAGTGTAACTTGTCACCAGATGCAGCATGTCACTTGCCACCATTGCTTGCCACAAGATGCAGCATGTCGCTTGCCACCAGATGCGGCATGTCACTTGCCACCTTCGCCTGTCACCAGATTAAGTGTGCCACTTGCCACCAGATGCAGCATGTCACTTGCCACCGTCTCTTGCTACCAGATGCAGTGTGTCACTTGCCTCCGTCGCTTACCACCAGATGCAGTGTGTCACTTGTCACTGTCACTTGCTGCCAGATGCAATGTGCCACTTGCCACCTTCGCTGTAGTATGGTAAGCAACGGGTTAAGTTGCTGTCTGCAAAATGTTACAATTATGTATATGTCTGGGAGCTGGGTGTGGCTGAAGTTAGTTGCATGCTGATGTGCAGTGAATAAAGAAGCAACCTGTACAAGCCTGTCTGTGTTAATACACTACATTTTGGCGACGAGGATGGCTAGCTTTCTGGATTTACCGGCTATCGGACCGTTTGATGTGTCTGGAGACCACACTAGTCTCTCACAGCGCTGGGACAAGTGGAAGAAGGGATTTCAGCTCTATGTTATAGCCACAGGAGTGACTGCACCTGCTCAGAAGAGAGCCATGCTGCTGCATCTAGCTGGACCTCAAGTTCAGGACATTTTTGAAACCCTGGGAGCAACAGGGAAAGATTCAGACTATGAGACAGCCATGAATAGACTGAGTGAGTACTTTGAGCCAAAGAAAAATATTCCCTATGAAAGATATAAGTTTAGACAGGCTGTGCAAGAACTGGGAGAAACCACAGACAGTTATGTGACTAGGCTGAAATATCTGGCAAAGTCTTGTGATTTTGGGACTGTAACTGAGGAGATAATCAGAGATCAGGTCATAGAGAAATGCACATCTGTGCACCTCAGGAGGAGATTATTGAGAGAACCTAGTCTCACACTTACTAGTCTGCAGGAGATTGCAAGAGCCATTGAACTGTCTGAGCTCCAGGCTCTGCATATTGAAACCAAGAACACTGCATCTGTCAATACAGTCTCCAAACCTACCTATAATAATAGGAATATCTGGAGTAGAAAAGAGAGTTTTCCACAGAGGACTTTACATATCACCTGCAATAAATGTGGCAGGGCGGGACACACAAGTCAGGACTGCACTGTGGTACAGAATAAAATGTGCTTTGCTTGTGGAAAGACAGGTCATTTTGCAGCTGTGTGTAGAAGTACAACCAGAGATAACAAAACCAAAGGACAATCTGCACAAGTAAATGTTATAGCTGAGGATAAAGAGAGTGCTCCTGACTGTGAATTTATATTCTCCCTGTGTTCTCTGCAAGCCGGGACATTAACCATTAAGATTGGTAATACAGATGTGTCAGTGTTGATTGACTCTGGAGCTACATGCAATGTTATGGACTTGGCTTCTTGGCACAGTCTTAATGGCAGAGAAAATCACCTTAAATTGTGTAACACCACTAAACAGATTTATACTTATGGCTCCAGTACACCACTGCAACTTAAAGGCAAATTTTATACCTCTGTTCAAACACATGAGACTGGTCCTCCATTGCAGACCGAATTCTATGTTGTAGATGGCACAGGGTCGCCTCTGCTTGGTCGTCAAACCGCAATGGCACTAGGGGTGTTACAGATTGGCCGTGATGTAGGCAGCGCAATAGTGAATATGGTGTCTCCTGCTATTTCTGCATTGAAAGAGGAATTTAAAGATTGCTTCTCTGGGTTTGGAAAATTAAAGGATTTTCAGTTGGAGCTTCACATTGATCCACATGTAAAGCCTATTGCACAGCCAGTACGCAGACTTCCTTATAGCCTGAGATCACCTGTTGAGCACAAACTGGCAGAGCTGCTAGACCTTGACATTATTGAACCTGTGGAAGGGCCCACTCCGTGGGTATCGCCGTTAGTTGTTGTACCAAAGGGCACAGATATTCGGATTTGTGTGGACATGAGATGTGCTAACCAAGCTGTGCAGAGAGAGAGACATCCAATTCCCACTATTGAAGATGTTCTACATGCAATGAATGGGGCAAGTGTCTTCAGTAAACTGGATTTGAAATGGGGTTATCATCAGATTGAATTGACCCCAGCATCTAGAGTCATCACTACATTTGCAAGCCATAAAGGTCTTTTTAGATACAAGAGGTTGATGTTTGGCGTATCGTCCGCACCGGAGGCCTATCAACATGTGATTCAGCAAGTGCTACATGGTTGTGAAGGCACGCATAACATTTCTGATGATATAATTGTGTGGGGAACAAACACACAGGAGCACGATGAACGTCTCCGTGCAGTGCTAAATCGCTTGAAGGAGAAAGGGTTGACATTAAATGAGAAGAAATGCACATTTCAAATGAATAAAATGACCTTTATGGGCCATGTGCTGTCTGACAGGGGCATTGGTCCGGAGGACTGTAAAATTAAAGCTGTGTCTGATGCCAGAAATCCTGAAAACCCTGCAGAAGTACGCAGTTTTCTTGGGCTAGTGAATTACTGTGCCAAGTTTATTCCAGATATGGCGACTGTCAGTGAACCTTTGAGAGTGTTGACTCGCAAAGCAGTCCCTTGGAAGTGGGGTTTTTTGGAACAAGGTGCATTTGATGAACTTAAGAGACGGCTGACTTGCGCCACAACTTTGGCTTATTTCAATCCTACTGCACACACCCAAGTTATTGTCGATGCTAGCCCTGTGGGGTTAGGCGCCATCTTGGTTCAGAGACAATGCACAGGCGATTACAGGCATATTCAGTATGCAAGCAGATCCCTCACTGATGTAGAGAGACGTTATTCTCAGACCGAGAAAGAAGCTTTGGCTGTTGTTTGGGGATGTGAAAGGTTTCACACCTATCTCTACGGCCTTGATTTTGAAATCATCACAGACCACAAGCCTCTGGAAGTGATATATTCGCCACGCTCAAAACCATCCGCCAGAATTGAGAGATGGGTTCTCAGATTGTTACCATATCGCTTTACAGTGCGGTACAGACCTGGACCGACTAATGCGGCAGATGCACTTTCCAGATTGCCTCAGTCTTCTGCACCTGTTCATAACCTGGCAGAAGAGTACATTCGTTTTGTGGCTACTAACGCCATGCCTCAGGCATTGACACCGCGGGAGGTTGAAGAATTGTCATATGTGGATCCGGAAATTGCTCGGTTGAGGAAATGTGTAAGACAAGGGGTTTGGGTGGATTGTGACCCAAGCTATCACAGAATCAAACAAGAGCTGAGTATTGCAGGACAGTCTGGTGGCCAGGAATTGACAAGGATGTGGAACGTTTGGTTTCTTCATGTCGAGCATGTCAGTTGGTGGGCAGCAAACCTAAACCAGAACCAGTAACTCACAATGTTCTACCTGAGGGACCATGGGAAGATTTAGCCATTGATCTGTGCGACATTCCATCTGGACACCATCTTTTAGTTGTTGTGGACTATTATTCAAGGTGGCAAGAGGTGGTAGTTCTCACTAAAGCTACATCATCAACTGTAATTGAGGGGTTGGAGAGCATTTTTGCATCTCATGGGTTGCCTAAACGGATTGTGAGTGATAATGGTGCCCAATTTACTTCTCAGGAATTTCAGGATTATCTGAAATCAAATGCTATTGAACATCATCGTACAACTCCATACTGGCCACAGGCTAACGGGGAAGTGGAACGCCAGAATCGAACCTTGCTGAAAGCTTTGCGGATTGCTCATTTAGAGAGAAGAGACTGGAAAAGGAACTGTGGCGTTTTCTTTTGGCTTATCGCACAACTCCGCATACTGTCACTGGCGTTAGTCCTGCGGAACTTCTTTGTGGTCGCAAATTCAGGACAAAATTGCCAGACATTGGGGGTCCTCCTACAAGTCAGAAACCTTTTCGGCATATTGATGAGGAAAGGAAGATCCGGGCTGAACAGTATGCAAACCACCGCCGCCATTGTCAACCTAGTGGCCTTCAACAGGGTGATAAGGTGTTGCTTCAAAGTGATCGGTTTAACAAACTGGCTCCGTCCTTTGAACCTGAGCCTTATGTTGTAAAGGAGAAAAGAGGTACTCAAGTGGTTTTAGAGGATTTAGATGGTCACACAAAAGTGCGTAATTCCTCATTTGTGAAGAAATTTATTGAGTCAGAAGGTCAAGTATCGGAAGATGGCGAACAGGCAAAGAGTAGTGATGATACTGCCAGTGATCCAGACTTCAATCCACAACCATCCACATCGGAATGGCCGAGAGAAAAACGAGCAACAAATCCACCGGCCTACCTTAAGGACTATGTGTATAGTCAGGAGTTTATAGTTTAAATTTTTAGTTGTTCATCCATGCATTTTGTTAATCTTATTAATACGTTGTGCATGTTATGTTTTATTCAAAGAGAGGAGGGAATGTAGTATGGTAAGCAACGGGTTAAGTTGCTGTCTGCAAAATGTTACAATTATGTATGTCTGGGAGCTGGGTGTGGCTGAAGTTAGTTGCATGCTGATGTGCAGTGAATAAAGAAGCAACCTGTACAAGCCTGTCTGTGTTAATACACTACATTCGCCTGCCACCAGATACAACATGCCACTTGCAACCTTCGCCTACTACCAGATGCAACATGTCACTTGCCACCAGATGCAGTGTGTCACTTGCCACGGCGTTTGCCACCAGATGCAGCATGTCACTTGCCACTGTCAATATAATAAATATAAAATCACCCACGGCAAAATGTGATAAATAATAAAAATATTATTATAAGCTGCTTTACTTCCACCAAAGGAAAAACTGTCCAACAATATCAAAATATCAGCAGCGCAGTATTCCTAATTTGAGTGTGCTCATCAATCCATATATGAAATAACACTTAATTAGAATTATAAATTGTGGTATCCAATAAATAAATAATAAAAAGGACAGTTTTGTTATTTGTACAGAGCACTGGAGCACCTTTTTTTACTGTTCACACATAATTTAGTATTTAGATGCACTTTTTCTATAGTTAATGTATACATATAAATGCACTTTAATTATTTATTGGATAGCACAATTTATGATTCTATATGGATTGATGAGCACACACAAATTAGGAATACTGCGCTGCTGATATTTTGATATTGTTGGACTTGCCACTGTCGCTTGCCACCAGGTACAGCATGTCACTTGCCACCTTCACCTGCCACAAGATGCAGCGTGTCGCTTGCCACCATTTGCAGCGTGTCACTTAAAACCATTGTTTGCCACCAGATGCAGCATGTCACTTGCCACCATTGCTTGCCACCAGATGTGGCATATCACTTGTCACCTTTGCCTGCCACCAGAGGTGGCGTGTCACTTGCCACCAGATGTGGCTTGTCACTTGCCACCTTTGTCTGCCACCAGATGCAGCGTGTCACTTGATACCATCGCTTGCCACCAGAAGTGTTGTGTCACTGGTTACCTTCGCTTGCCACCAGATGACGCATGTCACTTGCCATCATCGCTTGCCACCAGATGCAGCATGTCACTTGACACCTTTGCATGCCACCAGATGCAGCGTGTCACTTGACACCTTTGCATGCCACCAGATGCAGTGTGTTGCTTGCTACCAGATGCAGTTTACTCTGGGCAGAGGAGAGCAGTACCCCCCACTCCACCCCACCTGTGTGTCCCTGGGGATCGGCACTGTCCTGCCAATGAAATTCTGTATCCCAGTGTGTGGTCCTGGGGATTGGCACTATCCCACCCATGGAATCCCGTATCCCCCCCATGATCTGCACTGTTAGTTGTTGCCAGCTTTCAGGAAAAACTTTGGCTTGAGCTCGGCGTTCGGCTGTCTTTCCCTGATGAATTAATTGAGCCGTCATATGCACAGTAACTGAAGGGAAACAACATGCAGTTCAGCCCAGAATCTGACAGGTCAAGGATCGGTACCAGTCTGTGGCCCGGGGGTTGGGGACCCCTGCTATTAACTGTCTAACATTGCATTTGTTTGCTAAAATTTTTATTTTCCGGGCATTTGTGTTTAAAAAAAAAGACAATTGAAACATTTCTAGCTCACCCCTACTATAGGACAATTTTCTTCCATGAGCCAGACATTTCACAAGGATAATTCCAAATAATAAAATACAGAATAAGATCTTTCTTCACCACAGTCTTGTATCCATCTTTATTTGCATTTCCTTCAATTGAATTGCTATTTAGTCAGTTTGCTAGATCATGTACTAAATGGTAGAACAACTGTGTACTGTGGGGATTTACAAACTAAAATATTTACTGCTCTGTGGATAAACTGTAGACGCGTTTTGTTGTAGTTCTTTTTTATACAGCTCACCTCTTCCTGAAAAACAGCACTGAACCAGCTGCTTATACTGTACATGCCATCTTTCAACAGCCTCCACCTAAGCCAACAGTTTAGTTTCCAGCTGGGCATGGAGCATCCAGGAGCAGCACAGCCCCCATCTACTCCTCAATCTCTGCTCCCAGCTCCACTGCCTCCCACACCAGCATCCAGCTGACAGCTTCCCAGCAAATACATGGTTGACGGTATTTCACAGTGATGCCTCCTGTCTCATTGTCACTGTGTCACTCCTGTTCAGCTTGACGGGATTGATGTATGATGGGACTGTGTGCTAAGGGTCCTGGAGGTCATCCCTCTGCCCTGGGAGCCACAAGTTTAAAGGCAGCCTAGGTGAGCTCTTGGATTTAGGCCGACCCAAGGGGGCCACACTGCCAGCACTTCTGGTCTTCTTCCAGGTACCTCCACAACGGATTCTCATCCTTAGAGGAGTGTGCCCAATCTTGTTTAAATGTTGACATCTCTTGCTTCAAGGAAGCCACACCCTGGGCGAGCTCCCATATGGCAGTTCATATGGCCAAAGAGACAAGGCCTCCTCTTTTAGGTTAGCGGTTCATGCCTCTTTGTCACCACCATGGTTGCTTTCACATCTTCCTGTTCCCGAGCAACTGCGTCCACTACAGTATTGGTAAATAAGATGGTGGGTTGCACTTTCATTTGCTCCTGTAGGGCTCTTCTGACTGGCTTGGTGTTGTGGAAATTTTGATAGACATTTCTTTAGTTAAATAGTCATAATGTCTCCCAGTGTCGGTTTTACCGATAATCGATATTCACAGTGATTATTGCTTTAACTGTCATTGCAGGAAAGACTTGTTAGTGATAAGATGGCAGTCATTTCTGCTCATCTCTGCACATGGCTGTGTTTCTACATAAGCACTGCCCATTGTACTTTCTGTGATTGGTGGTTGTGAAGCCACTCCCTGTAACTTCCTTTTGTTCACTTGCTGTAAATAAACCAAGCCCTGTCCTCTCACAGACACACAGAGGACAGAAGACACAGGAAGCACACACAGACACACAGACACACAGACACACACACCCACACACACAGACACACAGACACAAACTCACACAAGCTCACACAGCAGCTCACACAGCCATTTCATCCATGAAGAGACACATAAACACACACACACACACAAACACTTGCTCTTACACACATGCACACACATACATATCCAATGGAGAGAGACCTGGCAGATGGCATCGAAATGACCCAGCGTGTCTGTTCCTTTCTTTGTCGCCGAGCGATTAGAAAATCCTTATACAAAAGAGCGGTGCATTTGTACTTTTCAGTACAAGCTATTAATGGAGCTTGGTGCGTAATAATCTTGAGTGCACTGAAGCGGGTTTCTATGCTCCAAGCCCTATTAATTTCCACGACACTTGGCCTCCATGCCCACCACAAAGTGACCCCCCAGTAGTTTGCCTGAAGCGATTATTTCAGCACAGCTGTGTACATACTTCTTCTCTAGGCACTTATACAGGTTCTGGAGTGCTACCACTACTGCTCTCCAAACAGGCCCTCCAGACACACTACAAATTGTTCCAGGCAGGACTGGTCCTCTTTTGGTAGCACAATAACTGATCGGCGGGCATCATCCTCCAGGGAGTTGATAGCAACGTGATCAGCTGGGCGAGAACCTAATACAGAGATTCTCCAGCCTCTCCTCCCATTTAGCCAGGGAGATATTAGGTCCATTAAACTTAGGCACCAGGGCCACAACTGATCCTAATGTTCCCATGATAGTCCCCACTCCTCCTTCTGCATGCCCTGCAAGGAGGGTCATATTCTGCCGACTGCTGCCAAATGTGGGTTGAGCGCAGCGTGAGGCGGTTGGTACAAAACACATGGAGTCTAAGTGCAGTAACAGAAATATATTGTAACAGAAGTCCAGCAATACACAACCGACCCGGCGGGAATACAACACTATAATAGACTTCCGACAGCATCTGTCTCGAGGAGCGGAATGTGGCCTGGTGGGTCCGTACCCTAATATGAGACTTCCAGGAATGTTTGCATGTTCCTGCACTTTCCCTACTCCTCTGGACCCTTTCCCTGATGCTAAGCTCTGTCCCCGACAAACGGGTATCCTGTCCCTACACTATCAATTGCAAAAATGCTTGCCAAATCCGGGAGCCAGGGTCTTAACCTACCATTGGACCCAGGCAGCACTTCGAGGGGGGCGGCGAATTGACACCCACGAAGATTTTTTTTTGTGATGAGGGGAGTCTGTGATGGGAGGGGGGCTCTGTGATGGGATGGTCTGTGATAAGGGGAGTCTGTGATGGGGGGATCTGTGTTGGGATGGTCTGTGATGTCGGGAGTCTGTGATGGGATGGTTTGTGATGGGGGGACTGCGATGGGATGGACTATGATAAGGGGAGTCTGTGATGGGGGGGGGGGGATCTGTGCTGGGATGGTCTGTGATGAGGGGAGTCTGTGATGGGATGGTTTGTGACACGGGGGGGGGTCTGTGATGGGATTGTCTGTGATAAGGGGAGTCTGTGATGGAGGGGGGGGGTGAATCTGTGATGGGATGGTCTGTGATGACGGGAGTCTGTGATGGGGGGGGAGATCTGTGCTGGGATGGTCTGTGATGAGGGGAGTCTGTGATGGGATGGTTTGTGACGGGGGGGGGGGTCTGTGATGGGATTGTCTGTGATAAGGGGAGTCTGTGTTTGGGGGGGGAACTGTGGTGGGATAGTCTGTGATGAGGGGAGTCTGTGATAAGGAGTTTGTGGTTTGCATATAGACCAGGTGCTGTTGCATGTAAATCTGACTTCCTGATAATTTTTATTGTTTTCTTTATTCCTACTTTTTTTCTTTTACTTTTTTGCTTTTCCTTACCTTGGATCTTGTTTTTCCTTCTTCCTACATTGAGGGAAATGTACAGCACCTATTAATTGCTGTTCCTCCTTGGTGTTTACAATAAGGGTGTATCAAGATGGTGGCAGCGTACCGTGAGAACACAGTTTTTGGCACCATTTTTACACTATTTAAACCTCCACATAGTTTTTCACTTCCTATGAGCCTGATTCACCAGAATGCTATTGGGCACAGCTTAACCTTGACATATAGGAGGCCTTAAGAAGCCAAACCCCCAAACCATGGAACATGATGACTATTATGTGTGATAGTGGATACATCTCTCCCACCTCTTTTACAGCTTTTCTAAGTGTATATTTCCTTTTTTTCCCCCTTTCTTTTTCCCTTTCTCAGGAAGGACATATATTTATTACATAGTTACATAGTAGGTGAGGTTGAATAAAGACAATAGTCCATCCAGTTCAACCTGTGTAGGTGTGTGTGACTGTAATCATCTAACATAGCCCTCAATCTCCTGATCCTTGAGATGTAAGTCTAAGAGTCTTTTGAAAGTCACCATACTACCCGCAGAAACCACCTCTTGTGGTAGACAATTCCACAATCTTGTAGCCCTAACAGTAAAGAACCCCCCACGTTGCCTGAGGTTAAAACGCTTCTCCTCTAATCGCATTGTATGTCCTCGAGTCCTCATGCAATTCCTTCGAATGAACAGCTTTTCTTCTAAGCTGAGATCCCCATTAAGATATTTATAAATTGCTATCATGTCCCCTCTCAGACGTCTTTTCTCCAGGGAAAATAAATCGAGCGATTGCAGCCGCTCTTCATAGGTAAGGTCCTCCAACCCCCTAATCAGTTTAGTTGCCCTTCTCTGGACTTTCTCCAGCTCCAACACATCCCTCCTGAGGACTGGCGACCAGAACTGGACAGAATACTCCAGATGCGGTCGGACCAGAGTTTTATAAAGTGGAAGGATTATAGTCTTATCTCTGGAATACATCCCTTTCTTTATGCATGCTAATATTCTGTTGGCTTTGGAAGCTGCCGCTTGGCATTGCATGCTGTTGCCTAATCTATCATCAACTAAGACTCCCAGATCCTTCTCCATTTTTGATTCCCCCAAGGGTTCCCCTCCTAACGTGTATTGTGTTTTTATGTTTTTGGTCCCCAAGTGCAAAACCTTACACTTCTCCACATTAAACCTCATTTGCCATGTCGTTGCCCACTCCGTAATTTTGTCCAGGTCATTCTGTAGGATATCTGCTTCATGCTGTGCAGTTATTGCCCTGGCCAATTTTGTGTCATCTGCAAAAACTGATAACGAACTACTGATCCCGTCCTCAATGCTGTTTATGAATAAATTGAACAAGGTTGGTCCCAGGACAGAGCCCTGGGGCACCCCGCTTACTACCTCAGACCAGTCTGAGTATGCGCTGTTTATTACTACCCTTTGGACACGGCCTTTTAGCCAATTCCGTATCCAAGAGCAAACCCTGCTGTCGATACCTGCAGACCTTATTTTATAAATTAAGCGCTTGTGGGGAACTGTATCAAACGCCTTAGCGAAATCCAAGTACACCACATCCACTGGTCTCCCCCTATCTAGCTCACAGCTCACTTCCTCGTAGAATGCTAAGAGATTGGTTTGACAAGATCGCCCATTTGTAAACCCGTGCTGGTTACTACTGATGATGTTGTTGTCTTTAGCATACTCTACGATATAGTCCCTTATCATCCCCTCCAAAAGTTTACATATTATTGATGTCAGACTGACAGGCCTATAATTTCCCTGGATATGCCTCTGGCCCTTTTTGAATATCGGAATCACGTTAGCCTTCCTCCAATCCCCTGGTACATCTCCTGTCCTAATACTGTCAGCAAAGATCAGGAACAGTGGTCTAGATATAACCATACTGAGTTCCTTGAGCACTCTCGGATGTACGCCATCCGGGCCTGGTGATTTGTTTGTGTTAAGTTTATCCAGTCTTTCCCTGATTTCCCCCTCTGTTAGCCATAGTGGCAAGTCCTGTGTATTACTACTAACCATACAGTCATGGTCAGTGTACCCTTCCTTTTCCTGCGTAAAGACTGACGAGAAAAAAGAATTCAGCACGGTTGCTTTTTCAGTGTCCTCTGTAACCATCCTCCCATCATCGCTAATTATGTGTGCAATATGCTCTGCCCTAGTTTTTTTGCTGTTGATATATTTAAAGAATTTCTTTGGGTTTTTTTTTACTATCCTCCGCTATTTGTCTCTCAAAGTTGATTTTAGCCATCTTGATTTCGTGTTTACACTTCTTATTTTCCTCCTTGTATTGCTGGAAGGCCGATACGGTGCCCTTATGAACCTTAGGGTTCTTATGTTCCCCACTTGCCTTTTTATATTGTTATTTATACTAAATGTGATCATCCTGTGATCGCTAGAGCCCAGGTTGTCCTGGACTCCTACCTCCGAGATTATGTCTGGGTCATTAGTGATCAATAGATCCAGGATAGCATTCTCTCTAGTAGGGGAATCCACCAACTGCGACATGTAGTTATCCTGTAAGGTTTCCGTGAATAGCCGGGCCTTATGCGAGTGTGCAGTCCCCTCTTCCCAGTCAATGTCAGGATAATTGAAGTCCCCCAATATGATGACTGATCCTAGTTTTGCCGCTTTACCTATTAGTGCTAAAAATTCCAGCTCTACCTCCTCCCCTTGGTTAGGTGGCCTATAGCAAACCCCCACAACTACTTTTCCCTTATCTTCTTCCCTATCGAGTTCAACCCACACAGATTCTAAATCCATGCTCATCCCATCCGTAATGTCACTCCTTTCTAGCACCTTTATATTGTTCTTGACATAGAGACATACCCCTCCCCCTCTTTTACCAACCCTGTCCTTCCGGTACACCGAATACCCTTGGATATTGGCCAGCCAGTCATGTGAGGGGTCGAACCAAGTCTCCGTTATTCCCACAAGGTCTATGTCCTCCTCATGTACTAACATGTCCAACTCATCCATCTTATTAGCTAGGCTCCTGGCATTAGCATATACCCCTCTTAGTTTTACGTAAGTTAAACGTGATTGGCGGTTTTGTTTATTTCTGTTTGGTCTGCTGTTCTCCCGCACAGACCCGCCAATTGATGTTGTTGACCTACTGTCGCTATTGACCCTACAACTGCCTTCAGTCCTCTGCTCCCTCCTGACTGATTCTATTTCTGAGCCCTCCCCCCCGTCTCCTAGTTTAAAAGCCCCTACAACTCGGTGGCCATCTTTCTCCCCAAAAGAGCTGTACCGTCCCCATTAAGGTGCAGCCCATCCTTACTAAAGAGCCGGTAGCCGACTGAGAAGTCAGCCCAGTTCTCCAGGAACCCAAACCCCTCCTTCCTACACCAATTCCTCAGCCACTTGTTAACTTCCCTAAGCTCCTTCTGCCTCTCCTGTGTGGCTCGAGGTACAGGCAGTATTTCAGAGAAAACCACCTTGGAGGTCCTTTTCCTCAATCTATTACCTAAGTCCCTGAAATCGTTCTTAAGGATCCTCCACCTACCTTTAACTTTGTCATTAGTGCCCACATGCACCATGACCGCTGGGTCATCCCCAGCCCCGCCCAACAATCTGTCTGCCAGATCTGCGATGTGCCGAACTCGGGCGCCCGGTAAACAACAAACTGTTCGGTTCACGCGATCTTTTTTACAGATTTCCCTCTCTGTCCTCTTGATAATTGAGTCCCCAACTACCACAACCTTTCTAACCTTTCCTGAGTTACGGCCCCCCTTCTTCCTGGAGCCGTCCCTCCCCTGGCAGCTGGGGGAGGGCGCATGCTCCAGCTCTGCCACCCCTGAGTTGATATCCCCCTCAACCTGCAACTCGGCAAACATGTTAGGGTGTACCAACTCAGGACTGGCCTCCCTGACTCTCCTCCCCCTAACATTCCTAACAGTCACCCAGCTGCGTACCTCTGCTGCTTGCTTCTCCTCTATTCCTTCCTCCTCTATGCTGACCCCTGCCAGCGCCTGATGGGTAAAGTCCAAGCTCCTTTCCAGGTTGTAGATGCCACGCAGTCTTGTCACTGTGTTCTCTAGATCCACGATGTGGGCTTCCAGAGCAACAAGTCGCTCACATCTTGCACAGCAGTATTCGTCCTCGATTGGTTCATCAAGGAACGCATACATGCCGCAAGAAGTGCACTGAGTGGCATCCCCAATCCTGTCGGACATTATTACCCTCTACTCTATGGGGATAATATTAACGACCTGCTCTTCCTTACCTACACTACATTATCTTTTTGTTTGTTTAATTATGTGGAGAATTTTGAGAATATTTATTTTAGTTAATGAGATATACTACTATAGGCATGTGGATAGGTCAGTAGCTGGGGACCAGAAGGTCACAGTATATATGACCCTAAAGGGATATTGCTTGTTACACATTTGGGGAGTAGGGGTGTAGTTTGGACAAGAACCTCTACCTAGGTACTTTATGTCCTTTTCTAAATTGTCCTTTTTTCCTTTATTAGTTCTTTATTATTTTTTTTATAGGGCATATACCTTTCTACATGATATTTATAGTCTCTAACTTTCCAAATGGCTGAGTCTTTTTCATGTGTGGAGGCTGCGGCCCCATAATTCTGGGAACAAGCTACATGTAATGCTAGCTTTTTATAGCAGGTCATTTATATGTGCAGACATTGATTGCAAAAATTGCATGATGAATTTGATTCTGTATGTATTGTTACTCATTTTGATTTTGCTTGAAACTTTAGAGATATTTGTCAGATCTCCCTGAGGAAGCAAGCTTTGTCCAGTGAAACACAGTGGCGGCCGGTGCATAGGGGGCGCCAGGGCGCCGCCCCCCCTGAAAAAAGGAAGAAAAAAAAAAAAGATAAAAAAAAAAAAAAGATTGCAAAACGAGCAATAAAGTTTGAAAAAAAAAAAAATTGCGTTCGCCGCCGCCGCCGCCAGCCGATGTGGAGGGGGTGGGGGGGTGGGGTTACCACCCAGAAGAGGCGCCGATTGGCTGCCTTCTGGGGGGCGTGGGGGGCGTAACCTGGGCGCAAGGCAGATTCCTTGGAAACCCCCACTTCGTGGATTCCTGGCTGTGATTGGTCCAGCCTGGACCAATCACAGCATCCAGGACATCCAACGCTGACCCCGCTGACGTCACTCGCAGCAGTGGACCGGACCGCGGGCGATGGAGTCGGGTGGACACCGGACGGGAGTGACGGCGGCACCGGAGAGGAGACCAGACCACCGGAGGTCATCTGCTGGAAGAAGACATCACCACCGGTGAGTCCTCGTGGTCCTCCTGTCCTGTCAGTCCTCCATGACCATCCATCCAGCTTTTCCACCGCCATCCCCCTCTGCTCTGCCTCATCCCATGAGTCATGGGATGAGGCAGAGCAGAGGGGGATGGCGGTGGAAAGGCTGGATGGATGGTCATCATGGGCCATGACCATCCATCCATCCATCCAGCCTTTCCACCGCCATCCCCCTCTGCTCTGCCTCATCCCATGACCATCCATCCATCCATCCAGCCTTTCCACCGCCATCCCCCTCTGCTCTGCCTCATCCCATGACCATCCATCCATCCAGCCTTTCCACCGCCATCCCCCTCTGCTCTGCCTCATCCCATGACCATCCATCCATCCTTTCCACCGCCGTCCCCCTCTGTTCTGCCTCATCCCATGACCATCCATCCATCCAGCCTTTCCACCGCCATCCCCCTCTGCTCTGCCTCATCCCATGACCATCCATCCATCCTTTCCACCGCCGTCCCCCTCTGCTCTGCCTCATCCCATGACCATCCATCCATCCAGCCTTTCCACCGCCGTCCCCCTCTGCTCTGCCTCATCCCATGACCATCCATCCATTGTTGCCATTTTTTACTTAAGAGATAGGATAACCGGATTATAGCAGATCTTTGATGGAGGACAAACTCACACAGGCACCATGCTTTAGTTTTCTCAGGAACACACACTGCAGTCTCTGCTGCCTCTTTTTTTTCTGTCTTTTTTTTTTCTTTTTTTTAGTGAGTGCAACTTTATTTAAACACTTCCTGGTTAACAAACAGACAACATATTCATATCACTGTAGATCAATGGATAAGCTGTATAAGGGCATATAAACAAAATGTCATATATCTTAACACCCCCACTTGCTCTTATACTGCTTATGAAAAATAGTTTAGTATAGTTACATCATTTTACTCTCTATACTCCAAAAATATAACTCACAAACCTATCAAGCTTAAACTTTGTTATTGGTTTAGTCATAACATCAGCTACCATTTTATCCGTAGAACAATACTCAAGATCTATCTTGCCTTCACTCAGAATAGACCTAAGGAAATGGAATTTAATGTCAATATGTTTGCATCTTTGATGGTAAACTGGGTTCTTTGCGAGAGCTATCGCACTCTGATTGTCTTCAAAAATCTTCACTGGCTCAAACTGACATTCACTGTCCAATTCTCTCAGCAGTTGTGTAAGATATAGACTCTCCTGTGTGGTTGCAGCTAATGCTATATATTCAGCTTCACATGAAGATAGTGCAACTGTTGGTTGTTTCTTTGATTTCCAAGAAATCAGAGGTCCATTTTCAGTCAGGCTAAAACAATATCCTGTTGTGCTTCTCCTATCAATCTGGTCTGAGGCCCAACTGGCATCACTATACGCCTCTAGTTTTAACTTCTCTTTACATTTTCTGTAGCATAGTTCAAAATTGACAGTTCCTTTCAAATATCTCAGTACGTGTTTGGCCGTGATCATGTGTTGTACACTTGGTTGTGAAAAGTGTTGTGACAGTTTGCTTATAGTCCAACTCAAATCCGGTCTTGTACACGTAGCCACATAAATCAAACTGCCTACTATCTCCCGATAGCTTTTTACATCTGCAAGTTCACTTTTGTCGTCGAAATCTAATTTTTGTTCACAAGGAGTAGATCTCGGTTTACAATCTGACATACCAAATCTTTCTATCATTTTCAAAATGTATCTCTTCTGATTCATCTTCACCGTTTCACTAGTCTGTCTAAAATCAATGCCCAAAAAATAGTTCAGTTTTCCAAGATCCTTCATTTTGAATTTTGTCGCAAGTGTTGACTTCACATCATTGAGTAGTTTTTCATTGCTTGCAGCAATGATGAGATCATCCACCCATATTAGTAATATTGATTGTTCATCTCTGTTCTGTTTGACATATACACAATGGTCTACAGAATTTTGTATAAATGCATTTGAACATAAATAATCATGTAGCATCTTGTTCCAGTTTCTTCCCGATTGCTTAAGACCATACAGTGACTTTTTTAGTTTGAGAACTAGCTTTTTATTTGTGTCATCTTTGATCTCAAAACCTTCTGGTTGGTCTATATATATATCACAATCAATTGGGGCATGCAAATAAGCTGTCTTCACATCCATTTGATGCAAGATTAAATCATATTGTGCTGCCATTTGCATCAAAATGCGTAATGAAGTAAAATTCGCAGTTGGAGAAAAAGTTTCCATGTAGTCGGTTCCCTTTACTTGATTATAGCCTTTTGCCACAAATCTGGCTTTGTACGTTTCAGTTCCATCTGCATTGCTTTTTATTGCATACACCCATCTACCTCCCACTGAATGTTTGCCTTCTGGTAGTGTGGTCAATTTGAAGGTATCATTCTCCTTTAGTGACTCCATCTCATCTTTCATTGCATTTAACCAACTTTGTGACTGGGGTGTTTCCATAGCTTCTCTGAAGGTCTGAGGTACATCATGTGCTCTATAGCAGTAATCTATGTTCATTAGTACCTGATCATCACCAACAGATTCTAGTACATAGTCATTTAAATACTGAGGAGTTTTTCTATTTCTTGTAGGGTATCTTGTACCATGGTCTTCATCTTTGTCCTCTACAATCTTCTCTAAAGAATCTGGGGTCTCATTAGTCATTGGACCTGATACAGGAATTACACTCCTTTCCTCATAGAAATCATCATTATTGTCCAACAGCTCAGTCTGAGTTTGTTTCTCGATTACATCCTTTTCAACGAATTTTACTAGTCTGTGCTTGAAGACTTTGCCAGTTTCAGGGTAATACACTAGGTAAGAAGGACTATTTTTGTCATATCCTACAAAAATTCCTTTTGTGCATTTTGGATCCAGCTTTTTCTTATCGTGTTTGTATGCAAAACATTCTGACCCAAAAATCTTCATTTTTGATAAGTCTGGTTTCTTCCCTGTCAGTATGTTGTATGGCGTTTGCTTCAAACGATTGTTAAAACATCTATTTCGAATCATAGCTGCTGTCATCACTGCATATGTCCATAACTCTTTTGGTACTTTGCTCTCTATTAGCATACATCTTGCCATCTCTATCAGTGTTCTCCAGTTTCTTTCAGCTGTTCCATTTTGATGTGGTGAATAAGGTGCTGAAGTCTCATGTCTTATGCTCTTCTTTATGAGTAGTGACTGGAAGTCATTCAATGTGAATTCGGTACCATTGTCTGACCTCATTCTCTTGATGATCCCATAGGGGGCAGTATCAGCGATAAACTTCTCTGTGGCTAGAACTGTGTCACTCTTGTTTTTCAGAAAGTATACAAACACTGCACCAGAATAATCATCAGTGAATCCTATGACGTATTTGAATCCGTCCTTTGCAACTGGCTCTATAGGACCTGTTAAATCTGTGTGTACTAGTTCAAGTGGGTATTTTGCACGGGTGTCAGGCTCCCTGTTTCTACTCTGAGCAAATTTCCCTTGGATACAAATCTCACAATTCAGGTTGGACTTATCAACCTTACCTTGGATCTTCATTCCATCTACTAGATTCTGTAGTTTCAAGATATCATCGTAATTACAATGACCTAGGATTTCATGCCATGTCTGAATATCATAACAACCGTAACAACTGTCATCGCATTCCTTATAGGTGTTCAAATAGTAAAGCCTGTTGTATTTCTTTATAACAAATTTTGTACCATTCTTATGGATCAGAATACTGTCATCTTGTCTGAATTCAACAGACGCCCCATTTCTTGTTGCTGCTTCAACAGAGAAAATGTCTTGTGGATATGTGGGGATAAACAATGCGTTTTGTAGCAATGTCCTCCTTTGTCTTCCCTTACTGTCCATTAGGTATACCTCAGCGTCGCCTCTCTTGAGTGCTACACCGGAAGTTCTTTTCCCATCTGCCAACTCCATGTAGTGTTTCTCTGGCTTAAACGAGGTGTCAAATCTTTTAAATTTCTTGATGTCTGTGACAATATGCGATGTTGCTCCTGTATCTACCATCAGGCTTTTTGTTTTGGGATTGTTTAACGTGTCTTCGCTTATTTTAAAAGCAAATGTTTGTTCTGTATCATCCACTACCTGCTTTACATTGTCTCGTGCCTTTCGTCTGCACAATGTCTCACTGTGAGTGGAGCTCTTGCAATAATTACACCACTTTGTCTTCCTCTTATTCATTCTGTAAAGACATGCATTAGCTTTGTGACCTTTCTGATGACAACTGTAGCAGACAATGATGTCTTTCTCCCTTGTTGGTACAACAGGGGTGCTGATTTCCATTACATTATCAGTGCTTGTGCTGCTGTGATATTTTTCAGTGTCCTCAAAAATCCTTAACTGAGTTTTAAAGTCAGTAAACGTCATATCTTCTTTACCTTGTGTTATGTGGATTGCAAATGGTTTGAATGATTCAGGCAGGCCTTTAAGAATCATAGCCACTAATAGTCCATCACTGAGGGTCTCTCCTGCATTTCTAAGTGCTGTAATCGCTGTTTCTGTGCGTATGATATAGTCTGTGACACTTTCACATTCAGACTTCTGAAGAGATGTTAGTTCTGTGTATAAATTTATGATACGTGGCTTACCTTGGCCAGCATAATGATCTCTCAGGATTTTCAGCGCTTTTCTTCCATTATCAGTTGCTTCTCTCATTATAAGAGATAGACTTTTATCATCCAGGAATTGTATTAACTCAGCATAAGCTTCCTCATTCTTATTCCTGTCTTGTACAGGGTCTGTTCCGTCTGGTGGATCCTGCAGGATCGTTTCTTTAAGATTCATCAAGCGCAGATGGCCTATGAATTTTGTCTCCCACAGCTCATAATTTTTCTCATCTCCATCGAAAAGCAGCCTGTTCCATCGGCTTGTTCCCTCTCTCCTGGGCCCATAACCTGTTGCCATTTTTTACTTAAGAGATAGGATAACCGGATTATAGCAGATCTTTGATGGAGGACAGACTCACACAGGCACCATGCTTTAGTTTTCTCAGGAACACACACTGCAGTCTCTGCTGCCTCTTTTTTTTCTGTCTTTTTTTTTTTTCTTTTTTTTAGTGAGTGCAACTTTATTTAAACACTTCCTGGTTAACAAACAGACAACATATTCATATCACTGTAGATCAATGGATAAGCTGTATAAGGGCATATAAACAAAATGTCATATATCTTAACATCCATCCAGCCTTTCCACCGCCATCCCCCTCTGCTCTGCCTCATCCCATGACCATCCATCCATCCATCCAGCCTTTCCACCGCCATCCCCCTCTGCTCTGCCTCATCCCATGACCATCCATCCATCCATCCATCCATCCAGCCTTTCCACCGCCGTCCCCCTCTGCTCTGCCTCATCCCATGACCATCCATCCAGCCTTTCCACCGCCATCCCCCTCTGCTCTGCCTCATCCCATGACCATCCATCCATCCAGCCTTTCCACCGCCATCCCCCTCTGCTCTGCCTCATCCCATGACCATCCATCCATCCAGCCTTTCCACCGCCGTCCCCCTCTGCTCTGCCTCATCCCATGACCATCTATCCATCCAGCCTTTCCACCGCCATCCCCCTCTGCTCTGCCTCATCCCATGACCATCCATCCATCCATCCTTTCCACCGCCGTCCCCCTCTGCTCTGCCTCATCCCATGACCATCCATCCATCCAGCCTTTCCACCGCCATCCCCCTCTGCTCTGCCTCATCCCATGACCATCCATCCATCCAGCCTTTCCACCGCCATCCCCCTCTGCTCTGCCTCATCCCATGACCATCCATCCATCCATCCTTTCCACCGCCGTCCCCCTCTGCTCTGCCTCATCCTATGACCATCCATCCATCCAGCCTTTCCACCGCCATCCCCCTCTGCTCTGCCTCATCCCATGACCATCCATCCATCCAGCCTTTCCACCGCCATCCCCCTCTGCTCTGCCTCATCCCATGACCATCCATCCATCCAGCCTTTCCACTGCCATCCCCCTCTGCTCTGCCTCATCCCATGACCATCCCTCCCACTGCCATCCCTCTCTGCCTCATGCCCTCATCCCTCCCACCGCCATCCCTTTGCCTGATCCCATCTCTCCCACCACCATCCCTCTGCCTGATCCCATCTCTCTCACCTCCATCCCTCTGCCTGATCTCATCCCGCCCACCGCCTGATCCAATCTCTCCCACCTCCATCCCTCTGCCTGATCCCATCTCTCCCACCACCATCCCTCTGCCTGATCCCATCTCTCCCACTGCCATACCTCTGCAGGGGGCATGTACGCTGGTCACTGTATTGAAAGGGGGCATGTACGCTGGTCACTACATTGAAAGGGGGCATGTACGCTGGTCACTGTATTGAAAGGGGGCATGCACGCTGGTCACTACATTGAAAAGGGGCATGTACGCTGGTCACTACATTGAAAGGGGGCATGTATGCTGGTCACTACATTGAAAGGGGGCATGTATGCTGGTCACTACATTGAAAGGGGGCATGTATGCTGGTCACTACATTGAAAGGGGGCATGTACGCTGGTCACTGTATTGAAAGGGGGCATGCACGCTGGTCACTACATTGAAAGGGGGCATGTACGCTGGTCACTACATTGAAAGGGGGCATGTATGCTGGTCACTACATTGAAAGGGGGCATGTATGCTGGTCACTACATTGAAAGGGGGCATGTATGCTGGTCACTACATTGAAAGGGGGCATGTACGCTGGTCACTACATTGAAAGGGGGCATGTACGCTGGTCACTACATTGAAAGGGGGCATGTACGCTGGTCACTACATTGAAAGGGGGCATGTATGCTGGTCACTACATTGAAAGGGGGCATGTATGCTGGTCACTACATTGAAAGGGGGCATGTACGCTGGTCACTACATTGAAAGGGGGCATGTATGCTGGTCACTACATTGAAAGGGGGCATGTACGCTGGTCACTACATTGAAAGGGGGCCTGTATACTGGTCACTACATTGAAAGGGGGCCTGTATACTGGTCACTACATTGAAAGGGGGCATGTATGCTGGTCACTACATTGAAAGGGGGCATGTACGCTGGTCACTGTATTGAAAGGGGGCATGCACGCTGGTCACTACATTGAAAGGGGGCATGTACGCTGGTCACTACATTGAAAGGGGGCATGTATGCTGGTCACTACATTGAAAGGGGGCATGTATGCTGGTCACTACATTGAAAGGGGGCATGTATGCTGGTCACTACATTGAAAGGGGGCATGTACGCTGGTCACTGTATTGAAAGGGGGCATGCACGCTGGTCACTACATTGAAAAGGGGCATGTACGCTGGTCACTACATTGAAAGGGGGCATGTATGCTGGTCACTACATTGAAAGGGGGCATGTATGCTGGTCACTACATTGAAAGGGGGCATGTATGCTGGTCACTACATTGAAAGGGGGCATGTACGCTGGTCACTGTATTGAAAGGGGGCATGCACGCTGGTCACTACATTGAAAGGGGGCATGTACGCTGGTCACTACATTGAAAGGGGGCATGTATGCTGGTCACTACATTGAAAGGGGGCATGTATGCTGGTCACTACATTGAAAGGGGGCATGTATGCTGGTCACTACATTGAAAGGGGGCATGTACGCTGGTCACTACATTGAAAGGGGGCATGTACGCTGGTCACTACATTGAAAGGGGGCATGTACGCTGGTCACTACATTGAAAGGGGGCATGTATGCTGGTCACTACATTGAAAGGGGGCATGTATGCTGGTCACTACATTGAAAGGGGGCATGTACGCTGGTCACTACATTGAAAGGGGGCATGTATGCTGGTCACTACATTGAAAGGGGGCATGTACGCTGGTCACTACATTGAAAGGGGGCCTGTATACTGGTCACTACATTGAAAGGGGGCCTGTATACTGGTCACTACATTGAAAGGGGGCATGTATGCTGGTCACTACATTGAAAGGGGGCATGTACGCTGGTCACTGTATTGAAAGGGGGCATGCACGCTGGTCACTACATTGAAAGGGGGCATGTACGCTGGTCACTACATTGAAAGGGGGCATGTATGCTGGTCACTACATTGAAAGGGGGCATGTATGCTGGTCACTACATTGAAAGGGGGCATGTATGCTGGTCACTACATTGAAAGGGGGCATGTATGCTGGTCACTACATTGAAAGGGGGCATGTACGCTGGTCACTGTATTGAAAGGGGGCATGCACGCTGGTCACTACATTGAAAGGGGGCATGTACGCTGGTCACTACATTGAAAGGGGGCATGTATGCTGGTCACTACATTGAAAGGGGGCATGTATGCTGGTCACTACATTGAAAGGGGGCATGTATGCTGGTCACTACATTGAAAGGGGGCATGTACGCTGGTCACTACATTGAAAGGGGGCATGTACGCTGGTCACTACATTGAAAGGGGGCATGTACGCTGGTCACTACATTGAAAGGGGGCATGTATGCTGGTCACTACATTGAAAGGGGGCATGTATGCTGGTCACTACATTGAAAGGGGGCATGTACGCTGGTCACTACATTGAAAGGGGGCATGTATGCTGGTCACTACATTGAAAGGGGGCATGTACGCTGGTCACTACATTGAAAGGGGGCCTGTATACTGGTCACTACATTGAAAGGGGGCCTGTATACTGGTCACTACATTGAAAGGGGGCATGTACGCTGGTCACTACATTGAAAGGGGGCATGTACGCTGGTCACTACATTGAAAGGGGGCATGTACGCTGGTCACTACATTGAAAGGGGGCATGTACGCTGGTCACTACATTGAAAGGGGGCATGTACTGTGTGGTCTGTGCTAGGGGGTCTGTACTGTGGGGTTTGTACAAGGGGCCTGTACTGTGGGGTTTGTGCCACTCTGTCAGTGTATCCCATAATAGGGCCCCTGCTCCCTATTATGGGATATACTAGTACTGATGGAGCCCTTAATATGTGATATATTGGGAGAATTGGTTCACGCAAGCAAAATACAGGGGACAAAATGGGTGGGGTCTATAAGGGGTGTGGCTTCTGAGAAATGGGAGGGGCCAAAATAGAAGGGCGGGGTCTTGCGCCCCCCCATCTTAAAACTTCACCAGCCGCCACTGGTGAAACACGTCAGAGATGTGTATATTAGATCTTCTCAATCAATTACTGGCATGTCATGTAACTGCAATTGTTTTAAACATATTGTACCTTTATGTCCTGACATTTGTATTTTAACTTTTTTATTGCTGTGTATAATAAAGAAGGGAGCTTGTATCATTACTTTTTTCTTGGTGTGGTACCTTAAAAGTTCTAGTAGTTTTTCTTGTGAGGGATTGATTTATTTCTCAGTGTCTTGTAAAAGAGGACGTGACAGTAAATCCCTTGGAACAAGTTGTGACCTCTACGTTGAGTCTCCTTCCCAGTTTCTCTAGTGTTTTTAACTGCTTCCGGACCGCCCACCGCAGATTTACTGCGGCAGGCTGACCCTCCTTGCGTGAAACAACGTAGGTCTACATCGGTCGCGCGCCTGCAGCTAGGGGGCGAGCGCGCGCCGCCGGCGGCACACTCCCACCCCTACTCGGCAGCGGGGACTCCGATGCACGGGGCAGGTAGCTCCGATTGCTGCCTGGCACCCGCGATCGCTCCCCGCTGAGAGAGAACAGTCAGCTGTTGTAAACACAGCTGACCGTTCTTCTCTCTGGAATGATCACAGAGCTCCTGTGATCCTTCTATATAGGATCACAGGTCTCTGTGATCATTTCACAAGCCCAACCCCCATACAGTTAGAAACATGCCCCAAGGTACACATTTAACACCTTGATCACCCACAGTGTTAACCCTTCCCTCCCAGTGTCATTATTACAGTAACAGTGCATATTTTTAGCACTGATTACTGTAGTAATGTCATTGGTACCCCCAAAAGTGTCAAAAATGTCAGTTAGGGGTCCGATCTTTCCGCCGCAATGTCACAGTCCCGCTAAGAATCGTAGATCGCCACCATTACTAGTACAACTAGTAAAAAAAAACATAAAACTGACATAAATCTTTTCCGTAGTTAGTAGACGCGATAACTTTTGCGCAAACCAATCAAAATTGCTATTTTTTTTTTTTACCAAAAATATGTAGCAGAAATTACATAGTTACATAGTTACATAGTAGGTGAGGTTGAATAAAGACAATAGTCCATTCAATTCAACCTGTGTAGATGTGTGTGGCCGTAATCATCTCACATACCCATGAATGTTCTGATCCTTGAGATGTACATCTAAGAGTCTTTTGAAAGCCACCATACTTCCCTTGTGGTAGAGAATTCCACAATTAAATTGGCCTAAAATGTTAAAAAATTTAGATTTTTAATTTTTTGGGGGAATGTTATATAGCAGAATGTGAAAAATATTGTTTTTTTCCCCAGAATTGTCGCTCTTTTTTTGTTTATAGCGCAAAAATTAAAAATCGCACAGGTGATCAAATACCACCAAAAGAAAGCCCTATTTGTGGGAAAAGAAGAACATCAATTTTATTTTAACCGCTTGCCGACCGGCGCAAGTAGATTTACTGCGGCGGTCAGCCCCGGCCAGGCAGAGTGACGTTAATTAACGTCACTAGCCTGGGAGGGTCTGGGGAGCGAGCGCGCGCCCGCGGAGGCGCGCTCCCGCGCGGTCACGGACCCCCCCGCGTGTGTGACTGGCGGACCCGATGTCCGCCGGTCACTTGGCGATCGTCGGGGGAGAGGGAGAAAGTCAGGCGGCTTGTGTAAACAAGCCACCTGTCATTCTCCTCGGTGTAAAAACACTGACCAGACGGATCTACTATGTAGAACCGTTGATCAGTGTCCTTACACCTCAAGCCACAGCCAATCACAGTAGAAAGCACGCCCCTAGGGACACACACAGCCCCTCCCTCCCAAATAAAGTTAACCCCTTCACTACCAGTGTATTTTTACAGTAACAGTGCATATGTATAGCACTGATTACTGTAGAAATGTCACTGGTAACCCCAAAAGTGTCAAAAATGTCAGTCAAGGGTCCGATCTGTCTGCCGCAATGTCGCAGTACCGCAAAAAAAAAATCGCAGATCGCCGCCATTATGCGTTAAAAAAAAAACAACAAAAATGACAAAAATCTTTTCCTTTGTTAGTAAACGCGATAACTTTTGCGCAAACCAATCAAAATACGCTTTTTGCGATTTTTTTTACCAAACATAGGTAGGATAAAACAAATTGGCCGAAAATGTTAAAAAATTTTGATTTTTACATGTTTTTTGGGGGGAATTTCATATAAAAAAAATGTGAAAAATATTGTTATTTTTGCAAAATTTACGCTCTTTTTTTGTTTATAGCGCAAAAAGTAAAAAGCGCACAGGTGATCAAATACCACCAAAAGAAAGCTCTGTTTGTGGGAAAAAAAGGACGTCAAATTCGTTTAGGTACAGCTTCGCACGACCGCGCAATTGTCCGTTAAAGTCACGCAGTGCCGAATCGCAAAATACCCCCTGGTCGTTTAGCAGCCAAATCCTCCGGGGCTTAAGTGGTTAATACAGCTGCGCACGACCGCGCAATTGTTCATTAAAGTAATGCAGTGCCGAATCGCAAAATATAGCCTGGTCATTAAGCGGGAAAATCTTCCGGTCCAGAAGTGGTTAATGAGTAAGGAGGTGTGTGTTATGCAAACATACTGTATTTTTGTATTTAATAAAGTACTATTTTATAGGAATGCCTGTAGTGGTGTTTTTTCCAATTTTTTTCTTGTTTGAAGTATATGCATTCAGTGATGACATTCTGTCATTTTATTTATCCTTAAGCCCATATGAAGTCACAGAAATAGACAGACATAAATATTACTAACAAACTCCATTTTCGCAACCTGACCTACATTGTCCTTTTTTTTTTAAAGCATAAACAATAAAAAGGAGCACAAATGGTAGAAAAGCCCAAATCACTTTAATGGCTACATATAAAACAGCCAACACGCTTCGGGAATGGTACTCCTTCATTGGGGCTTAAGGTCAATTCATAACCTAATAAAAACCAAATGGGTCAGTTGCAAGATGTGCCAGCATTATGCTGTGCTATTACCACTAATACAGGCACATCTTATAATCCTTATGATCTTTCACATTCAACCCATACAGATCAAAATAGTAAAGGCTGCACCTGAGTCCTTCAAAGTTCTGCTTTAAACATAAATTAGAACTGAAGGCAAAACTTTTTTTTTCTTTTTGAAGGAGTAAGAGAGGGTTATAAGCCCTATCAGTTTTTTTTTTTTTTTTTTGCTATCTGTGTCCCATTGGGGAGATTTGCCTTTACTTCTTGTCCCATAGACAAAACAGGAGGTGAGAGGAAATCCATCCAAAGTGAGGACATCCCTGGTGTCCCCATTGGAAGACTTCCCCTTTGTTTCTGTTCTGGGGACAACCCATTTCACTTTTTTTTTTTTTAATATAAATGTATTTATTGTTTTCAAAATACAGAAAAGATACAAATTCTTATCAAATATAAAAACATGATATCATCCAATTTTATTTGCCACCCCCCACCCTCCCCATTTTACCCTTTAAGTCTCCCCCAACTACTCCCTTAGATCTATTTTCTTGTTGCCTATTCTTTATTCCACTTGGTATATCCCTTTGTTTTCTTAAAGTCTATCCAATTCTCCCAGATATCTTCCCACTCTATAGTCTCGTCTTCCTCCCACTCTTTTAGATATTCCAATATTCTTATTTTTTCTACTCTTTTTTACCCAGTCGCCTAATGTCGGTGCTTTGTTTTTCTGCCAGAATAATGGGATCAGACCCTTTGCAGCGTTCATCAAGTGGGGGATTAATGTCACTTTATATTGTTTTATTGAACTTTTTGTGCCATGGAAAAGACAGAGCCAAGGATCTTCTTTTATCTCTATTTTCGTCATTTCTTTAATTTGGGCTAGAACCCCATTTCACTTTTGATGATAACAGTACACATGACGAATATAGAGGGTGAATACTGCAAATCAAATGATCAGCTTAATATGTGACATAAAGTGATAGCAAGCAACAATCAAATTTGATAATATTGCATATTGGAATAAAAGATACAGCACAAAAAGTCAATTTCAACTGTATAGTCTGTGTAAAAAGAAAAACTCTACTTGTGACAAACCTTACCGATCCGTCGCCAATATAAATGCAAACCTCTTACCGGAATCATAAGACCCCTATGGGTCATAAACATATGTGGAACGTCACTGCAGCCTAACAGTTAAGCCTTTAGGAAGACCACCCAGCTGCCGGTAATCAGTTCCACAAAGATGTTACATACGGACCCTAGAAGTGAAAGAGACAGAACACATAGCATAATCCAGTATACAATCCCTTATTAACCACTTTACCACCGGAGGATTTTGCTGTCTTACGTCCAGGCCACTTTTTGCGATTCGGCGCTGAGCGACTTTAACTGACAATTGTGCGGTCGTGCAATTTGGGTTAAGTCTCTGTATAGATGACTTGTTTGGGTAGATTATCTTCAGGATACACTCCTAGTACCCCCTTTCACTCAACAGACTGACACCCGTCCTCTGACTATCTTACACCAGGGTGGCCCCCCTCAGGTCAGGCCCCTAGACACGATCCCCTGTACTCACGATACTGTTTTTCGAGGGTCTCTAATGTCTTTACCCCTCCAGTCAGCTCTCCTGAACCTCTGGGTTCAGTTCCTTTCCTCTGGTCCCCAGGCCGACTGCCTGTGACCACGTGCCACTGCTTCAGAGGAGGAGGCAGCCGCCACCCTCCCTCTGGGAACCTGCTCACCAGCAAAAGACCCTGCAACACAACATGTGCTCCTGGCTTTTATACAGTATCCTATAATGCACCGAGACAGCCAGTCTCTGCTAATCACTGGGACTGTATCAAAGTATGTGTACCCATTGGTCAGGTTTCCTCCCACTGTCAAACATGGCTCCCTATTGGACCAGTGTGAAACATTATCTAGACCCAATGAATCACACACTGAGCAGACCTTACTCACAGATCCTGATCTCTGGTAGGCAGAAAGCAATATAGATTTGATGCTGCTCCTCTGATAGGCAGACAGAGCCAAAAACTATACTCTCTCTCTAGCACCTACCTAAGAGGGTGCTACATAAAGATTCAGGCAATACAAAAAATCTACAACATTTCCATTATGATTGTAAGGCGGTGTCACCAAACAGAGCAAAGTTCTAGCAAAGTACAAAATACTTACCAGTTTGTAGAAAAAAGCAGTGATCACATTTTCTAGTTTGAAAACTTTCCTCTTATTAGTTTTGATTGTATACTCAAAACGTACATAACCTTCATGAAAACAGATATTAGTACAAAGAAAAAAGAAAAAGTCTTAGGGTCCTTTCACACGGTCAGTTCAGTTTTTTCATCCGTTTTATCCGTAACTTTTTTTTTTAAACGGACACGGATGCACTTTTGTAGGGTCTGTTCCGTATGTCCGTTTTTCATCCATCCATTTGCGGATGAAAAACGGACATAATGTATGTCTATGGGATTGCGGACGTTAGCGGATGGCATCCGCTGACATCCGTTTTTGCGTCCGTTCCGTTTTTTTAAACGGAAGAAAAATAGGGCTCTCTTCTGTCTCAAAAACGGAACTGAACGGAATGGACGCAAAACGGATGTCAGTGGATGGTCATCCGCTAATGTCCGCAATCCTGTGTTCATCTGTGACAGAACAGCGGTCTGACGTGTTTACATCGGCAGACTGCCATTCTGTCTCCAGGGAGAGCAATCGCAGGTGCCCGGCGGACATCGCGTCCACCGGCCCCGCTGATTGGCTCTCCCATTAGCCAATTGGCACGTGTGTGTGCCTTCGGCGGCAACCGCGCACCCCCTCTAACTGCCACACTAAACGACGTACATCTACGTTGTTTCGTGTAACAGAAGCAACCTGCCGTAGTATAAGTATTGCGGCTGGTCGGCAAGTGATTAAGGAGTCTGAAGAGATGTGTAGAGAACAAAAACAGGCAGGAGTCAATTTAAGTTGTGTTACTTTAAGCCAAATAATCAGCTACCAAACCGAATTCCAGAAGGGGGTAAGCTGTGGGCAGTGCCATTAAATATGAATTAAGGTTCCTTAAACCAGTCCACATCTCCAGTACCTATTAGAGTGTAGGCAGGTGCATTCTGCTTTCTCCACTGCAGGTGGTGCTGAACAGCAGCTGCATTGCAGGGGAGAGGACGTCAAGAGGAACATGGTTTCTCTATGGTTTCCAGGTCTATCGGGAGAGCCTTCCTGGCTGGATGCTGCCATCCCATGTGACTATGGTGGCCATCTTGGGTCAGGCAGGGTCTGATTAAGTCTCTTGCTCCCAGGCTTTGTGCACATTTTGCATGTGGGTGGCGTAGGTACAGGTCACTCGTCTGATAGGGACAGTGATTAGTAGCAGGGAGTAGTTTCAAACAAGAAGCAAAAGGATAGGGACATGCAATCTATCCTGGAAACCTCCCTATTTTGAGTATTGACTGTTCAGGCCGCATTTCACCTTTAGGCACATTTGAAACCTGCTTTGCTCTACACACTTCCAGCCACACCCCTGCAGCTACCGAAGACCTTCTACTTGGCTTCTCTTGGGTGCTTCGGCCTTGCAGCCCCTTACAAGACCAGGGTAGTCTGAGATCACTAAAATGAAAAAACAAACACAAGGGCACACTGACCTAGTGTATAATCCTCTATAAAGGTTTTATTTGATAAAAGGTATAAAAATACTCACAAATTCTTGGTACAAGCATATCAAATGGATATATTGCCATCAGCATCAGAACCAAAGGGTATATCGTCCTCCGAAGCTTGAAGGCTTACGTGTTTCGAGGCTTAGCCTCTTTCTCAGAGTCCATGGACCATGTGTCTTCCCGCCAGGTTGTTGTGAATTACTGGATTTTGCATTAATACAAGTTCTGTTCTCTGTTCTGTTCTCTGCAACTGAACTCTGGGTGCCGGCGCACCACGCTTCACTGCTCCACATTAGGATTGTGAGAACCACTGATGAATTTTCACTGGGTGGTGTTTTTATGCTATATGAGTCAAACCACCCTTGTGCATGGGCCCTTAGAGCCCATTTACACCAGTGAGCTGTGTTGCCAATTATTGCAAATACAGCCCTACACACCTTCTTGATGCACTCAATGTGCCTTGCAGTGTGCTGTGCTGACGAAACTTGCTGCAGGTCATATATTTGGTCTGCAGAGGTGTGATGGCAGCCCAATCACTTGACTAACTCATGGGCATTAAACAAATCGCAGCAGATCATCCTGGTGTAAATGGGTCCAGTTATTGTTATTCCTATTAGCTGCCAAACATAAATGAGAAATTTACTAACAGAACTTTACAGAAGTGATGGTATGGAGGACTGAATGCAGGTGACTTACATCAACAGGTAAGAGTCTGAAATGATATGTTGCTAAAGAAACAAAATACCTGACATTTAACATGAAAATTGTTGTTTTACTGGAAAAAGAGAACCTCCCATTTAAAAATGACCTTCTTCCTCATTCCTTGCATTTAAATAAACTTTGTAGATGGCTCAGTCACGTCACAGTAGAAGGATTACGCTAACATGGGTCCTGGCTTTTACTTTGACCACTCATCTCACTGCTGCAGAAAATCTGTCTTTATTTTTCAGACAAAATAAGATGCGACTGGAAAGTCTTAAAGCTGTAGTATACTCTGCTTTTTAATTTTTTACCTACAGGTAAGCCTATAATATTCCACGGTTTCTCCAGACCCTTTCACATCTGTCATATGTGCTCAGGGTGCTCTCATCTGTGAAAAGCACAGGGCGCCAGTGTCGGACCTACCAATTCTGGTGTTCGATGGCAAATGCCAATCGCGCTCTGCGGGCAGTGAGCCCAGGGCCCACTAGAGGATGTTGGGCCCTCAGGCCACCCTTATGAAGTCTGTTTCTGATTGTTTGGTCTGAAACATTCATACCAGTGGCCTGCTGGAAGTCATTTTGTAGGGCTTTGGCAGTGCTCATCCTATTCCTCTGTGCAAAAAGGAGCAGATACCAGTCCTGCTGATGGGTTAAGGACCTTCTTTGGCCCTGTCCATCTCTCCTAGAGTAACTGCCTGTTTCCTGGAATCTCCTCCATGCTCTTGAGACTGTGCTGGGAGACACAGCAAACCTTCTGGCAATGGCATGTATTGATGTGCCATCCTGGAGGACTTAAGACTGCCTGTGCAACCTCTATAGGGTCCAGGTATTGCCTCATGCTATTAGTAGTGACACTGACCCTAGCCAAATGCAAAACTAGTGAAAAACAGTCAGACTAAAATGAGTAGGGAAATAAAATGTCAGTGACCTCTACCTGTAAAACCATTCCTGTTTTGGGGGTTGTCTCACTGTTGCCCATCTAGTGCACCTGTTGTTTATTTTATTAACACCAATGCTGCTGAAACTGATTAACAACCCCCTCTGCTACTTAACTGACCAGATCAATATCCAAAGAGTTTAATTGACTTGATGCTATACTCTATACTAATTTTTTTTGAGCAGTGTATACACACACACAAACAGACACACACACACACACACACACACAGACACACACACACACAGACCCACACACACATTCCTAAATAGAAATTATAAGTAAATAAAAGGAAATTATACAGGTATGTGTGTTATGCCCACAATTGTAAATATTCAGAGCTGTTGCCACTGCAATAAAAAGAAATGGCTTACATGGCAATCCATTCACCATGGCAAAAAATGTTTTTTTCTGATGGGGATGGTAAAACATATCAAATCAAACAACTCATAAATTGCAGTGTGAAATGTGTGGTCTGTGGTGGCTCAAAATGCCCCTGTGGACCTTAATATGTTCGTCACACAATCCAAACTATGCAGACTTTGGCATTAAAGCAATTCCTGCAAATATGCTTGAATCTGAAAGTTTGTCGAACATATGCCATAGAGAAACATATTGGGTTTTTGCATTAACCACTTCAGCTCCGGAAGTTTTGACCCCCGTCATGACCAGGCCATGTTTTGCTATTTAACACTGCACTACTTTACCTGGTAATTGTGCAGTCATGCAATGCTCTACCCAAACGAAATTTCTATCTATTGTTTTACACAAATAGAGCTTTCCTTTTATGGTATTTGATCACCACTTGTTTTTTTATTTTATATTATATAAATTAATAAAATCTGAAAATTAAAAAAAAAAAAAAAAAATAGTATATTTTACTTTTTGCTATAAAACACATCCAATAAAAAATCCCAATAAATGTATATTATTTGGTTTGCATGAAAAATATAGCGTATACAAACAATGTGTGACGGTACTAACCGTCACTATGAGTGAATGACAGATAATTAATGGTTTGAATTGCTTCAGATGGGACAGTAACATTTGTCAACCATATCTTCATATAGAAATATGAAGATTTAATACCACCTTACACAGTGTATTCCATGTGCTTGTCTGTGAGAGAGACACACAGACTGTCATTGGCAGACTTCCCTATTGTTTGTGTATTGGGAGGGAATGTGGATTGTGCCTGTCTCATTGTTAAATGTTAATGACCTCACATTGTTCTGTCTGCCTTAAGATAAGCTTATTATGGGATGTATATGTGTATGTGGATTGGCTGCTAAGGGGGAGGGGGGGGGGTTGTCCCACAGTGTATATCTTGGTGTACACTGTATGGGAGTGTAAAACTCTGTTTTCATTGGATTGTGAATGCCAGGGCCTGTTTTCAACAAGGTCCACCTGGGCGGTAACCTTGTGGGGGAAAACTCTATAAAAGTCTGTTTCTTGTTCAATAAACTTGAGTTATACTTCACCCTCAATTAAGAGTCCTGTCTCTCATTGGGGCAATATGCTACAAGGGATTGCTTTATCCTTCATACTCCCTTGGATAATCACTAAGCTCTTGTAAGAGCTTGTGTAAGAGCTTGTTCCTGTTCCTGCTGCACTCTCTGGGGAAAGAGAGGTTCACTCACGGGAACCTGGAGCCTTGTCGTAGGTCCAGGGTGGGTAGGAGACGGCAAGACCCCAACCAAGCCGTGGTGGTTCGTGGGGTCTGAGGCGGTTATGGTGTCTAGTGGAGTGCTTGGAGCCCTTGGGAAGCACTAGGAGCAACGGAGGTGCCCGGTCGGGGTGCCAGTTGATCCGTTACACTATGGTATTGGAATTTTTATTTATGTATTTTTTATACTACTAATGATAGCGGTTAGTGACTAATAATAGGACTCCGATAGTACAGAGGGCAATCTGACACTAACTGATGTTGAGGGTGGAGGGACTAACTGCTGCTGACATCACCAGTGACATTAATACAGTGATAATACTATGCACAGTCACTGTACTAATGACACTGGCTGGGAAGGGGTTCACATCTAGGGTTTAATGTGTGCCTAACAATGTGTAATGTGTGCTGTTTTTTTTTTTTTACTAAAGGTATCCTTGTTTCATTGTTCCCTCTGTACAGATCCCTATGTTGGCAATCAACACAGGGCTCTGGGTTGTGATTTGACACAGGGGATCAGCAGGTCCCGGCCATTAATCATTGGCTGGGACCTGCTGACAGACTCCTGCTTTGTACAATCACAGCAGTTGTTCGCAGGGGGGCGGGCATGCACATGCCATAAACCCAGGAGCAGGCAGTAACGTACCAGTACGTCACTTTGTCTATAGAGACCACCCATCGACAGTACTTTGCAGGCAGCAGTCCTTAAGTGGTTAAACAGTATGACCCTCAGAGGCTTCAATGAGGACCTAGAGATTTCTACTTTTATATAAAGTTTATTTTCAATACCCTGATATCTAGATTTGTTTATTTGTACTACTTTCTGTTTCTTTCATTGCAGTATCTAAAGGAATGCTACTTTTCTTCTCATACTTGTTCCTACCTTAGGGCAACACTGTTTCTGTTGCTGAGTCATCCTTGGGATTTCTACTTTCATTTTTGCCTAGTATTAACCACTTCAGCCCCGGAAGGTTTTACCCCCTTAATGACTAGGCCATTTTTTGCGATTCTGCACTGCGTTACTTTAACGGAAAACTGCACGGCCGTTCAACGCTGTACCCAAATACAATTGATGTCCTTTTTTTTCCACAAATACAGCTTTCTTTTGATGGTATTTGATCACCTCTGCGGTTTTTAGATTTTGCGCTATAAACAAAAAAAGAGCGACAATTTTGGAAAAAAAAAAAACACCATATTTTTTACTTTCTGCTATATAACATTGCCAATAAAAATTTAAAATTTTTTTTATCAGTTTAGGCCTATTTGTATTCTGCTACATTTTTTTGGTACAAAAAAAATCCCAAAAAGCGTTATTTTAATTGGTTTGTGCAAAAGTTATAGCATTTAAAAACTACGGGGTCAATTTTTGGATTTTAGATTTATTTATTTATTTTTTATTAGTAATGGCAGCGATCAGCGATTTACAGCGAGACTGTGACATTGGGGCGGACAGATAGGGCCCCTAACTGGCATTTTTGACACTTTTTGGGGACCAGTGACACTAATACAGTAATCAGTGCTAAATAATATGCACTGTTACTGTATAAATGACACTGGCAGGGAAGGGGTTAATACTGGGGGTGATCAAAGGGGTTAAATGTATGCCTAATGTGCTTTCTGACTGTGTGTGTGTGTGTGTGGGGGGGGGGAGGATGGTTCTGTGACAGGCACAGAGAGATCGCAGTTTCAGCTAAGCTGAAACTGCTGATCTCTCCCTGCCTGTCTGACAGAAGATCTGCCTGCTTTGTTTACATAAGGAGGCAGGTCTTCTCTCGGTTTCTCCGACGATCGCGGGTGGGCAGCGGGAATCGCCGCCGCTCCTCCCACGGCCCACCTCCCGCCGGCAACGTGCACCCGCCGCCGAAACCACATGCACTCAGTCACGTAGTACTACGTGACTGGACGCAGTCGAGCCGCCCTGCCGCAGTAAAAAGGCAGTGGGCGGTCGGTCGCCAAGTGGTTAAAGGGAGAAGTTTGGGGTATCACCTCTATGCTGCAGCATCGGTGTAATCCTGCAGCTATCCACCGTTATCAATAGGCCTGAGAAGAGAGCGATCACATGTGCTTGCTGACTGCGTGTGTGGGGGGGGGGGTTCTGTGACAGGCACAGAAAGATTGGGGTGTCAGCTTAGCTTTAACTACTGATCTCTCCCTGCCTGTCTGACAGAAGATCCGCCTGCTTTGTTTACATAAGCAGGCGTGTCTTCTCTCGGTTTCTCGGACAATCACGGGAGGGCAGCGGCAGTCACCGCTGCTCCTCCTGCGGCCCGCCTCCCACTGTGTCTAAACACAGCGGGAGTGCGACTCTGGCGGTGCGCAAGCGCCGCCGAAACCACATGCACTTAGTCACATAGTACTACGTGACTGGACGCAGCCGAGCCGCCCTGCCACAGTAAAAAGGCGGCGGGCGGTCAGCAAGTGGTTAAAGGGAGAAGTTTGGGGTATCATCTCTATGCTGAGGCATCAATGTAATCCTGCAGCTATCCACCGTTATCAATAAGCCTGAGAAGTGAGAAATCACATGCCTGCTGATCGCTCAGTTCTTGATCTTTTCTGAACAGAGAGCAGAAACTGTTAATCAACACTCTGCTCTCTGCCCCTCCAGCACTCATTGGAGCACTGGGCTGTGGAGGGGGCAGGCACAGCTGGCTTCGGCTCTCAGCTGTGTGCTGGTACCTGAAGCCAGTTGTCAATCAGGCAGCTGGGTGGATCCTGACAATCTGGTCGGGGATCCTTCCAGAGCCTGCAGTGGCTCTCTGACATCAGCTGACAGTGGGCTTTAGCCCACTATCAGCCGACTGTGGGTCACAGGAGAGCAAAAGTAAGTGCACCTTGTGAACCAGAAAGGAAGTATGACCAAAAATGCTTTGGCCATACTTATGTTTTAATGGTTGTATAGAGACACAGTTTGCTGTAGGATTTTTAGTAATTACTTTTTAGTCCCCATCTCCACTTTTCTACACAAGGTGCTTCTACACTTACCGGCCACTTTTAAAGGTACACCTGTTCAATTGTTCGGTAACACACATTGCTGATCAGCCAATCACATGGCAGCAACTTAATGCATTTAGGCATTTAGAGATAGTGAAGACAACTTGCTCAAGTTTAAACCAAGCATCTGAATGTGAAAGAAATGAGATTTAAGTGACTTTGAACGTGGCATGGTTGTTGGTGCCAGACGGACTGGTCTGAGTATTTTAAAAACTGCTGATCTACTGGGATTTTCACGTGCAACCATCTCTAGGGTTTACAGAGAAAGGTCCAAAAAAAAGAAAATATCCAGTGAGCAGGAGTTGTGTGGACACAATGCCTTGTTAATTTTAGAGGTCAGAGGAGAATGGGCAGACGTGTTCAAGATGATAGAAAGGCAACAGTAACTCCAATAACCACTTATTCCAACCAAGGTATGCAGAATACCATCTCTGAATGCACAAAACCTGCAACCTTGAAGCAGATGGGCTACAGCAGCAGAAGACCACACCGGTGCCACTCCTGTCAGCTAAGAACAGGAAACTGAGGCTACAATTTGCACAGGCTCACAAAAAACTGGACAATAGAAGATTGGAAAAATGTTGCCTGGTCTGATAAGTCCTGGTTTTAGCTGCAACATTCAGATGGTAGGGTCAGAATTTGGCATAAACAACAACATGAAAGCATGGATCCATCCTGCCTTGTGTCAACGGTTGGTGGTGTTGTAATGGTGTGGGGGATATTTTCTTGGCACTCATTTGGGCCCCTTACTTCTTCTGATGGCTACTTCAGACTGTACTCTAATGGCCTCCACAGTCACCAGATCTCAATCCGATAGAGCACCTTTGAGATGTGGTGGAACGGGAGATTGGCATCATGGATGTGCACCCGACAAATCTGCAGCAAAAGCATGATGCTAGCATGTCAATATGGACCTGCAGCCACGAGCTACTGCTGCTGTCCTTAACAGTGCCACATCTAAGCAGAATAAAAAAAAAAAAACAACAAATTGCTCCATGCACATAGGTGAAGAAATCTCCTCTGCTGAGATAGCTGGACCCTTCACTGTCAGAATACCCTGATCAGTGGCTGCAGCCCTTTCTGCTGTCAGAATACGCTGGTCAGTGGCTGCAGCCCTATCCGTTGTCAGAATACACTGATCAGCGATTGCAGCCCTCTCCACTGTCAGAATACGCTGATGAGTGGCAGCAGCCCTCTCCACTGTCAGAATTCGCTGATCAGCGACTGCATGACTCTCTGCTGTCAGAATACTCTGTTCAGCAGCTGCAGCCTTCTCTGCTGTCAGAATAGGCTAATCAGCAGCTACAGCCCTTTCCGCTGTCAGAATACGCTGATCAACGACTGCAGCCCTCTCCGCTGTCAGAATACGCTGATCAGTGGCTGCAGCCCAGGGTATATGGGAAAAGTTTATTTATTGTATTATGAGGTATATGTTCCAAGATCACCAGAATATAAACAAAAGGAGTAGAATGGTGCATCACGGAATAATCTTATCCATGTATGTATCTTAAAATGAAGTCACAGAAATAGACATATAGATATTTTACTAACAAACTCCATTTCCAAATCCTGACCTCCACTGTCCTGTTTTTTAAAGCACAAACAATCAAAAGGAGCTCCAGACCAAATGGTCAGAAAGTACAAATCACTTAAATGGTTCACACTATAAAACAGCCAATGCATTTCAAGGACCAAACCACTCCTTCATCAGGACCAAATCAGAACTTTTAACAGATTTAAGTGCAGACTTTACAATATTGATCTGTATTGAGTATAAAAAAAAGCATTAAAGTGTTACTAAACCCACTGCAGTAAAGCATGCTTGGTTTATTTGCTATGGAAGCTAAGAAGTTAATCCTCCGCATTGTGTAAAAAGTATGTTTGCTCCTGTCTTCCCTAATCCTCCCCTTCTTCCACTGTCCCCAATCCATCTGCTGATAGTAAAGAACTATTGGAGTCACTCTGCACATGCTTTGTTTGGTGTGTATTGCTAGAGTTTTTTTTTTTCTTGGGAGAGTGCATGTGATTAGCACAGGGCCAATCAACACTGTCCAGACAGAGGGTCGGGTCCTGCAGCCTCATAGAACAATCAGGGGAGAATGAAAACTCCTACAAGCTTTAACCAGACACTGATAGAAATCACAAGACTGCTATATCCTGCTGTATACTATGGGAAAAAGGTATTTAGCAATTTATGTTTACTAAAAAAATTGCATTTCTAGATATAGTGAATGCATGGTCCTGGATTTAGTAACACTTTAAGGTCTGCCAGAATTATGCTATGTTATTGCCAGTGGCAGAACTACCAGGGTCACAGCAGTCACACCTGTGACCGGGCCCTGGCATTCCGCCACTGTTGGGGGGCCCTCAAGACTCGGCATCTCCCCTTGCACCTCTGGCTGCCAGTTCACTAGCCATTGGGGGGGATCGGCAGCTGTGTGGTGCCCGGCTGCCCACGGAATTTCCCTCGGGCTCACAGTTCTCCCTTTGTACAGTGGAGAGGGGAGGGGCCTCTGACCCAGGCAGGTATCGGCCCCTCTCCACTGTACAACCAAAGTTGCAGGGGAGATGACGTGGGCACCACAGAGTTGATGATTAGGCGAGTTGCCATAGGGTGATCTGCTGGAAGTTCACTGTTTGTTGTGTGTATTGGGAAAGTGTGTGTGTGTGTGTGTGTGTGTGTGGGGGGGGGGGGGGGGGGTACAAAGATGTGCTAGGGGGTGGAGGAAAGTGCACATAAAGTGGGTTCAGAGCACAGATGTGTTTGGCCCATTTCACACTACAGGACCAATTGGGCCTGCCTGTCGGTTTTTCAGGTGGACTCGATCGGTCATCCATAGCTCTCTACGGAGTGGTGAGTGTAAAGCTGACAACCCAGCCGCCATCCAATCAAATCCTGTCCGCTAAAAACAGACGGATGTTCCCCATCTGTCTGGGGGATCAGATGACAGTCAGATGGAAATGGACAGGCTGTCAGTTTCCATCCGACAGCCCCATTGACACAGCGGGCTGTGTCCATGTCCGCTCTGCATAGCGGAGCGGACATGGACCTGTCATTTGTTTGCTCAGCGGGGATCAGCAAAGAGATCCCCCGCTGACAAGCGGATCCCACTGACGAGTCTGCCCCATGTGAAAGGGGCCTTAGGGGTGTGCAGGGTGCCAAGTTCGCAATGTAAGCACCTCACTGGCCTGCTTCCCCCCCTCAGAGATGTGAGAAAGTGAAATATCCAGGATTTGAGGAGGATCCAGGGGGACTATGTGCCCCTGCTTCCTCCTTCACCACTTAGCAGCCCCTGTAAAAGTTAAAACAGGTTCTATATATACATACAGTATATGATAAATCAAAATTGGTTGCAAGTTTCAAAAATGTGGCAATATAAATGATTTAACAGTGACAGCTGCACTCACTATATATCCATATACATACACTATATTGTCAAAAGTATTGGGGCGCTTGCCTTTACACTCACATGAACTTTAATGGCTTTCCAGTTTTAGTCTGTAGGGTTCAATATTAAGTTGGCCCACCCTTTGCAGCAATAATAGCTTTAACTCTTCTGGGAAGGCTGTCCACAAGGTTTAGGAGTGTCTATGGGAATGTTGTGAGATCAGGCACTGATGTAAACGAGAAGGCCTGGTTCGCAGTCTCCACTCTAATTCATTCCAACGGTGTTCTATCGAGTTGAGGTCAGGAATCTGTGCAGGCCAGTCAAGTTCCTCCACCCCAAACTCGCTCATCCATGTCTTTATGGACCTTGTATGGTGCACTGGTGCGCAGTCATGCTGGAACAGGAAGGAGCCATCCCCAAACTGTTCCCACAAAGTTGGGAGGATGAAATTGTCCAAAATGTCTTGGTATGCTGATGCCTTAATAGCTCCCTTCACTGGAACTAATCCCCCCTTCACCAAATCATTTGCAAGGGGCGGCACAATACTTTTGGCAATTTAGTGTGGATGAGGTGGGGTGGAGGGAAATCAGCATCTCCATTAAGCTGGATCAGTAGGGTACACAATCATGGGGAAGACTGCTGACTTGACAGTTGTCCAGAAGACAGTCATTGACTTAAAGCGGAGTTCCACCCAAAAGTGGAACTTCTGCTTTAGGTATTCTAACCCCCTGACATGCCACATTTGGCATGTCATTTTTTTGGGGGGGGAGCGGGTACCTAGTTTTGACAGGTACCCGCTCCCACTTCCGCTCGGAGCGCCGCGGCGCCCTGAACGGAAGTTCTCCTCTCCCCCTCCCTCCCTGTAATCTTCTGGGACATGTCAGAGGTCCCAGAAGATTGCCGGCCAATCAAGACGCGCAGCAGTGATGCCGGCGCCGCCGAGACCAGAGGGAAGAGGATCGAGGCTTCGGGCGGCCGCATCGCTGGACCGTTGGACAGGTGAGTGAAAAGGCTGGAACTCTGCTTTAAGTCACAAAAAGGTCATTGCAAAAGAAGCTGGCTGTTCACAGAGTGCGGTATCCAAGCATATTAATGGAAACTCAAGTGGAAGGAAAAAGTGTAGTCAAAAAAGGTGCACTAGCAACAGGGATAACCGCAGCCTTGAGAGAATTGTGAAGAAATGGCCATTTAGGAATGTGGGGAAAATTCAGAAGGAGTGGACTACGACTGTTGTCAGTGCTTCAAGAGCCACCACACACAGACATATTCATGACTTGGGCTACAACTGTCGCATTCCTCGTGTCAAGCCACTCCTGAACGAGAGACAATGTCAGAAGCGTCTTACCTGAGCTAAGGAGAAAAAGAACTGGACTATTGCTCAGTGGTCTAAAGTCCTCTTTTTAGATGATTTGGAATTCAAGGACCCAGAGTCTGGAGGAAGAGTGGAGAGGCACAGAATCCAAGTTGCATGAGGTCCAGTGTGAAGTTTCCACAGTCAGTGATGATTTGGGGAGCCATGTAATCTGCTGGTGTTGGTCCACTGTGTTTTATTGAGTCCAAAGTCAGTGCAGCCCTCTACCAGGAAATTCTAGAGCACTTCATGCTTCCCTCTGCTGACCAGCTTCATGGAAATGCTGATTTCATTTTCCAGCAGGACTTGGCACCTGACCACACTGCCAAGAGTACCAATACCTGTTTTAATGATCATGGTATCACTTTGCTTGATTGGCCAGCAAACTCGCCTGACATAAACCCTATAAAGAATCTGTGGGGTATTGGCAAGAGGAAGATGAGACACCAGACCCAACAATTCAGAAGAGCTGAAGGCCGCTTTCCAAGACATTTGGGCTTCCAAAACACCTCAGCAGTGCCACAGGCTGATCACCTCCATGCCACGCCTCATTGATACAGTAATTTATGCAAAAGGAGCCCAGACCAAGCATTGAGTGCATACTATACTGTACATGGGCATACATTTAAATAAACCAACATTTCTGTATTGAAAATCATCTTTTCCATTGGTCTTATATAATATTCTAATTTTCTGAGATACTGAATTTTGGGTTTATAGCTGTAAGCCATAATCATCAGAATTAAAAGAAAGAAATGCTTGAAATATATCACTCTGTGTAATGAATCTATATAAAATATATGAGTTTCACTTTTTTAATTGAATTACTGAAATAAATAACCTTTTTTGATGCACCTGTATATACACCAGCAGGTAAGGGTCAGAAATGAAGAAAATGAAGTTTTCTGAAATAACAAATACCTGACCTAGAAAAAAAAAAGCAGTTATTTTGGAAACAGGGAGTTTCACTCTGTTTTCCTCATTCCATTGTACCAATACATATAAAACCTTGCTGACAGATCAGTCATTTCACAGGTTGCAGTTACAGTACAAGGATGGCGCTAGCATGGGTCCTGGCTATTGCTCTGATCAGTCATCTCGCTGCTGCAGAAAATCAGGCTCTATTTTTCAGACAAAATAAGATTGAAGTGCACAGCCGTAAGTTTTCATTTTCTGAAGTTTTGTCCATACACTAACCATTACCTATATAACACTGCTATTTGTTTTTTCTCTTTATCTCTCACAGGCGACTTAAACAAAGGATACACTCACATGCACATGGTGCCACCACTGCGCTGCAACTGCATGCATTGCAAGCAGTTGCAAGGCGGTTGTGGTGCAGTCCCGTTCAGTTGCATGGGTCATGTAGTACTGCCTGCAGAATGTGATGGGGACCTATTTTGCCACTGGATGTGTACACCTCCATCTGCTGCCTTTGCGCCTTAAAGCTGGCTATACATTGGTCAGTTTTTTTCGTTCAACCAGTGATTTCCTCATCCACACATTTGATGACACAGTGGGGAGGATTCCCGCATCCACATTGTATTCTGGCAGAGGGGAGACTCCCTTGCCTTCAGAATACACAGATCAGTGCTGCAGTCTATTGCTTGCGCTGCTGATCTAGTCGAAATATGCGGACAGGGCAACTGAACGGAAGTCAATTGTTAGATTGACTTCTGTTCCACCACAGTGGCCATACATGGATCGAAACTCTGCTGGTCCCTGCAACCGGCTGAATTTCGATCCATGTATGGCCAGCTTAAAGCTGTAGTAAACTGCAGTTAAAGAAAAAAAAAAACTTCACCTGCAAGGCAATGTCATAATGTGGTAGTAAGCATCACATATTAGCATATTATGCAAGACTTACCTTAAATTGACCGCTTACAGGGCTTCTATCATCACCCTGTGTTCCTTACGGGTTCGCAACCTCTGGCTACATGAGTGGCTGGGGATGTGATGACCCTTATAGGCTTACCTGTAGGTACAAGTTGAAAAAGAGGGTTTATTACCACTTTAAGGCAGAGCATATGGGATTGGTCGTAGCCCTTCTGGTGGTATGATGCCAGTAAATCATTATATGTTCATTCTTAAAATCCATGTGACAGTTCCCATACCAAATTCTGACACTCAGGTCATTCTTATTTGTGTCTCTTACAATGTGGCTATGACAAATTCAAAAGGAACTACCTACCTTTTCCAAACTCATAGTTGGTGTACTGACAGACCAGAGTTATTGGGGTGGGGGCAATTTGTGTTGTTAACTTCATTTTGTTTTTCAGTGGTGTCTAGGGAGCAGGCCATCAAGTCTAGCAGCCAATTACACGAGGGCACACCGGTAGTGGTTGGAACCTGATTGGGAACTCTGAGAGACTAGTTCTCCATCAGGTCCCCCTACCTTGTAATTTACCTCATTGACCCAATATGGGCACATGACCATATTTGGCCAATGTCAATGACCTAATATGGCCATATGCCCAAAATTAGATCAATGAAGCCATGAACATACCTGCTCCTTTGTATTGGCCCAGTACTGATAACTAACTTCAGTTCAGACCAAGCCCAAGCTAATGCCTTTCTCGGACTACTCTCTCTATTACAGAATACTTGGTTTCTAAGCCGAGACACATACACACACTCCCTTCTTTTTGTTCTCTCGTTCACAGTAGACACTCTCTCTGTCCCTTTTTCAGGCTGGATTTACATCACTTGTGTTGATGTTAGCATTTAATAAATGCAGTTGCGTTGATGTGTGTTGATGTTCATTCTGTTAGTTGATGTGTTGCATCACTGTCCATTTTCTCTTTATTTCTTGCTAAATCCTTTTTTTCCCCCATAACGCGTGTGGCAGCCTGTTGCATTGCATTTAAATGCAATGTGCTCCATTTTCCCCCAATGCAACCCAATGCAGCACATTTGCAAAAGCGTTTGACACAGTTCCCCACACACGGCTAATGTGTAAGGTAAAGTCTACTGGCTTGGAAAGATCAGTTTGTAATTGGATAGAAAACTGGCTAAAAGATAGAATTCAGAGAGTAGTGGTTAATGATTCTTACTCTGAATGGTCTAAGGTTATCAGTGGTGTACCCCAAAGTTCAGTGTTGGGACCCTTACTTTTTAATATCTTTATAAATGATACAGGGTCTGGGATTAAAAGTAGCATTTCAGTCTTTGCAGATGACACCAAGCTTTGCAGTGGAATAACTTCTTTACAAGATGTCTCCAACCTACAAGCTGACCTCAATGCACTGTTTCATTGGGCAACTATGTGGAAAATGAGGTTTAATGTTGATAAATGTAAAGTTATGCACTTGGGGGGCTAAGTATATGCATGCATCATACATACTAGGGGGAGTAGAACTGGGGGAATCCATAGCGGAGAAGGATCTGGGTGTTCTGGTAGATCATAAGCTTAATAATAGCATGCAATGCCAAGCTGCAGTTTCCAAAGCAAACAAAGTCCTTTCTTGTATAAACAGAGGCATGGACTCCAGAGAGAGAGATATAATTTTCCCTCTGTACAAATCATTAGTAAGACCTCATCTGGAATATGCAGTTCAGTTTTGGGCACCAGTTCTTAAAAAGGATATCGGGGAACTGGAGAAAGTTCAGAGAAGGGCAACCAAACTGATAAGAGGCATGGAGGAGCTCAGCTATGAGAAAAGATTAGAGGAACTGAATTTATTCTCTCTTGAGAAGAGGAGATTAAGGGGGGATATGATCAACATGTATAAATACATAAGGGGTCCATACAGTGAACTTGGTGTTGAGTTGTTCACTTGGGGGCACTCTTTACGTCTAGAGGAAAAGAGATTTAGTCTCCAAATATGGAAAGGTTTCTTCACCGTAAGAGCTGTGAAAATGTTGAATAGACTCCCTCCAGAGATGGTTCTGGCTAGCTCACTAGATTGCTTTAAAAAAGGCCTGGATTCTTTCCTGGGTGTACTTAATATAAGTGGGTATTAAAATCTTTTTAGGTAAAAGTTGATCCAGGGAATTATCCGATTGCCTCTCGGGGGATCAGGAAGGATTATTTTTCCCCTACTGTAGCAAATTGTATCATGCTTTGCTGGGGTTTTCTCGCCTTCCTCTTGATCAACTGCAGGTATAGGATTGTGTATATGGGATCAGTGGCGGCTGGTGCTCAAAATTTTTGGGGGGGCGCAAAAAGTAAAATGTAATAGGTATTGCTTCGCGCCAAAAAACGCAGTAAAAAAATTGCGTGACTTTGAAGCTGTGCCCCCTTCAATGCAATGAACACTGTGCTGTGCCCCCTTCAATGCAATGAACACTGTGCTGTGCCCCCACAATGCAGAGTTCAGCGTGCATGCCCCTTTCAATTCAGAGTGCCACAGCATTGTCCCCAATCACTGCAGAGCGCCACAGCATTGTCCCCAATGATTGCAGAGTGCCCACAGCATTGTACCCCAATAAATGCAGAGTGCCCACAGCATTGTACCCCAATGATTGCAGAGTGCCCACAGCATTGTACCCCAATGATTGCAGAGTGCCACAGAATTGTACCCCAATGATTACAGAGTGCCACAGAATTGTACCCCAATGATTGCAGAGTGCCACAGCATTGTACCCCAATGATTGCAGAGTGCCACATAATTGTACCCCAATGATTGCAGAGTGCCACAGCATTGTACCCCAATGATTGCAGAGTGCCCACAGCATTGTACCCCAATAAATGCAGAGTGCCCACAGCATTGTACCCCAATGATTGCAGAGTGCCCACAGCATTGTACCCCAATAAATGCAGAGTGCCCACAGCATTGTACCCCAATAAATACAGAGCGCCTCAGCATTGTACCCCAATAAATGCAGAGCGCCACAGAATTGTACCCCAATGATTGCAGAGTGCCACAGAATTGTACCCCAATGATTGCAGAGTGCCACAGAATTGTACCCCAATGATTGCAGAGTGCCACAGCATTGTACCCCAATGATTGCAGAGCGCCACAGCATTGTACCCCAATAAATGCAGAGTGCCCACAGCATTGTCCCCAATGATTGCAGAGTGCCCACAGCATTGTCCCCCAATGATTGCAGAGTGCCACAGCATTGTACCCCAATGATTGCAGAGTGCCACAGAATTGTACCCCAATGATTGCAGAGTGCCCACAGCATTGTACCCCAATAAATGCAGAGTGCCCACAGCATTGTACCCCAATGATTGCAGAGTGCCCACAGCATTGTACCCCAATGATTGCAGAGTGCCACAGAATTGTACCCCAATGATTACAGAGTGCCACAGAATTGTACCCCAATGATTGCAGAGTGCCACAGCATTGTACCCCAATGATTGCAGAGTGCCACAGAATTGTACCCCAATGATTGCAGAGTGCCACAGCATTGTACCCCAATGATTGCAGAGTGCCCACAGCATTGTACCCCAATAAATGCAGAGTGCCCACAGCATTGTACCCCAATGATTGCAGAGTGCCCACAGCATTGTACCCCAATAAATGCAGAGTGCCCACAGCATTGTACCCCAATAAATGCAGAGCGCCACAGCATTGTACCCCAATAAATACAGAGCGCCTCAGCATTGTACCCCAATAAATGCAGAGCGCCACAGAATTGTACCCCAATGATTGCAGAGTGCCACAGAATTGTACCCCAATGATTGCAGAGTGCCACAGCATTGTACCCCAATGATTGCAGAGTGCCACAGCATTGTATCCCAATAAATGCAGAGCGCCACAGCATTGTACCCCAATAAATGCAGAGTGCCCACAGCATTGTCCCCCAATAAATGCAGAGTGCCCACAGCATTGTCCCCCAATCAATGCAGAGTGCCCACAGCATTGTACCCCAATAAATGCAGAGTGCCACAGCAATGTACCCCAATAAATGCAGAGTGCCCACAGCATTGTCCCCCAATCAATGCAGAGTGCAGCGTGCGTGCTCCCTTCAATTTAATGCACTTACCTGGCGGCGGCGGGTTCTTCCCTCCTCGATCCAGTCCGTCCTCTCTGCGGCGGCAGCGGTGAGTGACTGACTCACGCACCGGCACCGCCCCCATTGTGACGTCAGGGATCGGATGTCCTGGATGATGATTGGTCCAGGCTGGAGACTGGACCAATCACAGCCAGGATATCCGAAAGTGGGGGTGTCCAATCGCAAGGACTTGCGATCAGGTTACGCCCCCAGAAGGCTGCCGATCGGCGCCTCTTCTGGGACGTAACCCCACCCCCCCCCCCTAGCCACCACTTCCATTTTTTCTTTTTTTCAGGGGTAGGGGGGCGGCGCCCTGGCGCCCGCTATGCATGGGCCGCCACTGTATGGGATTGTATGGTTGGGTTTTCCATACTGTTTGTTTTTTTTTTTTTGTTGGTTGAACCAGATGGACTTGTGTCTTTTTTCAACCTGACTAACTATGTAACTGTGTAACATTGTGGTGAACTGGGCCTATTGGAAACAGTGAGGCTGGGTTCACATTTATGCAAATTTTAATGTGGGTTTCCCTGCATGCAAATCGCATGTTAGGATATTGTGGCCGATTCTCAATGGAGCCGGCTTACACATCTCTGGGCAATGGCTGCAGTGCGAATTGCACAGGGGTCCTGTGCGCCTTTGGCTTTGTTTCAGGTCCGAATTAGGGCCTGATTCGTCCCTGAAATGGAAAACAGGGATGCACTGGACCACTGCTGTCAGCCGCATCAGTTTCAAGTGTGAACCCAGCTTGAATTTTGGCTTGTTGTTGAATTGGTCCTACATTGAGCAATATAACCCAATACACATTGGGGGGGGGGGTTTATTAAAACTGGAGAGTGATAAATCTGGTGTAGCTTTGCGTAGAAAATAATCCACTTCCGGGTTTTAGACTCCATTCACACCAGCGCGCCTTTTCGGACGACTTGTCAGCCTAGCAAGTCGCGCTCCCTCGCGGCCCATTAACTGCTACAGGACCCGTTCTAATAGGAGTGACACAAGTCGCTCCGACTTAGAAAAAGGGTCCTGTACTACTTCGGGGCGACCTCGGAGCGACTTGCATAGACTTCCATTATGTGAAGTCCGTGCAAGTTGCTCCGAAGTCGTGGTGCATTGGAATGCACAAGTCGCCCCCGAAGTAGTACAGAGTCGTGCCGCCCCAGTGTGAACCGAGCCTTATCGTCAAAGCTTTATTGAACAAGCTGACGTTAGAAGCTGATTGGCTACCATGCACAGCTGCACCAGATTCTGAGTGCACCAGTTTTAGTAAATTCCCACATGGTGTGAATGGGTTCTAAGAATACTCTACCTAAAATAACTTTGAAGGCCTATTCACACATTACATTGGTGCACACTGGGTCACTCATTAATGTATGTTGCGTTAAGGCAGCCCTTTCATTTTGAATGGGCTGCCAATGCATCAAAACAGACAAAAAAGCATAGACGGAACTGCTCCACTGAGTTTGCCTTTGAACAAGAGTGTCAGGTTAATTCTAAATGTCTGCAGGAAAGGGGCTAAAGTAGCTCTGTTATCCACCAGGGTTGAGTTAGAGTCATGATGAGAAACAGGGAAGAATTATTAAATGATATCCCTGAGGCTGGGTTCACATATATGCAAATTGGATGTGTTTTTACCTGCATACAATTCGCATAACCCAAGAATGTGATCATCTCTCAATGGAGCCGGTTCACACATGTCTGAGACAGCCGCGGTTCAGGTTTTAAAAGGGTCCTGTGCATTTTTTGGTCTCGCTCAAGTGCGAATTCAGGCAAAAATTAAGACCTAAATCGCACCTGAACCAGTGAACAGAAATGCACCAGACCCCGGACTGCAAACCGCAGCCGCACATATGTGAACCCAGCCTAAGAGCAGAAAAATTAGGTAGTTAAGATAATAAAAAAATAATTAACCAATTTTATATAAGGACAAAAGTTTGCATGGAATATTAGAAACAAGTTGCTGCTTTTCCAGCCAATGAGTGCCAATGCTAGGTAATTTTTTATCAGCTAGTCTTTTCTCCTCATCTAAGAAATGCCAACCCTCCTGGCTGTCATGTCCTGGGAGTTATCCGTGTAACACAAAGACTTGCAGGTGCTGCCATCTTAATATGCCAGGTAAGACTTTTCTTTTTTTTTTTCTACGGTAACAGGGGAAACATTTTTTATGCAGCAATATATAAATACTAATTATGTAATCTACCTGAATACTTGTACTATGTGCAGCTTGCAATATGTGGGTTGTACCACACGCTTTCTAAGGACCCAAACAGGAGAACACTGTTGGGATACAAGTAATTCAAATGTCAAGCACATTTGTAATGTGACATGCCATTTTAGGGATTGTTACAGTAGTAATCTCTCCTCATTTAAATTTAGGGGAAAAGACAGGCATTCTCACCTGCCGAGAGGAGGAGGCTTTTTGGAAGAGAGGCTTGGTGGATTTTTAGATTACAGGCGGTCCCTGGGTTACAAACAAGATAGGGACTGTAGGTTTGTTCTTAACCACTTTCCGACCATCCGCCGCCGTTTTACTGCGTCAAGGTGGCTCTCCTGCGCAAACCAACGTAGACCTACGTCGGTCGCACGCAGGAAGCTAGGGGGCGAAGATGCACAGGGCAGGTGGCTCCGATTGCCGCTTAACACCCGCGATCGCTCCCCGCTGAGAGAGAAGAACGGTCAGTTGTTGTAAACACAGCTGACCGTTCTTCTCCCTGGAATGATCACAGAGCCCCTGTGATCCTTCTATATAGGATCACATGTCTCTATGGTTATTTCAGAAGCCACGCCCCCCACAGTTAGAATCACTCCCCTAAGCTCACATTTAACCCCTTGATCACCCACAATCGTAACCCCTTCCCTGCCAGTGTCATTATTACAGTAACAATGCATATTTTAAGCACGAAAAAAAAAAAATGACAGCTCTGGTTGGACACACTGTACTAACCATGCAAGGTTAGTCCAGCGATCTCCCCCGCTGAGCTGTTGTGCTCTGACAGGGGGACTGCCCCCCGGCCAGAACACTCTGCCATTGGCTAAAAGCGCTGATCGGGAGTCAGTCAGCTGCTGATTTTTTAGCATGCACGTCAGCCAGAAGCCAGAAGGCTTCTGTCGGACAGACTGACATACACACGGGCAGAATGTCTGTCATTTTTTTTGAACCGGCAAATGTCTCCTGACATTCTGACCGTGTATACGGGGCTTTAGTAACTCAGCAGACAGTGATTCAATCCAAATGATATTTTGCAGATTGTAGAAAACTTTAATCAAAAACATATGCAAATCTTTACAGATAAACATTAGATGGGTCAAAAAAACTGTGTGTCCAGCACCAGCAGAATACAGTACATTTGGAGAATGGATAATAAGCATGAAGAAGAATGGTAATGCTAACTACACGCTAGGGGGAGAACCTCTGGGGAATAAAAAATGGAAAAGGATCTGGGGGTTCTAGTAGATAACAGACTAGACAATAGCAAACTAGGCCAGCAGCCTATTAGCATGTATTAACCACATAACAAACGCCCACCGCAGTTTTACTGCGGCAGGCAGCCGCTACTGGGCAAAGCAACGTTAAGTTACTATGATGCGCGCTCCCACCCCAGCTCATTAACTGGAGAGCCAGCGCGTGTGACCAGCGGCTCCGATGGCCGCCGGCCACATACGATCTCCCGCAGCAGAGAGAGAAGGACAGACGGCTGATGTAAACACAGCCGTTTGTCATTCTCCCTGAAGTATTCACAGAGGCTATGCGATCCTGCTATGTAGGATCGTATGTCTCTGTGATTACATCACAAGCCACGCCCCCTGACAGTTAGAATCACGCCCCTAGAGACACATTTAACCCACTGATCACCAGTAATGTTAACCCCTTCCCTGCCAGTGTCATTATTACAGTAACAGTGCATATTTGAAGCACTGATTACTGTAGTAATGTCACTGGTACCCCCAAAAGTGTCAAAAATGTCAGTTAGGGGTCCGATCTGTCCGCCGCAATGTCGCAGTCCCGCAAAATAAAAAAAATTGCAGATCGCCGCCATTACTAGTAAAAAAAAAAACAATAAAAACTACATAAACCTTTCTGTAGTTAGTAAACTAAATAACTTTTGCGCAAACCAATCAAAATACGCTTATTGCGATTTTTTTTCACCAAAAATATGTAGCAGAAAACAAATTGGCCTAAAACGTTAAGCAATTTTGATTTTTGTATTTTTTTTTTGAGAATTTCATATAAAAATTTTTAAAAAATATTGTTATTTTTTACAAAATTGTCACTCTTTTTTTGTTTATAGCGCAAAAAATAAAAATCACACAGGTGATCAAATACCACCAAAAGAAAGCTCTGTTTGTGGGAAAAAAAGGACATCGATTTCCTTTAGGGACAAAGTCACACGACCGCGCAATTGTCCGTTAAAGTCACGCAGTGCCGAATCGCAAAATAGGGCCTGGTCATTGAGCAGCCAAATCCTCCGGGGCTAAAGTGGTTAAAAAGGGTATTTACTCAAGAGATAAAACTATAACTCTACCACTTTACGAAGTTCTGGTTTGGCCACAAGCCATCCAGTTCTGGTCACCAGTCCTCATGGAGGATGTGCTGGAGCTGGAGAAAGTCCAGAGAAGGGCAACAAAACTAGTATGAGGGTTGAAGGATCTGAGTCATGAGGAACAGCTATGCACATTAAACTTATTTTCCCTGGGGAAGAGATGCTTAAGAGGAGACATGATCTCAATATACAGATAGCTGTGTCGTTAAAAAAATGAGGCTTAAAAAAGGTGCATGAGCTACTATGCTGCTTTTATTACACATAGGGAAGCTCATTGAAAGCAATAGGCTACACTATGCAAGGAACTTGAAAAAATATGCATGACTCCTGACATTGTGTGTCAAACTTGTCCAGCTTGGTATAAAACTAAAGAAGAATCATAAAATAATGTTGCATATTTTTTTGTTTTGTCACATACAGCTTGTCCAAAAGGAAAAGCTGAGCTGGAGTCCCAGCTGGACGATATAGACCTTAAAACACCGTGGCTCAGCGGCCAGATTACTATCACGTCTGTGGGAGATGTATTTTATAGATTTGCAAGGTGAGTACAATGTTGGCCACACTTGCTAAGATAGGTGGTAGCAGTAACCATTAACCACTTGTCAACCAGACGTCATAGTTTTACGGTGGCAAGTTGACGCTATCCCGCGAAACGACGTACCTGTCTGTCGTAAGGTGTAACTATGTAAATCCAGGAGGTGATCACCATGGGAAAGAGCAAGGATCACCAGGGTGCAGTGCAATCTAGCAAGGCCATAATAAAAAGGGAGGAAGATTCAGGAGTATGTAACACAGAGTGCCGGAGTCATGAATAAGTAAGGCAGAGTTGTAGAGGTCAGGAGTAATTAAAGCGGAGTTCCACCCAAAAGTGGAACTTCCGCTTTAAATAGTCCTAACCACCTGACATGCCACATTTGGCATGTCATTTTTGTGGGGGGGGGGGGGGGGGGAAGCGGGTACCTAATTTTGACAGGTACCCACTCCCACTTCCACTCGGAGCGCCGCGTTGCCCTGAGCGGAGGTTCTCCTCTCTCCCTCCCTCCCTGCAATTTTCTGGGACATGTCAGAGGTCCCAGAAGATTGCCGGCCAATCACGATGCATAGCGCAACTCGCGCATGTGCAGTGCGTACCTGGCTGTGAAGCCGCAAACTGTCACAGCCGGGTGCCCACATCACTTATTTCGGCGCCACAGAGCAGAGAGGGAAAAGACGGCGCATCGCTGGACCGTGGGACAGGTGAGTGTGTGTTTAGGCTGGAACTCCGCTTTAATGCAAAGTGCAGGAGTAAGTAACATTCAAAGTACAGGGATCAGTGGTACATAACGCATAGTTCAGGGTTCAGTAGTAACGGCACAGGTAACACCGAGTTTAGGGGTCAGTAGTAACAGCACAGGTAACACAGAGTTCAGGGTCAGTAGTAATGGTTTAAATAATGCAGAAGTCAGTAATACCGGCACAGGTAACACAGAGTGCAGGAATAGGTAATGCTCAGAGTACAGGGATACATTCAGGGTGGTTAGTATTGCAGGAGGCAGGAGTAAGTACTGCAAAGTGCAGGGATCAGGAGTAAGTACTGCAGAGTGCAGGGGCCAGGAGTAAGTACTGCAGGGGTCAGGAGTAAGTACCACAAAGGGTAAACTTTTGCACAGTGTACAGTAGGGATCGACCAATTATCGGCAAAGGCGATATATTGAGGGCCGATATGCACTTTTCCCCGATATATCGGAATCAGCCACCAAGGTGGCCGATATTACCGATATTTCGGAAAGTGGTTGTACCGGAGTAATGCCTGCAGCTAGAGGTACCACCCCGGTAGCGGCATCCATAGCGGACGGTCGGCTGTCTTGTAATGACAACCAATGCAGCTGAGAAGCCGCTCGGCTGTCATTCCAAGGAGCCGGAGGGGACGTCCCCCCTCTCCCCGCCTTCCGTGTCTCACCCGGGTCTCCCCTCCCACCAGGAGACCCGGGCAACCAGCCTGCACGGCCGCCGAAGACCCGATCAAAGCCGTATTCGGCTCTGACCGGGTCTCCATGCAAAAACCCAGAAGTGATGCCATGACATCACTTCCGGGGACTGGCGCCAGATTAAAAAAAAATGTTGGATTTTGAAGTGCAGAGGGAGGGGTTTGGGTTCTTTTAGACCCCCAGATCCCTCCACAAGAGTACCTGTCAAGTAAAAAAAAAATCAAAATACATTTTTTTTTTAAAAGTACGAAAATATCGACCCATATCGGCCGATACCAATACGCGATGACCAAAATATCGGTATCGGCAATGAAAAAAATATATTGGTCAATCACTAGTGTACAGTATATGCCTGCCATCTCAAACTACAAGTCCCAGGATTCTCAGTACTCTGCATAGAAGTCTATGGGCTTGCTTGGCTTTGGCTCTCTCCCTGCTGGCCAAAACCGAATGGTGCATCATAACATCAGTAGCTCCCTAAAGGGAGAGAAGAATACAATGCAATGTCTCCTTCTCCGTATTGCTGTAGCCCAGCACATAGCTACATAAGGCAGACTAGTATTGAACATGTTCCTACCTGATGTATTATCATTATGATGAATTATGATTTGATTTATTTGTCTTACTATAGAGTTACTTCAGAACAAGCCGTGTTGACAGATTTGGATGTGACCCCTATACCATATGGCTTAACATTGTCAGTATCACAGGGATCTATGAGCATGAATGGACAGTATAGCCTTACCATTGGCAAAGGGTAAGATACTTGTTTACTATATATGATATTCTATCGAAATAGGCCAAGGCCTACACAAAGGCAAAACTAGAAGCTTCCTTGGTATAAGCTAGGCAAACACTGTATAACAGTGGTAGTGGGCAATTGGAAATCAACATTTCTTTGTTGTGAGAAAACTTACAAAATCTGCAGGGGATCAAATAATTATTTTCCCCACTGTATAAATGCAGGCAGTCGCTCCCAGGCAAACAGCCATACATGTACGGCGCTCACTCGCCCCCACTTGTCAGCGGGGAAGCCGGCGCGTGTGTCAGTCGGCTCCGATTGCCACCTGACACCCGCGATCGTTCCCTGCTGAGAGAGAAGGACGGATGGCTGTTTGTTTCCTTGTTCTATTCTCGTTTGGGTACAGCATCGCACGACCGCGCAATTGTCCATTAAAGTAACGCAGTGCTGAATCGCAAAATAGAGCCTGGTCAGGAAGGGGGGTAAAATCTTCCGGTCCAGAAGTGGTTAAAATGCAGGTTCTTGCTGGCAGAGCTAGCAGTAGATCTTGAGTAACATTACACAGGATTTTCTTCTAGCTCTGCCAGAAAGAACCCGCATTCCGTGCAGAAAATATGCATTTGCCCAAGTGAATGAAACCTTTAAGTGATATTTTTTTTTTTTTTCTGTTTTAGCCCATTACGCTTTGCAAACTATAAACTGAATGTCCTGGGAATCAAAATATCAGCAAGCTTGGAAATACAAACTGACACAGCTGGAAGACCAATAGTTGTAGATTCTGTGTGCAACTGCCAAATAGCTAACCTCAATACTGATTTCTATGGAAAATATCCGTAAGTTGTCGACATCAACCTGAAGAATTATTCTTTGTTAAAGCCAGCCACATGCTTTACAATGTGATTTAACAATCTTTGTACAATCTCATTTAGATTTACTGACAGCTATGCGGTCCAAGGTTCTCCGTAACCTGGCCCACAGCATTTTTTTGTCTTAGACTTACATATAGGGTGCTGTGCTGGCGATTTAGGGTGCAACGTGCCAATTCAAATGCAGGCTTGGTTAAGGGGCCCTTCCCCAAACTTCAAGAAGCATCCAGGGTTCAGCTGGACCACCCTTAGGCTGTTTCTGCTCTTTAGGTACCTCTCCCTGCACTAATACTGTTTCAATTATTTTTACTGAAAGTAAAGTAAGGAGTAAGGAAAGAATGTTACAAAGCAGAATGGCGAACAATCTTCACCATTCTCTGAGCAACCAACAGCACGAATACTTAAGCGGAGTTCCAGCCTAAAAATAAACTTTGCAGCATCAGTTAAAGTACAAAAACCTGAAAAAGAATTGGATAATTAATATTTTTTTGTTTCACTTACCTTGTTTTTAATGAAAATAAACTTACCTTCTTTCCTCTTCCTCCTTGTGCAGACACGGCCGCCGACGTCACTTCCTCCTTTGCATTGTGTCCTGGGAAATGAGCATCATCAATCCCAGGATGCAATGGGAATGGCCGGCCGCTACTCTGAGTGCCGATCGCAATCTACAGCGCGTGCACGAGATTGCGATCGGCATTCTGGGTTGCCCAGAACCAGGAAGAGGAACACCACGGCTTCAGATGCCCACACCAGAGATGGCCACGCTCTGCAATCAATTTTAAAGGTAAGTATTTATTCAGTAAATGTAATGTACTGTAATGTGGGGTTAGTGTTAGGGTAATTGGGGGTAGCTTAGGATTAGGGGGGTATTTTAAGCTCAAAAAAGTGTATTTGGCCGGAACCCTGCTTTAAGAACAATGAAAGAGGGGGGAGGGAGTTGGAAACATAGCAAGGGCCATATCAAATAGGATAAACTAGTTTTGGTGTTCCTTATAGTCTCATACAAATAGGAAGATCAAACGTTTAATAAGTAGTTGCATACTCCAGACCTTTAAGTCCATTAGAGATGGGAGAAAGCCCACTCAGGGCCACTTTCAGTGCCACCTATGATGCACGTATAATACCCTAAGTTTTAAAGACATCAATAATGCATAACCTCTGTAGGACTTTCTTCAAAATAATAGAACATTTAACCTGTGCTGAAAAATTTAATTACTCTCCCCATTGTCATACAACACTCAAAGAATTTATGGGGGATGCAACTCCCCACTACTGATAATTTGTTGAACAGAGGTAGGAAGAGGGAAAGGAGGGGAAAGGAATCGGTCCAAGGATTGGAGAAAGAACAAAAAAAAAGAAGAAAGGAAAAAAGACGGAACCCTAACATAAGGAACAAACTTTTCAGAGAAAGGGAAAACAATAAGACACGTGGCCACTCACTAAAACTAGAGGAAAAACAGTTTAACCTTAAAATACGTAAGGGGTTCTTTACTGTCAGAGCAGTAAGGATATGGAATTCTCTTCCACAAGCAGTGGTATCAGCACGGAGCATCGATAGTTTCAAAAAACTATTAGATGGGCACCTTAAAGACCACAACATAAAGGGGTATACAATGTACGGTTAAAAGCAAACACACACACACATCATAGGTTGAACTGGATGGACTGATGTCTTTTTTCAACCTCACAAACTATGTAACTATGCAAGGAAGAGGTTATCGATGCTGCATCTACCTAGGTGAGTATAAATGTTTTTTTTTTATTTTTTTTTACAAAGTCCATACTTCTCTTTTAACTCACTTGATAAACTATGTGTGTACCAGTTGCTTGTGATACACCTCTTTAGTAACTTTAGACCAGCCAAGGACAAGAACAAGGAAAAAGTGCAAAAAGTAAACATTCTACAGTCCAACATACAAATGCAAGGATATTCCTATGTCCCTACTCCTAACTACAGGCTTGTGCTGCACGACATACCTGCAAAGGGGAAGTTCAGCAATTACAGTCCTTTAGAGGCACTATCATGCAGATTCAAGTCCTTCAGAGCCATGCTCCAGTCTTTAGGGCGAACCCCAGGTTCAGATGACTTTAACCACTTGCCGACCGCCGCAAGTACATATACTGCGGCGGTCAGCCCCTCATAGGCAGAGTGACGTATCGGTACGTCACTAGCCTGTGAGGCCCTGGGGAGCGAGCGCGGGTCTCCCGCTCCCGTGCCGCCACGGACCCCCCCCCCGCGCGTGTGACCAGCAGACCCGATGTCCGCCGGTCACTCAGCGATCGTCGGGGGAGAGGGAGAAAGGCAGGCGGCTAGTGTAAACAAGCCGCCTGTCATTCTCCCCTGTGTAGAAACAATGATCATACGGTTCTACTATGTAGGACCATTGATCATTGTTCCTACAGCTCAAGCCACAGCCAATCACAGTTAGAATCACGCCCCTAGGGACACACACAGCCCCTCCCTCTCAAATAAAGTTAACCCCTTCACTGCCAGTGTAATTTTACAGTAACAGTGAATATGTATAGCACTGATTACTGTAGAAATGTCACTGGTAACCCCAAAAGTGTCAAAAATGTCAGTCAAGGGTCCGATCTGTCCGCCCCAATGTCGCAGTACCGCAAAAAAAATCGCAGATCGCCGCCATTACGCTTTAAAAAAAACAACAACAAAAATGAATAAAATCTTTCCCTTTGTTAGTAAACGCCATAACTTTTGCGCAAACCAATCAAAATACGCTTTTTTGAAATTTATTTTTTACAAAACATATGTAGCATAAAACAAATTGGCCGAAAATGTTAAAAAATTGTGATTTTTACATTTTTTTTGGGGAATTTCATATAAAAAAATTTGAAAAATATTGTTATTTTTGCAAAATTGACGCTCTTTTTTTGTTTAAAGCGCATGATCAAATAAATCGCACAGGTGATCAAATACCCCCAAAAGAAAGCTCTGTTTGTGGGAAAAAAAGGACATCAAATTCGTTTAGGTACAGCGTCGCACAACCGCGCAATTGTCCGTTAAAGTCACGCAGTGCCGAATTGCAAAATACCCCCTGGTCTTTCAGCAGCCAAATCCTCCGGGGCTTAAGTGGTTAAATTCCCAAGTTTTTGGATGGCCTCCTTCCCCTCCTTCTCTGTCTCTCTCCCTTAAAGGTCCTGGTTACAGATTTCTCTCTTTCTATTGGGCTCTCTAAGGGGGAAAAAATCCCTGAACCCTCCCCAACTACCACCCCAGGGGGTCCTCTCTCAGGGGATAGTCTATCCACTCGGGGGGTTTTCCACTAGAGGCAAACCTCTCCACTCCTGGGGTTCTCCACTTATCGGACCACTGACCCTTATTAATATACTACATGATAAGTAGGCTGGACCCAGAGAAGAACCCACCAAAAGACCAAAGAACCAGTAAAGGCATTAATTCTTACTCTCCTGGGCAGGACAGGACCTATTTAACTACATCACCCTGCTTACATGCAGGCACCATCAATTGGGAGGTCAATCAGTCACAGCTCAAGGAAACCCTAGCAACCTCTGGAAGAACAATAGGGTTCCATGGAACCCTGCTTGAGAATGGTTGCTCTAGACTAGAGTGTAAATCACAAGAAAATGATCTAGCTTAAACCCATTCTATATTTGGTTCTTCCACATGATTTACAATTTTTTAAAAGGCAATAAAAAAGTGACTTTTCTCTAATGTGCTCTTTTTGTTTTACAATTATAGATGGCTACAAAATGTTTTCAAGACAAAAGTTCAAAATCTCCTCAAGAAAGCCATAGGAGAAGAGGTAACAAATAATTCACATTAAGTTAAAAACACATGGGAGGACAATTTACTGCAACACTAATAATCTTAACCAAAGCCTCATTTACACGGGTTCTGTGGCCTGTAAAATATGAATTGTATATGTGGGTAGAGCTGTGTGCAGGCAGCCTAGTGCATTATCCTCAGATATCCTTTATTGATGTAGCACCTCTTAGGTAGTTGCTAGAAGAGAGTATAGTTTTGGGTCTTTCTGCTTATCAGGAAGATTGCCCGGTAAATTTATAGTGCTCTCTGCATACCAGGGAGAAGAATCTATTGATAGGGTCTGCTCATGGTGCTCAAGTGAAGCTCAGCTTGTCTGGATGTTTCACACTGGTCCAACAGGGAGGCATATTGGACAGTGGGAGGAAACCTAACAAGTGAGGGCACAGGTATTGTTACAGCCTTGGGGATTGTCAGAGGAAAGTGCCTCATTGTATGCTGGGTGACTGTATAAATGCACATGTGCTCTGGGTTTTCGGCTGGAGAACGGGCTCCTGGAGGGAGGGGGCAGCTGCCCCTTCCCTATAGAAGCTGCCATGCAGCCTTGGGTAGTTGACCTGAGGGCCTGAAAGTCAGAGAGAAGCTCCTGTAGAGCTGACTGGAAGGGAGACACCAGAAAGGATCTGATTCTGGCTACTGTGAGTACAGATCTGTGTCGGGGGGCCTGTCCTGTGAGGGCCATCCCTCCAACTAGAAGAGTCAGTGGACGGGTGTCAGTCAAGGGGTGCTAGAGAGTGTTCTGAAGATAATTTAGTTGCATCAAGTCTGCTGCTAGAGAAAGCAAGAAGACTTAATTCTTCCATACAAGTGACAGTATGGTTAAAGCAGTGTGTCTGCTTCCACAAATAATCAGGTGAGGCCAAGTGACAGTTGTCCTTATCTACTGTGAATAGTTCAGTTGGAGTATCCCACTATTCCCATCCAAGTTCCACAATAAATACAAAAAAAAACAAATACCATGGACTGTTTATTGAGTAACGAGCAAACGGGAGTGAGGATGGATATGTGAAAACCCCCCAGCAACTGTCTGCAGGTAATCAGAGGGAGGCCTAAGAAGTCAACACACATGTTTCCTATGTAATGGCTTTTCATAATGACAGTTGCAATATTATAAGTGTAGGAAGACCTGTTTAGTATAGTAAAACATTTTGATGGAAAAATTCAGCATTTGGTATAGCGATCTAGAAATCCTTTCAGAAAAATATGGACAACCAAGGAGGAAGAAAGAAGTAGAGAGGGATAAGGGCAGTGGCGTAGCGTGGGTTGTCAGCGCCCGGGGCAAGGCAAGTAATTTGCGCCCCCTAACCTGCGGACTTTTAGCACTCCCTGAGTCCCTTCCTACAATATTACTGACCAGCCTGATTCCTATACTGACCTACCAGTACACTACGCTAACATACCTGATTCCTGTACTGGCCACTACACCGCCCACTACACTACACTAACCACTACACTGCCCACTAAACTACACTACACTACCCACTACACTACACTACACTACACTGCCCACTACACTAAACTGTCCACTACACTACACTGCCCACTACACTGCCCATTACACTACACTGCCCACTACACTGTCCACTACACTACACTGCCCACTACACTACCCACTAAACTACACTACATTACACTACACTGTTAACTACGCCTCCTCCCCAGACTGTGTCTTATCCTGCAGCCAGCAAAATGACTTACCTGTTTTCATGATCCATCCGCTCTGCCACATGGTGAAGACGGCAATTCGGACGGCAAGGCGGGCTCCAGAAGCGTGGCGGGGCTTTGCCACTGGCCAGCCCCGCTGCCACACATGACAATGTTGGCCCAATCACAGGGCGCTGGCCGGCCATTGTTCAGCCTGAAGATGGCAGCGTCTGGAGTGACACGCTAGGAAGGATTTTTGAAGTTTGCTAGAGTGACACTGGCGCAGGATGCGCCCCCCCAAATGTTGCGCCTGGTGCGGCCGCCCCCCCCCCCCCCCAGCACCCCCCACGCTACGCCACTGGATAAGGGTCAAAAAGAGTGACAGTTCCTCTAGATAAGGAACAGTTGGGAGTTATACCATAGTTTTGTTAAAGGTACAGCTGTACTGAATATGACGCCTGCCTTATGCAGATCAAAGCCCCACTGTGGTACAGGGTAGCTCCACCAATGTATTTGTTGTGCAGTAAATGATTAAGTGAAGGTGAACAGTTAATCATTCTTAAAATTTCTTCTGCGTCCATTTAGATATGCAGTAAGGTTTTTGATTCTGCTGCATTACTGGAAGAGTGTCTCCCTCATTTACCAGGTATGATGCTTTATTTTGCATAAAGCAGCAATGTATACTGTATGTTGCCTAACTGGTTAGCATTCTTGACTTTCAATGTTGGGTCCTGCATTTAGTTCTCATTTACTTCTAATTTCCCTGTTTCTACCGGGTTTTTTGGGTACATACCTTTTTCCAAAAACAGAAATACCCCTCAAAAAAATTGTATAGAAGTATGGGCAAACTGCATGGCATTATAGCAGTCAGTAGCTGTGCTTCCAGTCAATATGAGATATTCAGGGGAATTCAATAAATCCCTACCAACACCTATCTGGAGTTATGGCATGATAAAATGGCCTGCGCCAGATAAAAAAAAAAAAATTTCCTGCCGCCTGTTTCAGTAGTTTACTGACACGTGCAGCACATTCAGGTTGTTCTTTATAGCACCACTTTTACAAAGAGCTTAGTAAATGAAGTGAAGCTTCACTTTGCAAAGAATATCCAATCACATTAAAATGAAAAAAAAAAAAAAAGCATTTTTGCTGCACATTTTTGTAGGATAGAAGCCAGCAGAGCTTCCCCTCATTTACTAAGCTCTGGAATGACTGCCCTTGCAAAACATATTTATTTATTTATATTATATATTTTCCTTTAGTAAATCAGCCCCAATGCATCTTGTATAGCAATTGTACAGTATACAGTAAACCCCCCTCCATTGCTGGGGTTATGCTCCAGACCCACCCGCAATAAGTGAAAATCCACAAAATAGAAATACCCTATTTAACTACACCCTAGGCATGTTTTATAACACTAGCCTGTTATAACACTAGCCTTCACTAGCCTGTGAGGCTCCAGGGAGCGAGCGCGCGCCGCTGGAGGCGCGCTCCCGCTCGCTCACGGACCCTCCCGTGCGTGTGCCCGGCGGACCCGGTGTCTGCCGGTCACTCGCGATCGTCGGTTACAGAGGGAGAAAGGCAGGCGGCTAATGTAAACAAAGCCGCCTGTCATTCTCACCTGGGTAACAGTTCAGATCATACGGTCCTGCTATGTAGGACCGTTGATCTCTGTTCTTACACCAGTAGCCACATCCAATCAGAGTAAGAAACACGCCCCTAGGGACTCACTTAACCCCTCCTTCTCAAATAAAGTTAACTCCTTCCCTGCCAGTGTCATTTTTACAGTAACAGTGCATATGTATAGCACTGATTACTGTAGTAATGTCACTAATAACCCCGAAAGTGTCAAAAATGTCAGTCAAGGGTCCGCTCTGTCCGCCGCAATGTCACAGTCCCGCAAAAAAAATCGCAGATCGCCGCCATTACTCGTTACAAAAAAAAACAACAAAAATGACAACAATCTTTCCCTTAGTTAGTAAACGCAATAACTTTTGCGCAAACCAATCAAAATTTTTTTACCAAACATATGTAGTATAAAACAAATTGGCCTAAAATGTTAAAAATTTTTGATTTTTACATTCTTCTTTTTTTGGGAACTTCATATAAAAAAATTTTTGTGGGAAAAAAAGGACGTCAAATTAGTTTAGGTACAGCGACAATTGTCCGTTAAAGTCACGCAGTGCCGAATCGCAAAATAGGCCCTGGTCAGGAAGTGGGTAAAATCTTCCGGGGCTTAAGTGGTTAAACACACTTTTAAAATAATAGAAACGCATTTAAACACATAAAATATACTGCGAGACAGAGTAATAGCAATGGAAAACACAAAAATATTGAATTAACAATGATTTAATTAATAAAACAATAGTAATAGGTCTTACAGATAAAAAAAAAAACGCAAAATACCGGGACCACGAAAACTGAACCGCGATATAACGGGGGTTTACTGTATTCTATATTTTTATTTATTTGCTGTTTATTTTCCACTTTAAATTTGTTTTCGTATGTCACTGTTGCATATAGGAACTTAAATTATTCTATGTGTGTTTGACACTTTAATTTTCAATTCACAATAACATATACCTTTATTCACTTTAACAAGGTTATTTTCTTGTAAAGTACATATGAACTAACTATAGTTTCTTTCTTCAGGAGAAAACCTACAACTGCTATGAAAATACAATTTCTCCATATATTGTCCAGCTCTGGATGCAGATTATCCGTTTAATGATTTGGGTGGTGTTTGCTAGCTTGCTAATATGTTTGTCTTTAGGGAGGATCTTCCACCTGTTCACAAATAACTATAATTTGCCATTTTTATTGTTTTTTTTTTTTACTAGTAATGGCAGCGATCTGCATTTTTTTGCGGGACTGCGACATTGCGGCAGACAGATCAGACCCCTAACTGACATTTTTGACACTTTTGGGGGGACCAGTGACATTACTACAGTAATCAGTGCTAAAAATATGCACTGTTATTGTTACTGTAATAATGACACTGGCAGGGAATGGGTTAACCATATGGGTGATCAATGGGTTAAATGTGAGCCTAGGGGAGTGATTCTATCTGTGGGGGACGCGTGGCTTGTGAATGACCATAGAGACCTGTGATCCTATATAGAAGGATCATAGGCGCTCTGTGATCATTCCAGGGAGAAGAACGGTCTGCTGTGTTTACAACAGCCAACCGTCCTTCTCTCTCAGCGGGGAGCGATCGCGGGTGTCAGGCGGCAATCGGAGCCGCCTGACCCCTGCATCGGCTTACCCGCTTACCCGGCACGCGCTCGCCCCCTAACTTCCCACGCGCGACCGACGTAGGTCTACGTCGGTTTGCGCTGGAGAGCCACCCTGCCATAGTAAAAAGGCGGCGGGTGGTCGGGAAGTGGTTAAATGCGTTTTCACATAAAGAGAAATAAATATTTTGATAACACCATGGACAGTTTTTAAGCACTTTTAGCATGCTGCATTTTGGAACAGGAGGAGCCACAGTCGACTTTTTATAAAAAAATAATCAGCTGCAGAGAATATCTATTTCCTAGCAAAGAAGACAGCTAAATAGCATTCTGATTCCATTATACCATAACATTTTAATTGGCTACATTTTGAACAAGAGACAAACCAGATATGTATTCCCGAATTCATACAGCGTGTGTTCAGGGACACGTACCTGCACCCACCTGCATGCAGGGCTTTTTTTCTCAGAAAATAGGTGCAGGAACTCAACCACAATCCCCCAAATTCAACCCCCCCCCCCGCACCCTCCAAACCGCACCAAATAGTGGGTGTGGTCCAATTTCACTAACAGTGGGAGAGTATTAAAGGGGCATTAAATACAAGGAGTGCATTATGTGGAATTTGGGGGTGTGCTATGTGCAGAGTTTGGGGGTGTGCAGCCTGCAGGTTTCGGAGATGCCCTACAAACAGAATATAGAGTTCAGCCTTTTCCACAGCTGCTTACCTCTGCATCCCCCATCCGCATCTCACTTTCACCCCTCTTCAGTTCTAACCTCTGCATTCAGAGACATGTAGACAGCTTTCTTTCATGGCCTAGTCACACCCTGAGATTGCAGTAACATGCTAATGCACTGACAATGCACATTGACATGCTGCATTAATGCATGCACATTGGAGCCTTGGGTGATCATGTATGGTTAATCCATACTACATGCTTATTGTGCTCAGGCATACCTCCCAACTTTTTGAGATGGGAACGAGGGACACCTTTTGGCAAAAACATGCAGGCATAGGAAACACCCCCTGCCATGCCCCTTAAAGGAGAATTTTACAAAAAAAAAAAATTAGGTAAACCCACAAGTGCTTATTTACCACTACTATCCCTTCTACATTGACTTTTGAAATTTACAAATGCAGCAATTTAGAAATTGGATTAAAGGTTTAGACTCGGTTCACATTAGCGCGACTTGTCAGGCGACAAGTCGCACTCCCTCGCGGTCCATTGACCACTACAGGACCCGTTCTAATAGGAGCGACAGAAGTCGCTCCGACTTAGAAAAGGGTCCTGTACTATTTCGGGGTGACCTCGGAGCGACTTGCATAGACTTCCATTATGGGAAGTCCCTGCAAGTCGCTACCGAAGTCGTGGTGCACGGGACTGAAAAGTCGCCTCCTGAAGTAGTAAGGAGTCGTGTCGCGCTAATGTGAACCGGCTCTTCATGTACAACTCTAAAGATCAGACCAAAATGAGGGACAAATGAGGAGGAAAGAGGGACAGAGGGACTTTGTTCCAAATCAGGGACAGTCCCTCAAAATCAGGGACAGTTGGGAGCTATGCTCAGGAGTGCATATCACACAGGGCAGGATACCACAGCCCAGAGTATAACAAAATATTACCTTCCTCTCAACCCACCCAGTACAAAGCTCAGACTTATACCCCCCTCCCCTAAGTACAGAGATGTATAGTAACTAAGTAGAACTACTTCACTACTGTACTTTTTTTCTCCTACTTCCACTTTTACTTCACTAAATTTTTTCAATGATTTCAATACTTCTACTCTGATATTTTTTTTTTGCGCTGCTTAGTTACTCGTTACAATTATAAAAATGACCACTGCCAGAACAGTAGATGGAAGGTTTCATGAAACTCAAAACATGTGTATTATCAGCGCATACTAAAATAAAAGCTACTGTATGTATAAATAAAAGCTGCATTTGAAATAATAAAAAACAATATGATGTTCAAACTTTTGACTTCTTTCTTTAATAACTACATAACACAGTACTTGTACTTTTACTTTAAGTACTTGAGTAGCAATTTTTTTTTTCAAAACTACTGGTACTTTTACTTTCAGTAGCAAAATTTAAAAAAAAAACTACTTGCAATACTTAAGTACAAAAAATGTTGAATACTTTACTACTTCTACTCAAGTCACTTTTTGATCAAGCACTTCCACTTCTACTCAAGTCACTTTTTGATCGAGCACTTGTACTTTTACTTAAGTATGGGTTTCAAGTACTTTATACAACTCTGCCTAAGTATAGAGCTCTCCATACACAGGACAGAGCTCCCTCCCCACCTCCCCAGTATGGAAATCCCCTCCATAGTACAGAGTTCTCCCCTTCCTCCCCTCAAGTACAGAGCTCCCCCCAACAATACAGAGCTTTCCTCCAAACCCCCACCCTTCCCACAGGACCCCACCAACCCATACACAGCACAGAGGTTTCCCCACATACAGCAAAAATGCTCCCACCATTCACCTGAGAGTGCCAGGATGAAGTCCTCAGAAGGAGTAGCGAGGCTGTGGTGTCTCAGTAGAACCTCTTATGGCACTTTTCCACTGCAAGTACCGGCTCGTACCGGCTCGGCTCTACTCGGCCCTGCTTGGCCCGGTTTGCTTTTCCACTGCTGGTCCTGCATGGTATAGTGTCGGAGCGGTTCGGTACGGTATGGTATAGGTTTGCTTTTCCACTAAAGTACTACTAAAGTTAAGTGGGTGGGATAACAACGGGGTGGGATTCTCTGACCAATCAGTGGCTAGTAGTGACTGCATGCAAAGGATTGTGGGATATGGTACCAGTTTGGTACCTGTTGGAACCACAATCGAGTAGGTACTGTTTTTTCAGAGCCGTACCGTACCGTACCGGTCGGTTCCATGCAGTGGAAAAGCAAACCAATACCGTACCGTACCGAACCGTTCCGACCCTATACCATGCGGTACCAGCAGTGGAAAAGCACAAAAGCGTGCCGAACCGGTACGGTTCCATGCAGTGGAAAAGCGCCATAAGTTGCTCGAAGTAAATAGAGCAGAAAACTTCCTCTACTGGCTTCTGTGTTTGCGGTGACAGGTTGGAGAGGACAGGTCCGAGTTCTGACACATTCTGACTGAAAAAGAGCCCTTGTTTTGGTAGTAAAATAATTCATTTTGTATGGAGAAGTACACCTCGGACATAAAAGAGGGATGAGAAATTGAGGTTGCACAGGGGACAAAGAGATTTGGTCTCCAAAGAGGGACAATCCCTCAAAGAGAGGGATAGTTGGGGGATAAGGCTAGAACAACCCCCATCTGCTTCAATATGCAGAGAAAGCCAACACTTTTACTGAAGCTCCATACCAGATGATACCTCAATGTTTCAGAATGCACTGGTCCCCTTTATGAAAGCTGAGTTTTAGTGCGATTTAAAAAATGAAAATAAAAAAACACAGGCACGGTTCTTACCATACTGTGACCAGATTTTCCGGGAGCACCTTTCTGACCAACCACTTAAAACTAAACCCAAAAAATTATACCACAATTTGTCTTCACACCCACAACATCATGGCCCTATTTTTAACATTCCCTCAAAATAAACAAAAAACAAAATAAACCTATTTCAAATGAGAGGAACTAATGGCGCTTTTCCACTGCATGGAACCGATCGGTTCAGGTCGCTTTTGTGCTTTTCCACTGCTGGTACCGCATGGTACGGTGTTGGAACGGTTCGGTACGGTACGGCGGTGCTTTTCCACTACATGGAACCGAACGGTACGGCTCTCTAAAACAGTACCCCCTCGATTGTGGTTCCAACAGGGCCGTACCGGTACCATATACCACAATCCTTTGCATGCAGCCTTGACTGTTTGTTACTACTAGCCACTGATTGGTCAGAGAATCATTGTTATCCCACCCACTTACTTTAGTGGAAACTCAAACCATACCAAACCGTACCGAACCGTTCCAACACCGTACCATGCGGTACCATGCAGTGGAAAACCAAACAGGGCCAAGCAGGGCTGAGAAGAGACGAGCCGGTACTTGTAGTGGAAAAGTGCCATAAGATATGCATGTATTCTTAGGAGGGACACCTTGAAGTTACCAAGAAGAAACAGCAGTGGCTGTCACTGCAAGACCATGCACATAATTAATAAAAACAAAGACGCACTCCTAAACTTGGGGACTGTATCCAGATTTAAGGGACAGTTGGTCAGCCTAATTTGCCATGAACAAGAAGTGTCCTGGTTGCTGTGTTTGGTTGAAATCTGAAGTCCTCTGCTCCCCTGCAGCACTGAAAGACCGCCAGAAGTATAAGGTAACTGATTTATTTTTTTTTTAGCTCACGGTGCGGTGCCCAAAAACGTAACACTGAAAGTTAAAAAACAGTGCATGTGAACACACAAAAAAGTACACATAGGGCATGCCTTTGTTTGCCTCTGGAACAGAAAGGACCCCTCCTTGACCCCATGGGGTCCAAGACTCCGGATGCAGGTAAGGCAGCATACTTAGGTCCACCCAGCCAAAAGTCCTGGCGGACCCCTCTCCTCATAATCAGCTGAAGTCAGCTAATGAGTACGCAGGTGGGGGCTCTCCCAAAGAGAGACACCCCAAAGCAGGGAAGGAAGGAACCTAATAGCCACACATTCCCTCCAACCAATGCTTCAGGGTAGGCACAAGAACCGACACCCTACCAAACTGAGTGATAAAGAAACACAAATAAAAGTGGAGGGTGACACATATGAAGAGAAAATAAGTAAATCAAAAATAAAAAAGATGCTAGTGCAGATGTAAGGCTCGGTTCACAGCAGGGGTCTGGTGCATCCCTGTTTTGCATTTCAGGGACGAATCAGCCCTGAATTTGTACCTTAATTCAGACCTGAAACTGAGCCAAAGATACACAAGACCCCTGTGCAATCTGCTCCGCAGCAGCCACGGAGATGTGTGAACTGGCTCCATTGAGAGCCGGGCACACTCTTCTGTCATGCGATTTGGATGCAGGGAAACCCGCATCCAATTTGCACTAGCATGAACCCAGCCTTATGGCTTGTGGCCTGGTAACATAAATTGCTCTGATCTTGGCCAAAAGGCCTAGCCTATGAGGAGTTGTGCAGAAAAATGCAAAGGTGTCATGGGCTAGTGCGCTGATAGTACAACTTATATATTCCACTGGGGAGGAAAGGGAGGGCATAGTCGCCACTTGACAAGTACCTGTCACAGCTGGAAGATCACTGCATGATGTATTCAGGGGCAGAGGACTTTGAATTTAAATTGAACGCACCATCACATGGGACATTCGTGGTAAGTACCATCCCTTAACCACTTGCCTACCGCCCGCCGCCTTTTTACTGCCGCAGGGTGGCTCGGCTGCGTCCAGTCACGTAGTACTACGTGACTGAAGTGCATGTGGTTTCGGCGGTGCACGCGCGCCACCGGAGCCACGCTCCTGCTGTGTTTAGACACAGTGGGAGGCTGGCTGCGGGAGGAGCCGCTGCCCTCCCGCAATCGTCAGAGAAACCGAGAGAAGACCCGCCTGCTTATGTAAACAAAGCAGGCGGATCTTCTCTCACACAGGCAGGGACAGATCAGCAGTTTCAGCTAAGCTGCTCGCCATCACCAAAATCTGGCTTCATAATTCCGATACTACTTCTCCTGCTTCCCTCTCCCATGGCGGCCTCCTCTGGACTCACTCCCCTAGACCAGGTGGACGGAAGGGAGGTGGAGTGTGAATCCGTCTAGCCCCATACAGCACCTATCAGGTACTTCACCCAGCTCCCTCTCTGACATTCTCCTATTTTGAGGTGCATTGCATTTGTTTATTTTCTCCTGTTTCTTTAAGAATCGCTGTCATCTACCGGCCCCCTGAACCCAGTATCAACCTTCCTTGATGACTTTTCTGCCTGGCTACCCTATTTTCTCTCTTCTGAAATCCCCACAATCATTTTTGGTGACTTCAATATCCCTGTTAATGCCAATACTACTACTGCTTCTAAACTTCTCAGCCTAACCTCTTCTCTTGACCTGAAGCAATGGATACAGGCTCCTACACACTCCACTGGCAACACCCTTGACCTTGTCTTCTCCTATCTATGCACTCCATGCAACCTCTCCAACAAACCTCTCCCACTCTCTGATCACCACCTTATTAGTTTCGCACTCTCCCTGTCTTCCACCTCATCTTCCTTCAACCGCCTAACAGTTACCCGTAGAAACCTTCGCCACCTCAACCTTTCTTTGCTCTACTCTGCTACTGACCATCTATATGACAAAATATCACTGCTGTCTTGCCCCAACCTAGCCACTTCCATCTATAACAGCTCACTGTCATCCTCCCTAGACAAGCTCGCTCCCCTCACTACACGCAGAATTTAGCCCCGAACCCTACAACCCTGGCAAATAGACAACACCAGAAGTCTCAGAAAATTTAGCCGTGCTCTTGAGCGCCTGTGGCGTAAGACTAAGTCTCTTGAAGACTTCAACCAATATAAATCTGCCCTTCTAAAATATTATTACTGCCTCCTCACTGCCAAGCAAACCTATTTTATCACGCTCATCCAAACATTCTCTTCTAGTCCCTGTCATCTCTTCTCTACCTTTAACTCTCTACTCTGTCCTCCACCAACTCCACCCTCTAACTCACTCACTGCCCAGGAGATCGCCAATCACTTCAAAAATAAGATCGATACAATTTTGCAAGGAGATCTCCAATGTGCAAAAACCTCCTCCACTTAACAACCCATAGCCACAGGTACAATCATTACTTCCCTTGTTCCACCCTACTAGTATTAACGAGGTTGCTGTACTTTTATCTAACACCCATCTAATCACCTGCCCCCCCCCCTGGATCCTGCTCCCTCGCACAGGCTACGCACACCCTCTGACTCTATTCTACGCTCTCTAACTCAGTGGTTCTCAAATCCGGTCCTCGGGACCCACCAACAGGCCAGGTTTGCAAGATAACTAAATTACATCACAGGTGATCTCATTTGCTTCTCAGTGATTGCAGTATTCTAGTCTGCATCCCCCAAGGTAATACTTAAAATCTGGCCTGTTAGTGGGTCCCGAGGACCGGATTTGAGAACCACTGCTCTAACTCACATCTCCAACCTCTCCCTCTCTTCTGGCATCTTCCCTAATTCTCTAAAACATGCGCTAGTCACCCCCATCCTTAAAAAGCCCTCACTGGACCCCACCAACCTTAACAATCTACGCCCAATCTCCCTACTCTCCTTCTCTTCCAAACTCCTTGAACAATTGATCTACAACCAATTGAGTGACCATCTGACTAAGAACAATCTTCTTGATCCCCTTCAGTCTGGATTTCGCTCTCAACATTCCACTAAAACTGCTCTCCTTAAACTCACAAACGACTGTGAGGGATTAGCTCGGTGGCGGGTGTGGATGACCCCTTGGGGGGTGCGTTTTCCCAGAGAGGTAGCCGACAAGTGCTTGCAAACAAACAGTGTGGTTTATTAAATGGTGTTTTCTTCACCAGGCTGTATGCAGCAAAACATCCAAAATAAAATAAAACAGAAAATAAATCCTTGCCTCTGTGGGCGGCTACCTTCTCACAACTGGAACCTGCCTAAGTGTCTGTCTCCAACCTACCGTCGGGCAGACTTCCTTGTCCTACAGCGGACACTCAATAGTCCTTTTATAATAGCTTCACAGGGCAACACAGTCCTTTTGTTTCTTTCACATCAACAGTTCGTCTTCTCACCTTTGAGACGTATTCACCCTTGGTTACCGTCCCGGGCACACATCACTCCGGGGGGTCTTCTCCCAGGCCCACACATCCTGTCGGGAGGCACACGCTGACTGTCCTCCTGCTCCCAGCCCACATGGCTTCAGGACACAGCTTCTGGAGGCAGCAAACAATAGGAATTTCTCTGAACAAATTATAGAGCCTTAACTCCCTCATTCTGAACAGGTGAAGGCCTTTCAACTTCCTGCTGGCTAGCTCTGTAGCCAACACCCTAAATTAATTAATGGACTTTCTAAATCAGGTAGAAATGTATCTCCTTCCTGTGACTACATTCCCAGATTTAGCTGACTTCCTGTTACACGACCTACTAACAGCAAACACCAATGGACACTATTCTGTACTACTCCTCCTGGACCTTTCCGCTGCCTTTGACACAGTAGACCACCCCCACCTCCTAAAAAAACTCCACTCCTTTGGCCTCCGTGACTGTACTCTACACTCGTTCTCATCCTACCTATCCCAACGCACCTTCAGTGCTACTTACAACTCTACTACCTCCTCTCCTCTTCCTTTCTCTGTCGGGGTCCACCAAGGTTCTGTCCTTGGACCACTCCTTTTCTCAATCTACACCCCCTCCCTGGGTCAGCTGATTGCCTCCCACGGCTTTCAATATCATCTCTACGCTGATGACACCCAAATCTATCTCTCCACTCCTCAGCTCACTCCATCAGTCTCCTCACGCATCACCAGCTTACTAACAGACATATCAGCCTGGATGGCACATCACTTCCTCAAACTCAACCGATCCAAAACCGAGCTCATGATATTTTCTCCCCCACGGTCCTCCTCCCCTGATTTCTCTGTCAACATCAACGGCACAACTATTAACCCGTCCACCCATGCCAAGGTCCTAGGTATAATCCTGGACTCTGAACTATCCTTTCGTCCACACATCCAGTCACTGTCCAAAGCTTGCTGCCTCAGCCTCCGCAACATCTCCAAGATACATCCCTTCTTAACCAATGATACCACAAAGCTTCTAATCCACTCCCTGGTCATCTCTCGTCTCGATTACTGCAACTCCCTTCTCATTGGCTTACCTTTAAAAAGACCATCCCCCCTTCAGTCCATCATGAAACTGCTGCCAGGCTCATCCACCTTGCAAACCGCTCTGTGTCTGCTACCCCTCTTTGCCAATCCCTCCAATGGCTGCCACTCAACCAACAAATTAAATTCAAGTTACTAACCATAACTTACAAAGCCATGCATAACTTGGCGCCCAGCTACATCACTAATCTGGTCTCAAAATACCAACCAACTCGTTCTCTTCGTTCCTCCCAGGACCTCCTGCTTTCTATCTCCCTTGTCACCTCTTCCCATGCTCACCTCCAGGACTTCTCCCGAGCTTCTCCCATCTTCTGGAATGCTCTACCCCAATCTGTCCGACTATCTCCTACTTTGCCTACTTTCAGACCATCCCTGAAAACACATAGGCATTAATTGATTTTACTGTTGTGTATGAGCTTTTAATGAACCCTTAATAAAAAGGATTGGTACTATTATAAGAGGTATACTCTAGTTCAGTGTTTCTCAACTCCGGTCCTCAGGGCACACTAACAGGCCAGATTTTAAGTATTACCTTGGGGAGATGCAGACTAGAATACTGCAATCACTGAGCAGCAAATGATATCACCTGTGATGTTTTTCAGTTATCTTGCAAACCTGGCCTGTTAGTGTGCCTTGAGGACCGGAGTTGAGAAACACTGCTCTAGTTTATGTCACTTTAGCACTTTATTGATATTCATTTACATATTTTATATGCACATTTTTGTATGGCAAGATATGCGCTGATAATTGAAGTATAACTTCAAGATATTTATACATTATCCTTCCAATAGGTGATTGTGAGGTAGCTGCAGTCTTGTTTATCCCCACATATATATATATATTTTGTTTGGGGATTTTAAGTAATTTTCTAACAAAACATACTGTTTTTTGGCCCAGACCTGAAGTGGTTAAACTATACTTTAACCCCTGAAAGCTGGAACAACTCCTGGTAATCATGTACAGTCAGTAACTCTGCATTTATAATATGACTAACAATGTGTATTTTAGTACTTACAACACACAAGTAGTGCAATACTGCAATCACACATTGTGCCACCAGATGTCGCTGTTGGTAGTGCAGAGAGCGGCTCAGGCTGATGACGTCGCTGTGTTGTCTCCTGTCCTCTGTCAGTGGAGGTGCCCATGTGTGATCGCTGTGTGGTGTGCAGGGTGCCCGGATCACCTACTGACCTGTCTTCTGTTTTATAGGGATATGCAAACGTGAGTATACCTGTGTGTGTGCTGTAATACGAACTACTAAGTACTTGGAGACTTGTGTCTTGGAGGAATGTCTGCTCACAGGGCAAGGGGCAGCTAAACCTGCAAGGAGGTCCATAGAAGGGCATGGCTACTAAATGGGGACATGTACTGAGAGGGATGCAGGGCTGCTGCTGCTGCTCTGTTGATAATGCTATCTGCCTGGCTCCTGGCAGAAGTATGCAGTAAGTGAAGTCAGAGTGGATCAGAACTCCTAGGTCTGCATATGTGTGTCAGTGACTTAAAGCGGAGCTCCACTGGCTTTTGTGTTTATTAAAAGTCAGCAGCTACAAAAAGTGTACCTGCTAACTAATAAACACTCACCTGTCCCGCGGTTCAGCGATGCGGTCGGGGGGGGGGGGGAGCCTCGGTTCTCTCCGTCTTCTCCTCATGGCGCCGGCATCACTACTGTGGGCACCCGGGTGTGACAGCTTGCTGCTTCACAGCCGGGTGCGCACTGCGCATGCGCTTCGAGACTGGCCAGGCAATCTTCTGGTACCTGTGACGGGTCCCAGAAGATTGCAGGGAGGGAGGGGGAGAGGAGAACTTCTGCCCGAGCCGCCTAGGTGGCATGGGCGGAAGTGGGAGTGGGTACCTGTCAAAACTAGGTATCCCCCCCCCCCCCAAAAAAAAAATGACATGCCAAATGTGGCATGTAAGGGGGTCAGGACCACTTAAAGCGGAAGTTCCACTTTTGAGTGGAACTCTGCTTTAAGGGATTCTGATTCAGTAAATTTTCAGAAAATAAGTTAGCAATGGCAGGCTCTATACCTCTTTAGGCCTCTCTTAAAGTAGAACTATAGGCAAATATATATATATATATATATATATATATAATTTTTTTTTTTTTTTTTTTTACAAAGATTTTTATTGAATGTCAGGCATAGGCATACAACAAGTCCATGTAAATAAATGCAACAGAAAATGGAACACATAATCAAGAATAGAAAACCGCTTGAGAAACAAATGTAAAGCATAACCACATCAAAGATGTCATAGGCATATGTATATGTACAATAGAGGACAAATGGGTGGGGGCAAATAGTCCCCCACTAGCAGGCAGCAAACATTACTTTTCCCTTCAAGCAAATGAGAAGGGTATGATAAACATACCGAAGGGAAAGAACAGAAAAAATAAAAAAAATAACAACAACAAAGCGAGTTCCAGTGACTATGGGTATATATATATATATTTCATTTTGGATAGAGCAAGGGAGGGTTATAACCCCTGCCAGATTTTATTTCGGCATCTGTGTCCGATGGTGGAGAATTTTCTCCACTTCCTGTCCCATTGCCAAACAGGAAATGAGAGGAAATCTCTGCAAATGAAAGGAATTCCTCGGGGACCCCCCCAGGTCACCAGAACTAGTGTCCCCATTGGAAGATTACTTTTCTGGGGACAACCTAAAATTTGTGATTTTCTTTTACTTTCACTTTCATTGATGATGGTAAATATGACAAATAGAGAGTGTTATTCTCCCTAATGGGGGCAAAGAAAGCAACACAAGTTGACAGGAGTTCTAATCCTTCCCCACTCTATTGAAAACAAAAGAAAAAACGTTTTCTGTTTAGTTATACTTTAAAGTGGAGTTCCAGTAATTTTTTTTTTAAAAAAAGTGTAGCTACTGGCTTTTAAAGAGGTTGTAAACCCATAAAAATTATAATTTTTTTTTTCCAACCTGAAAGAGAAACACATAATGAGCTAGTATGCATCGCAGCCGGTGACGTTACCAGAGCCCGTGCTGTAAATGGCAGCTCCCGTGCGCATGAGTGGGAGTGACATCATCGCGCACCTGGCCACTCATGTAGCTGGAGTAACCCAGAAGGAAGACTAAGGGAAGATGTCAGCCATCTCAGCGGTGACAGCGCAGTGCTGGAGGGCTTTGTTCTAAGGTAAGTCTCTCATAATGTGCTAGTATCTGATGCATACTAGCACATTATGACAATGCCTTGCAGGGGATATTTTTTTTTTTTTTTTTACATCAACTGCGGTTTATTACCGCTTTAAGGTATGCTATGTGAATGGGAACAGGAACATATAACTGTAATAAAGTAGGTGTTATCCCAGTTTCTCTGCAACATTAGAAATACACTAAGGCTTGGTAGCATCATGCATAGGTTCCTAACCCGTGGTACGTATTCCTCAGGGCAACATCCATAAGATCAAGAGTATGGAAAAGCACTGGTTTGGTCTGAACTTAGGTTCAGTCTGAATTCAGAAGTCACTCCTGCCAAATCAGCACCCAATCAGTCGTTGCCAGCAGCGGCACGTAACAAAAGGACAGGGATGCTGCTGACATCATTGACCTAATATGGCCATATTAGGTAAATGAGGTCACTAGCCCTCCCGTCCCTTTGTTACATGTGGCTGCAGGTCAGGGAATGCCTCGCGGCCGCAGTAGCTGCTTTGGCGCTAAATTGATGGAAGTGACCTCTTGCTTTCAGGTTCGGTCCAAAGCTAGGTTCATACCAAACCCATGCTCACCCCTATTCAAGAGGTCCTTCTGAGATACTTTGCACTGAGCTTGGGAAACAGGCAAGGGCCTATGCACACAGCACGAACTGTGTGAGTAGCGGGCTCTGTAGGCAGAGTACTGACTGAGCCAAGCAAAGACTAATGCAAGGGTGTCCTCATTGATGGCTGCCTACACAAACCTATAAAAAGATCCATTCAAGGATTGTGCTAACAAGTTGTTGCAGGACACTTTTGCATCTTCTTCCTTCACTATCATACTTGTTCTGGGGACACCTTATTAGGCTAGGGTCCTAGAAAAAATCTAATTTCTTTATAAATTTAGGCCAATATGTATTCTGCTACGTATTTTTGCTTAAAAAAAATCCCAATAAGTGTATATTGATTGGTTTGTGCAAAAGTTATAAAGTTTACAAACTATGGGATTTTTTTATTTATTTATTTTTTTTTGTACTAGTAATGGCAGCGATCAGCGACTTCTAGTGGGACTGCTATTGCGGTGGATATTATGACACTTACTGACACTTTTTTTAGGAACCAGTGACACTAATACAGTGATCAGTGCTAAAAATATGTACTGTCTCTGTAATACTGACACTGGCTGGGAAGGGGTTAACATCAGGGGTGATCAAAGGGTTGACTGTGTGCCTAACCAGTGTTTTACTATACTGTGGGAGGTGCTTTTACTAGGGGAGGAGATGGAATTTATTCCCTGCTTTGCAGAGACACAAACTCCACCCCTTCCCCCCTATCAGAACAGAGATCTGTTTTTTTAGTTTTCAGTTTGGTGTCTCTGCTCAACAGTCGGCGGGTATCAAGTACCCAGTACCCATCAATCCGCTTCCACTGTGTGTAATTACAGTAGTAGCGAGCCCCCGGTGGCGCACATGCGCGCCCCCTACCTGGATGTGCAGGGTCCTGTATGTGTGTGTGTGTGTGTGTGTGTGTGTGTGTATATATATATATATATATATACACAAACGTAATGCGATGGACGGAAAACAGTTAATAGACTTCTGGAGTTCTGCTTTAAATGCAAATTGAAGTGATTTTATATTTATCACCATTGTTCTGTTTACTGGAATGTTAGTTTTCTTTATCTGTTGTAGTTAATCATCTTTTTCTTTGTGGATTTTTGTACTTTAGGCATTAGGCGCCACCAATGGAACCCTTAAAGTTATCCCGCCTTCTTTCCCGAGCCAAAATCTTGCTGTCCTGGAGGCTTTTATCTACCAGTGTCTCCAGCTCTCAGAAAGCTGCGACGAGGAAGGAAGAGTTCAGTTCCAGGCTGGGTGCAGGCCCGAATCTTAAAGAGTTTATTGCTAGCACTACTCCAGCAGCGGCTGTGCCTCCACCCATAGAAGAAGATGCACCTCATTATATCATGGACTGTTTTTCACCACCAGTGAATAATAAAGGTTTGTTTAGTGGACCGAGAGAAAGAATAGTCTCTCTTACACAGAGCTTTTTGTTAACCTGGCTTTAGGAAAATGTTATTTCTTTTAAGTTAAAACGGAGTTCCGGCCTTGATAACAACTTTGCATCCGCTTGCTTTTTTTTAACCTGGATAGTTTATTTATTTATTTTTTTTATTTACTTACCTTGTTTTTAAGGCTCCGTTCACATGTAGGCGTTTTGGGGCGTTTTTGGGGAGTTTTTCTGCTCTAGGGTCAGCTCTCAAAATGCCCAACAAGACTAAGGGCTCTTTCACACGGTCCGCCTCCGTAGGCGGATCCGTGTTGCTCAGCGGGGATCGATCCGCGATCCCCGCTGAGCCAGGCGGATGACAGCTCCGTCTCCGCTTGCAGAGCGGAGAGGGAGGTGTCTCAGCACCCGCTGCCCTCTATGGGGGATCGGATGAGAGCGAACCGCTTGTCCGCTCTCATCAGATCCGCTCCGCTCCGAGTACTGAACGGATGGAAAAATAGGGTTTCCATCCGTCCAGATTTCAGCACAGGATCGGATGCGGATGGCAGCGGGTGTCAGCGGAGGTGTCTCCGCTGACACCCGCTGCCCCATAGAGCTGCATGGAGGATCCGATCAGATCCGCCTAAAAAACTGACAGGCGGATCTGATCGGACCGCCCGTGTGAAAGAGCCCAAATCCTATTCATTTCAATGGCCCCCTTTGTGAGCAAAACGCCCAAAGCTCAAAAAAGTATATGAGCTTCTTTTTGGGCAGATTACAGGCGTTTTCCATTGGTCTCTATTCAATCTAAAAACGCCTGCACAAAAAACGCTTGTAAAAACGCCTGTAAAACGCCTGCAAAAACGCCCATAAAAACGCCAGAAAAAACGCCCATAAAAACGCCTGTAATAGCAACGCCAAGATGTGAACGTAGCCTAAAGAAAATATACTCACCTTCCTTCCTCTTCCTCCCTCTGCGGCCGAGGCCCGCGCCATCTCTTCCTGCTTGCATTGACTCCTGGGAGCCGAGCCTCATCACTCCCAGGAGTCAATGCGCCTGCACCGGCCCTGCTTGTCACTTCCGGGGCAGGCGCATCATTCCCTGCTAAACAGCTTCTGGGCATGCCCAGAAGCTGTGCAGGGATGACGCGCCTGCCCCGGAAGTGACAAGCAGGGCTGGTGCAGGGCATTCTAAGACTCCGACGTCACCGAAGAGGATCTCCGGCTTCAGCTACCCACACCTGAGATGGCAGCGCTGGACAAGAAATTTTCAAGGTAAGTATTTTTTCTAAAAGGTAAGTGCGACCTGGGACAGTTCAGAGGCTATTGTTGCTGAAATGCACTAGCCCTGACTATACCGGGGGTATTTTTAGCTAAAAAATGTTTTTCAGGGTGGAACTCCGCTTTAATATATTTTTAAGGAATTTTCTTTTTTTTTTTTTTTTACAACAGAAGCACTAAAATCATCTAAATTGTATTCCTGTCAGTTCAGCTCCCCTGCTCCTATTTTCCAGAAGTGATTCAATAATTCCTACAGCCTTTAATTACTAATGTAACAATGCTGGTACCCCTGGAGGGTCCAGCTGGGTGAGCTGAACAGTATAGAGAATGACTTGCATGGCTTTAGGGCTTCTATAATATTGAGGATGAATTGCTCCACAGTGTCAGCAGCTACCTGAAACTCTGGGGGCAATTTACTAAAACTGGAGCACTCAGAATTTGGTGCAGCTGTGCATGGTAGTGAATCCGCTTCTAACTCTAGCTGGAAGCTGATCGGTTTCTCTGCAGAGCAGCACCACATTTTGCACTCTCTAGTTTTAGTAAATCCCCGCTTCTGTGTCTGCAGAGGCCTGAAGAGTGGGAAAAAAAGCAGTGTTTATATTCCTGGGAGGAACAGCTGTTTAATTTAGTAGAAAGAAGGGAGATCCCACCCCCTTTTCTCCCTTGGGAGGAAAAGGGATGGAAACAATAAGAGAGATTTAGAGGTGCTAGGCAGAAATTTGCACAGAAGCAATTAATAAAAACAATATATTTTTATTATTTTGTCATCAATAAAAAATCATTACCATTTAATAGTGAAATAGCAATACATTCTTTCACATGGTGTACCTCACTGAACATAAAGTAGTAGTTGAAGCAAATGTGGGTAATTCATGATCTACGCGTTTTGCCCAAAGCTAGGGGCTTCTTCAGGATCCAAGACAGTTGAATTAAGACCACTTCAGTCATAGGCAAAAAATGCCAGACAATCTGGAAGATGGAGATACCAAGAATTATAGTTTACCCAAGTGAAAAACACCACAGAAACGATATAAAATCAGTGTCATCAATAGCAGCGTGTGAATCGACCAGCTAGTGGAAAATCTATACGAATCTGAAAACATACCACACCCCAAGTAGGAACGTAGCCCAAGATCCCACTGCCGAGTAAAGTGAAACAGCTGATCCACCGACACACGCCGGCCCCACGCACCGCCTGCATTCATACAGCTGTTTAATTTATTTCAACCACTGCTAGCAAAAACAGATGTACAGCAGCTGTAAAGATCTTCCTGCACCTCCGAATGTGTACATACATCTAGGGACAGATGCACAGCTATGGACACACATAAGCTTTACAAGTTTAAAGGATAAGTTGAGCTTTGGAACAAGTTACATGTTCCAGCTCCTGCACCTTCTTCTGCTCCCCACACCCACTGTCACTTTTTAAAAGTAGCGTGGCTGTGCGTGGCTCTGCCCACAAAGCTGCATCATTCATTCACCGTTTCCTGTGAATGAATAAATTACAAGTACTGTCCGCCACCGCGCCAAATATACTTGTAGGTTGATAAACTGTGTGCATGCTGATCATCTTGCCCGTAGTTCATTCACATTAACTACAGCTCATACAGAGGTACAGGCAACAGAGCTGTAGGCAGTTTGTGCAGGGGCCTGACATTGCACCTGCAATCAGCTGATCGCGGGTGCAATACTTTTTAGGCTCCTGTTTTAAAAAATAATAAATGCACTTTTTTTGTAACCTGCAAAAAGATGTGTGTTTATTATTTTTTCATGTAAAGGTGAACCTATCGTTTAATGAAAAGCAACAGAATACAAGCTTATGCTAAGATACTTAAAGCGGGGTTCCGGTCTCGGGGTGGAAATTTAGATAAAAATACCCCCGGGACAGTCAGGGCTAGTACATTCCATAATGGAAAGCCTCTGAACTATCCCGGGTCGCACTTACCTTTTAGAAGAAATACTTACCTTGAAAATGTCTTGTCCAGCGCTGCCATCTCAGGTGTGGGCAGCAGAAGCCAGCGCGTCCTCTTCCGTGACGCCGGAGTCCCACAATGCACTGCACCGGCCCCGCTCGTCACTTCCGGTGCAGGCGCGTCATCCCTGCTCAGCAGGGAATGATGCACCGGCACTGACGAGCGGAGCCGGTGCAGGCGCATTGACTCCTGGGAGTGATGGCGTTCAGCTCCCAGGAGTCATCGCAAGCCGGAAGAGACGGCACGGGCCGCGGCCGCAGAGGGAGGAAGTGGAAGGAAGGTAAGCAAATGTTCTATAACAAGGTAGGTAAACAAAAAAAAAATTAAAATCGGGAGTATCCATTTCTTTTTCAGGTTAATGTCCGCTAGCGGATGGCCCAAAGTAATTTTTGAGGCCGGAACTCCGCTTTAACTACAGCTCTGCAATGACAGCTCATACAGAGGTACAGGCAACAGAGCTGTAGGCAGTTTGTGCAGCGGCCTGACATTGCACCTGCAATCTGCTGATCGCGGGTGCAATACTTTTTAGGCTCCTGTTTTAAAAATAATAAATGCACTTTTTTTTTAACCTGCAAAAACATGTGTGTTATTTTTTCATGTAAAGGTGAACTTAGCCTCCGTTCACATTAGGTCGCTCCGACTTTGGGGGCGACCTGTGAAGGGCGCGACTTGCACGGACTTCACATAATGGAAGTCAATGCAAGTCGCCCCAAAGTAGTACAGGACCCTTTTTCTAAGTCGGAGTCCTGTACTACACAATGGGAGTGTGAGGACCGCGACTTGTCAGGTTGACAAGTCGCGGTCCAAGTCGTACCAGTGTGAATGCGGTCAATGAAAAGCAACAGAAAACAAGCTCATGCTAGGATACTTAATTGCAAAGAAATATACATAATGAAAGTAATAACAAACGCAATATATGAAAATAAGATGGTTATTTAATAAATGAATTACTGTTTTAACAAAAGCAAATGTATCGATTTAATATTTGGGGGCATTTGATCTGTTTTAAAAATGTGATGCTGTAGAGGGCGATCTGTATGCTGAGTGTAATTAATATATATATCTTTATTTTCTTAGTATATTTTGAGACATATGGATGTCAGATGAATGTGAATGATACAGAAATCGCCTGGTCTATCTTACAGAAAACTGGATACGTCAGGATTAATACAGCAGCTGAGGTAATAAAACCACTATAGAAACATTGCAGGTATCTATGGAGATCTATTTAATGTCCATACAGCACCATTTTTTTAACCACTTCAGCTCCGGAAGGTTTTACCCCCTTAATGACCAAGCCATTTTTTTGCGATTCGGCACTGCATTACTTCAACAGCTGCACAGTCGTAACCACTTACCGCAAAGTGACGTAGAGCTACGTCGGCAAACTTTGCGGTGTTATACTGGGGTGATGCCTCTAGCTAGAGGCACCATCCCGGTACTGTGGTTTAGAGCCGACGTTCAGCTTTCCGTCGGTAACGACCGATGCGGCTCGGGAGCCGCTCGATCGTTACCCGGGTGAGCGGGAGGGGACGTCCCCCCTCCCGCCGCCTTCCATGACTTTGCCCGGCCTCACGTCCGCCGGCTGGATGGAGTCCCGATCTAAGCCGGAAGCGGCTTCGATCGGGTCTCCGATGACGTAACCCGGAGGCGGCGTCCATGACGTCACTTCTGGGTTACTCTGCTGCAAAAGGCGGCAGATTTAAAAAACGGCTATATGCAAAAATTCAGTTTTCGGCGTTTTGCATACATGAAAGTGTAGTGGAGGGGCCGAGGGTCTTTTAGACCCTCAATCCCTCCATAAAGAGTACCTGTCACTACATATTGGTGTCAGCAATAAAAGTAATCCCAAAAAGCGTATTCTAATTGGTTTGCGCAAAACTTATAGCGTTTACAAACTATGGCATACATTTTTGGACTTTTAATTTCTTTTTTTGGTTTTTATTAGTAATGGCGGCGATCAGCGATTTTCTTTTTTTTTTTTTTTGCGGGACTGCGACATTGCGGCGGACAAATCTGGCACTTTTTGAACCAGTGACAACAATACAGTAATCAGCGCTAAATAATATGCACTGTTACTGTTTAAATGACACTGGCAGGGAAGGGTTTAACACTGGGGGTGATCAAGAGGTTAAATGCAAGCCTAAATGTGCTTTCTAACTGTGGAGGGGACGGCTCTGTAAAAGGCACACAGAGATCGGTGTTTCAGTTTAGCTGAAACATATGATCTCACTGTGCCTGTGTGACAGGAGAGCCACCTGCTTTGTTTACATAGGCAAGCAGCTCTCCTGTCAGTTTCCCAGAAGATCACGGGAGGCCGGTGGCGATCGAGCCCACTCCTCCCGCGGTCTGGCTCCCACTGTGGCTAATCACAGCGAGACCATGTACATGTGCGTGAATATGCGCAGCCAAGCCGCCCTGCCGCAGTAAATATGCGGCAAGTGGTTAATGGACTTGTGCCTTTCATATGGGTTTGGCATATATTGCCAGTATACCAAGTATCTTTGAATTAGTCTCCAAACGTTTATTGAAGTGATCACATCACAGCTTAAAATTGTGATGTTTCGGGGCCGCACAGGATACCTTCATCAGGCTTGTGACACCACATTCCTGATGAAGGGGAACCACACTGCCCAAAACTTTGCAATTTTATGCTCTGATGTGATCACTTTAGTAAATGTTTGGTTGCTATATCAAGGATCGATGGTGCGCTGACAATGCATGCCTTAAATTTTGTGTCAATACAGGTTCCCAGCTGGTAGTTGCTTGAAGCACCCACTTATTACAAATTAATTTCTAGGAACATGTGCTATGGGAATATTTTATTTGGGTTTCCATATAAGTTTGAGTTAATTATATCACAGTTGGAGATATTTTGGTTCCTCTGTTCATAGGACATATATACGTGGATAGTGAGTGTTTCAACCATTTGCCCACGCATAACTGAAATATCAGCTTTGGAAATCCTGAGCTTGGTTTTTGAGTTATGTCTACGTACAGTTTGTTACTTAACCTCTTCTTGACCGCCTGCCGCAGTATAACTGTGGCAGGGCGGCCCTCCTGCGCGAACCGACGTAGTTATGTCGGTCGCGCGCCTGCAGCTATTTTAGATTTGTCATTAGCGCCTTTAATGTACCCTTTTGGGTATTGATTCTCTCTTTTTATTTTAGGCTGATGTGATCCTTCTGGTTACATGTTCAATCAGGTAAAACCTCCATTTTAAACTTTACATGTGTTTTCTTTACCATAAAATATCCTAAATACTATAAGAATTGCACTGTCAATCAAATTTATGTTTTGGGATGTGCTAACCAGTGGGGAAAACACAAATGATGAATGAGAACAGAAAAAGACTACTCTGTATATGGTTAGCATTAGCAATGCTATGTAGGTTATAATCAACCTTTTTTTATACAGACTTCATACATAAACAATGCATTAGAGAGGAAGCATACAAAGTTCATTAATCACTTCTGGACCGGAAGGTTTTATCCCCTTAAAGGAGTTGTAAAGTCAGAGTTTTTTTTTTTATTTTATCGTAATACATTCTATGCATTAAGATAAAAAAAAACTTCTGTGTGCAGCAGCCTCCCCAGCACCCCCTAAGACTTATCTAAGGTCCATCTGTATCAAGCGATGTCCATGAGTCCCTCAGCCGTCTGGGACTCTCCCTGCTGATTGCCTGAGACACAGCTGCAGCGCCATTGGCTTCCGCGGCTGTCAATGAAAGTCAGCTAGCCAATCAGGAGAGAAAGGAGGCGGGGCTGAACGGCAGCTCCGTGTCTGAATGGACACATGGAGCGGCAGGTAAATACATATTCGCCAGCACACCAAGGTTCTTGCAAAAGCAGTCCAAAACTTTTATTCAAGTTACGATCACTTCAAAAAATAGTGCAACGTTTCGGAGCCACACAGGAAACCGAAACGTTGCACTATTTTGCACCGGAACGTTGCGGCTCCGAAATGTTGCACTATTTTTTGATGTGATCGTAACTTGAATAAAAGTTTTGGACTGCTTTTGCAAGATCCTTGGTGTGCTGGCGAATATGTATCTAATGTAACTAATGTATCTATGTTACTAATCCAGTTGCCAACTGGTGATCACTTCAGCACCCAACATACACGAGCCTACAAACCAGGAAGGTGTGCGATAGGAATATGAACTATACATGGAGCGGCAGCTCAGCTCAGTTTAAACTTGTTCACACGTGTGGGTGATGCGAGTGACGGAATCAAACCTAGTCCCGCACCTGCAACCACCCGCAGCCCAAACACGCTGCTCTTTTACAGAAGCATGGAGTTGCCATTCGTTCTTATTAGCACATTTGCAGGTGCGGAAAATCGCACGTTGCAAAAGCACCATGCAATTTCCCTGCAGCTGCGTTTTTAAAAAGGTGCAGGGACCTTTTTCCTGCAATTCTCGCAGTTACAGCAGTTCATTTAATTGAATAGGCTGATGTGCCCACACAAACGCAGGCTGTACTAAATGCATAGGTGTGAACCAAGCCTTAGAGTGTATTTCCACATTTGCAGCCAAGTTGGGATAACACATACTTTGTATTTGTTACTAGGGATAGACCGATTATCGGCAAGGCCGATATATCAGGGACCGATATGCACTTTCCCCGATATATCGGAATCGGCCCCCGGAACTGGCCGATATTGCCTATATTTTTGTGACATTATTCTGTCTTCTTAGGCCGCCTCCCTCGCCTTGGACAGCCTCAGCTGGAGTCAGGACTAGTCTCGCGGGAGTGCATCACAGCCAGACACCCACCCACAGCAGCCCGGTGCCAGTCAGCCACCAACATCCACAGGCCCTATACCAGCCAGCAACAGGCACTGTACCAGTGAGCCAGCCAGCCACCCACAGGCCCTGTACCAGCCAGCCACCCACCCACCACAGGGTGCCAACCAGCCACCCACCACAGGGTGCGAGCTAGCCAGCCACTCACCCACAGACAGGGTGCCAGACAGCCAGCCACCCACCCACAAGCCCTGTACCAGCCAGCCACAGGCAGCCAGCCACCCACAAGCCCTGTACCAGCCAGCAACCCACAGCTCCTGTGCCAGCCACCCACCACAGGGTGCCAGCCATCCATCCACCACATGGTGCCAGCAAGCCAGCCATTAAGCATTAAACAAAAATTAACATGTTCAGTACCAGATTTGTGCCAAAAATTGTCTTTACTTTTCAAAACTTTAAATGTACAAAATATCGTCCGATACCGATATGTTGTGCCCAAAATATCTGTATCGACCCTGAAAAAACCATATCGGTCTATCCCTATTTGTTACATGTTCCCATTAATCTAGCAAAACAAAATAGCTGCTTAGCTTTTTACTCGATTAAAAAAACAAACTCAGTGTTATTCTACTATATATTTGTCTGTATTGTACTGTACTCTCATTATATGTTGTAAACTAGATGTGACCAGTGTTTGTCCTTAAAGGGCTAAAGGTCTCAAGGTTGGGTGGTACATTGTGTGTTATTGCACTTTTAGATGAACTGTCCTTCAGCCTTTCCCCAATTGCACATTGGTAGCTATTTTTATTTATTTTTAAATTATTTTTGGTATGCTGTGTGAATTGGAACACATAACAAACATGGTGGAGGTTTCTCATATTTAACTGCAAAGTGAAAATTTACTTCAGGGTTAACAGCTGCTCACATCCTCTGACAACTCCTATATGAATGTGTTGTAATTTAGGTCTTGCAATATGTATTTTGAAATACAACTTGAACGCCTATCCATATTAAGACTGCTTGCCGCAGATTTACTGCGACAGGCAGCCTCTCCTGTGTTGGTCGCTTGCGTGGTGCCGGGGGGTTAGCGAGCGCCGCCGCTCTCCCGCCCCCACTAGGCAGCGGGATGCCGGTACATGGGGCCGGTGGCCGTGAGCGCTCCCGCTGAGAGAGGACTGTCAGCTGTTGTAAACACAGCTGACCGTTCTTCTCTCTGAAATTATCTCAGAGCACCTGTGATCCTTCTATATACAGGGAGTGCAGAATTATTAGGCAAATTAGTATTTTTGAGGATTAATTTTCTTATTGAACAACAACCATGTTCTCAATGAACCCAAAAAACTCATTAGTATCAAAGCTGACTATTTTTGGAAGTAGTTTTTAGTTTGTTTTTAGTTTTAGCTATTTTAGGGGGATATCTGTGTGTGCAGGTGACTATTACTGTGCATAATTATTAGGCAACTTAACAAAAATCAAATATACAGTATACCCATTTCAATTATTTATTTTTACCAGTGAAACCAATATAACATCTCAACATTCACAAATATACATTTCTGACATTCAAAAACAAAACAAAAACAAATCAGTGACCAATATAGCCACCTTTCTTTGCAAGGACACTCAAAAGCCTGCTATCCATGGATTCTGTCAGTGTTTTGATCTGTTCACCATCAACATTGCGTGCAGCAGCAACCACAGCCTCCCAGACACTGTTCAGAGAGGTGTACTGTTTTCCCTCCTTGTAAATCTCACATTTGATGATGGACCACAGGTTCTCAATGGGGTTCAGATCAGGTGAACAAGGAGGCCATGTCATTAGCTTTTCTTCTTTTATACCCTTTCTTGCCAGCCACGCTGTGGAGTACTTGGACGCGTGTGATGGAGCATTGTCCTGCATGAAAATCATGTTTTTCTTGAAGGATGCAGACTTCTTCCTATACCACTGCTTGAAGAAGGTGTCTTCCAGAAACTGGCAGTAGGACTGGGAGTTGAGCTTGACTCCATCCTCAACCCGAAAAGGCCCCACAAGCTCATCTTTGATGATATCAGCCCAAACCAGTACTCCACCTCCACCTTGCTGGCGTCTGAGTCGGACTGGAGCTCTCTGCCCTTTACCAATCCAGCCACGGGCCCATCCATCTGGCCCATCAAGACTCACTCTCATTTCATCAGTCCATAAAACCTTTGAAAAATCAGTCTTGAGATATTTCTTGGCCCAGTCTTGACGTTTCAGCTTGTGTGTCTTGTTCAGTGGTGGTCGTCTTTCAGCCTTTCTTACCTTGGCCATGTCTCTGAGTATTGCACACCTTGTGCTTTTGGGCACTCCAGTGATGTTGCAGCTCTGAAATATGGCCAAACTGGTGGCAAGTGGCATCTTGGCAGCTGCACGCTTGACTTTTCTCAGTTCATGGGCTGTTATTTTGCGCCTTGGTTTTTCCACACGCTTCTTGCGACCCTGTTGACTATTTTGAATGAAATGCTTGATTGTTCGATGATCACGCTTCAGAAGCTTTGCAATTTTAAGAGTGCTGCATCCCTCTGCAAGATATCTCACTATTTTTTACTTTTCTGAGCCTGTCAAGTCCTTCTTTTGACCCATTTTGCCCAAGGAAAGGAAGTTGCCTAATAATTATGCACACCTGATATAGGGTGTTGATGTCATTAGACCACACCCCTTCTCATTACAGAGATGCACATCACCTAATATGCTTAATTGGTAGTAGGCTTTCGAGCCTATACAGCTTGGAGTAAGACAACATGCATAAAGAGGATGATGTGGTCAAAATACTCATTTGCCTAATAATTCTGCACTCCCTGTAGGAACACAGGTCTCTATGATCATTTCAGAAGCCCATCCCCTATAGAGTTAAACACTCCCCTAGGCTCACACTTAAAAAAAAGATTTTATGTCACTTTTATTGTTTTTTTTTAATAGTAATGGCGGCGATCTGCGATTTTTAGCTGGACTGTGACATTGCGGCGGACAGATCGGACCCCTAACTGACATTTTTGACACTTTTGGGGGGACCAGTGACCAGTGATCATTCCAGAGAGAAGAACGGTCAGCTGTGTTTACAACAGCTGACTGTCCTTCTCTCACAACGGGCAGCGATCGTGGGTGGCCAACTTCAATCGGAGCTGCCGGCTGCGTGCAACGGAGTCCTGCTGCCAAGTGGGAGCGCGCCGTCAGCGGCGCCCCCGCTCGCCCCCTAGCTTCAAGCGTGTGACCGACGTATACCTACGTCTGTTCGCTCAGGAGGGGCTGCCTGCCGCAGTCGTTGACAGGTTAAGGGGGCAAATCTGTCCGGTTCAGGACTGGATATGCAAGAAAAATGTAGGTATTTCAACCAGCTTACAGCATTGCAGTTTTTTCACATAGGTTAAAAAAAAAAAAAAAAGTACAGCAGGTTGCACTTTTTTGTACATGAGCTCTCTGCAAATGCATGTAAATGCAGCACCAAAAAGTGCACTGCTTCAAATGCACTACAAATGAAGCTAAAGGCACAATTGGAACTACACACTGAATGCAAGCATTGTGGTGTAAATGAGCTCTGGAGTGTCCAGTGAAGACAGAGAGGTAACGGGTCTGGATAAGACAGATGGGTAGGTAACAGCTGGCTGAACCCTTTTTTTTTTTCATTTTGTTGGAAGTACACTTTGTGAGAGAAGAATCTTTTGCATTATATTATGATATATATATATATATATATATATATATATATATATATATATCATAATATATATATATATATATACAGTAAAACCTTGGTTTGAGAGTAACTTGGTTTGTGAGCGCTTTGCAAGACAAGCAAATTTTTTAAATAAATTTTGACTTGATATACAAGTAGCGTCATGTATAAAAAAGAAGAGAGGAGCCTCCAAAGTGTAGCAATATGGTTACATTTAATGAAGGTTCAATATTTAGCAACTCACATGGTTGATGATTAAAACAAGCACATCTAAGTATGCAGGCATCCGGGGTAAAGCTGTCCACATAGATCATCCTCTGCACAGCCATCTTTATCATCCCTTCCCCGCTGCGCTCCACGAGTGATTCAAAGCCTCACTTTCAGATCACTCTACTGCAGGCTATTCTTCCTGGTCAGGATTGCAGACTGACAGTGGTGAGAGCCGGTGGTTCAGAAGATGGTCTGCATACTTAGATGTGCCTATTTTAATCATCAACCATGTAAGTTGCTAAATGTTGAACCTTCATTAAATGTAACCATACTGCTACACTCTCATCTCTCTTATATTCTGTAGCTCTGCTAGATTTTGCTTCTAATCCCCTTGGGAAGGCTGCATATTGTGGATGGACATTTTATGGTTACACAACCTATCACATTGCTATAATCTTTGTATATAGACTATAAGCTGAAGGACTTGTGGAACGAATCATCTGAGTTTCCATTATTTCTTATGGGGAAATTTGCTTTGATATAAGAGTGCTTTGGATTACAAGCATGTTTCCAGAACGAATTATGCTCGCTATCCAAGGTTTTACTGTATTGGGACACCTGCCTTTACACACACACATGAACTTTATTGGCATCCCAGTCTTGGTCCGTAGGGTTCAATATTGAGTTGGCCCACCCTTTGCAGCTATACCAGCGTCAACTCTTCTGGGAAGGCTATCCACAAGGTTTAGGTGTGTGTCTATGGGAATGTTTGACCATTCTTCCAGAAGAGCATTTGTGAGGTGAGGTGCACTGGTCCAAATCATTTGGTGGAGGGGGGATTATAGTGTGGGGTTGTCTTTCAGGGGTTGGGCTTGGCCCTTTAGTTCCAGTGAAGGGAACACTTAATGCTTCAGAATACCAAGACATTTTGAACAATTTCATGCTCCCTTTGTGGGAACAGTATGGGGAGGGCTCCTTCCTGTTCCAACATGACTGCACACCAGTGCACAAAGCAAGGTCCATAAAGACCTGACCTCAACCCGATAGAACACCTTTGGGAGGAATTAGAGTAGAGACTGCGAGCTAGACCTTCTCTCCAACATTGGTGCCTCACCTCACTAATGCTCTTCTGGAAGAATGGTCAGACATTCTAATATTCGAAGAGGAATTGGGTAGATTTGGACTTTACTGGCACGTAATGAAAAACAAATATAAAATCAATTCATATTTATTGGGGTGATCATGTTAAAATATTTAAATTACAAAAACAACTTGTACGAACATATACAGATAGTTCAAAAATTGTTCAAAATGTGGAAATGACACTATATCCAGACATGAGTAACAGCGCTATGCAGACAGATGCCAACTACCATTTTTGTATCACAAGTAGGTAGAAAACATGACTTTCCTTGATGTATCCATTCAAAGTCGATACTTCGGTACAGGGAGTAGTGTCAAGGATAATAAATGTTTGGGGGGCGTGGCCTGGCGCAGCATGTGAGAGGACGTGTGTGAGAGGAGCTCCGCCGGACCGATATCCTTCACCGCTAATCCTGCAGCCCTTCGGGCACGATAATCCTTCCTTCACCTCCCGCACACCCGCGGCACCGACCTCCGCATGTCTCCGCCGAAGAAAGGCTCTGAAGCTGCGGCAAAACTGGCTGCATTCCGGAGGCTGGAGAAGGAGGCCCCGATCCAAGATGGCGCCGGCCCGTCGCTCGTGGTGGAGGAGCCTGAGAGCCCTGCTACATCCAAGGTTTTGGAAGCGATTGCTACTTGCCAGACCATGCTGACTACTAAAATCGAGGAGGTGAAGGTAGATATATCTTTGATGCGTCAGGATATGCAGAAGCTGAGGGACAGAGTTGGTGAGGCTGAACACAGAATTAGTGAGGTGGAAGACTCCCTCCCCCCATTGCAAAGCTCCTCAGACAGGCTGCAGCAACAAGTACACCTTATCCTCCAAAAGCAAGATGACATGGAGAATAGGCTGCGCCGCTGTAACCTGCGGTTCATTGGCCTCCCGGAGGGCTCTGAAGGTGCTGACCCCTCATCATATTTGGAACAATTGCTCACTCAGACTTATGGCAGAGAATCCTTTTCACCCACTTTTGTTGTGGAACGTGCACATCGCCTCTCAGGGCGCCCCCCCCCTCAGGGTGCACCCCCCCGCACGTTCATCGCTAAATTCCTGAACTATCGGGACCGAGATGCCATATTGCGCCTGGCCAGGGTTAAGGGGAACATTCCATTTGGAAATCACAAAATAGCGATTTTCCCCGACTTCTCTGCTGAGGTCCAGAGGCGCCGCAAGAGCTTTTTGGAGGTCAAACGCAGACTGCGTATCAAGAATATCAAATACTCCATGTTGTATCCGGCCCGTCTTAGAGTGGAGGGCGAGGACCGAGCCCACTTCTTTGAGGATCCGGAAGCCGCCATCTCCTGGCTAGAAGGACTGGAAGCTAGAGCCTGACCACCTTGCCCTGGCGACTTCATGATACTTTCTCCCTGATGGCCTATACCTTAAGCTGCTGCAAGGGTGGAGGAGGGGTTTTGTAGATCCTGTGGAACTCAAGACTTTGCATCCCCCTTCCCCCCCCCCTCCCCCCTCATTTTCCTGCACTATTGCTCCTGTGTTTGACCGGCGGAGCGCCCTAGCTCCACAGATGGAACTGATTTCTCTGTTCTCTTCCTATGGACTTCCACCTGCCCATAGGCTTTGCTACCCAGCGATACACCTGTTGGTTTTCGCCCCCTACACCCGCTAAGGCGTGTGTTTGTGCCCAACTCCCCTGTTGCCCCCTGCGACTTCTGCTGGACCTGGGCCCCCGGGCCCCCTTGTTTATTCTATTTGTATTTTGCTGTATTTTTGCTGCATACCTTGGGGGTCCCTGGCCTCCTGATCTTGCTCTTTCCCAGTCGCATGTGGGCCTGTTCTGGTTGAGGCACTTGTTTGGGAACATGCCCGCACAAGTTGGGGTTGGTGCAGGGCAGGGAGGGGGGATTGGGGTGTTACCATTGTTTATGGTTTATATTTGGTACAATCTCTATACTGTTTCTGTTTTATGCACATTGACCTCAAGTAATAATTATTTGCTCCTTTGCTGCCGTTTATCGCCGCTGGTGTGTGACCGTGGACTTGTTGGTTCCGCGGCCTTACTGCCTGAGATCCTGGGAGCCTCCGCTCCGCGCTCTGTACTACCCCTGCCATGGCCGCATTGAAATTGTTGACGTGGAATGTCAGGGGTATGCGTGATAAGATTAAACGAACGGCTGTCTTTAATGTCCTACGCCGTGTACGGGCTGATATTATAGTTCTGGTGGAGACACATTTGGAGGGCCGTGTACAACAGTCCCTCAAACGTCCCTGGGTTGGTTGGGTGCAGCACTCTGCTTATAGCTCACACTCCAGGGGTGTGGCGCTACTGGTGGCCAAATCGGTACATTTCCAGCTCCTAGGATCTCAGGTCGACCCAATGGGTAGATATGTTTTTCTCAAAACGTCAGTCTATGGGGAATTGATGCTACTGATGGCTTTCTATGTGCCCCCCCCTTACTCTGCTGTGATTATTATGGAGGGACTGGCGTTTATGGCACAGAGCCCAGGGGCCCCGGTGATCTGGCTGGGTGACTTTAACAATGTGATGGACTCGGGTCTGGATAGGTCCGGTGGCGCCTCCCAGGTGCCGCCGGGGTCGTCCCCGACCAGGTTCTCCCGATTGTTGGAGAGCTTTGGTTTGGCCGACTCTTGGCGCAGCAAATACCCCGCGCAGCGCGCGTACTCCTGTTTTTCGGCTGCACACCACTCTATGTCACGCATTGACCTGATATTGCTGTCTCGAACCCTGCTCCCCAGGTTACTGACGGCAGGCTTCGCCCCACGGACTCTGTCTGATCACTGCCCTTATTGGATACTGTTGTCCTTGCCCTGCAATAGACCTCCCCCGGCCTGGCGCCTGAATCCCGCCTGGCTCCCCTTGGTGTCGGATGGGAACGACATTGAGGGGACCTGGACACAATTCTTTTCTGACAATGAGGGCACTGCCTCCCCGGCTGCGGTGTGGGAGGCGTTTAAACTGTTCGCCAGATCCACTATGATTTCCAAAATCAAGGCTGTTAGAGCGCGGGCTGCCGAGGAGATCTCCAGGGCAACGACAAATCTAATTGAAGCTGAACAGGCCTTTATGGGGGACCCGACTCCGGCACGTGAATCTCAGTATAAATTGACCTCTAAAGTCCTTTCCCAACTTGACTACGAGAGGGCGAAATCTAAGATGTTTTTTCAGAAGCAGAATCTGTTTGCACATGGTGAGCGGGCGGGGAAACTCCTCGCATACTTAGTTCATTGTGAGGATAGGCCCCCGGTAGTTATTACTTTGAAGGATGACCTGGGTAATGAGATCGCTGATCCTGCTGCGGTGACACAGTGTTTCCGCTCATTTTTTAGTACTCTTTACACCTCTAGGGCTCCCGCTGACTGCACTGACATGCACGACTTTTTGGACTCTGTTGACTTTCCCACTTTGACACCCGACCAGTTGGCGACCCTCGAGGCACCCATCTCTGTGGAAGAGATTGCAGCAGCCGTGTCCAAGTTCCCTAGGTCTAAGGCCCCCGGCCTGGACGGCCTCCCGATTGAATTTTTCTCCCAATATTCGGAACTCCTTTCTCCTAAATTATTGGCTTTGTTTCAATCTCTATTCAAAGATGCAACCCTACCCCCTTCTATGCGGGAGGCGCTAATTGTGCTCATTCCCAAGCCGGGCAAGGATGTACACGCCCCAGAGTCTTACCGTCCCATCTCTTTGCTCCCAGTAGACACTAAAATCCTTGCGAAAATTTTATCCCTCCGCCTTAACAAGGTGATCCTTTCACTCATACACTCGGACCAGGCCGGGTTCATGCCTGGGAGGAACACCTCATTTAACCTTCGCCGGTTATTTATGAATCTCCAGGCACGGCACGACGGAATGGGTGGCAGGGTGGTGGTCTCATTGGACACGGCTAAAGCATTTGACTCGGTAGAGTGGCCGTTTCTGTGGACCTGTCTGGACCGGTACGGCTTTGGACCTAATTTTATTAAGTGGGTCAAACTTCTATATAGCGCCCCGGTAGCTAGGGTCCTGGCAAATGGCTGGCAGTCGACCGCCTTCCCTTTATCCCGTGGCACTCGACAGGGGTGCCCCCTCTCCCCCCTGCTGTATGCCCTGGCCGCGGAACCTCTGGCGATGGCCATTAGAGCACATCCCGGGATTCGAGGTCTACGTAAGGGACCGTTGGAGGAGAAGATCAGCATGTATGCAGATGACACTTTGTTATATTTGGAAGACTCTCGGGAATCCCTACTCACGGCCCTTTCTTTAATTGAACGGTATGGACGATTCTCCGGTTTTCAGATAAACTGGGATAAGTCACAAATTCTCCCGCTTGACGAGAGCCCACAGGCAATCACCCCCGCAAGCCCAGCCCTACAATGTGTATCCCGCATTAAATACTTAGGGATTCAAGTGACAGCTAACTCAGCAGATTATGTCCCGGATAACGTTCAACCCCTGTTCCCTCTGCTTAAGGCTAAAATTCAAGTATGGTCCAAATTACCTCTGGGAGTGATGGGTAGAGTCAATTTAATTAAAATGATTCTCCTTCCCAAAATACTTTATGTTGTATGGCACTCTCCTATTTACCTGCCACTCAAGCTGTTTAAGCAGATGGAATCACTCCTCAAGACCTTTGTTTGGGGTGCTAACCGGCACAAGATCTCCTGGCGCAAACTCAAGAATCCTACAAACCTAGGGGGATTGGCCCTGCCGGATTTTAATCTGTACTATCTGGCAGCTCAGTTGTCCCAGTTCTTTCACATAGATAAAACGGATAGAGAACGTTTTTTGACCCTGCTCTGCCCTGGGTGGGCTCATCCCCTCGGGGACCCCCTCCTAGTTATCCTTAGGGGTGTCAGGGGCTCGCCGGAGCCCTTGTGCCCCAGATCTCTTCTATACCACTATTGTCGGATCTGGGAGGTGGTAGCGTCCAGGCTTCGGTGCCCTCCATTTCACACATTCACCCCTCTGTGGCATAACAGCGCATTACGCGAGTTCCTTTCCATCCCTGACCTGTCGATATGGAGCGGGAGGGGTATTCTTCTCCTTAGCCATATCTCCACGACCACTGGTCTGCGGTCTTACGAGGCCTTGCAGGACCAGTTTGCGATCCAGGGCCCCATGCACTACAGATACTTACAGCTCTCCCATGCCTATAGATCTCAATTCCCTGATGGCCCTCCTGAGCTAGAATCGGTTACCACCCTTGAGATTGTTAAAAGTACAGCACCCAGTCACCTTATTTCCATGTTCTACTCTGAACTTCACACACCTTCCTCGACCACCTTGGCTTTTGCACTTAAGACCCGCTGGGAGCGCAGTGTGGGGGCCATGGAGGATGAGGAATGGGAGGATGCCCTGGAGACGTGCCGCAGAGTGTCGCCAAAACTGTCGGATCGCCTAACTCAGACCTTTATAATACACCAGGCTTATCTCACCCCACTTAGACTGTCCAAATATCACCCTGACTTGGTCCCTTCTTGTCCTATGTGTGGAGACCCTGACGCCTCCTTCTTTCATCTCTTGTGGAGCTGTCCCCAATTACAGACTTTATGGCAACAAGTAGTCACATTCCTCCATGACAAGATGGGGTCTCCTCTGCAACTCTCCCCTAAGGAGTGTCTCCTGGGGGTTTACCCAGATGGAGAAATGCCCAAATCCACTGTCATATTTCTTCAGGAAACTTTGTTTATAGTACGTAAACTGATAGCCAGGAGGTGGATGAGACCTACTCCTCCTACTCTAGGTTTGTGGATTAAGGAGGTTAATAGTGTCATCCCATTTCATAAACTTTTATATAAACATAGGGGGTGCCCTCAGAAGTTCAACAAGATTTGGGACAAATGGGTGCAGTGCCCTGATACGGCTCGGTAATGCAGTGGGTAACTATTCTATGTTGACCGCCCCTGGTAAATCAATATTTTCTGTTCGAGGGTTGGATCGACGGAGAGCCACTGACTACTGTTTTGTTTTTTACTATGTCTGTTCTGTCTCTCGGTGCTGATCATTTTGTATATTTGTATTTTTGTACCCCAATGTGTTATGAACCTGATTGCAGTTTCAATGCACGGTTTATTTTTGTATTGTACCAAAATTTCAATAAACCTCACTGTTTTGAAAAAAAAATAAATGTTTGGTAGTAGGCCATGTCGGTCGCTAGGCGTCTGTTGAATCGCTCAGGCTCAACATGTTTCTTCTTCAGGGGCCTGTTAGTGAGCACCATATCCAGGACTAATCTGAGAGTGGGGACACATCCAAGGACATATCTCTTGTGAACAGATATCCTGTTGGAATAAAAATGGCTCCTGGGCTCCAAGACAGTGGGGAATGAAGTGTATACAGTGGATAAAGCCCCACATGTATCCCCTTGTGTCAGCAGGACCTTCGGGAATCTCTCTCATCTCCTGCACGTCCAGGGAATGGTCAAACATTCCCATAGACACACTCCTAAACCTTGTGGACAGCCTTCACAGAAGAGTTGAAGCTGTTATAGCTGCAAAGGGTGGGCCAACTCAATATTGAACCCTACAGACTAAAGCCTAGTACACACGCAATGAATATCCGCCGATCGGTCGTCCGTCTTTTGTCCAGAGTTGTGTTTTGTTGGTTGGAATGTGCTCTAGACTGCACTGGACTTTTGTCGACCGACAGAATTATACTTCAGAAGTGATGTCATGTGTTAGTTTGCTTTCTTTGTGTTCTTTCTTCTCTGAGCATGCCCAGTCTTGCTCATAAGATTTTTCCCTGTCGAAATCTGTACTGACTGCTCGAAAATCTGACCTGTTTTGACGGTGGACAAAAATTTTATAGCCTACACACCAGATTTTTTTTGGCTGAAAAGTAGGTTGTCGGAAGCATCATACTAACAAGCCGAAAATCGGCGGATCGGTCGTCGGACAAAAATTCCCTGACAATTTTCGACTCGTGTGTACGAGGCTTAAGGCTGGGATGCCATTAAAGATCATGTGTGTATAAAGGCAGGCATCACAATACTTTTGAGAATATAGTGTATGTGTATATCAGAGTTCCCACAATATACTTGAAATAATATGACTGTATGACTAGAGGTCTGATTTTAAAGAGACCCTGTCACCTGTCAATTTAGGGCAAACTGAGAGTGCCTCCTGGTAGCCCACTCCACCCGCCCCCTCCCCCCAGCAAAGTGCACTAGCCGATACACATTACGTCCCCACTGCAAGAGTCCACCCTGAGCAATCTCCTGTGTCAGATGGTGTCAGGGCTTACCCAGGAGTATGATGTTACCCAAAAAAGATAAGTGCTATACAGCACCCCCTTTTCCTGCGCTCGGAACCTGGTCCTCAGGCTGCCTCAATCCCGGAACTCGTGCTGATATTAGGCATCCATGATGGCTAGGCTTTGCTGCCCCTTACGACCAGGGCGGTCGACCAAACACTGAAAATACAAAGCAAAGAAAAGGGCGCACCAGCCTAGCGCATTATCCTCAGCGAGTTTATTTAGATAAAAATTAAAATCAGCTGCTCACAAACAATCGTGAAATTCAGGCACATTAATTCCATAAATCTGCCTCCTGCCAGAGGATCAACGTCTTTACTGGAAGCAGAGGGCTGACGCGTTTCGAGGCCGTGCCTCTTCCTCAGAGCTTCATCAGGGCTCTGAGGAAGAGGCACGGCCTCGAAACGCGTCAGCCCTCTGCTTCTAGTAAAGACGTTGATCCTCTGGCAGGAGGCAGATTTATGGAATTAATGTGCCTGAATTTCACGATTGTTTGTGAGTAGCTGATTTTAATTTTTATCTAAATAAACTCGCTGAGTATGATGTTACCCCCCAGGGTACAAGGTAAGTACCTCTTAAATTTGCTAAAATCTTCATCATTGGAAAGAGTTACATTATTGTGTCTATTACTAATATATAGTATAGTTGTACTTTAAATTACTAGTGTACAAAGACAATGTAGATAGATATGGACACAAAAATAAACCATATTGATATCTCCCAGGATGTATTACCTTATTTGTTGTTTTTTATTTTTATTTTTGTCATTCGTGTCAGGATGATATAAGCCCTTATTTGGGATTCTGTTATTTGTTGGCAGAGAAAAAGCAGAACAGACCATTTGGAACCGTCTAAAGCAACTTGCACATCTTAAGAAAACTCGAAAGACATCCCAAGGTCCTTTGAGGATAGGACTGTTAGGTATGTGCACAAAATTTATTCCAGCTGAAGGAATCCATCTTGTAAATACCCCTTGAATAATTATTTACAATGCTTTGTGAAACTCAGTCTGGAGAACTTCTTTATGATTGAATATTATCTTACAGTTTATACTTCCATAGAAACAGAGGAAGTTACTGTAAGCTTAGCTCAGAACATCTGCTTAATTGTAAAAGTGAGTTGCTTTTGTATAACTAAAGATGATTGATTATATATATATATATATATATATATATATATATATATATATATATATATATATATATATATATATTGGAGAATATGCTCTTGTGGTCACTGAACACACCGTAGGGAAAAGGGAGCCTGTCCTTGTATGGTAGTAAACCATGGGCGGAGAGTCTCATGTCATATCCTGTTTTGATTACCATATAAGACTGTATGATACCTGGAAATAAACAAGTAATGCTTTTGTGACTCATGGGGTTTGGGTTCAAGTGCGTTGCTTCCAAGGCCTTGTAAAGATCTGGGCGTGGCTGAATGGAGAAAGGCCGGTGTTCTATCAGAAAACCCTACCCCATCAGATTTCCATACCTACGTAATTTCCGGTGCAGGCTTGTCATGCACAAGCTGTAGCTGCGTCACGCGTTCTACTGTGCATGCGCGGAATAGGTAGGGAATTTTGATAACATCGTAAGGGGGGTGAGGCAAAGGTCCCACTGCGCATGCGCACCAACGGATCGGGTAGCGGCATCTCTTATAACAAACATCCATCCGATCTCCATGGCACACACTGTGCCGAGCCGACAATGGGACAATCCTATTCCCTATCCACACGCACACGCCCACTGTCTCATTGTCGGGTCGGTGCAGTGTGGGGCATGGTGATCGGATGGATGTTTGTTATCAGAGATCCCGCTGCCCGAACCGTTGGTACGCATGCGCTGGCACATGCATACTAGGACTTTTGCCTCACCCATACGATGTTATCAAAATGCCCTACCTATTCTGGGCATGCGCAGTAGGACTTGTGACGCGGCTACAGCTGATTAATGACGAAACCACAGCTGATCCACAACCGGAAATGACAGAGGTATGGAATTATGATAGGGTATGGTATTCTGACAGAACACCGGCATTTAAGGTAATTAAATATAAAGTAGTAAAGGTGATAATTAGTAGCCGAAGTATAGGGAAATAGTTACTAAAACCAGTTACCCCTAGGTCTGGAATATAGGGGAAATTATAATGCTCTGTCGTATTTTGTTAACTTTTACAAGTTAACAAACTATCCTTTTATATTTATGAAATCCTACAGAATTTGTTGATAATGCTGGGCTTTCTGGCTGTCTCTGTCTAATTAAAACTTTATGCAGGGCCATGAAATTGAGAGGGAGGGTATGTTCTTGACCAAATTGCAGGTCAATGTACAACCTATTATTCGAAACGTGGTAAAATGACTCAACGAGGCTTTTTGCTAATCTTTGTATTTTGTGCTTTTATTGTCTTGAAGGATGTATGGCAGAACGTCTGAAAGAGGAAATCCTTCAAAAAGAGAAGCTGGTGGATGTACTAGCTGGTCCTGATGCCTATCGTGATTTGCCTCGACTTCTTGGTGTGGCAGAAACAGGCCAGCAAGCTGCCAATGTTCTCCTTTCTTTAGATGAGACCTATGCTGACATCATGCCTGTGCAGACATCTGCAAACAGTATTTCTTCTTTTGTGTAAGTTCCTTTAACATTCATTAATGCACCAATAGACATAAACAACTCCTTTTAGCTTAATTTTTTTCTGAAATTTCAACTAATTCTGGAATGCACTGACAAATGTATCACCACCTCTCCAGGCAGGAAGTCTAGGAATATCCTGGCCTGCTGCTGTTGTGTTGCTTAATGTAAAACCATCTCAGCAAGTAAATGCTCTCCTTGTCATCATAGCAAAATATTAATGCTAGAAATTCCCACTCTTTACATGATTCAAGGGAATACAGCGATTCAAGGAAAAAAACCTTTTACATTGAAGATCAGTGAAAAAAATCCTCTATCACATTGGAGGCCACAAACCAATTCCATTGGGGGTCAGCCATCATTGCATTGCTGATCAATGACTTACAGCATACCTTGTCTAGATGTCCTGGTGCAGGCAGTGGCATATATCGCTAGTATGGTGCATAGGTGTACACTGTTGCTTCTGTCAATAAAATGCTGCTCTGAGATAGCCAGTTGAAGCTATTTTGACACACGTGGAGGAGGGGGATCAATCTATGGCAAACTAGTCTTGACAGTGAGATAAAACACAGCGGTCCAGCAAGTGGTTAAAATTAATATATTCATTTACTAATAAATGCAGTATCCACCTACATGGTAAAGCTCCAAAGGCAAGCTTAAAGTCCACATTGCAGCACAGCTATGTCCAGGGTTCTGGGGAAGTGTCAAACTGAAGCCAGCAGAAGCGCGCTAAATCCACCCTAGCTGTAAAAGGAGCGGCAGCAGCTGCAAACATGCTTGGATAGGGCAAAGAGTGAAACTGAAAGGCAATGCGTTAAGGCCCCCCTTGCTTAGGCCCTTTTCACACATGCGGACTGTGAAGATCCGCCTGTCAGTTTTTCAGGCGGATCTGAACGGATGCCCCATGCATCTCTATGGGGCAGCGGATGTCAGCGCAGACATGTCCACTGACATCCGATCCTGTCCGGCAAATCCGGACGGATGGAAACCCTATTTTTCATCCATCTGGAGGATCGGGTCGGATGAGAACGGACAGACAGTCCGTTATCATCAGATTCCCCCATAGAGGACAGCGGGGATCTGACACCTCTGTCTCTGCACACAGAGTGGAGACGGAGCTGTCATCCGCCTGCTCAGCGGGGATCAGCGGATCGATCCCCGCTGAGAAAAACAGAGACGCTGAGACGGAGCGGACATGTGTGAAAGGTGCCTTAATCTTAATGTGTTGGACTGACTGTCCCTTATCTGTTTGTGCTTGCAGACTAAGCTAGAACGGGTCCAGCGTGCTTCTGCTGGCCTCAGTTTGACAGTTCCCAGGGACACTGTTATTCTCTGGCTGTACTGCAATATGGATCCTAAACTTTCCTTTGCACTGTATTGTTTAAATCGTCCATAAACTATATAGTGCAACAACCTGCCTGATTTTATATCAGTTTAGATTGTTTAGGTTTGTCCTCCTTTACCACTTAAAGACTGCCCCATAACAGTTTTACTGCTACAGAACGGCTCAGATGTGCAGAATGGCATATCTATATGGGATTCTGCACCTCCGGGCTCCCGCCACCGGCGGCCCGTTTCTGCTGTGATTATTCAAAGCTGAAGCCGATCTGCGGGTGCCAGGCACTGGATGTCCGCTGACACCTGCCGATCATCGGTAAAACACACAGAACTGAGATCTGTCAATGTAAACAAGGCCGATCTCCATTTTGACGGGGGGAAGGGATGGATTTTGTATTCCTGCAAAGCAGGGAACAAAATCCATCTGTCCCCCTAGTAAAAGCACCTAACATTGTAGAGATAAACACTGGCTTGGCACATGTTTAACCCTTTGATTGCCCTAGATGTTTAACCCTTTCCCACCCAGTGTCATTAGTACAATGACAGTGCATATTTTATATTTTTAGCACTGATCACTGTATTAGTGTCACTGGTTTCCACAAAGTGTCAGTTAGTGTCTGGTTGTCCGCAGCAATGTCGCAGTCCCTCTATAAGTCGCTGATCGCCGCCATTACTAGTATCAAAAAATAAATAAATAAAAATGTCATAAATATATCTCATAGTTTGTAGACTCGTGTAAACCAATCAATATACGCTCATTGGGATTTTTTTTTTACCAAAAATGTGTAGCAGAATACATATTGGCCTAAAATTATGAAAAAATTTAATTTTTTTAAAATGTTTTATTGGATGTGTTTTAGAGCCGAAAGTAAAAAATATATATATATTTTTTAAATTGTCAGGTTTTTTTTTTTTTGGAAAAAATGCAGTGGTGATTAAATACCACCAAAAGAAAGCTCTATTTGTGGGAAAAAAAATTATGTACATTTTATTTGGGTACAGCATTGCATGACAGCGCAATTGTAATTTAAAATAATGCAGTGCTGTATGCCTGGTCATTAAGGGAAAGGTGGGGGCATAAAGGATAAAAAAAAAAAATGGGTACCACATCCTAATACGACATTAAATCAAAATAACAAAAAAATTCAAACACACAACGGACTTTCAAGGTACCCAGGTACACCTATATTAAAATCACAACATTTTTATTAAATCAAGTTTTAAAGTACCATGTTAAATAGTGTCAGAAAAATATATAGGATCACTGTATATTTTACTGCCACTTTTTAACATATTTTTACTTGATTTAATACAATTTTTTGATTTTAATAAATGTCTGCCTGGGCGCTCTGAAAGTTTGTCGAGTGTGTGGATTTTTTTGATATTTTGATCAGATTGTATAGTGAACGGTCAGCTTAAGAGCCGGTTCACACTTGGTCGCCTGACAAGTCGCCGTGGGTCGCCTGCCATAGATTAGCACAGGACCCGTTCTAATAGGAGTGACACAAAAGTCGCTCCGACTTAGAAAAAGGGTCCTGTACTACTTTGGGGGGACCTGGAGCGACCTGCATTGACTTCAATGATATGAAGTCCGTGCATGTTGCTCCGAGGTCGCGGTGCGCGCTGTGCACCGCGACTTCACAGGTCGCCTCAGTGTGAACCGGCTCTTAGGCAGATAAGGACTCATGTTCGTTCTCTTATTAAATCACATTTTCTTTCAGTTCCATCATGCGAGGATGTGATAACATGTGCACTTACTGTATAGTCCCCTTCACTCGTGGCCGAGAACGAAGCCGCCCAGCCCACTCCATCCTGGAAGAAATTAGAATGTTGTCTGATCAGGTAGGTAAATATGTATTGTTTTTATAAATATATTACTACCCAGAAAATACAGATTTGAAAGTGAAATGCACATTTGATTAGGGCATCTGAACACATTTCAGCTGGAATCTCACCAGCTATAATTTGCTTTTTATTTTTTTCAGGGAGTAAAGGAAGTAACTTTACTAGGTCAAAATGTCAACAGCTACCTTGATAATTCTTCGGTCCAGTTCCCTGCTTCAGAAGGGTCTCATCTGAGCCGTGGTTTTACAACGGTCTACAAGCCCAAAAAAGGAGGGCTGAGGTTTGTGGACCTTTTGGATCAAGTTTCCAGGATAGATCCACAAATGAGGATACGATTTACCTCTCCACATCCCAAGGATTTTCCAGATGAGGTTGGCAATACTGCAGTCTTCTGTAAAGCACACTTTTTACAAACTTTGTCATCATTTGGTTAAAAAAAGAGAGGATTTTTTTTTAAGATCATCCACATTTCTGTGTCCTCCCCATCCCCGCTCTGTTCCCTCCACAACTTGAAGCTTCAAATTTTTATTTTTCTGTGTGGGAACAGGCACTTATATTGAGAAGTCTGTTACCCATTGATTTAAGGGTTGGTCTTGGGTGCAGCTGGGCAGAGATTGATGAACATTCATTGATTCAGCGGCCGGTGGGGAGCACAGCTGGATAAGAACACGTGAACTCTCATTGATTCAGGCAGTGCTGATGAATTAAAACTCCACTGGGCATGAACTGACCAGTCACCCAGGGAACAGAACACAGGCAATGGCAGTTGTGACTGATCTTCTATGCCACAATAACTGGGATCCCACTAGCTGAAAGAAAACATTGAGACAGGATTGATGGAATTGCAGATCTACTAAGCAATGACACCATGTACATAGCTGAGCCATTCGATTCGATTCTCCTCCTGGCCAATCAGGAAGCGGGTTCCGAGACCCATTTCCCGATTGGCCGAAAGGAGGAGGGAGGAGACGCAGGAGACTGAGGGGGAAGCCGCCGCCACCACTGCTGCTGCCTGCCCTCCACATGTCCAGGGTCCAGGGTGAGTGACCTGGTGACCGAGGGGGGGGGGGGCCATATGGTGTGCGGGCTGGTGTGGTCCGGGGGGGGGGGTATGGTGAGGTTCATCTGCTGACCCCCCCCCCCTGCGGCCCATGGAACACCAGCCGCCACTGTGGTCAAGCAAACAAAATAGTAGGTTGAAAAATTAGATTATATGTTAAAAGCATGGCTGTATCTAATCCGCTTGACGTGTTTCGTGGATGGGTTCCACTTCCTCAGGAGCGGACGCAGACCATATCTGTAAAGGGCAACAATAAATACCTGATATTTGCCAAAATAGTAAAAAAGAGTAAGGGCGGAAAGAAAAGGGATATCCACCATGAGGTGCTTATATATCGGTTACAGATACAAACATATGATACTACAAACACAGGGCTACTAGGAACGTCTGTCCCAGGAGCTGTGGAGACCCCCGAAAAGGCTGGGTGTAGAACCACACCCCCAGGGGAGAGGAGGTTTCCATGTTGAAACCGATATTGGTGCAGAAAAGCACATTCATTTATTGAAGGTCTGGATTAGTTGGGTTGGGGAGGTCCTGTTAAATAGAAATTGCCTTTACGTTAATATTACCTCCCCTTTGTTTGCCTTGTAGGTCCTTCACTTACTAAGAGAAAGGCATAATATCTGCAAACAGCTCCACATCCCTGCTCAGAGTGGAAGTAACCGGGTTTTAGAAGCCATGCGAAGAGGGTGAGTTTTTCCATTTATTTACTAAAATATTAGGGCTGAACCAAAAGGAAAGAATGAATGTAGAAAAATCACTTTTTCTTTCCTGTCCATTAAGGCACTCTGGAAGTCTTTCACCTTCGTGGTACTTATACTACTGCCTACAATAGCATTGGACACTGGCAAACAAAATAAAAAAAAAAAGCTGTGGTCCAGCCTAGGATCCCCTACTGTACTACCAGCATGCTTCAGTTTTGCTAATGTACTTGGGGGATGAATGGCTTCTCTTCAGCTCCACTGTATAAAAAGACTCCTTTTGCTAGCAACTTTGTTTCATACTCTTCAACGGTTTTCTTCAGTTAATACATTGCTGCTAGAGCTGGTTTCCTCAATTGCAGATATTCAGCTCAGCTAATCACAGCCTAGGTTTTGGAATGCCACATCCAGACCCTGCTGAATTGGAGGTTGCAGGATTAGCCTTAACGTGACCTTGGGACACTGGGTTCCCCATAAGGTGCTTTCCAGACTCCACCCCGGTAAAAAAGTAAGCCGTTGAGAGTTTTCCAGGTCCAGAGCTGCGGACATTGCTTAATCACTTAATGGAGTAAAACCTTCCCGTCCTTAATGACCAGGCCATTTTTTGCATTACAGCACTGCGTTACTTTAAATGACAATTGCGCTGTTGTGCGAGGTTGTACCCAAATAAAGTTTATGTCCTTTTTTCCTACAAATATAGCTTTCTTGGTATTTGATCACCTCTGCATTTTTTTTTACGCTATAAACAAAAAAGAAGACCAACAATTCTGAAAAAAAATATATATTTTTTACTTTCTGCTATAAAATATTCCCCATAAAAAAAATTTAAAAATCTTACCTTTTCATCAGTTTAGGCCAATATGTATTCTGCCACATATTTTTGGTAAAAAAAAATCCCAATAAGTGTATGTTGATTGGTTTGTGCAAAAGTTATCGCATCTACAAACTAAGGGAAAGATTTGTCATTTTTATTTATTTTTATTTTTTTTACTAGTAATGGCGGCGATCTTGCAGCAGACAGATCGGAAATCGAACTGACACTTTTAAGCGGACCAGTGACCAGTGTTGGGGTAGTTACTCAAAAAATGTAACTAGTTACTAGTTACTACTGTAAATTGTAATGAGATTACTTTACTAGTTACTGCATTTGAAAAGTAACTTCACTACCTTTTACTTTACTCTCCTCTTTCTTAATTGACCGTGTAGAAGAAGATACATGACACTCTTTCTGCATAGAGTTTATTGTATAAACACAGGCTTTGGGAAACATGAGAACAAAACCTGAAAAAACAGAATAAAACATAAAGTGCAACAAAAAGTCATAAACTTCATCCCTTTCTATTCTTCGAAATAACGATTGTATCGCACGGCTTGGGTAACGCAGGAAAGCGCGTTCCTATAGTCTAGTAAAGTAGTGTAGTTACTTCCTATAGCCTAGTAAAGTAGTGTAGTTACCAATATTAGTATTGTAACTAGTTACTTTACTTAGTTACCAAAAAAAGGAATGTAGTTACTGTAATTAGTTACTTTGTAACTAGTTACCCCCAACACTGCCAGTGACATTACTACAGTAATCAGTGCTAAAAATATGCACTGTTACTGTAATAATTACACTGGCATAGGGGTTAACACCAGGGGTGATCAAAGGGTTAATTGTGCTCCTAGGTTGTGCTTTCTAACTGTATGAGGGATGGACTCACTGGATGAACACAAAGACCTGAGTTCTTAAATAGGAGTGTGTTCATCTCTGACAGAACAGCAGTCTGCCTTGTTTACATGGGGAGCGGTCGCCGATAGCCGGGACGGACGCCAGACTCGCTAATTGGCTCCACTTCTGGACAACCGATGCGTGTGTGTGCCTCCAGCGGTGCATGCGCACCCCCACTATCTATTGTACGAAGCGACATACAGGTACGTAGTTTCGCGTAATAAAGCCGACCTGCTGCAGTAAAACTACAGCGGCTGGTTGGCAACTGGTTAAGCGCCTGCCCTGTCTCGCTTAGTGAGTGGGCCAGTCAATCAGAGCATTGGGAGCTAGCTCAATTACTTGAGTTGTTGGACACCTTTAAAATTCCCTGTTTTCCGCTAGTTTCTACCACAGAATAGGTAATCGCTGTGGGACTGAGCCCCGCTGTAATGGGTGCCTCTAAGCTCACACTCTAATAATAGTTCTGGGAATGCTTGCAGCACGTCCACTGATGCGGCTGACATCTGCAGCCTGAAAACCTGTTGCCCGCTACTCCTAGAATTTAATAATCTTCAAAGTCTACTTTAGCTGTGTTGGGTGTGGCCGGTTTGTCTGCCCAATCAGCTGAGGCTTTTACTATAGGCATGCAATATTTTATGACCCGAATCGCCCAGTGCTTTACTGGTTCTAGCCACATAGGCCTCAAGCACAGTCTGATTTATCTACAGTCTTTGCGGCTTTTGAGTCATTGGCCACAGAGGCTGTGTCTGATTCTAGATTTGCTTCAGTCCTTGCCTGGTGTGCTTTCCCTTGAGGATTTGCAGTCTTTTGGTATTATTTCTAATTTAAGAGAGACTGTTTCGGCTCTTATCAAAGCAGTACACACGACTCTGAAACTATGGAATCAGCTTGGTGCTTCTACCCTTGTTGCTTCCAGTCTTAGGCCTGCTTTTATGACATTTGAGAAGCTTTTTCTAAGCCTTTAAAGCATCCTTCAGCTCCTGTTTGTAAATGTTATACACAGGCCTTAATGGGAGTGCTGATTGGAAATGTTATACACAGATCTTAAAGGATAAGTTCCTGTAGGGTGGATCTTCTTACCGCACCCGCTGTCAACCATGCAGGGCTCCACTCACACGGCGAAGTCATTGGTGAACAAGCGCTCTTGTAGTCCGTTGATTCTTCCTGCAATTCAGTAAGTGTTTGCCTGTATATGAGGTATGGGCAGACAGAGTGTACTGAGAATTTGCAGGATCCAGGCATTGCAATGCCCTACAGGCTGCAGAGTAAAAAAAATATTAAATGCACATTTTTTTTTTACCTGCAAAAAGATGTGCATATATATATATATATATATATATATATATATATATATATATTCTTTTTTTTTTTTTTTTTTTTTGCAAAAGATGAACTTTACCTTTTTAATGAGTAATAATATAAATAAGTTGCGCTAAAGAATGATCAAAACATATAATTTGAATTATATCAAAACAGTGAAAAAAATATACAGTGAAAACGTGATTTGGGGTAACCGTGTAGATGAATAATCTACACGGTTACCCCATGTATATTTCAATTTATATTTTTTTCACTGTTTTGATATAATTCAAATTATATGTTTTGATCATTCTTTAGCGCAACTTATTTATATTATTTTTGTTTGGGGTGTCGGTCACACTTGAAGTTGCTGCTTCACATTTCTCTTTTTTGGTGGATTAGCGCAGTTGTTCTTTATCCTTTATCTCTTTTTAATGAGTGCCAATTGCCAATTTAAACAAGCTGCTTGCAGGCTTTAACCACTTTACTACCAGTCACGTAACCTCTACGTCGGCTGACTTTGAGTGGTTATACCGGGATGATGCCTCTAGCTAGAGGCATCATCCCGGTACCGTTGTTTGAAGCCGGCGGTCGGCTTTCCGTCGGTAACGATCGATGCGGCTCGGGAGCCGCTCGATCGTTACCCGGGGGGGCGGGAGGGGACGTCCCCCCCCTCCCGCCGCCTTCCGCGGCTTTGCTCGGGGCTCCCGTCCCACCGGGAGCCCCGAGCACCCAGCCGGCACGTCCGCCGGCTGGATGGAGTCCCGATGAATGCCGGAAACGGCATCGATCGGGTCTCCGATGACGTAACCCGGAGGCGGCGTCCATGACGTCACGTCCGGGTTACTGTGCTGCAAAAGGCGGCAGATTTGAAAAACGGCTGTATGCAAAAATGCCGTTTTCGGCGTTTTGCATACAGGGAAGTGTAGTGGAGGGGTCTAGGGTCTTTTAGACCCTCGATCCCTCCATAAAGTGTACCTGTCACGACATATTGCTGTCACCAGGGATGTTTACATTGCTTGTGACAGCAATAAAAGTGATCAGATTTTTTTTTTTTTTTAAAAACCTGTAATAAAGTTTAAAAAAAAAGAAAAAATAAATAGGAAAAGAAAAAAAAAAAAATTTAGCCGTCCCCGTCACCGTTAGCTCGCGCACAAAAAAAAACGTATACGCAAGTCGAGCCGCAAATGAAATCGCTGTTCAAACCACACATGTGAGGTATCGCCGCGATCGCCAGAGCGTGGGCAATAATTAAAAAAAAAGAGCTACACTCTAACTCTAAACTGGTAACCGTTAAATAAATTTAAAGCGTCGCAGATTGAGATCTCTATTGACCGTAGTTTGTCGCCATCCCACGGGGGGGCGCAATTTTAAACCGTAACATGTTTGGTATCTATTTACTCGGCGTGACATCATCTTTCACAATATACAAAAAAAATGGGCTAACTTTACTGTTTAGTATTTTTTAAATGCAGTGAAATGTGATTTTTCAAATTTTTTCCAAAAAAATGGCGTTTTAAAGACCGCTGCGCAAATACCGCGTGACAAAAAATTTTGCAATGACCGACATTTTATTCTCCAGAGTCTTTGCTAAAAAAATATATATAATGTTTGGGGGTTCTAAGTAGTTTTCTAGGAAAAAATACTGGTTTTAACTTGTGAACAAAAAGTGTCCGAAATAGGGCTGGGGCTAAAGTGGTTAATAGACTTTTAAGAAGCTTCACATAGTGCTGAAGCCTCCTAGCAGCTATTTTAAAGTGTCAGTCAGGACTCTCATTGAGATCTGTGTTCAATATTTACAAACTGAAGCTTCAGCAAACCTTACTGAAAGCTCAGCCGGATAGGCGCCAATTGTGGGAAAACACAAGGAACCAGGGTGGGACACAAGTTATATGGTTGCCATATAGCTGGATGGCAACCATATAGCTTGTGTCCCACTCTGGTTCCTGGTGTTTTCCCACAAGTGGCGCCTGTCAGGCTGATGTCACCGCTCCGGAACTACAGCAGAGTCCTTTCATCCTCGTGCCAGTTGGTTTCCGGCTTTGTGCACACGCTGCTCAGCAGTCCTGGGAGACTGACCTCCTTGCACTCGTGTTGCTTGCTGCCAGGTGCCCTTGTCCACTCCAGCCCAGGGGCATGTAAGCATTTTATGTACTTTGTTTTCCGGTTATCAATACCAATAACCTGTTAACCCTTTCTATACTGGATGTTCACCTGACTCCTTTATCCATTGCATCCTGGTGTGGTTCATGCGCTGCCTTCCTCATGTACTTTTGTGACTTCTAATGTCCCACAGCCGGCTCCCCATTACACATGAATGAGGCACGGCAGTTTAATATTAGAGACTGGTCCTGTAGTATCCTGGGGCACAAGTTTTCTCCCTCTCTGTCTTCTAAGGAATCTCCCTTTCCTTTCTCCACTTCTTAATTCCCTAAGTCTGCCATACCCTCAGCATGAAGGTGCGCACCCACTTTCCAAAAAGTCTGTCTACTAAAGCGGTGTTCCAGTCATTTTTAGGTTTATTAAAAGTAAGCAGCTACAAAAAGTGTAGCTGCTGACTTTTAATAAATACACACTCACCTGTCCCACGATCCAGCGATGCGGCCGCCCGAAGCCTCACTTCTCTCTCTCTCGCCTCTCGCCTGCGCCAGCATCTCAACTGTGAGCACACGGCTGTGACAGCTTGGGGCTTCACAGCCAGATGCGCACTGCTCATGTGCGAGTTGTGCTGCACTTCGTCAGTGGCCGGGCATTCTTCTGGGACCTGTGACATGTCCCCGCAGATTGCAGGGAGGAAGGGGGGGGAGGAAAACTTCTGCTCGAGCCGCCTAGGTGGAACTGTGGTGGAGGACGGCACTTATATATATTTTTTATATATTATCAATATCACCTTTTATCACCATTTATGGGACTTTACCATTATTATTACTTGGGACTTTATTACATCAATATACAGTGGGTACGGAAAGTATTCAGACCCCCTTAAATTTTTCACTCTTTGTTATATTGCAGCCATTTGCTAAAATCATTTAGGTTCATTCTTCTTCCTCATGAATGTACACATAGCACCCCATACTGACAGAAAAACACAGAATTGTTGACATTGTTGCAGATTTATTAAAAAAGAAAAACTGAAATATCACATGGTTCTAAGTATTCAGACCCTTTGCTCAGTATTTAGTAGAAGCCCCCTTTTGATCTAATACAGCCAGGAGTCTTTTTGGGAAAGATGCAACAAGTCTTTCACACCTGGATTTGGGGATCCTCTGCCATTCCTCCTTGCAGATCCTCTCCAGTTCTGTCAGGTTGGATGGTAAACGTTGGTGGACAGCCATTTTTAGGTCTCTCCAGAGATGCTCAATTGGGTTTAAGTCAGGGCTCTGGCTGGGCCATTCAAGAACAGTCACAGAGTTGTTGTGAAGCCACTCCTTCGTTATTTTAGCTGTGTGCTTAGGGTCATTGTCTTGTTGGAAGGTAAACCTTCGGCCCAGTCTGAGGTCCAGAGCACTCTGGAGAAGGTTTTTGTCCAGGATATCCCTGTACTTGGCCGCATTCATCTTTCCCTCGATTGCAACCAGTCGTCCTGTCTCTGCAGCTGAAAAACACCCCCACAGCATGATGCTGCCACCACCATGCTTCACTGTTGGGACTGTATTGGACAGGTGATGAGCAGTGCCTGGTTTTCTCCACACATACCGCTTAGAATTAAGGCCAAAAAGTTCTATTTTGGTCTCATCAGACCAGAGAATCTTATTTCTCACCATCTTGGAGTCCTTCAGGTGTTTTTTACCAAACTCCATGCGGGCTTTCATGTGTCTTACACTGAGGAGAGGCTTTCGTCAGGCCACTCTGCCATAAAGCCCCGACTGGTGGAGGGCTGCAGTGATGGTTGACTTTCTACAACTTTCTCCCATTTCCTGACTGCATCTCTGGAGCTCAGCCACAGTGATCTTTGGGTTCTTCTTTACCTCTCTCACCAAGGCTCTTCTCCCCCGATAGCTCAGTTTGGCCGGACGGTGCGCTCTAGGAAGGGTTCTGGTCGTCCCAAACGTCTTCCATTTGAGGATTATGGAGGCCACTGTGCTCTTAGGAACCTTAAGTGCAGCAGAAATCTTTTTGTAACCTTGGCCAGATCTGTGCCTTGCCACAATTCTGTCTCTGAGCTCTTCAGGCAGTTCCTTTGACCTCATGATTCTCATTTGCTCTGACATGCATTGTGATCTGGAAGGTCTTATATAGACAGGTGTGTGGCTTTCCTAATCAAGTCCAATCAGTATAATCAAACACAGCTGGACTCAAATGAAGGTGTAGAACCATCTCAAGGATGATCAAAAGAAATCGGAAAGCACCTGAGTTAAATATATGAGTGTCACAGCAAAGGGTCTGAATACTTAGGACCATGTGATATTTCAGTTTTTCTTTTTTAATAAATCTGCAACAATGTCAACAATTCTGTGTTTTTCTGTCAGTATGGGGTGCTATGTGTACATTCATGAGGAAGAAGAATGAACCTAAATGATTTTAGCAAATGGCTGCAATATAACAAAGAGTGAAAAATTTAAGGGGGTCTGAATACTTTCCGTACCCACTGTATGTTGATATTACCAATTTATTCACATTTATTTGTGCATTATTATTTATGCTGGTTTCTTATTTTTGAGTTACATTTATTTGTATCTCTGTCACGTTAGTGCAGCTTTCCTTTTCCCTGTATTTGTTTGGTGTTCTCTCACTACAAGCTGCAGCTTGGTTTAATTTATATTAGCGCGGTTATACATTTGTTGCATATATTCTTAGTTAGTGATATTATCCTGGGAAACCCAAAAAATATTTTCGTTTGCCAGTGTCTATATCTCCTGATGGTGGCAGTATAACCCCGAAAGAGAAAGACTTCCTGTGTCTCTCAGTAGATTCCAGGAAAATAATTTTATAGTAATACAAATTCCTATTTTCCTTGTCTTGCAGGTATAGCAGAGAAGCTTACATTGATCTGATATATAATATAAGAGAGCACATTCCAGGTTGGTGACCACTTCTTTGATTTTATGCATTGCTAGTTATCATCATTAGAGGAGGGGATTTACTCATTAAAGTGATCCTAAAGGCAGAGACATTCTATGCATTAGGGTAAAAAACCTTCTGAGAGTGATCTCAATCCAGATCATTGAAAGCAGCATCTTTCTCTCTCCTTATTGGAAATTGGACAGAGAGGTAGCAGCAGGCGCTATTGGCTCTTGCTGCTGTCAATCACAGTCAGTGAGAAGAGGGGGGGTTTTGTCGATCCGCGCTCTGTGTGTCAATGGACCCACAATGCCAACTCAGGAGCAAGTACATACAAGTGCCCCAATAGCATGTGGCTTGCTTTGGGGGTACTTGGCAGGGGGGAGGGGCCAGGAGCACCAGCAGGGTACCCCAGAAGAGGAGGATCTGGGCTGCTTTGTGCAAAACTATTGCAGGTAGGTATAAAAGGTTTATTTTTAAAAAATAAAAATGTTTTCTTTAAAACTTTAATGTTCAGTCAGCTAGACAATACCAGAGTCAATTTACAGTCCGTGTCCAGGTATTACTGAAATTTACCCCTGACCATCCCTTTCTCTCTCTAGGTCATGTCCCAGCATTAGTGGACAGATGAGATAGATCACATATATGTAGTGCAAACATGCATTTTTATCATGTGAAATATGGTATTCCATTATTATAAATATATATTATGTATGTAATATATTCTTCTTTCTTTATGATAGGCGTGAGCCTCAGCAGTGATTTCATTACTGGGTTCTGCCAGGAGACTGAGGAAGATCACCAACAAACCGTTTCCCTGCTAAGAGAAGTGTCCTACAACTCTGCTTTTTTATTTGCTTACAGCATGCGGAAGGTAACTTGACAATTTTAGGTGGCGTTTTTTGTGCCTCAAACTTGAGTGTTTTTTGGCCTAATAGTGCTTTTTTCTGTGTTAGAAAACAAGAGCCTTCCATAGGCTGAATGATGATGTCCCAGCTGAAGTGAAGAAAAGAAGGCTTGAGGAGCTCATTGCAGTTTTCAGAGAGGAGGCTGAACGGGTCAACAAGAGAGAAGTTGGGAACAAACACTTAGTTCTAGTAGAGGGAGTGAGTACCTTTTTATTCACGTTTGATGGCTTGGATCTCATCATTCTTCTTTAAAAGTTAAAACCTGAACAATAAAACTACCGGTGGGTAGCCAAAACGCCACTAAATAATGGCCTAAACTCTTTTTTCTTTTTATAAATTGTAATTATTGTAAAGTTTTTACACGCTACAAAATTTGTCCCCTATAATTTCTTACTACACCTTACTACACGCTCTAAAAAGCAGCAGCTAAAATATAGCAACAACTAGTAACATACCTAGAACTATCCTGGCAGAGTGTTCTAGAATGGCCTCTCATTTTATTGTGGATGCCTTCTTTATAGAAATTTATTTGCTTTAGTTGCCACTACTACTATGCCATATTCATATATTTCTTTGTATCTTGAACAATTATTCTGGCAGTTGTGGCTGCAATCTTTCTTGGTCTACCTGACCTTGGCTTGGTATCAAGAGATCCCTTAATTTTCTACTTCCTAATAAGTGATTGAACAGTACTGACTGGCATATTCATGGCTTTGGATATCTTTTTTTATATACTTTTCCATATTTATAATGTCCCATTACCTTGTTACGCAGGTCTTCTGAAAGTTTTTTTCTGCTCTTCCATGACTCAGTATCTAGCCTGCTCAGTGCATCCACGTGAAAGCTAACACAATCACTGATTGCAATTTAAAAAACAGATGTGGGAAATTTACCTTTTAATTGCCACCTGTGTGTGTCACCTAGTGTGTCTGTACCAAGGCGAAACATTCCAGGGTGTGTAACTTTTGACCAGGGCCATTTGGGTGATTTCTGTTAATATGATTTAAAAAGAGGCCAAGCAACTACATAATAATAACTTGCTTTATATGATCACTATCCTTAAATAAAAGGTTGAGCACAATCTTATCTCTATGTTTATCCTTTTAAAAATGCTGTAAGTACAGAAAAATACTACCTAATGGTCCTGCCAGAAATTCAGCAAGTTCCTAATTTCCTAGTGTGGCCTGACAATACTGCTTCTTCTGCACTGAAACTCGAAGAAGTGATTTTTTTTTTCCAGCAAAACAATGTTGTTACATTGACTCTCAGGATTCTGGCCACAAACTGTATGCAGGATAAGGGCTCTTGGGAGATGTAGTTCTTAGGGGCATACCCATGTTAATAGAAACTGATGTAGGAAGTTAGGAACTGGATTTTTGGCAGGATCATTGGGTATTTTTCTCCACTTGCAGATCCTTTGAAAACAGACATTGGGAAATAACTGTATGAATGTGTTGCAGAGTTTAACTATATATTTCATTTTTTTGCCCAATAACGGTCTCTGATTTACACCCCTCTTGCACACCACTGTACTTTTCAACCCCTATCCTGTTCAATGGACAGTGCATTAAGATCATCAAAACTGTCCAATGAACAGGGAGCTGACCCAAGAATCAAGAAATCTAACCAAAAGGTAATAATAGTAAATAGCATTAGGAAGTAGTTCAGTGATCCTACAGATATAGGTATAGGGGGGGCGGAGCGTGCGTGGCCGACGCAGATCGTTTCTCCGGAGCACTATCTACACTACATGTCAGCAAAGCAGGCACGGCTGAGTGCCCTGCAAATGTGAGTTTGTTTATTCTCTTCAATAAAGCTGATTTATATATATATATATACGGAGAGCACTAGATTTTGTCCCATTTTTATCCCCACATATATCTTGGAATCTCTGGAGCTACACAGTAGAGAGGCCCTTTCCTGGAAATCCATGATCCATGTTATGTGATTGCTGGCCCATTTGGGTCTGATGGGAAGGTGAGAGGCTTATCTGTCTGGTGGAGGGATTCACTATACGGTGCTCACAATATTCGTTGTTTATCACGATTGGATCACATTTCAGTTGAACACTGGGACTTTTGGAGATTTCTCTGATTGGAGCACTAGCACGACTATGTGCCTTATGAACTGTTTTTCATCTATTATTATCACATATTTTCACTGTTTTATTTGTGTGATTTCTGGCGCAGCACATTTTTGTATTATTTGATCCTACAGACTAGTTAAGGTGAGTCTATTACTAGAATGGCTGGCCAAAATTGTAGTAAACATATATGCATTTCAACTGTGTATTCAGATGTTTGCTTGGAGCAAATAAAGAATTAAAATATTAATGGTATACCAATGGAAGGCCTTATGATTCCTGTAAATTATACCCTATGCATCAAGCAACATTGGATGACTGTATCCTTACCTTCTTTAGTCAATAAAAATGAGTGAAAACGAGAATAATAAATCTGTCATCCAGAAGGTAAATGCACAAAAAACATCAATGCGCTTTAAAATTGTGTCCAACATGAAAACAGCGCGGATTACTCTTGGCAGGTTTTAGACCTCAACCCCCCACATCTTTTAAACCTCACTTTTCTTTAGATTTTCTTACAAGTTGGTTATGTTTTCCAGGTCAGTAAACGGTCATCAGCAGAATTATGTGGAAGAAATGATGGTAACCTCAAAGTGATTTTTCCTGCTCCTCCTGTGGCAAGCAGCTCTTCACCTGAGACTGAAGTTCGAGTCAAACCAGGAGATTATGTATCAGTAGAGGTCAATACATCTTCCATTCTGTTACTCTTCCATCTAGTATCCCTCCCTTTTTTACAACATGCTACTACCTTTTGGCAACATTATTGTGTTATCAAAATGCTTACCTCCACAATTTACAGTAAGGCACCCCTACCTTGCATTGCTGTGAGATGAGCTAGCAAAAGGTCCAGCAGTTGCTATATTAGATCCTCCGGTGGGAATGGGACCTTACACTCTCTCTCTCACTCCTTCCTAAACCAGCCATAGACAGGGCAATTTTTCTTCCGGCAACCGGTTGCAGGAAAGAAAATTACTTGATTTCCCCATCAACACAGTCAGTGGTGGAATCCCTCCCACAAAGCCATTGTGTTCTCCCAGCAGGGGAAGCAGTCACTGTTGGAAGAACACAATAATTACTGCTAACAGCTATAGTATCAGCTAGCAATAATTGCGTGTAAAATCTGACAAGCTGATTGTACCCAAGTTGATCGATCATCCTGGGTACATTCAGCCTGCCCATACATAGTTTGAAGCTCAGCCTGCTGAACTGGTCGGGATTCGAGCCATCTATGGCTGGCTTTACTCATGCTGTCTTTTACTATTACCACCCTTTAATACTTTTCCTTACATTTTCTCTTCCACTTTCACCCACTGTATTTTACATTCACTTACTCGCCATCTTTTACTTTTTCTCTTGCTTACTTTTTTTTCCACTTACTGTTTCTCTGTTGTACCCTATGTTAAAACCTTTCCTCCCTAACTCACTTTCTTGCTCTCTTTGCCTGTTTCTCTTTCTGCTCCTCTTCTTGTCTTTCTTTCTTTTTCTCCCTGTGCCATCTGAAAGCACCTCTTCTACCTGACATTTTGGCTGTGAATAGCACCTTTATGTAATAATGAATGCAACCCTCATATATTTGCATATATCTGCATACTATTCTACTGTTGCATTTTCTATCACCAGTCACCTTGAAGTGTATGCTGTTTTCAAAGTGAAGCCATTGATTTGATCAGTGATTGATACACTTTGGGGACACATTGTGTGCAGTCCCTCTCGCTTATTTGAATCTATGTTCCCTACACGTTGTACACTAAATATCTGGATCTTAGCCTAGAACCCTCAATCATTTATTCTGAAATTTCACATAGCTAAAGATTTGCATTATAAATAAATGGATCCCAGAGCGCAGGCAGCCTACAAATGCAGTTGAATCCAGGCAACAATGTGCCCAGATCTGATTTTTAAATAATTATGCGTTAACAACATTTACAGATGTTTCTTTTTTTTTTTTTTTTTTTTAATACCTCCCTTAGCATTAATGCATTACTAGTGAGTATGGAGACCACTTTCAGGCTGGGTTTACACTGGTGTGATTGCAGACATCGCATGTGACTCACACCGCATTGCTGTGCAGATCATATGCGATGTCTGTGTAATGCAAATTCAACCATACAGTTTGTATGGCTGAATTCACAACTCATTCGGACCAAAATGGTACAGTATCCTTTTTTTTGGTCCACACTGGAATCGGTTCGCATGGGTGATTCTTGTACCATTTCACAGTTCGCACTGCAATCTGCGAACTGATCTGGGGGGGTGTCATTAACTTTGCATTGACACCCATAGCGGTTGGCAGATGTCAGTGTAAACCATCTGCAGTTCAGGTGCGATGTGGGAACCCGGACAGGATTTGCGGTGTTTCCTGCATCACACCAGTGTGAACCCAGCCTAAAGCGCCTTTCCATAATCCTCTTCCATTAACCTCTTATGCTGTACAACTTTTGAGCTCCTCTCAGCTTCCCTGTAGACTGTAGTTGCTTCCCGGCTAAAGGTTTTTTTTTTTCATTTCAGCCAACGGGATAGAACTCCCCTCAACTGACCTCTAAACAATGAGAGTAAGAGTAGTACCACTCATTACCCACCAAGCAGCTATTTGTAATGAGACTCTAAACCACTCCAAGGCTACAAACAAACTTGATGTCCCTTGAATACTTTCTGGTGTGTAATAGTCTGGCCGTGGAAGCTTATTGCTTTAAGGCCGGGTTCACACATATGCGAATTGGATGCAGAGATAGGAGACTGTGACCGGCTCTCACTGGAACCGGTTCACAAATCTCCGGGGCGTCTGCAGAGCAGATTACAAAAGGGTCCTGTGCATCTTTGGCTCAGTTTCAGGTCTGAATTCAGGCAAAAATTCAGGCCTGATTCGTCCCTGAAACCGAAGAGGACGGGGACACACTGAACCTTTGCTGGGAGCCACATCTGAATTCTATGTGGACCCAGCCTTAAAGATGAGAGGAGCTAGATCTGTATGTAGTCAGCTTTGTCCACAGCCTTGCCCTTCCACCCAGTGGTATGCAGAAAATTATTATTGAAATACTTCAAGAACAGACACAAAACAGGTTGGCAAATTTGGGATATTGCCCACTGGGGAATGTAGACATGGGCAGGAACATTCCACTGTTGAAGTATCCATGACATGTGAGCTAACCCAGTCCACCAGTAACAGTGTGTATAATTTAGCTGTGCGTGACAAAATAATTTGCACTTTAGAAAACAAATCCACAATCTAGAAAAATGTGTGCTCTGTCCCTGGTATGTACAGACTTGCAATGCAAAAATATAGTGCTTTGCTATGTTAGACATATGGAAGTACTGAAAATGCAACTGGGTGAAAACTGTATTTTGTTTTTTTCCTTAGATAACTTCATCTAGCTCACAAAGCCTTAAAGGAAGACTCGTTGGGCTGGCCAGTCTTCAGTCATCACCTGCATATTCCTGACTATGACAATATTCATCTTGACTATTAACAGGGTGAAGCTTATACATGATTCATAATGGATATTGTTCTGTATATTTGTTTCTAATGTATTTATGATACTTATAGTAAAACGGAATGGGTGAAAAATGTTTTTACTTATGCATTTAAATGCATTGTTAAGAGTTTTCTTACATTGGACATACTGTAAAAATAAACATTTTTTCCATAGGATTGTAACACTGATGTATTTTCTTTTTGAACTATAGATCGACACAGTGAATCTGTTTTACTAAGCTGGAAAGTTAACTTTATTCTTTAAAAAAAAGCAACAACTTTTTTTTCCAGTGTTAATTAAAACAGATCTGTCAGTTAAACTTAACAGATTTTTTTTATTTATTTTTTTCAGAAAAAGTCAAATACAGAAATCCTGTCGGGGGCGACCTGTGAAGTCGCGTGCACCGCGACTTCGGCGCGACTTGCACGGACTTCACAGAATGGAAGTCAATGCAAGTCGCTCCGATGTCGCCCCGAAGTAGTACAGGAACTATTTTCTAAGTCGGAGCGACTTGAGTTGCTCCTATTAGAATGGTTCCCGTAGCACAGAATGGACCGCGACTTGTCAGGCTGACAAGTCACCTGACAAGTCGCAGTAGCGTGAACCGGGACTTAAGGTTTTTAGTGTGTTGTGTGTGTGTATGGGGGGGGGGGGGGGGTTGGCCTCTCTGATTGTCTTGGTGCCCATTGCCACCAAGGCCTAAAGTGATGACAGAGTGCCTTTTCTATTGATCACTATTTAAGGTGAGGGTATGGGTGTTCCCCTCACTTTGGAGAGCTTTTCTCTCCTTTCATGTTGTGTCTCCAGGAAATAAGAACAAAAACAAAACTTGACAGGGGTTCAAACCTTTCTTGCCTATAGTCCTGCCAAAATGTTTTGGCTATAGATGCACTTTAGGCTCGGTTCACACTGTGTCGACTTGTCAGGCGACTAAAGCCTCGTACACACACAACGATTGTTGGCTGTGAATTTTCGACCAACGTCCGATCGGCCGATTTTCGGCTTGTTAGTATGATGCTTCCGACAACCGACTCCGACTTTTCGGCTGAACAAAATCTGGTGTGCATGCTATAAAATTTTTGTTGGCCGTCAACACAACGGCCGATTTTCCGTCAGTCAGTACAGATTTCGACAGAAAAAATCTGATGAGCAAGACTGGGCATGCTCAGAGAAGAAAAAACACACGGAAAGTAAACCGTCACATGACATCACTTCTGAAGTTGGTTTTTGTTGGCTGAGAAAATTCGTGTGCAGTCTAGAGCAAATTTCAACCAACACAACAACACTGGACAAAAGACGGCCGATCATCGTTGCGTGTGTACGAGGCTTTAGTCGCCTGACAAGTCACGCTCCGACTTAGAAAAAGATTCCTGCACTACTTGGGGGCCACTTCGGAGCTCCTTGCATTGACTTCTATTAAAGAAGTCGTTTGCAAGACGCGCTGTAGGTGGCAGCTTCAGAGTCAGGTGACTTTTAAGCTGCCCCGGTGTGAATCGAGTCTAAAGGAATACATTAGTGTCACCTCCCGGCCTACTAATTGTTGTGCAAGGTGTAGAGGCTAATTTGAAGACAGAAGCCTGTACTTATGGTGGATGTATAGGGAAATACATTTAATTTTCTTTAAGTGTATACATATTTGCATAAATTGATGTTTTTTTCTGGCTGGGATTCAGCTTTAAAATGATCAGTTTTTGGATGGAATAAGGGTTTTTGCATACTACAGGTGCATTTAAAAAAAATGTGAATATCATCAAAAAGTTTATTTTTTTTTCAGTAATTCAATTCAAAAAGTGAAACTCCTATATTATATAGGTTCATTACACACAGAGTGATATATTTCATGTATTTCTTTTAATTTTGATGAGTATGGCTTATAGCTAGTAAAAACCCAAAATTTTGTATCACAGAAAATTTGAGTATTACATAAGGCCATAAAAAAAAAAAAAAAGAAAGCATTTATAATACAGAAATGTTGGCTTACTGAAAAGTATGTCCATGTACAGTATAGTATGCACTCAGTACTTGGTCAGTGCTCCTTTTGCATGAATTACTGCATCAATGCGGTGTCCTGTGCCCGCGATCATGTTCCTTGGGCACAAAGCTTGTCCAGTGTTTCCTGGTGCGCATGCACGAGTGGCGCTGCGCTTTCTGAATGGTCCCACTGTCTTCTGGGACCTGTGTGCAATCTACATCATTAAACAGGCCTTGTGGATCTTTGCCAAGTTCAGATGACTCAGAACACTTATAGGGCTCTTTCACACTGGTTTGCTTCAAAACTGCAAGTAAAGCGCCTACAACTTTTCTTCTTTGTTTTTGAAGCATTTTTGTTGCGGTTCCCATTCATTTTAATGGGGAGGAGTGTTTTTGGTGCGTTTGGATATGCCTCCCCAGACCATCACTGACCCATCACCAAACTGGTCATGTGATGTTACAGGCAGCACAACGTTCTCCACAGCTACTCTAGGCCCTTTCACGTCTGTCACATGTGCTCAGGGTTAACCTGCTCTCATCTGTGAAAAGCACAGGGTGCAAGTGTAGGACCTGCCAATTCTGGTGTTCAATGGCAAATGCTCCACGGTGCCAGGCAGTGAGCACAGAACCCACTAGAGGACGTCGGGCCCTCAGGCCACCCTCATGAAGTCTGTTTCTGATTGTTTGGTCAGAGACATTCACACTAGCGGCCTGCATGGAGGTCCTTTTGTAGGGCTCTGGCAGTGCTTATCCTGTTCCTCTTTGCACAAAGGAGCAGATACCGGTCCTGCTGATGGGTTAAGGACCTTCCACGACCCTGTCCAGCTCTCCTAGAGTAACTGCCTGTCTCCTGGAATCTCTTCCATGCTCTTGAGACTGTGCTGGGAGAGACAGCAAACCTTCTGGCAATGGCATGCATTGATGTGCCATCCTGGAGAAGTTGGACTGCCTGTGCAACCTCTATAGGGTCCATGGATCACCTCATGCTACCAGTAGTGACACTGACCCTAGCCAAATGCAAAAACTAGTGAAAAATAGTCAGAAAAGAGGAGTAGGGGAAAAAAATGTCAGTGGCCTCCACCTGTAAAACCATTCCTGTTTTAGAGGCTGTCTCATTGTTGCTCATCTAGTGCAATTGTGCACAATTTAATTAACACGAAAGCAGCTGAAACTGATTAACAACCCCCTTTGCTACTTAACTGACCAGATCAATATCCCAGGAGTTTAATTGATATGATGCTATACTCTGAATAAAAAATTAATCCTTTCATTTTTGTTGAGCAGTGTATATAACCTGCACTACAGGTGCATCACATTGACTAGGCTGGTTCCTTCTCAGATCATGGCCTTTTCCCACTTTTCTCCCTGCTATCAACACCTCTGAGGTAGAGTAGCACAGAGTGAGGTAAATTGCGCAATGGCCCAGTAAGGTGCTCACATCTCACCTTCTGAAATTGGCCATTTTTATAAAATGGGCAGCTTCTCACTGAGATCATGACTGTAGATGGAGGAGGAAGGGGGGGAGTCAGGGGGGTTTAAACCCTTCACCAAAACATCCTTCCAAAAATGCAAAGTGTCTCTGCCCTGCTGCAAGACATAGCGCCAGCACCGCTCAACAACAAAAAGCACAGCAGTCAGTGAGTGATGGAGCTGGAGTAATTAATACAGGTGTAGGCACCCTGTTGTACACGTCTGGGCCAGGCTGGGCTGATGAAGCTATTACCAGCACAGCATAAGCAGGTGGCGCCTGTAGTCCCACCCACCGCTCTGTATTCTAACTGCCGCTTCCCACCTTGGACCTGGGAGGAGCTTGCCAGGAGGACAAAACATGCAAGGCTGGTAGCAGTGCTGTGTAGCTGCTGCTGACCCTTCCTCTTTTCCTTTGGTGTCAGAGAGTCAGACAGAGACTGAGTGTTATCACTCAAATTACACAGACCACTTCTCGCTACTGTGCTGCCATTGGTACTGTGCCAAAGTTATTGACTGGGGTTTCTACTGCTTGGTACTGACAATCAAGCCTGGCTTTAGCAGCCATGTTATGGTGCTGACTGATGAGTTAGAGAGCTGAAGTCTCATCGTAGTGGGTTACTGCTTGAAGGGGCCTGATCCAGTTTTCCCTTCACAACGGAAACCTCCTTCTAGATGGATGCAATAGACCCAGTCAACCCTTAAACAGCAAGATACAAAATATGGATGTTTTGCTGTGCTTAATAAGCATCAATTTCTCAACTATAGGAAAATAGCAGCCAGCACATGATCCCGAATATCCGATCAAAACAGTCAAATAAAAATAGAGGTGCAGCATTAATAACACAGGTGAACAAACACCAAGTCCATATCCAAGCAAAAAGGGAACCCCAGTGAAAGTGTTCACTTCAAAGTGGACGATCTTCTTAATGATTGCAAGATATAGAAGGAAACCGTCACCACAAAAGATCACACAGCCTCTTACCAGAAATCTGTGATCCTCATTAACTGAACCAGCAGGAACTGAACCAGGTATAATAACAAGGAAAGGGATCTCCCAGCGTTCCACTTCAGCACTCAATCTGAAGCCCCTCTCACCGACCATCAGCACACGGAGAGATAAAGCAAAACACTCCTCATGGTGCAGTACAATTAAAGATGTTTATTTGAATCACGCAGACAAGTAACAACTTACATGATAGCTGCAGGAACACAGCATGTCAAGTTTCTCCCGGTCACTAAACAAGTCTGTTGGTTTCTAACCAATAAAATGGGCGCCGCGTCCTCCGTCCGTGATTGCGTCACACACCACTGGCTCCTTAAACAGCAGTCTCTAATGGAGCAAGAGGGGAAGGGGCAAGAGCTTCTTCTCTCAGCAGTAACCATATGTCTCCCTGGGTCACTGCTACCCAGGCTTCAGGATCCACTTGCTCTCTTTCTACCACATCAGACAGTATAGTGTTGTGGAAATTTTGATAGACATTTCTTTAAATAGTCATTATGTCTCCCAGTATCGGTTTTACCAATAATCGATATTTACAGTGATTATCGCTTTAACTGTCATTGCAGGAAAGATTTGTTGGTGAAAATCTTCCAATGGATGAGATGGCACAATACTTGTAGCAAAGAGAGTCCATCGCATAGATCTAGGTCTGCGGTTCAGGGCCCTGCGCTGCTGAGATATGTCTGTGATATGGAAAACTCTTATTTTACCAAGATTAATAGATGGCTCCTTATAGTCACATTCAATCGGTGTGGCTGGGGGGGGGGGGGGGGGGGGCTGCTGCTATTATCTTATGCAGATAAAGCCTCATCAACTGGAACAAATAGAATGGTCACTATCAAAAATGGTTTATATATGAATCATTTTTGATGAAGACCCACCAACAAGTAATGGACTCATGTTTTATGGATTGACATGAATGAACAATGAAAAGCCATGTGCTCCTTCTGGCAGTTGAACCTTTTGTTTGCCCTTGTTCATTCATGGGCATGTACTCCACAGTTTCTATTATGCTTTTTGAATGTATACATATCTGTGATTGGTGGTTGTGAAGCCACTCCCTGTAACTCCCTTTCTGTAAATAAAACAAGCCTGCCCTGAGACACAGGACACAGAAGAAGGCACACACACACAGACATACACACACTCACACAGATACACACACACATACACACACACAAGCTCACACAGCAGCTCACACATCATTCATCCATGAAGCGACACATAAACTCTCACACACAAACACTTGCTCTTATACACATGCACACACATACATATCCAATGGAGAGAGACCTGGCAGATGGCATCGAAATGACCCAGCGCATCTGTTCCTTTTCTTTATCGCCGAGCGCTTGGTAAATCGTTTTACAGGAGAGCGGTGCATTTGTACTTTTCAGTACAAGCCCTATTTAATTTCTGCGACAGTATGGCGAGCTTGGTAGCTCTAACAAGTTCCTAGCGTTCTCAGCGGAAAAACAGGAGGGAAGTGAGTCCAGTTTTTACAACAAAGGCGCCATGTGGTAGGACATTTCATTTCAGTTTTTGAAAATTTGTTGTTTTAAACCAAGGCTTACTTTCTTTGTCCGCTGTGGAAGCTAGAAACAAAGCTTAGCAAAAGAACCTTTTTCATTTGCAGTGTTCGCTCTTTTGTATAACGATGGGGTTATTTCTATTAATATTTGTGGCTAGGGATCAGGTCTGTTAATTGGGGAGAAACCTGTATACAAAGGTTAACACCAGTTAATACATCCTGGGGTTGTGAGATATATGTGTTAAATATTGCCTTGTAACATCTCTGTTGTAATATCAGCTTTGTTCGATGAGATAACAATATATTATCGATTGAGATTGGTTGGTGTGTGTGCTGGATTGGTTTTTGGTGGGAACTCGTTTATTAGTGAAACTGTTTTTTGCTTTGGACTCTGATGTTTGAAATTGAGCATAGAGCAGACGGTTTTGGACTGAGTCTCTGTTTTTAAGTAGCAGATTGTGTTGTGCAGTCTAAAATCAGCATTCCACCAGGATAGCTATTGTCTCTGAAATACAGCTGATCCTGTAAAACCTGTTTTTCCTGTCTTTTGTATATATCTTTGTTGTTGTGTACAAAGTACCACATGGTTGCTCCAAACTTTGTTTTGTGCAACTCTTTTGTGTGGACCATGTGCTTGGCAGCCATTTTGTAACATGTTTTTTTCGAATTTTTTTCGTGTCTGACGCGACCTATGGCTCGGCCGTGACAGCACCCCAAATGGACCGTGTCCTAACCTCCAGTTGACCAGGTTTAACATTGGAGTCTATGGCGGGTTGAGGCCCGGTTCTCGGGGTCACTGCTCCACGCCCCTGGGTCCCAGAGACTCCAAATTTTTGTCAGCCATAGGGAAGGGTCTCGGCCACCTACGATATAATATTGGGGTCTCCAGAACATTTGGTTCGCCCATGACAGCTCCAAAAAGTGACTGGAAAAAACAAACGATACCCTGAGACACCCCGGATTTAACATTGGCGTCTATGGGGAAAGTTGGTCCAATTTGGCACGTCGCTGCTCCGAGCCCCAAGGTCCCCCAGACCCCAAATTTCTTCCAGATGTACCTGAGGGTCTTGGCTACCTACTATATTTTTTTTGTGTCTGACGCGACCTATGGCTCGGCCGTGACAGCACCCCAAATGGACTGTGTCCTAACCGCCAGATGACCAGGTTTAACATTGGAGTCTATGGCGGGTTGAGGCCCGGTTCTTGGGATCACTGCTCCACGCCCCTGGGTCCCAGAGACTCCAAATTTTTGTCAGCCGTAGGGAAGGGTCTCGGCCACCTACGATATAATATTGGGGTCTCCAGAACCTTTGGTTCGCCCGTGACAGCTCCACAAATTGACTGGAAAAACCAGAAACTATACCCGGAGACACCCCGGATTTAACATTGGCGTCTATAGGGAAAGTTGGTCCACTTTGGCACGTCGCTGCTCCGAGCCCAAAGGTCCCCCAGACCCCAAATTTCTTCCAGATGTACCTGAGGGTCTTGACTACCTACCATATTTTTTTTCGTGTCTGACGCGACCTATGGCCTTGGCCGTGACAGCACCCCAAATGGACCGTGTCCTAACCGCCAGATGACCAGATTTAACATTGGTCTAGGGCGGGTTGAGGTCCGGTTCTCGGGGTCACTGCTCCATGCCCCTGGGTCCCAGAGACTCCAAATTGTTATCAGCCATAGGGAAGGGTCTCGGCAACCTACGATATAATTTTGGGGTCTCCAGAACCTTTGGTTCGCCCATGACAGCTCCACAAAGTGACTGGAAAAACCAGAAACTATACCCGGAGACACCCCGGATTTAACATTGGCGTCTATGGGGAAAGTTGGTCCACTTAGGCACGTCGCTGCTCCGAGCCCAAAGGTCCCCGAGACCCCAAATTTTTTTCCAGATGTACCTGAGGGTCTTGGCTACCTACCATATCTTTTTGTGTGTCTGACGCTGTAGTGGAAATTAATAGGGCTTCAGTGCGCTCCAGAATATTACACCCCAAGCTCCACTAATAGCTTGTACTGAAAAGTACAAATGCGCCACTCTCCTGTTTAAAGATTTACCAAGCGCTCGGCGATAAAGAAAGGAACAGACGCGCTGGGTCATTTCGATGCCATCTACCAGGTCTCTCGCCATTGGATATGTATGTGTGTGCATGTGTGTAAGAGCAAGTGTTTGTGTGTGAGAGGTTATGTGTCTCTTAGCTGCTGTGTGAGCTTGTGTGTGTGTGAGTGTGTGTATGTCTGTGTGTGTGTGTGTCTGTGTGCCTTCTTCTGTGTCCTCTCTGTCTCAGGGCAGGCTTGTTTTATTTACAGAAAGGGAGTTACGGGGAGTGGCTTCACAACCACCAATCACAGACACGTATACATTCAAAAAGCACAATAGAAGCTGTGGAGTACATGCCCATGAATGAACAAGAGCAAACAAAAGGTTCAACTGCCAGAAGGAGCACATGGCTTTCCATTGTACATTCATGTTAATCCATAAAACATGAGTCCATTACTTGGTGGGTCTTCACCAAAAATGATTCATATATAAACCATTTTTGATAGTGACCATTCTATTTGTTCCAGTTGATGAGGCTTTATCTGCATAAGATAATAGTAGCAGCCCCCCCCCCCCCCCCCCCAGTCACACCGATTGAATATGACTATAAAGAGCCATCTATTAATCTTGGTAAAATAACAGTTTTCCATATCACAGACATATCTCAGCAGCGCAGGGCCCTGAGCCGCAGACATAGATCTATGCGATGGACTCTCTTTGCTACAAGTATTGTGCCATCTCATCCATTGGAAGATTTTCACCAACAAATCTTTCCTGCAATGACAGTTAAAGCGATAATCACTGTAAATATCGATTATCGGTAAAACCGACACTGGGAGACATAATGACTATTTAACTAAAGAAATGTCTATCAAAATTTCCACAACAGTCCCTCCTCTTTGTCATATGCTCCCATGTGTCCCTTGATGAATCTTCTTCTTCTTCTAAATAAACAGAACAGTTCTTCTCACGATAAAAACAATCCATTTCAAAAAGTTTATAAAAAGAAAAAGATAACGGGTAAAAACAATCCATCGAAAGGAAACAACACTTGGGTTCCGTTCCTCGGGAGATGACTTCAGAGGGAGGGCATGAGACGATGGGATGCGTTGACCAGCGGTCTGGCTGGAGTCCTTGGCGTCGGATGCAGGGGCGGAATCTTGGGGCGTCTCGTCTCAGCAATCAGGACGAGGTCATCTGCACGGGCTTTGGTGACTCGGTTGACCAGAAAACAGGACCATATAGGAGGAATAGAAACAAGAACAACATAAGTATATATACTTCTATTTCCTTCAACCCAGATCCAATGGAGAACAAAAAAATCCCCAGAACCTCCCAAAGCATTAAAAAGGATTCCAACCCTCGTTAGCTATAGCTCTGGCTCTGCCTTGCAATGAAGTTACCTTATCCATATGGGCTTGGACCTTATCACTGGTGTTTGCTATACCGGAACAGCAGTCTTCCCCTACAGAAACCCCCCTTGGAAGCTAACAGAAAATCTAGTACCATTTTCTCCTACACTAAAAACACCCGGAGTTTCATTGGTGAGATGACTGCTATACCTGTCCCACAGGTTGTAAATCCTACAAATCTAGTTCCGGTGCCAAAACTAAAGTTAAAGCCCAGCCGTGGACTACCTGATTGTCCCGATACCCAAATTGTATTGACCAGGCAAATGTTCGCGAACCGGCGAATCGGGCGAACCGCCATAGACTTCAATAGGCAGGCGAATTTTAAAACGCACAGGGACTCTTTCTGGCCACAATAGTGATGGAAAAGTTGTTTCAAGGGGACTAACACCTGGACTGTGGCATGCCGGAGGGGGATCCAAGGCAAAACTCCCATGGAAAATTACGTAGTTGACGCAGTCGGGTTTAGATCCATAAAGGGCATAAATTACCTAACATTCCTAAATTGTTTGGAATAACGTGGTTTAAAACATCCAGTGTGTGAATACGATCAGGTGATGTTGTATCGATCAAGTAGTGTAAGGGTTACGCCCGCTTCACAGTGACAGACCAAACTCTGACAGACCAAACTCCCCGTTTAACAGTCAGTCACTCAGTCCATTTGCACAACCGCAAACTCCCCATTTGCACAAGGTTGGATACCAAGCTAGCCATGTCCCGTTCCTTGTCCTCACTGACATCATTGAAGGTCTCTTCCTCCACCCAGCCACGTACAACACCCAGGGTCCCCGAAAGGTGACAACACTCCTAGAGGTGATCGCTTCATTGTGATACGCAAGCCCCTTCACCACGACAAGGTAACGATCACGCAGGGGAATTGACACATGTATGTGCCTTTTTTTTGTTTTTGTTTTTTTGCAGCCACAGTGTAGCACCAGAGGCCAGAAAAATTAGGCATGTACACATGCATGAAAAAGTAGGTATTGTTGCAGCCGCTGCTGTAGCAGCGGCCTGAAAAATTTAGGTTTTCAAGGCAGAAAGTGCACTAAAAGATTGCGGCTTGAACCGTAGTTGGTGGCGGAGACGTCACGTAAGTCATCCGGCATGCAGAGTTTAAATACAGCACCGTGTGGACTATTTTTAGCCCAAGGCATCTCAGTCATCACCAGGCCTTTTTTAGTCAAATGCATCCCCCACTGTCAGTCCCTTCGGGATCCATGCCTCATTCATCTTAATAAAGGTGAGGTAATCGAGACTTTTTTGACCTAGGCGACTTCTCTTCTCAGTGACAATACCTCCTGCTGCGCTGAAGGTCCTTTCTGACAGGACACTTGAAGCGGGGCAGGCCAGAAGTTCAATGGCAAATTTGGATAGCTCAGGCCACAGGTCAAGCCTGCACACCCAGTAGTCAAGGGGTTCATCGCTCCTCAGAGTGTCGATATCTGCAGTTAAGGCAAGGTAGTCTGCTACCTGTCGGTCGAGTCGTTCTCTGAGGGTGGACCCCGAAGGGCTGTGGCGATGTGTAGGACTAAAAAAGCTCTGCATGTCCTCCATCAACAAGACGTCTGTAAAGCGTCCTGTCCTTGCCGGCGTGGTTGTGGTAGGAGGAGGATTACTTTCACCTCTTCCCCTGTTAGTTTCCCGTTGTGCTGTGCCTGTGACATCACCCTTATATGCTGTGTAAAGCATACTTTTCAACTTATTTTGTAGCTGCTGCATCCTTTGCGACTGCCGGTAATTGGGTAACATATCAGAGACTTTCTGCTTATACCGGGGGTCTAGTAGCGTGGCCACCCAGTACAGGTCGTTCTCCTTCAGCCTTTTTATACGAGGGTCCCTCAACAGGCATGACAGCATGAAAGACCCCATTTGCACAAGGTTGGATGCCGAGCTACTCATGTCCAATTCCTCGTCCTCACTGATGTCATTGAAGGTGTGTTCTTCCCCCCAGCCACGTACAACACCACGGGTACCAGATAGGTGACAACGAGCACCCTGGGATGCCTGCTGTGGTTGGTGTTCCTCCTCCTCAAAGCCACATTCCTCCTCTGACTCCTCTTCCTCAGACTCCTCTTCCAGTGTTGCCGCAGGTCCAGCAAGCGATGGTTAGGCTGTTTCTGGTGGTGATGGTGACCACAACTCTTCCTCTTCCTCTTCACGCTCATCTACGGCCTGATCCAGCACTCTTCGCAGGGCACGCTCCAGGAAGAAAACATATGGGATGATGTCGCTGATGGTGCCTTCGGTGCGACTGACTAGGTTTGTCACCTCCTCAAAAGGACGCATGAGCCTACAGGCATTGCGCATGAGCGTCCAGTAACGTGGCAAAAAAATACCCAGCTCCGCAAAGGCTGTCCTAGCACCCCGGTCATACAAATACTCGTTGACCGCTTTTTCTTGTTGGAGCAGGCGGTCGAACATTAGCAGTGTTGAATTCCAACGTGTCGGGCTGTCGCAAATCAAGCGCCTCACTGGCATGTTGTTTCGCCGCTGAATATCTGCAAAGTGCGCCATGGCCATGTAGGAACGCCTGAAATGGCCACACACCTTCCTGGCCTGCTTGAGGACGTCCTGTAAGCCTGGGTACTTCTGCACAAAGCGTTGTACAATCAGATTCAACACATGTGCCATGCACGGCACATGTGTCAACTTGCCCAAATTCAATGCCGCCAACAAATTGCTTCCGTTGTCACACACCACTTTGCCGATCTCCAGTTGGTGCGGGGTCAGCCACTGATCCACCTGTGTGTTCAGGGCGGACAGTAGTGCTGGTCCGGTGTGACTCTCTGCTTTCAGGCAAGTCAACCCCAAGACAGCATGACACTGTCGTATCCGGCATGTGGAATAGCCCCTGGGGAGCTGGGGGGGTGCAGCTGGTGTGGAGCAAGACGCAACAGCAGAAGAGGACTCAGCCGAGGAGGTTAGCAAAGAGGATGGAGTAGGAGGAGTAGAGAAGGTGGCAGCAGGCCTGCCTGCAAGTCGTGGCGGTGTCACCAACTCCTCTGCAGCAGAGCCACGCATTCCATGCTTGGCAGCCGCCAGCAGGTTTACCCAATGCGCAGTTTAAGTGATATACCTGCCCTGACCGTGCTTTGCAGACCAGCTATCAGTGGTCAGATGGACCCTTGCCCCAACACTGTGTGCCAGACGTGACATGACTTCCTTTTCCACAATAGAGTACAGGTTGGGGATTGCCTTTTGAGAAAAATAATTTCGGCCGGGTACCTTCCACTGAGGTGTCCCAATAGCGACAAATTTTTTGAAGGCCATTGACTCCACCAGCTTGTATGGTAAAAGCTGGCGGGCTAAGAGTTCCGACAAGCCAGCTGTCAGACGCCGGGCAAGGGGGTGACTCTGTGAGATTGGCTTCTTACGCTCAAACATTTCCTTGACAGACACCTGACTGTGGGCAGATGAGCAGGAACTGCTGAAGGTGAGAGGCGGAGGGGATGGTTGTTGATAGGGGGCATGGAGGACAGCAGTGGTTGACGTGGCTGAAGATGCTGGACCAGGAGGAGGATGGTGGCTTTCAGTTTGTGTGCTGCTTTTACTCATGTGTTGATCCCATAGGCGTTTGTGATGTGAGATCATGTGCCTTCGCAAAGCAAGCAGTTGTACCTAGGTGGGTGTTGGACTTCCCACGACTCAGTTTCTTTTGGCACAGGTTACAAATGGCATCGCTGATATCAGAGGCAGACAAAAAAAATGCCACACTGCTGAGCTTTGCAATGACGGCATTCTGGTGGTGGCAACAGCTTGCGTTGATTGGCGTGCTGTCTGGCTGACCCCGGGTGCCGAATCTACTTGCTGCCTGACTGAGACATATCCCCGTTATCTACATCCTCTGGCACTAATAGTTGCGCATCACTTTGTAAGGAAATCACAGCACCACGACCACGACGGCCCTTGCGGGGTGGCCTGCCTCTGCCTGTCATTTTTTTTTTTAATGTGTTGTACTATGAGTGCAAGGTGCTGTGCCACCCTATAGGAGTGTTGGGCAGTGGGTACAGTACACTCTGTGGACCTGACAGTCACTGGCAGCCCAGGCAACTGCAATTATAAAAAAATATATATATTTTTAATTTGCAAGCTGCTGTACCACCGTATATATCAGTGGTGGGTGGGCAGGGCACTGCAGTGGGCACAGTACACTCTGTGGACCTGACAGTCACTGGCACCCAGGCAACTGCAATTATAAAAAAAATATATATATTTTTACTTTGCAAGCTGCTCTGCCACCGTATATATATCAGTGGTGGGTGGGCACGCAGTGGCACTGCAGTGGGCACAGTACACTCTGTGGACCTGACAGTCACTGGCACCCAGGCAGCTGCAATTATAAAAAAATATATATATATTTTTACTTTGCAAGCTGCTGTGCCACCGTATATATATCAGTGGTGGGTGGGCACGCAGTGGCACTGCAGTGGGCACAGTACACTCTGTGGACCTGACAGTCACTGGCAGCCCAGGCAACTGCAATAATAAAAAATATTTTTTTTTTTCAATTTGCAACAAGATGCTGTGCCACCGTATATATATCAGTGGTGGGCAGTGCACTGCAGTGGGTACAGTACACTCTGTGGACCTGACACAGCACTCACTGCAATTATGACAGAGGAAAGAAAAAAAAATATTTTTTAAAATGCAAGGTACTGTGCCTGTGCCACCCGAAATGAGTGTGGTGTGCACACAGTACAGTCTGTGGTGGGTCTGTGGCCTCTCACACACAGCGGGCAGGCAACTGCAGTGTACAATATATATATATATATATATATATATATATATATAAAATACTCAATTACCAGCCCTAAAAAGGGCTTTTGGGGACAATAGATCTATATATATATATATATATATATATATATATATATATATCAAAAAAAAATTACACAAATACCAGCCCTTAGAAGGGCTTTTTGGGGTGCTGTCAGGATGCTGTCCTTACAGCAGTAGTGGACCAAGAACACTGACTAACAAGACCAGGAACACTGACTAACAACTGTCCCTAGCTATTAACAGCAGCAGCAACAGCAGCACTCTCCCTGCTCTCACTAACACACTGCTTCAGAATGATCTAAGATGGATGCTGCCCTTGCTTATTTATAGGAGGTGGGAGGGTGTGGGAGGGAGGTATGCTGATTGGCTGGAATGTGTCTGCTGACTGTGAAGTTCAGGGTCAAAGTTTGCCTCAATGATGTATTATAGGGGGTGGACCGAACATCGCATATGTTCGCCCGCAGCGGCGAACGCGAACAAGCGATGTTCGCCGGGAACTGTCCGCCGGCGAACAGTTCGGTACATCTCTAATGATGATACGAACATCTGCCATTGCTTGGGTGTAATAGCTAGGTGGGGGTTTGGAGCACACCCAGCCATTAGACCTGTTTGCCGTATTGGCCAGCTGAAAATGCATTACCCTTGCTAAAACACACTTGCTAAATATGTAAATAAAAATGATACTCCTCATTATCATTCTTGGATGGAGTTGAGCAGCTTTTTGCAGTGGCTGGCATGGATCCAGAACCTCAAAGAAGTCGGCGTTGTCAGCTGAACCTGGTAATAGCTCAGAATACCTCCGCTCCAATGCCATCCCTTGACGTTTCCTCACAACGACTCAGTCACCTGGTTGGACAGAATGTACACCGGTTATCGCGTCAGGGTCCGGGAGAGACTCCCGAACCCTATGATGGAGCTTTTGGAGCTCCCTTTGCCAGGACTGCACCCACCCCGTCAGCTGAGAATGTAAAAATGACAGCTGCTGAGGAAAGCACAATCCAGGCTCTGGTTGACTCCCAAACAAAACTTTGTAGGGTGATAACCCATGGGACATTCCAGTTGGGGTAAAGAGCAATGAGAAAACATTCGAGCCATGGCTCTTTCTATTCAGCCGTTCAACCTTACCACTAATCTCTGAAGCGCCGTACATACCTCTGCAAAGATCTGAGCAGTGAAGTGTGATCCGCGATCTGACTCGATCGTTCCAGACAGCCCCCTTGCGACAAACTATCTCAGACAGGATCTTTTTCGTGGTGGCAGCGGCAATGGCATTGTGCACGGGCCAAGCCTATGGACACCCAGAAAACATATCCGGACAGACCAAGACACGCTCGTTCCCCGGCAAAGTGATATAGTCTATCTGAATGCGCTAAAAGGGATATTCCGGTTTGGTTGGGTGCCTTCTCGGTACCGTTACCGTTTTCAGCTGCGGTAGTAAAGCCAGGGCCAATTCCAAAGCTCCTCCACCTATGCACACATAACCATCTTTGACTGGTGCCCAGGGTAGTGGGCCATCATTGGAAAAAGGGATCTGGGTAAACACCATTTACCATCAAGACCCCAGATGTCATCTGGACCCTGTGTAGCCCCCAAAACCATCCATCTCCTCTTTTCCGGCACTTCCGCTTGGGACTGCAGCTTCTTAACACATCAGAGGGGATGGCTAGCATCAGGGTCTCTGTCACCGGGCTCAGAGCACCTTCCTTAGCAGCTCTATCTGCCAAGGCATTTCCATTGGCTTCCATAGTCGCCTCAGTAGTATGAGCCTTTACCTTCAGAATGGTTATCACGTGTGGCAAGCAAAAGGCAATGAACAGCTCTATTAACCCTGCACGTTTCACCGACCTCCCCAAACTAGTCAAGAATCCTCCTGCCTTCCAGACAGGACCACAATCATGTGCCAGTCCAAAAAGCGTATCTCAAATCTGTATAGAAATTGATCCCCTGATCTCTATGTCTTGCCATCTGGGGTGTAGTACCTGGAACCATCGACAAAAAGGTTAGCAACTGGAATGGGGGTCTCATTCACTGGACTGACAGCCGCTGATTGCCACTCCATCAAAGAAAGACAATCATGTTGTCCCTACTAAAGTTGGAAATTGATGAGCGAGAGAGAGAGAGAGAGAGAGAGAAAAAGAGAAAGAAAGCGAGATAAAGTTTTGAAAATTACCATTTTTCTGCACGGCCTTCTCCCCCCTTCTCTTCCTCCTTAACAGGAAGAAGAGACGCAGGGTTCAAAAATAGTGCATCGTTTAAGGTTTCGAGGACTTTGGGGGTCCTTCAATGTCTGCATTCTCTGAGTGGTTAGATGTTGGGTACCCAGAGAAATGCAATGACCTAAAAAAAAAACAAGCTTCTCCTTGCAAAGCTGTCCTAGCCTGCAATAGAGAGGTTTAGTCACTAACACTGTCTGGCCCGTCAGACCTACAGTGGGAGTTGTCTTCCCTGGAAGGGGAACCTTGCCTCTAGGTTTTTGAGAACCTAAAACTGTGTTGGCTGCATCGGTGTTAGCGAGGCAAGGGAGGGGCTATTTTAATTCCTCTAGGATGTGAGCTGACACCGGTTTATCAATGTCCTATGATAAGTCATAGTCGTTTCTGACCATACCTACCTTTGAATTTTCCGGATCCTCCGGAATAAATTGCCACTTACCCCACGGACCAGCCGGGTTGGTAGGACAATTATGCCTGATGTACCCTGACTTTCCACATCCATAGCATACCTGTTAAAAGAACTTCTAGTTTGCCAAAGAGTTAGAAGGAGAGGGTTCAGCTGTTATGACAGGCTGTTGAGAGATAAGAGACACTGTGAGTTGGGAGGGCGTTACCAGTATCAAAGTCTGCACCGTGAACTGAAGAAAACGGAGATTAAAGTGCAGAGACAGGTTCAGTGTCAGCGAATCTGGCTCGTCTTGTTAAAGTTAGCCCAGGAAGAGCTTCCTCCACTTCTCTGACCAGATCGCTGGGCTCTGCTATCTCATCAGGCCAAGTGTACATAATGCGGTTCTTCCGGACTGAAACCGCCTCATGCACGCCTTCCTGATTGACCATAATAGATCTCTGAAGCCACAATTGCGCTACACTTAGCATCTCTGTTGCCTGGAGCCTAGTTCTGAATTCAATAATGAACTCCTCCCATCTCCAGACATCAAAAACACCTTCCTGAGGGATCTCATGGCCCGAGCCCCAAACTCAGACTTCATGTACCGCGAAACTGTTTGGCTAGCCTGGGGGACCTGTGTTACCCCCCATTGCATGGATAAACCATTAACCATGACGATTCAAATCGCTTCCTTGCACCTGGTTTAGGAGCAACACTGCCTGGTGCCAACTTTGACAGTGTCACGCGCCGGTCAGCTAGAAGACCTCAACCCGGTGACTTCGTACAGCTATACAGCTCATCAACCCTCACACGCTCCCCAACTTCCGGTTATCTTACACGACCTAATGTGGGGCGGGTTTCGGTATCTACTCCTCACACGTTGAAGGCTGAAACAAGCGTGTCGCAATCACCCGTTTCACGTAGACGGCTCAAAGTACACACGTTCGTTTCGACCTAACCCGTGCAGCCAAACAACCCCGAAAGCACAATGAAAGTCTTCCCTATACAAACCTTGGCTTCAGTGTATTCCTTGATGTTGCATTAAAAATTTAAATTGAGATGCCTGTTACTGATTTCACACTGGAAGGTATAACCTCTCTACCTAAAATCCAACCTGCAGTAACGAAAACTACCTCTGTGAGAAACCACTACTCAGTACAAAACAACCCTGAAAACTGAATCCAATATCAGTCACTCCACAATGTACTCTTATCATTGGAAAAAAACTTAGTTACAACAAAAATGAGACAAAATACACCACAAAAACAGCTTAACCAAAAACTTACAAAACAAAAAAAAATAGTTACCCCTGAAAAACAGACAAAAACACAAAAAACAAAAACTGATGGGTTGGATATGTATATATATACATATATATATATCTATGCTAAATATGAACAAAAAGATGAACAAAGCTAGCTAGAAAAACACTGCAATGATCCTGTAAGAAAATCTTCCTAGATGCCAAATTTCAATTAAAATGAAAAAACATTACTTTTAAACTGAAATACAGTGCAAAAATAACATCACAAAGTTGCCCTTTAAAACTACCAAAAAAGAGAAAAATGTTTTAAAGCTCAAAATAGCATTTCAGCCACATGGGTTTCAACACCATTTAACAAAATGGTAATGAGGAGTCCAAAAAAGAGTGGCTGCCACACAAAAAAAATGACATCATAACCACATGTTACAAAATGGCTGCCAAGCACATGGTCCACACAAAAGAGTTGCACAAAACAAAGAGTTTGGAGCAACCATGTGGTACTTTGTACACAATAACAAAGATACAGTATATACAAAAGACAGGAAAAACAGGTTTTACAGGATCAGCTGTATTCAGACAATAGCTATCCTGGTGGAAATGCTGATTTTAGACTGCACAACACAATCTGCTACTTAAAAACAGAAACGTAGTCCAAAACTGTCTGCTATATGCTCAATTCAAGCCTCAGAGTCCAAAGCAAAAAACAGTTTCACTAATAAACGAGTTCCCGCCAAAAACCAATCCAGCACACACACCAACCAATCTGCCGCCCAAACCAACATCGATCGATAATATATTGTTATCTCATCGAACAAAGCTGATATTACAACAGAGATGTTACAAGGCAATATTTAACACATATATCTCACAACCCCAGGATGTATTAACTGAGAACGTAATAGACCTGATCCCCAGCCACAAATATTAATACAAATAACCCCATCGTTATACAAAAGAGCGAACACTGCAAATGAAAAGGTTCAAGCTTTATTTCTAGCTTCCACAGTGGACAAAGAAAGTAAGCCTTGGTTTAAAACAACAAATTTTCAAAAACTGAAATGAAATGTCTTACCACATTTGTTGTAACAATACTGGACTCACTTCCCTCCTGTGAGAACGCTAGGAACTTGTTAGGGCTACCAAGCTCGCCATACTGTAGTGGAAATTAATAGGGCTTCAGTGCGCTCCAGATTATTACGCCCCAAGCTCCACTAATAGCTTGTACTGAAAAGTACAAATGCGCCGCTCTCCTGTATAACGATTTACCAAGCGCTCGGCGATAAAGAAAGGAACAGACGCGCTGGGTCATTTCGATGCCATCTGCCAGGTCTCTCTCCATTGGATATGTATGTGTGTGCATGTGTGTAAGAGCAAGTGTTTGTGTGTGAGAGGTTATGTGTCTCTTAGCTGCTGTGTGAGCTTGTGTGTGTGTGTGTGTGTGTGTGTGTGTGTGTCTGTGTGCCTTCTTCTGTGTCCTCTGTGTCTCAGGGCAGGCTTGTTTTATTTACAGAAAGGGAGTTACAGGGAGTGGCTTCACAACCACCAATCACAGACACGTATACATTCAAAAAGCACAATAGAAGCTGTGGAGTACATGCCCATGAATGAACAAGAGCAAACAAAAGGTTCAACTGCCAGAAGGAGCACATGGCTTTTCATTGTTCATTCATGTCAATCCATAAAACATGAGTCCATTACTTGTTGGTGGGTCTTCACCAAAAATGATTCATATATAAACCATTTTTGATAGTGACCATTCTATTTGTTCCAGTTGATGAGGCTTTATCTATTTAAGGAGCCATCTATTAATCTTGGTAAAATAAGAGTTTTCCATATCACAGACATATCTCAGCAGCGCAGGGCCCTGAACCGCAGACCTAGATCTATGCGATGGACTCTCTTTGCTACAAGTATTGTGCCATCTCATCCATTGGAAGATTTTCACCAACAAATCTTTCCTGCAATGACAGTTAAAGCGATAATCACTGTAAATATCGATTATCGGTAAAACCGACACTGGGAGACATAATGACTATTTAACTAAAGAAATGTCTATCAAAATTTCCACAACAACGCGACCTATGGCTCGGCCGTGACAACACCCCAAATGGACCGTGTCCTAACCGCCAGATCACCAGGTTTAACATTGGAGTCTAGGGCGGGTTGAGGCCCGGTTCTCGGGGGTCACTGCTCCACGCCCCTGGGTCCCAGAGACTCCAAATTTTTGTCAGCCATAGGGAAGGGTCTCGGCCACCTACGATATAATATTGGGGTCTCCAGAACCTTTGGTTCGCCCGTGACAGCTCCACAAAATGACTGGAAAAACCAAAAACTATACCCGGAGACACCCCGGATTTAACATTGGCGTCTATGGGGAAAGTAGGTCCTCTTTGGCACGTCGCTGCTCCGAGCCCAAAGGTCCCTGAGACCCCAATTTTTACAGATGTACCTGAGGGTCTTGGCTACCTACCATATTTTTTTCATGTTTGAGGCGACCTATGGCTCGGCCGTGACAGCACCCCAAATGGACCGTGTCCTAACCGCCAGATGACCAGGTTTAACATTGGAGTCTATGGCGGGGGAAGGCCCGGTTCTCAGGGTCACTGCTCCGCGCCCATGGGGTCCCAGAGACTCCAATTTTTTATCAGCTGTAGGGAAAAGTCTCGGACACTGATGTAAGGGTGCCTTTGGTCCCTATCGGAGTGCTCCCTTACATCAGTGTCCCCATCGGAGTGCTCCCTTACATCAGTGTCCCCCATAGGAGTGCTCCCTTACATCATTGTCCCCATCGGAGTGCTCCCTTACATCAGTGTCCCCATCGGAGTGCTCCCTTACATCAGTGTCCCCATCGAAGTGCTCCCTTACATCAGTGTCCCCATCGGAGTGCTCACTTACATCAGTGTCCCCATCAGAGTGCTCCCTTACATCAGTGTCCCCATCGGAGTGCTTCCATACATCAGTGTCCCCATCGGAGTGCTCCCTTACATCAGTGTGCCCATCAGAGTGCTCCCTTACATCAGTGTGCCCATCGGAGTGCTCCCTTACATCAGTGTCCCCATCGGAGGCACTCTGATGGGGACACTAATGTAAGGAGGCACTCCAATGTGGACACTAATGTAAGGAGGCACTCCGATGGGGACACTGATGTAAGGAGGCACTCCGATGGGGACACTAGATTGGATTGCTAGAGCAACAGGGACGCAGTGCACAGTGCGTGACAGGTCGGGCAAGGAGGCTGATGAGGGAGAGACTTAAAGATATTAAAGACATTGTATGAGGAAACTTATACTTGGAATTGCATGAGGAAACTTATACTTGGCAAACCCTTTGACTGTAATGATTGTGGTGAAAAAAGCGAATAGAGCCATGCTTACTTTTTTAAGGAAAAAAGCTGTTGCTGTCAGGAAAAGGATAATTTAAACAGAGGAAAAAACCTGTCACACTCAGTAAAGCAAATCTGCGACTGTAGAAACGATGTTAAAGGGACATGGCCTGATTGAAATCTACCACTGTAAGTGCATTACTGTAAAAAAAAAAAATGCAAAACATAGACACGCTATTAAAGGGACATTTATAAGCAAACTGACTTTAGTAGCAAAGTACGCCTTACTGGAACAAGTCTGTTTTTACAAATGTTTGACCACATATGTTCTAGCGCCTGTTAATTTAACGGGCTTAATGTCTAGTTTTTAATAATTTAGTTGTTTTTGTGTGCAAGAAATTTCATGTTATTGTTTTTATTCCTGAAAATATAGATTTAATAAACAGTTGTGCAAATATTCCGGATCATAAAAAATTCAACTATTATCTTTTATTCTACACAGTCTCTGTGTTTATATGTAATGTTCTGGGGCTGTAGGTTATTTTATAGACAAAGATGCAGATTTTAACATATGTGAAAAAAAAAATTGCTGTTGAGAAGAAGTGGTTAAGCCACTGTGTGCATTTTTTTTTACCCAGACTTGGATATGTGCCAGTTATGTACCCACTAGTAATTAAGCAGTACCACCCCCCCCCCCCCCCCCCCCGTCGCCTGCTCACTCACCCTGGACTAAAGTGGAGAGCAGACAGCTGCGGCTTCCCCCAGTGGCGGCGGCTTCCCCCAGTGGCTACGGCGGCGACTTCCCCTGCGTCTCCTCCCTCCTCCTCCTTGGGCAATAGCATGGCCTCTCCTTTTGGCCAATCGGGAAACGCTTCCTGATTGGCTGGGAGAAGGATCCGTGTGATAATAGTGAATATTCATTCGCTATTGTCACTCAACTGGGTGGGCTCAGGGCGCAGGGCTCTACGCCCCAAGCCCACCCTTTTTTTAAGCCTATTAGAGCCTCTTGCTCTAATTACGTGCTTAGAAAAAAAAACCCTTTGGAATCAATGCGTCCGGCGCCCTGCATGTAGATTAGGGGGCCGGACGCATGGATGGGGGGCAGCGCCCCTGCGCCCCCAATGCGCCAGCGGCCACTGTAATTAAGACACATTTCTTGAATGTGTTGCAGTTCAGTGTCATTCAGATGCACCTCACACGAGCCAGTTTGAAGTTGATCTCTGCTGTAGTCATACATTAGACTAGAACATTTCACTTACTGTTGATTTTCTCTAAGCACATCCAAATAATACACTCAATAATTGTATACTGTATAATTGCCCAAAGGGATAAGCACCATTCTACACATACCTTAAAATTGATTTGGGGCCACCCACCTGCACCCGTTTACCTGTCACATTAGGATGAGTGACTGTGTCTGTGCAGCAACTGCATCCTATTGGCCTATAATGGGATGCCTGCATACAGCACTTGCAGACTAGGGACTCAATGCACTTCTTGGTATTCAAGTGTGCCTAGGCAACTCCTGTGCCTGCAGGAGAGATTGTGTGGCTAACATAAGATAGTTCATCAAAAGAAAGAAAGAAATACTTGAAATATATCTCTCTGTGTGTAATGAATCTACAAAGTATATAAAAAATATGAATTTCCCTTTTTGAATTGAATTACTGAAATAAATTAACTTTTTGATGATTTTCTAATTTTTTGAGACGCACCTGTATGTTTGTCTGATTCATGAAAAAGCTTCCACATGACATTTCTCCAAAGGGCCGCTAAGCTTAGCTTGCTTTGCTTGAGGGCATTTAAAATGTATAAATCAAATGTCTGCCAAACAGCTCTTGCAACTTTCTTCTGTCTACATTCAAGGAAATACTTTAGTTACAGTAGTTCTGCACACAAAGCTCTGCATGCTTGGTATATTGACAGGTATGTGTCAATCTTTGCCATGAACAAAATGATCTAATGCAATTTTACATTGTGGAATATAGCAAAACACAGTAGGATCAAAGTGGATGGTGGGGCAAAATAAAAAGGAATCAACTTTAACCACTTAAGCCACGGAGGATTTGGCTGCTAAAGGACCAGGGGTTTTTTTGCGATTTTTTACTGCGTGACTTTAATGGACAATTGCGCGGTTGTGCGACGCTGTACCTAAACTAATTTGACGTCCTTTTTTTCCCACAAACAGAGCTTTCTTTTGGTGGTATTTGATCACCTGTGCAATTTTTTGATCACGCGCTATAAACAAAAAAGAGCGTAAATTTTGCAAAAATAACAATATTTTTCACATTTTTTATATGAAATTCCCCAAAAAAATGTAAAAATCAAAATTTTTTAAAATTTTTCGGCCAATTTGTTTTATGCTACCTATGTTTGGTAAGAAAAATCGCAAAAAGCGTATTTTGATTGGTTTGCGCAAAAGTTATCGCGTTTACTAACAAAGGGAAAGATTTTTGTCATTTTTGGTGTTTTTTTTTTTTAACGCGTAATGGCGGCGATCTGCGTTTTTTTTTTTTCGGTACTGCGACATTGCGGCGGACAGATCGGACCCTTGACTGACATTTTTGACACTTTTGGGGGTACCAGTGACATTACTGCAGTAATCAGTGCTATACATATGCACTGTTACTGCAAAAATGACACTGGCAGGGAAGGGGTTAACTTTATTGGACAGGGAGGGGTTAAGTGTGTCCTAGGGGCGTGATTCTAACTGTGTAGGGACATTCCTATTGGTGTAAAAGCAAAGATCAACCGTTCTACATAGTAGAACGGACAGATCTTCACTTTTACAAAGGGAGAACTGACAGGCAGCTTGTTTACACAAGCCGCTCTGTCTTTCTCCCTTCACAGGAGCGATCGCAGTGTGACTGGCGGACATCGAGTCCGCCGGTCACACGCACTGACTTGTCTGTGAACGAACCGCGGCGGGCGCACGCCCGCCCGCAATAGGCTCGCAAGTCAGTGACAGGCGAGTGATGTACCGATACGTCACTCTGCCTGGCCGGGGCTGACCGCCGCAGTATATAGTCGTGCGGCGGTCGGCAACCGGTTAAAGGAGCAGCCTAAATTAGTGGTTCATGATAGTGTGAAAATTACAAGCAGAGGCTCTGGTATTAAATGACGAGAGGTGAGACTTTACTCCAAACTCAAACCAAACTTTTTTTTTTAAGTTTAACAGGTGAAGAGACAGAACCTTTCCGATTATAAGGTTTCCCCTCAGTTAAGTTGGCTATACATTATACAATTTTCTTTTTAAATTTCCTTTAGCTTTACCTTTAACTATGTTTAAAACGATAAAACCTACGAGCAACCGATTAGCGATATAATTGCTGCAAACTATCCACTATCTCATACAGCATAAATAATATAAATAAATAAAATTGCTGCGCAAAAATATCATGTAACCATCATGTGATCAATATCCCATCAGTTTGTACACAGATGTAGGTAAAAACTAATAAGCGATAAATAAATATATATATAAATTGTGCCCAATGTGTAGAAATCACATATATAAAAATGAAGTATTATCCGATTGGTGCCAAAATAAATCTAAACAAGTGCCAGTATATAGTGACCTCTTGTAAAGTGCCAATGGTGCTGACTAAACTAATACTGATAAATAAATGCAAAGTTCATAATCTGGAGCGCTCCAGATGACGTCGTTGTGACGAAACACGTAGGGCGGAGTATAGCATCATACTTCACTTCCGGTAAAAATGGATCTCGGTCGTGGAACGCGGAAGCATTGTGGCGACACCGGATCCCGCTGATTAGTGAACATCACTGTAAGTCCTCTGCATTTCTTCTCTATACTCTTGAATACTGCACAATGGGTAACCTTCTTATTTTGTCTTGAGCATACCAGACCCACTGGATATCTGAGAGGGGGATATTGCGATCCGGACAGACAGTAACCCCATACAGCATGTGCCCCTGTGGAAACATTGCGGTGAGTGCAATACCTAGTGGGGGGCCACGGGTAGATGCACCTGAACACCTGAGTGGTATCCGGCTGATATTACACCTGGAGTAATTGGACATCACACTGTCCGCTACGGATTATCAGAGACTTTTTTTCTCATTTATATAAGTTAACTGATTGCATTGTCACTTTGTACATTTGCACCACCTGACATATTAGTTACTATCATCCCCTGAAGGTCAGGGACCACAATAGCACCTTCGTATTGTATATAGGGTTGAACGAACCCGGACTGTATTGTTCGGGTTCGTAGTGGACTTTTGGGTATTCGGTACCCGGACCCGAACCAGAACATTTCACTGTATGTTTGGGTACTGTCCGTTGTTCGGTAATGTTATTTGATATTTTGGCGTGGTTTTAGTGGCGCGCTTTCAACAGGTGCAAGGCAGCCAATCAGCAAGCGTTTAACTAGTGTGCCCTAGAAGCCATCACAGCCATGCCTACTAATGGCATGGCTGTGATTGGCCAGTGCAGCATGTGACCCAGACTCTATATAAGCTGGAGTCACACAGCGTCGCGCGTCACTCTGCTATAATTATACTAGGGAGAGGTTCCTGACTGCTGCTGCTGAGGGAGAGATAGGAGTTTACTGTAGGGTCAGGCTGGAGATTGCTTTTAGGGAAAGCATAGGAACAATCTGCTTTAATCATACAGCGATCTACATTGATTTGATTGTGTGGGGGTGCAGTGCACAATCTTTTTGCCCGGAGGGAGAGATAGGAGATTACTGTAAGGTCAGGCTGGAGATTGCTTTGAGGGAAAGCATAGATAGGAACACTCTTCTTTAATTAGACAGCGATCTACATTGATTGTATAGTGTGGGGGTGCAGTGCACAATCTTTATGCCCTAACCTGAGCCCAGCCTGAGCCCAGTGAGGAGGAGGAGGGAGAAAAAAAAAACTTTTATCAGTCTGTTAGGTGGGCGGCTTCTGGTGCTGCACATTTAATGCAAGCTCAGTGCATATGTGTCTGCTTAATCTGCATTTAAAAACTAACTATATACTATATACTAACATATTTAACTTTGACATACAGTGTTTAGACAGACACTGCTTTTCTAACCTGCTCTTTGTAATGTTCTGGTACCTCTGGTACCCTTTATTCCACTTTCCATTAATGTATGCGTCCCACCATTCTCTTTTGGTAGGTGCGCATACACCTTTAAGACCGATGCTGTCATCACTGAGCGCCGCAGAACGGCTATTTCAACCGCCGGCGTTCTCACTCACATGTTCGTTCAACCTGCCTTGAAGCTCATATGCTTACAAGCGTGTCTCGGTGTGGAACCTCGCTACGATCCCTGTATCTCGCTACCAGGATCACTTCCTCAGAACCGAACCTCGCTACTGATCCCTGTATCTCGCTACCGGATCACTTCCTCATCACCGGACCTTCTACTGCTATACTATAGTGATAAGTACCCCGCAGGGGAAACCTCCATAACTTACACTACTACTATTTGCATTAAGGACTGTTACTACCTATCCATACTATCCTATCATCTGCACTATCATATAGATTGCTAGCTCTTGAGACTATTACCATCTATCATCTGCACTGCTGTACAGATTGCTAGCTCTCCTGTCTACTACTATCTATCCTTGCACTGGGTTAGTCTATCCTGTATTTGTCATCTGCTGTCCTCACCACCTACTAACATACTCGATACTAACCTATCTGCATTCCTAAATACCATCTTGAACTCTCCTGTACAAACCTATCAAGTGCTTACCATCCTTGTCACTGTTCACACCTGTCCCTTCAACACATCACCTTCATACTATCATATACATCCTATCACTCCAGGAACATCCCATTGAGTGTGTGTATATCTGTATGTTGAAGCTGACAGGCCCACGGTGATGAGTCCTGGAGAGTTGGATCTGGTATTCAACATATCTCTGCATGACTACTGAGTGGAGATTTTGCAGCTGCAAATCCAGCCTATATACAAAAACGCAGGAGCGTTACACTCTTCAAAAAGCACCAATGTAAGGGGAAAATAATTATTTTTCAGTATTTAGGGAAAAAAAATATTTTACAGTTTTTCATTCAAATGGGTTTTTTTTTTTTATTCAATAGCGGAATAGAACAACAACAGTATCCAACCTGTTAGGCGTGCGGTGTGTAGATGCCATTTACTGCAACCTGAGTGCATATGTGTCTGCTTAATCTGCATTTAAAAAAGAAAAAAACTTTTTTCCTTCATATTTTACTGTGAGCGTTTAGACAGACACTGCATTTCAAATCTGCTATTCAACAAGCACCAATTAAGGGGACAATTATTAGCTTTTCATTCATACGTTACGTTACAGTGAGATACACCCATTGCATACTGTTGTATTGCGCATTGCAATAAAAAAACAATTTAGGGTCAAAAAAGTTGATTGCGGCCCTGTCCGCATATGTTACAGTGAGATACACCCATTGCATACTGTTGTATTGCGCTTTACAGTACAAAAAAACATTTCGGGGCAAAAAAAGTTGTTTGCGGCCCTGTCCGCATATGTTACAGTGAGATACACCCATTGCATACTGTTGTATTGCGCATTGCAATAAAAAAACAATTTAGGGTCAAAAAAGTTGATTGCGGCCCTGTCCGCATATGTTACAGTGAGATACACCCATTGCATACTGTTGTATTGCGCTTTACAGTACAAAAAAACATTTCGGGGCAAAAAAAGTTGTTTGCGGCCCTGTCCGCATATGTTACAGTGAGATACACCCATTGCATACTGTTGTATTGCGCATTGCAATAAAAAAACAATTTAGGGTCAAAAAAGTTGATTGCGGCCCTGTCCGCATATGTTACAGTGAGATACACCCATTGCATACTGTTGTATTGCGCTTTACAGTACAAAAAAACATTTCGGGGCAAAAAAAGTTGTTTGCGGCCCTGTCCGCATATGTTACAGTGAGATACACCCATTGCATACTGTTGTATTGCGCTTTGCACTAAAAAAACCCATTTAGGGGCAAAAACAGTTGATTGCGGCCCTGTCTGCATATGTTAGTGAGATACACCCATTGCATACTGTTGTATTGCGCTTTGCAAAAAAGAAAGCCATTTAGGGGCAAAAAAAGTTGATTGCGGCCCTGTGCGCATATGTTACAGTGAGATACACCCATTGCATACTGTTGTATTGTGCATTGCAATAAAAACAACAATTTAGGGGCAAAAAAAGTTGTTTGCAGGCCTGTCCGCATATGTCACAGTGACATACACCCATTGCATACTGTTGTATTCCGCTTTGCAATACAAACCCATTTAGGGGAACAAAATAAATTGCGGCCCAGTCTGCATATTTTACTGTGAGATACACCCGTTCTATACTGTTGTTCTATTCCGCTATTCAGTAAACACCCATTTAGGGAAAAAATATAACATTGCGGCCTAGTCTGCATATTTTACTGTGAGATACACCCTTTGGATACTGTTGTTCTATTCCGCTATTCAAGAAACACCCATTTAGGGAAAAAATATTACATTGCGGCCTAGTCTGCATATGTTACAGCGCAACAAGGCACACAGGTCTCGCATGGAGGCCCAGTTACTGGTGGTGAAATGGTGCTGTTCTGCAGAGCGACTCATGCCTGCGTGCTTCAGCTGAAACTCCAGTATGGCCTGCTGCTCGCACAGTCTGGCCAGCATGTGCAAGGTGTAGTTCCACCTTGTGGGCATGTCACATATGAGGCGGTGAGTGGGAAGGCCGAAGTTACGCTGCAGCGCTGACAGGCAAGCAGCAGCAGGGTGAGAACACCGAAAGTGCGCACAGACGGCCCGCACTTTCTGCAGCAGCTCTGACATATCGGGGTAATTTCTAAGGAACCTCTTCACCACCAAATTCAGCACATGCGCCAGGCAAGGGATGTGTGTCAAACTGGCTAGGCCCAGAGCTGCTACGAGATTTCGCCCATTATCGCACACCACCAGGCCAGGCTTGAGGCTCCCTGGCACCAACCACTCATCGGTCTGCTGTTTAATGCCCCTCCACAACTCCTGCGCGGTGTGTGGTTTTTCCCCCAAACAGGCACGTTTTAAAACTGCTTGCTGTCGTTTATCCCTGGCTGTGCTGAAGTTGGTGGTGAAGGTGTTACGCTGACCGGATGAGGAGGCGGTAGAGGATGAGGAAGTGGAGTAGGAGGAGTTAGAACCAGGAGGCAAACTGAAGCGTACTGCAATCCTTGGTGGGGGAAGGACATGCGCCAAACTGCTATCCGCCTCTGGCCCAGCCGCCACTGCATTTACCCAGTGTGCTGTTAGGGAGATATAACGTCCCTGACCGTGCTTACTGGTCCACATATCCGTAGTTAGGTGGACCTTGCCACAGATGGCGTTGCGCAGTGCACACATGATTTTGTCACCCACTTGGTTGTGCAGGGAAGGGATGGCTTGCCTGGAAAAGTAGTGGCGGCTGGGCACGATGTACTGTGGGACAGCCACCGCCATAATGCTTTTAAAACTCTGCGTCTCCACCAGACGGAATTACAGCATTTCAAAGGCCAGTAATTTTGAAATGCTGGCATTCAGGGCGAGGGATCGCGGGTGGGTAGGAGGGGTACTTCCTCTTCCGCTCTAGTGTTTGGGAGATATAAAGCTGAACGCTTCCACTGGACATTGTGGAGATGGTTGTTGGTGACCCAGGTGGTGGTGTTGCTGGCAGATCCTTTGTTTGCGGGGTGGCAGGTGCCGGTCTCACTACATTACACTGCACTGACTGCATTAAACTGACTAAAAGCACAATCCTCTAACTGCCTGCCTAATCTCCACTCCTAACACACTACATAGGGCTGCCATGTAAGCAGCCTTATAAAGTGTGGGGCGTGGACTTAGCCCTTGAGCCATGATTGGCTAAAGGCACCCTGCCTTTGACCAATCATGGCTCTGACAGGACATTGTGCTGTGATGTGTTGCTTGGTCCATAGCTGCACTGGCTTTAGATGTACATGTTCAGGGTTTGCTCCCCCAATTTTTTGCTTGTTTATTATGTATTCGGTCTGACCAGACTTCTGAGGTTGAGCATCCCATCCCCCACACACACCTGTACTCTATCGGTGTCCACTATCAAGTAGATATAGGAGGAGTCCCCTGTAGTGCATTAGCACATCTCTCCCAGCAAGGAGTGTTGTCTCCAAGGGTTAGAGAGGCTGGATTCACCCCTTTTTTATGGATAGTGTAGGACCCACTGATAATGGGGTACTTTGACGCAGTGGTGGGCTTGAGCATGATATGGCCATATGGTGGGACTAAATCCCCATTTTTATTTATGGATTGTCTCAATATTTGATAGTCATTTCTTTTGCATGTGTGCGCTATTCTTTTTTAATATACATGTTGCTTGGTCCATAGCTGCACTGGCTTTAGATATACATGTTCAGGGTTTGCTCCCCCAATTTTTTGCTTGTTTATTATGTATTTGGTCTGACCAGACTTCTGAGGTTGAGCATCCCATCCCCCACACACACCTGTACTCTATCGGTGTCCACTATCAAGTAGATATAGGAGGGGTCCCCTGTAGTGCATTAGCACATCTCTCCCAGCAAGGAGTGTTGTCTCCAAGGGTTAGAGAGGCTGGATTCACCCCTTTTTTATGGATAGTGTAGGACCCACTGATAATGGGGTACTTTGACGCAGTGGTGGGCTTGAGCACGATATGGTCATATGGTGGGACTAAATCCCCATTTTTATTTATGGATTGTCTCCATATTTGATAGTCATTTCTTTTGCATGTGTACGCTATTCTTTTTTAATATACATTGTGCTGTGATTGGCCAAAGCATACAGGTCAGGTGCAAGCTTTGGCAAATCACAAGCACTTAATGCACTGCAACCGCGCAGTGCATTATGGGGCGCCTGTCGGTGGGCAAACTTCCCGCTAAGCGCCCTGGATGTTTGTGTGTACAGCGAACACACGAACACCCGATGTTCGAGTCGAACGTATGTTCGACTCGAATGTAAAGCCCATCACTAGTGCATATATGTGTGTGAGTTTATGTATGAGTCTACACTGAACAAAATTATAAACGCAACACTTTTGTTTTTGCCCCCATTATTAATGGGCTGAACTGAAAGATCTAAGACTTTTTCTATGTACACAAAAGGCCTATTTCTCTCAAATATTGCTCACAAATCTGGCTAAATCTGTGTTAGCGAGCACTTCTCCTTTGCCAAGATAATCCATCCAACTCACAGGTGTGGCGTATCAAGATGCTGATTAGACAGCATGATTATTGCACAGGTGTGCCTTAGGCTGGCAACAATAAAGGCCACTTTGCATCTGCATTTATAATTTTGTTGAGTGTATATACTATATATATATATATAATTATTTTTTTTTTTTTAACTCGTAAAAGATCCACAAAAGAAAGACACAGAATACCAAAATGTATGATGCTGTATAATTTATTGTTAGAAATGCAGTGCGTTTAGAAGGTATTCTCCCCCACATAACATGGGTAAAATGCGTGTACAAGCCTTGAGTTGATTAATTACTCACAAAAGAAAGAAGAATGATGATCAATGATTTTTAATTAAAAAAGGCACAAACCAAAGTCCGCCCAGTTTAGTAGTAAGAATCGCATTCGTACGCATTCTGCAAAACAAAACACACAAAATGTTTAGGTCCAGCAGTTTCTGGGTGCAACAAGACAGCAGTGTTAATTTCGTCGACTAAAACCGACTAAAACGTTTTCGTCGACTAAATTAACACAATATTAGTCGACTAAAATACGACTAAAACTAAAACAATTCAGATGACTAAAATACGACTAAAACTAAAATGGCATTTTAGTCTTAAGACTAAAATACGACTAAAACTAAAATGGCATTTTAGTCAAAAGACTATAACTAAAAACTAAATCGAAATTTGCTGCCAAAATTAACACTGGTGCATGCTTTAAGCTTAATACCATAAATAATAACATATTCGATCTTTCACTCCAGGACCAGCAGTAGTATATAATGAGTTTGGAAATTGTAGAGAAATGCTTAAATAATGCATTACAAATTACAATTGAACTACACCCATTCGATTATAGATGACTAAAATTAGTTTTAGTCGACTAAAATGTAGGACGTTTTAGTCGCCTAAAACGTAGGACGTTTTAGTCGCCTAAAATGTAGGACGTTTTAGTCGCCTAAAATGTAGGACGTTTTAGTCGACTAAATACGACTAAAACTAAAACACTCGCAGAAGACTAAAATAGGACTAAAACTAAGTCCTAAGACTAAGACTAAAACTAAATTGAAATTTGCTGCCAAAATTAACACTGCAAGACAGTCAGGCCTCATTCACACAAATTAGGGGGAGAGGTTGTCTGTCCAGTGACTGCATCCCCATACACTTACATTGGCTGCCTGCATGCAGCCCCTGGTGGCTCAAGCTATCGAAGTACATGGCTTGTTCATGGTCCATGGGCCTCAGTGCCCATGTGATTGAGGCCTAAAAGAGGCATTTTAATAGCACATCTTTGTTATTAATAACAACCCCACCTGATCCTTACCCAACTTTTATTTTAAAAGTAAATGTTCCACCTTAGAGCAAATATAGAAGATGTTGCAATTATCTTTAGGGGCTCATTCATGCAGGCCCACAGCCCCATACAGCATGTGTTTTTGTGCCAGATGAAATGGGCAGCAGCCGGTTATTAGTCAATGATCGGCTGACTGACAGATCTTCCAGCACATCTGAGCGTTCACATCTGTAAAGGGATGGATGCCCGGCCCTGGTTGCAGTCTATCTACGCCCATGGTTGTGCATCTGTCTCTGTACGGATGTAAACACTCGAGTGTGTAGGAAGATCTGTACAACCACTCTTGTCATAGAATTCTAAGTTAATGAATGTTCATAAGTAGTTTGCAAGTAGTGCAGCGCAGTTCTGGGGCAAGATGGGAAGTTTGTCTTAGGTGGTACCTTCTAAAAGACAAGTTTCCCTCTTCACTGCTCCTGAACTTCAAATGTCTCTTGTATCTGTACTCAGAATAGAATGTAGTGACGCACACTGTGGAGTGGGGAAGGATTAGAACCGCTGTCAGAATTGTATTACGGATTTAGGTTTACAGTCCTAGTTCCTGAATTCTTTAGACACTCTCTATAAGGCGTTAAAGTTCCATGTCTTCAAGTGCAATGGTGCTTTAGATCCACCAACAATTTAAAGGACACTCAATGGCATTACAGTAAACAGGGTTTCTTTTCTCAGAAAATAGGTACAGGAACTCAACCACGAGCTGACAGTTATTCTCCCTGATCAATGATCATTAAGCCCATGTGATCCTTCTATATAGGATCACATGTCTCCATGGTCATTTCAGAAGCCACACCCCCTCCCCCCCCCCCCCCACAGTTAGAATCACTCCCCTAGGTTCACATTTAACCCCTTGATCACCCATAATGTTAACCCCTTCCCTGCCAGTGTCATTATTACAGTAACAGTGCATATTTTGATTACTGTAGTAATGTCACTGGTATCCCCAAAAGTGTCAAAAATGTCAGTCAGGGGTCCGATCTGTCTGCCGCAATGTCGCAGTCCCAGAAAAAAAAAAACCCCAGCTTGCCGCTATTACTAGTAAAAATAAAAAACAAAAAATAAAAATTACAACATCTTTCTCGTAGTTAGTAGATAACTTTTGCGCAAACCAATCAAAATACCCTTTTGACGATTTTTTTTTTTTTTACCAAAAATACGTAGCAGAAAACAAATTGGCCTAAAACGTTGAAAAAAATTTTGATTTTTAAATTTTTTTTTTTTTGAGAATGTCATATAGCAGAATGTGAAAAATATTGTTTTTTTTTTTTTTTTTTCAAAATTGTCGCTCTTTTTTTGTTTATAGCGCAAAAAATAAAAATCGCACAGGTGATCAAATACCACCAAAAGAAAGCTCTGTTTGTGGGAAAAAAAGGACATCAATTGTATTTGGGTACAGCGTCGCTAGACCGCGCAATTGTCCGTATAAAGTGTCCGTATAAAGTAACGCAAAATAGGGCCTGGTCAAGAAGGGGGCAAATCCTTCCGTTCTTAAAGTGGTTAAAAATAAAAAAAAAGTCAATTATTTTTCATTCTTGGACTTAAACCACTGGTCTGATCCAGTCTTTGTTCTACATTTCCTAAAATTCTAATGCTGTCTTTGGGCCTGATGAGAATATCCACTCTCACTACCAGTCATGTTAATCATTGTTACCAGGACAGAAAGTGAGAGAAAATAGAGATTAGGCTGTCGTGTCCTATAGGATAAAAACCAACAAGAAAAATCATATAATATAGTAAATACGTGTCAGAAAAGTAATCTCTTGAGGGAACTAAATTCCTAAAAATTTGCCATCTGTACCCAAACCTACTGTTGTGATGTCATCCTTCTGTAATCTTGTGCATTAGAAAGGGGAGGGGCAGCCAGTATTGCTTTATATAATGTGCATTGCTTTACACAGGGTTTTTTTTCTCCGAGAATAGGTGCAGGTACTCCCCTCTTCTGAGTCACCCCTTGTCTCCACCCACCTCCGAGTACTGTCCTTTGGTTCCACCCTCTACCCACCTCCCAGTATCCCCCACCCTTTTAGAGAATACAGAACCAAGTATCATGTTGTGGTTCTAGGTAATTTGTATAGAATTCGTTAATGATAACTAGAAAAGCAGTAAAATAGATCCCCTGGAATCAGCAACAATAAACCTCCCAACAACAGATCCCCCCAGCAACAATAAATCTTACCCTACAACAATAGAAAAAACAGTAAAATAGATCCCCTGCAATCAGCAACAATAGACCCCCAACAACAATAGCCCCCCAGCAACAATAAATCCTTCCCTGCAACAATCGCTCCCTCCCAATAAATCCTCCCCTGCAACAATAGACCCCCCCAGCAACAATAGCCCCCCAGCAACAATAGTTCCCCCAAGCAACAATAAATCCTCCCCTGCAACAATAGACCCCCCCCCAGCAACAATAGCCCCCCAGCAACAATAGTTCCCCCAAGCAACAATAAATCCTCCACTGCAACAATAGCCCCCCCTCCAACAACAAAATGCCCTCCAGCAACAATAGATTAACCCCAGCAACAATAGATCCCCCAGCAGCCAGCATTAATAGGCTATTCAGCTCACCTCACTGACCCCAGCACCCCATTGCCATTGCATTCATTCAGACTAGAGGTGCCGGAACTGTGTTCCCCCGTGTTCCCACTGAAAAAAAGCCCTGGCTTTACATAACTTGCTGAGAAGAAGAGAGAGCAGAGTGATGACTTCATCAGTGAACTGCTGCTCCTTCACAGTGGTTCCTGAAACAAGGTGACTTGCAGTGCATTCTGCAAGGAGGTCTAGTACTCATCTATTATGTCTTGCATGGGAGCCTGGATCAGAAGAGTGGCAGAACAGAGTGACTTTAACAGGTAAATGATGGAGGTTTAGCTTTAAACACCGTTAAATATAAAAAGCAAAATAAAACTTACGTCATCTTCAAAAGGTGAACATTGTGAAAAAGGTGGCAAATACGAGGTGAGTGAGTCAATGGATGGAATTTCTAAACCTCCTCCACCTGCAGAGAAAAACAATGTATAAACCATTTGGATTAAAAAAAGGGCAAAAGATACTGTAAAATGATGATGCTGCCAAATGATCTATTTATTTAAAAGATGTACTGGACAGATAGAATTTAAATAAAGAGACAGTGTACAAATAAAAAATACATTCCAGATGCATTAAAACTGTGTTAAGTCCTATTGTTTTCTTTGCCCCCTGCCAGCATGTGGACCCTTGCTCCCTGTGGGAAAGAAGTGGTCATTTTGCTGTGGTCCAGCATGCCTCTGCTGAGTCAGAGCCAGAACTCATCAACAGGGTGTATGGGTTTTGCTGATTGGAGGGCAAAAATGTAACGTTTGTTGCAGCTCAATATGTTGTGCACCTTCAAGGTAGTATTGGTACTCTGGTTCACTTCATGTGCTTACAGATAACCAGGCATCAGCCTTTGCAATACGCTGAATCCAAGATTTTGATTGTTTAGCCGTAAATAATTATTTATTATTTACTTGTATTCTTTCCCTGCCTGAGCAGAATTATCAGACTGAGTGTCAAGCTAGAAGGCCATCTTTTCTCCCACTTAAAGTGTTACTACACCCACAACAATAAAACCAGTCTGTATATGCAGTAAAGTATGTTTGTTATGCTCACTGTGGAACCTAAGCGGTTAATCCTCTGCATTGTGTATAAAGGCTGTTTGTTCCTCTGCCTGATCCTCCCCTTCTTTAACTGACTCCAATCCATCTACTGCTAGAACAGAGCATTAGGAGTCAGGCTGCACATGTGCAGTTTGGTGTGCATTGCTAGAGAGGTTTTTTTTATTTTTGGGAGAGTGCATGTGATCAGCACAGGGCCAATCAGCACTGTCCAGACAGAGGATCAGGGGAAAATAAAAACTCCTCCTACAAGCTTTACCCAGATATTGATAGAAATCACAATACTGCTATATACTGATGAGAAAAAGGTATTTAGCAGTTTATATTTACTAAAATGATTAAAAGTACCTATATTGCCCCTCCCTATACTTGAGCCCTCACTCAATTCAGTGCAGTGCCCATCTGTAGCAGCTCTCCCCGCAGAGGCGTAACTAGAACCTTCAGGGCCCCAGTGACAGAAACCATGATGGTCCCCCCAGACCCCTGGCCGGGGCCCTTTCCTTCAAGCCTGGGGCTCTTCCCACTGATCCTGGTGCCCTTTACTCTCGTACTCCCTTTATTACGGTCCCGCAGCGGGACCCTTTCACAAGTTCTGCAGTGGGCCCCTTCCTGCCATCTTGGGGCCTCTGCACAGTGGTGGAATGCCAGGGCCCAGTTGCAAGTGTGACCTTTGCGATCCTGGAAGTTCACCGAATGGTCAGTCGTTTTTATTTTTTGATATTTTAATTGTATTATTTTTTATAATTTTATTTAATTTTTTTACAATGTCACTGACTATGACTCTGTCCATTCAGAAAAGGAAGGGGCTGGTAAATTGCATATTTACCGACACCTTCCTGGTTCTCTATTGTGAAGCAACCGGCAGGAAAGGGGGAGGAGCACGGGGGGGGGGGGCAGCACAGTGGGGGGGGGACCAGGGGAGCACAAAGGGGCCCAGAGACAGCAGAACTGGAAAGGAGGAGTGGCGGGGGCAACACACAGATGAACCAATCTCCTCCATTTTCCTCCTGCAGCTACAGGAGGAAAAAGGAGGACAGTGATTTCTCTACATGCTGCCCCTGCCACCCCTCCTTTCCAGGTGTACAGGGGAGCCGCACAGGCCCCCTGGTGCATGGGGCCTGGTTGCAATTGCAACCCCTGCAACCACTGTAATTATGCCCCTGTCTCCCCACTCTCACAGGCTTTGCTGAAGCAACAGGAGCCATTGGTTCCCACTGCTGTCAGTCAAATCCTGTAACAGGGGATCAGCAGGGGGAAGGCCAAGCTGCGCTGAATGTATCTATAGATGCAAGCTGGGCGGCTCTGGATCAAGCCCACAGGTGTGCCACAAAGAGAAGCAACTTCCTATGGTGGCACACTGAAAAGAGGAGGAGCCAGGAGCTCTGGCGAGGAACCCCAGAACATGAGGGTCAATAAGTATAATATGTTTGTTATTTTATTTTTATGCTCTACAATCTCTAATTGACAATTTTGCCTTCCTTCAGCACAGTGTTCATTATCAGCTTGTTCTCATGCAGGATATGGGTCAACCTCTGTGGAGCCCCTTAGGGCCTGGCACTTGGCTGGTATTTCCTTCTGATGGAGGGAGAAAACAGCTAAATAGCAGCACACACACCAATCCCTGAGAGGTAAAGCTGAAATATTGTTAGGAGTGGAAAATGTAACAGTGTGTATTCCTGACTTGTTCTTAGCATTATGCTCCTGAAAAACCATAGCACTATAATTTGTGAGCCAGGCAGGGGATGAATAGTGGGTCTCATGAGGTTATCACAGAGGGGCATGCTGATGTCTGCTTCTGCACCTCCACTATTGCTGATGTCTGCACCTCCACTATTGCTCATGTCTGCTTCTGCACCTCCACTTCTTCTGCGTCTCCACTGGTGCTGTACTGATAGAAAATGATTGGTTTACCTATTAAAGGCAAATAGACTCTGTGCTTTGCAAATGCAGGTGCACCCATTGTCCTCAGACCTTCGCGAATGTGATGAAGCTTCACTTTGTAAATAACCAATTTAGGTGCAAGGAAAATAAAAAAAAATGCATTTTTGCTTGCACATGATTGGATGATGGAAGTTGGCTGAGCTTCACCACACTCACCAAGCTCCTGGGAAAATGAGTGCAACTGCACTTGCAAAGTGCACAGTCTGTTTGTCTTTTGTAAATCAGCCCCATATGATACTATCCCAGCCTTCACTGATGAGATGTGCAAAGGAGACTTAAAGGAAGGCAGGTGATTGGGATTTGGGCAGCCCTCTCTTTTTTTTAATTGCCATTTTTTAAAGCATTATCATTACTCTTTGTATATAGTAGTTTCAATTCTTCTCAACAAATGTAGGGACATTTTCACAAAGTACATTTGTGTAATTTGCAGAATAATACCATCTATTTCATATTATGCAGTCCCCAGTTATACTTACATGTTAAATCTCCGAGTAAGTCTTCGACAGTTTCGATTATTAAGTCTACAATTGAGTCAAGAAGCTAAAAAAGACAAAAAAAAAAGACAAAAAAAAAATATAATTTTATAAGAGTATTATATAGTCTTCACATTTAATAAAAATCTCATTGAGAACTATGGTAATAATAAAGATATCCTAATGATAATGTCCTGAAGCTGGACTTTAAAAAACGAGAAGCACAGTGACTAGATAACACTCTTGCATTTGTGTGCTATGTTTCATCCCACCTCCCAGATAGCAAGGATAATTTGCCACAAATTTGTGGCAGTGTTGAATTTTAAGTCTGTTAACTTTTTCACATTTTTCACTGGAACGTTGTACACTTGCAGAGCACTTGAAGTCCAAGTTCTAGTTGACACTTTTCCAATTTGTAGCAAATTTATGTGGCAAGGCTTTTGCAAAAGCGAAGTTGCAGTGGTGAGTCTACAGCAAGAGCTCCACAAGTCACAGTGACCCCTGTGGTGGGATGACTTTTGCACAACATAACTGATCAAAAATTTGCAGCAGACTTGCAGAATGTTTGCAAACAAAGTTGTCCTGAAGGAATGCTATGCAAACTTGCTTCAATTGTGCAACAAACATGTGATGCCTGGCAAGTCTAGCAATAGCTTAGCAAGTCATTTTCAAACTTGCAACTGAATTGCTTGCTATCTTGGCTGGGGCATCCATGTAGGGCCCTGTTACAGCCCTATTGTGAATGATAGGGAGTAGTTCATGTTGGCAATAGAGATCGGGTGAACACTGCCCGGGGCGGTGCACGAACGCGTACGCGCGCTCACGCTCAAATGTTCGCGAACTGCAAGTTCGCGGCAAACCCCATTGACTTTAATGGCAGGCGGACTTTAAAAACCTACACCAATTACCAGTCCTTAAAAGGACTTTTGTGGACCTATTACCGAGTGATTTGTGTCACTGACAATCTGTCCCTGCTCCACACAGCAAACCTCTCCCTACACTGACAAAAGGCAGAATGTAAAATGGCAGCCAGGTCAGGTCTATTTTTAAGGTAGGGGGTATGTCCATGTGCTGAAATGTCTCAATTGGCTGTCCTGTACCACCTGATGGATGTGCCATGGGTCAAAGTTCTTCAGAATGTAAAAGTACATGGCTTCGCGAACATTAGTGCGAACATCGGCAAACTTTTCAGTTTTCGCGAATTTGCGAACACGCAAAGTTTGCCGTGAACCGACCGATGGGCGATTCTCAAAGCCATCTCTAGTTGGCATGCCTAGATGTCCTCCTAGTTCCTCCTAGTTTTAGCTTGGTGCCCTCTTGAAGAGTTTTGGCTAAGAGGTTGCTAGTCAACTGTGCCTGTTACTCTAATTTGTTTAAGGGTATATAAAAAAGGGGTTGAAGCCTATAGATTTGGCCAGAGTCAGCAGTGAGAAGAGAGAGTGAAACTAGTATTGTTTAGAGAGGACACCTAGACCCTCATGGGAGGTCCAGGGCCCCCACAGAACTGACATTGTAGGCTGTCCATGGAGCAAACTTCTACTTTGGGGGGATGCCACCTGTTCCTTCTCCATAGTGGAACCATACCAGGGAGCCGGATCACTCTGTTGAGAGCATACTCAGGCGTGGGCAGAGAGATCTGAACTATCATTATGCAAAACTCTAAACCTTGCAGTATGGGCTGATTTAAATGGACTGATATGCTGTAATGCATTGTTAGGACTAAATTGAAATGAACTATTTTGTTGCCTGTTGCACAAGTAAAATAAAAGTTCTAGGAAGAAGCAGTAAGTCTCAATCATCTGCTGGTGTGAATGGCGGCCTATACCTGAAGAACAAAAAGTAAGTGTACAGATTTGCTCAGTTAGGGTACTGGTGATAGTTGGATGAAAGTGAGTCAGCTTGGTGACAGGTTTCCTGCCTTGACCACCCACCAGACAAATCTGTATCCTCCATGTATTTGGGCCAGGTGGGTGACCCCTGGCACACTCGACCGGGAACCACAGGAACAGGGCCCCCTACAACTTGACTGTGTAGAATCCAAGACCATCCGGTGCCATGGAGCTAGAGCCAGATCTTGAGGTAAAGGTTTCCACTCCCATGGCTGCATTAATTCTCACAGGTTCCTAACACAGAGACTGGCTTATCGAAAACCCACTAGGGGGCAATACACTGAGGTTAGAGTTGTTCTGTGAATGCTTGAATAAATACCACACATTATTTAGATGACTTCAGTCATAAATGGCTCAATATCTCTAGGAAGAATCAATACAAAGTTGATACTACATCCTTTAGACCAGCAATTAAAAGCTGAATTCACAAATTGGAACCCCCATATTTAGGATTCCAGTACCAAAATCAGTCTGTTTGGGTTTTTGTCTTTTTGCAATAAAACAAACATAACGTCTAACTTCATGCTAAATAAACTGGTAAAGCTACCCGATTTTTAGACTCCTACAGAGAAATCAGAGGTGATGTGGGGCCAAAACCAGAAACAATAGTGATTGCAGTAGCAGTAATAGAAGAACAGGTACTTCACTTTAATTACACCGATCACTGATTCTTTCTGTCTTACGGGGAAGATGTGGAAACAAGACTGCAGAATTTCTAGGGTTATCCCCCATGAGAGTGTAAAGAGTGTAGCAGTCCAAGGGCACATCAGAAAACAACTCTTGCTCCTTCAAACCAATATGTGCTGGTTGATGTGGTCTGGATATCTTATATGGAAATTGAAGACTATAACATGCACATCCAGCTGGGACAGACCTAGACTGTACCGTCAGATCATATATACCAGCTGGCTTTGAAACATTTAAAAGGCTAGTTCACCTTGAAGAGGTTAAAAAACAAACAAATATATACAATCCCCCTTAAATCATAGCCAAGTGCTTGTTCATGAGACGTTGGGGACATTCATCCAAAGTTAGATGCCCTAACATCTAGACAGGACAGAGACAGAGAGCCCATGGTAGAAGCAGCTTTAGAACTACAGACCATTTTTAAAAAAGGAGGACAAACAGGGTCTATTTATAAAGTACTATTCACACAAGGTGAACAAAATGTGTGGCATTTCTCCTAAGAGAATAAAAGAGATGTACGGGTTTGGGCTTTTTTTTAGAATAATACTTACCAAGGTGAATGCAGCATCTGTCCCCCGGCATTTCTACACTGAGAACTGAGCGATCAAACACTGCTAATCGCTTGGTTCTGACAGCCCCCCGAGCAGATAGCTGCTGACTGTCAGTCACAGCTCTCTGCTCTGCTCCCTCCTCGCTCATTGGAGTGCTGGGCTGTGAAAGGACAGGGAGAGGCTGGCTCAGGCTCTCAGTGGCACGCTGAGAGGCTGAGCCGGGAGTCGGTCCAGGCACCTGGTGGATCCCGACTTCATGTTCGGGATGATGCGGTGCCTGGACTGACTTCTGTGACATCAGCAGAGACTGGACTTCAGCCCACTCTCTAAATAAAATCGGTCACAGAAGTGCAAAATGAACTGCACTCTTGTGATCCTAAGGAGATGTACAGCCAAACGAGCTTTGGCTATACTTCTCCTTTAATGCCTGTATCATCCGCTCCATCTGATGGCTGAAATGCAGTATCGTTTTCTCAGAATGAACATGCATGGGTGCTTCTGACATTTTGGGCAACAAATGTTTTGTAAACAGACCCTTAAGTCCCGGTTCACACTGGGGCAACTTGTCAGGCGACTTAGTGCAATGAAACCGTTCCATTGCAATGCGCTCCATTCAGTGCAATGGAACCGTTCTAATCGGAGCAACTCAAGTCGCTTCGACTTAGAAAAAGGTTCCTGCACTACTTTGGGGGCGACTTGCATTGACTTCTATTAGAGAAGTCGTATGCAAGCCCCGCCAAAGTCACCCATCATGGGGCGGCTTCAGAGTCAGGTGACTTTGAAGCTGCCCCAGTGTGAACGCAGGCTTAAAGTTGTAAAACATATCGATTTTTTTTTTTTTTTTTTTTTTTAATGCCATTGTAGGATTTTTTGAAAAATCTTGACTAGTTTTATGTCTATAATGAAATTTGTACACAGGGTTTGATAATTACATTCTGTATTTACTGCAAATCTCAGCATGCTGAGCAAATGGAGATTTGTTTCAATCCATATTCAGTTAGTATGCGTTTTGTCTGCTGTTATGCTCTCTGTAGGTAAGAAAAATCAAATGTAATAAATGCAGAAGTTTCAGTACTTACGCCATTATCATCTGTGCAGCCACATCCCTCACTTTTGCTGTTAACATGTTTTCCAGCAATTGTTCTAGAAATAAAAAAAAAATAAAAAAAACACACACGTGATTATGGCTTCAAACCTAAGCTAGGCTTTGTACCAATGTTAAAGCGGAGTTCCGGGCACAGAAGTAATTTTTTACTAAACATACCCCCGGGACAGTCAGGGCTAGCACATTCCACAATGGCTAGCCTCTGATCTGTCCCGGTTCGCACTTACCTTTTAGAAGAAATACTTACTTATAAAATTTCTTCCACAGCGTTTCCATCTTTTTTGTGGGCAGCTGAAGCCGGCGCGGTCCTCTTCTGTGTCTTCTTCCGCGTCTTCTTGTCCCAGAATGCGCCGCACCGGCCCCTCTCGTCACTTCCGGTGCGACGCTGCATTCCTCCACAGCTTCTGGGCATGCCCAGAAGCTGTTTAGCAGGGGAATGCGGCGTCGCCCGGAAATGACGAGCGGGGCCGGTACCGTCGCATTGATTCCTGGGAGCTATGACGTTCAGCTCCCAGGAATCATAGCGAGACAGGAAGTGACGGGGTGAGCCGCGGCTCCGAGGGAGGAAGTACTCTGAGGTGAGTATCTTCGATCTCCAATTACAAGGTAAGTAAACAAAAAAAAAAAATAACTATCCAATTCCTTTTCAGGTGAGGTCTACCTAGCGGAGGGGCAAAAAAAAAATATATTTTTTTGTGCCCAGAACTCCGCTTTAAAGAATAGACATTACACTGGAAAGGCTTTGATCTCTCAGTCAGTTCTTTGCACATTGACTCTTGAGCTTTTCAGGTTACCAAGAAAGGGTGTGGTGTAAATCAAATATGGGTGTGGTTGCACTGGCCTGTTTAGGTTTAGGCTTAAAGTGTAAGTCCATCTTTTATAACTTTTTCCAAAAATCCCCCATGTGCAACCACATCCCATAAATAGTACATATCTGCGGCCCTTTAAAATGCTGCTGCTTTCCTTTACATATGCAGCTGTGGAGGGCCTCTCCACAGAAACTGTTGGCCCTCTATGTGTAGCAATATGGTTACATTTAAAGCGGTTGTAAACCCTAGAAACAAAAAAAAAAAAACCTGCAAGACAAAGGCATAATGGGCTAGTATGCATCGCATACTAGCCCATTATGTGTAACTTACCTTAGAACGAAGCCCCGACACGGACCCCCGGACATCGCTGCGGGCGCTGCCATGATCCCTCGCCACTCTTCCGGGTTCGGCGGCTCCGGCGCGCTGATTGGCCGGAGCCGCGATGACGTCACTCCCGCGCATGCGCGCGGGAGTGATTTTTCCGGCAAGCTCCCGGCAAGTTAATTGAAGGTCCCCCCGGACCTTCAGAGTGCATGCGCCGCTCGCGTGAGCGGCTGCATGCACTGTAAATATCTCCTAAACCATGCCGGTTTAGGAGATATTATTTGTACCTACAGGTAAGCCTTATTATAGGCTTACCTGTAGGTAAAAGTGTCAAAAAGCGGGATACTACCGCTTTAATGAAGGTTCAACATTTAGCAACTCACATGGTTGATTAAAACAGATATATCTAAGTATGCAGGCATCCGGGGGAAAGCTGTCCACATAGACCATCCTCCACACCACCGGCTTTCACCGCTGTCAGTCTGCAATCGTGACCGGGAAGACTACCCTGCAGTAAAGCATTCTGAAAGCGAGGCTTGAAGCGCTCGTGGAGCGCTATGTGGAAGGGATGACGTAGATGGCGGTACGGAGGATGGTCTATAAGGACAGCTTTCCCCCGGATGCTTGCATACATAGATGTGTCTGCTTTAATCATCAATCATGTGAGTTGCTAAATGTTGTACCTTCATTAAATGTAACCATATTGCTACACTTAGAGGCACCTCTCTTCTCTTTTATACTCAGTTGTGACATGACTCTACTTGTATATCAAGACAGCACTTGTTTATCAAGTTAAAATTTATAAAAAAATTTTGCTTGTCTTGCAAAACACTCTCAAACCAAGTTACTCTCAATCCAAAGTTTTATACTATAGTTGTGTAAAAATAGATAGCATATTATAAGTATTGTTTTTTGCTGCATCCTAATTTTATATACCGTATATACTCGAGTATAAGCCAATTTTTTCAGCATGTTTTTTTCGTGCTGAAAAAGCCCCCCTCGGTTTATACTCAAGTCACGGTCTCACTTAACTTTTCTCCGGTCAGTGCGCATGCGCCGCCGCCGCTCGGAAAAATCCCGTACATGTTCAGCTATTCCCACGCAGATGGCGCATGCGCAGTGATGTGTTGGCGCCGGGCAGTGCCATTTTTAAATGTAAGGCGGAAAGGTAAGGGAGACTCCTCCGCAGCCCCTGCATCTCCTCAGGAGATGCAGTGCTGCGGGCATGGTACAGGAGATTCTCCCGTACTATACCCGCAGCACTGCATCTCCTGTACCATGCCTGTTCCATATCTGTGCCATGCCTGAACCATCTCCTGTGCCATGTCTGAACCATCTCCTGTGCCATGCCTGAACCATCTCCTGTACCATGCCTGAACCATCTCCTGTACCATGCCCACAGCTCTGCGTCTCCTGTACCATGTCCGCAGCCCCTGCACCATGCCCGCACCCCCTGGTTTGGGTCTCGAGGTGGTCTAGTTGGGTCAAGTAGCTGCTGCATTTCCCACCCTAGGCTTATACTCGAGTCAATATGTTTTCCCTTTTTTTGTGTTAAAATTAGGTGCCTCGGCTTATATTCAAGTCGGCTTATACTCGAGTATATACGGTATACTTTTAACACATGGGGTCACATAGTATATGTAAGCAGCTACTCCCTACACTACTGTTCCACTTAATGTTATTCAAATATTAACTTCCCCGACCCCATCAACAAAGGGATAGTGAACAGGAATATTTAAAAGTTTGTAATATTCAGACCTATTATTATGCAGGATTAATATAGCGACAACAGTTTACACAGCGCTTTACAACATAAGGACAGACAGTACAGTTACAATAGAATTCAATATAGGAGGAATCAGAGGGCCCTGCTCGTTAGAGCTTACTTTTTAGAAAAATGTATAAGGAATAATGAATAATCCCTGTATTTTATCTGTTTATTTTCTCATGAACTGCAATCCCATCTAGTGGCCATAAAGTGGTATTTTCCTGAAATACCTCAATCAGGAAAACACTGCATTATGGCCACTAGATGGAGTTGACAATCATAGGAAATAAAACATATTAGACAAAATCATCCATGACAGCTGTGAGAATGCTTGTACAACAACAGATGTATCCCAGCACTCACAGTCAGTGTCCATGATCAGATTCAATAAAGTGGTAGCTAAGATGGCAAAGGCAATCCGCAGAGACCAAAAAATAATAGTAATGAATTACTAAATGGCTCTCATTACTGGTAAGGTCTGTGATCAGATTCTCATGTACTGGCGCTAATGCTTGTGACATTTGCACAGCAATTTGTTTTATACATAGCCCCCCTAGATTAAAATCACTTGACTAAAGCTTAGCACAAAACAGGGATGTGAGGGGTTGTTAACAAAGACAGTGCTACAGAGAGGATTTATACTATAGAATTTGTGCTTTTTTTCATACAATGTTTGCATTACACTCATTTTTTATATAGAGAAATTAATTCATTGTTTAACACAAAAAAAAAAAAACTTACGGTTTGCCAAGGGACAACCAAAGTAAGCCATTATTTCCAGTGACTGCAACGCCGAACTCAATGTCCTACAACAGGAAGAAAAGCTTTGAATGGCTGAAGAACACCATGCAGACATTTGTTATTCAGGGTGATGTGAGGGATGTAAATATGACATGCCGACATTACAGTAAAAATTGTTGTGAGCTGTGAAGAAGCCAAACGAAAAGTAACGTGGCTGGAAGGGCCGAAACTCAGTAAGAAATGGTGGTGGTGGGGTGGAGTATTTTATGGATATGAAGGTTAGACGAGTGAAGCCAAAGTGGGGGTACTCATATTGAAAGGAAAGTTAACTCCTCCCACCCTTTGAGCCTGGGTGTGAAGTTTGGAGGGGATTGTTAGACAGCTAGAAGGTAAATAAGCTGTTAGGAAGGATGGGAATGTAATCTCACAGTAGTGGTTGGTCCTTGTTAGCGCTAAAAAACAAAGCTAAATATTGTGTTTATTTGATTGCTTGTTCATTTTACCAAATAACCTCCCCACCACCCTTTTATTCCCATCTCCCTTCCTAACTAATCGCCAACGCTAAAAGTTTATTTTACTTACCTAAGGGCCCTTTCACATGGGCGTTCCGTATGTCCGCAAATCATCCTATTTTTTGTGTGGATGATTTACGGACATAATGAATGTCTATGGGATTGCGGATGGTCATCCGCTGAAATCCGATTTTCTTCCTTTCAGTTCTGTTCCGTTTTTTGGAACGGAAAAGAACCCTATTTTTGTTCCGTTTAAAAAACGGAAAGGAAGCAAAATGGGATGTCAGCGGTGTCATCCGCTGACATCCGCAATGCCCTTAGACTTACATTATGTCCGTATATCATCCTCAAACAGATGGGATCGTGGGATGATATGCGGACATACGGAGCGGATGACACAAATGTCATCCGCTCCGTGTAAAAAAAAAAAAAAAAAAAAGCACCGGAGCGGAAAAAAAAACTGAACGGCCGTGTGAAAGAGCCCTAAATCATTGGTCACATGATGCACCCAAGTCTTTTATCCTCTTCCTTGCAGAGGGTCCTTCTTCTGAGGTCCACATCTCTGCCTGGCTGATGAGGATGCTTCCTATTGGCTGTTTAATGGCAGAGTTATCTCAAGCTTGAAGTCATGAAGTCTCAAATAGGCGACCGGTTAGCACGGGTACAGACTGCTAAACCACCGCTCATCCCACAGAGGGAATGTATGCACTGCTCATTTACCGTGAACCTAGCAGGCTGTTCAGCCATACTATCATGCTGCCTCTGAGCTCCCACAAGGATCGCCTAATGTGGGTTTCAGCTGTCCTCTTATAGCACATTCTAAGGCTGACTAATATACAACACCAAGTTTCTACTTTGTATCAATAAGTGCAATTGAGGAAACATCTCTCGGCACATTTCTGACACAGCATTTATGGTGATTCGGTTGAGCAGTTCGATTACCTGGTTTTAACATCATGTTGGCAGGCCTTTAGTTTCAACCATCACAGCAGAATATACCACTATCTAGGGTTTACCCTGAAGGAGTATCTGTCGCCACTCCGAAACTAGTTGGGACAATCCCCCAGGATTTTGTGGTTCATAATATCTGCTGATGTGATGTATTTTACCTAGCCTACCACATTTTTTATGTTTTAATTTGTATTTTCCTCAATAAAATGTTTATGAATTTTACTTACATGTTTACGGTGTCAATTACACATATGTTTGAGTGCCTATAGAGAAAGGGGAATTTCTCTACTATCCCACAGAGGGAACGGCAAACTTAGGTTGGGTGAAACAAGCTTAGGAAGGGATGGAAGGGCAATTGTAATGCTCAAAGATTGGTTTTAGGTTTCATGTGATTTTAAGTATGAATCCCACGGTTTCAGATATTAGGTTTTTTTTTTTTTTTTTTTTTTTAATTTAGTTTGTCAATATAATGTTTGCACAGTGAGCTGGTGAAGGGTGGATGGCATGGGTGATCAGCAGAGTGTGACCTTGGGGTGCTTTTCAGGACCGGATTCATTTAGTGTGCCTTTATGTGGTATGGAAATTATGTGATCTCCAAAATTATTTTTGCCATACATGATACAATTTTCTTACAATTTTCTGTACAATTTTCCTGAAAATAACCTTCAACTATGTAGAACAAAGGCCTGCCTAATTGGATACAAGTGAATGTGTTGTTTAGCTTTGACCTTACATTATGTGGTTTGTGTTAAATCTAACAGAAAATTGTACAACAAAAGTTGAACATTTAAAGTGCATGTAAAGAGCCTTAAAGTGCTCCTAAAGTCTAGTTTTTTTTTTTCATTTAAAAAAAACAAACATGTAATACTTACCTGCCCTGTGCAGTGGTTTTGCACAGAGCAATCCAGATCCTCCTCTTCTCAGGTCCCTCGCTGAATCTCCTGGCCCCTCCCCCCTGTTGAGTGCCCCCACAGCACACAGCTTGCTTTGGGGGCACATGAGCCAAGCCGCAGCCCCCTTTGTCCATTCAGACACGGAGCCGTGGTTCAGCTCCACCCTTCTCTCTCCTCATTGGTTAACTGACTGAGCCAATGGTGCCGCTGCTGTGTCTCAGCCAATCAGGAGAGAGAGTCCCAGATGGCCAAGGCACTCGTTCTCATCGCTGGATAGAGATTGGAGCTCAGGTAAATATTAGGGGGGCTGAGGGGGCTGATGCACACAGAAGTTTTTTTTTATCTTAATGCATAGACTGATGCCTAAAACAGCACGTAGCAACCCCCAGCAACTGACCCGTCCCTCTGTGTACAAATTAGAGAGGTTGAAATTGATTGCTGTGGGCATCAGGGACTGAGATGGTTTCTTTCTATGATACTATGAAAATAGGATCTAATAACACTTAAGGTGTTTTAATTGAAAAAAAAAAATGCAGAGCTATTTGTCCTATGAGAAATTGCATATACATTTGCTCTGTGCGAATAGAGGCAAATTGAACGTTATTGGGCTATTTTCTCTCCAGGTTAAAACAGGAAGCTTTATGGCTACTAAATGGAGCTGATCATCATAAGAATTAAATATTTATTTTCTATGATTGTCAGCACCATCTAGTGGCCATAATGTGGCATTTTCATGATATACACGTTTGACCTGGAGAGAAAAATCGCCTAAAAAATTAGATTTTGCCTCCACATGCACAGAACAAATGTATAATACATAAAGTTTTTAAAAGATAAATAGCCCTGAATTTTTTCTTTATACAGTAAATATACCCCTTGGGGTCTCAGCTTACAAAAGGTTAAGCAAGGTCATTTCTAGAATTCCAGAAAAGGAGTGTTAAAGAGTGTTTCCACTTTTGTTGAGAGATCGATGTACATGGCAGTGATTTTAGGAAACTTTGTTGCAGAGTTCTACCTTTTCTGCTCTGAATGAAAAGCTGTTTGTTCTTCTTCGTATTTTGAATGCTGATTTTGAATGGAAGGACATTTTTTTTATTATTTATCAGCTGATGCCCTTGCAGGGCTCTAAACAAAGGAGAGTGGCAGGGTCTGCATTTGTCCAAAAGTGATTAATCCTTTGGGAGCATCTCACCAAAAATGATTTTTTTTGTTGCAGAGGATGCCTAAAATTCGACTTAGTGTAGACATCTGGGAAAATCACCCTTTACTTGCTGGGTGGTGGGATTACAAAATCCAATACTTATAATATCAACTGTTTTCGCTTTAGCAATGGTTACAAAGTCATTGCAAGGTCACTTACAACTCCAATTTCCGTAAATGAATATCCTGTAGAATCACTGAAGTGCACTGCAATTGATACAGAGACTAAACTTCCAGAAGATTTTATGTTACACGATGGGGCTGAAGTTTTTGTAACAGAGACTTGAACGTCACCTTCAATCTGTAAAATAATTAATATCGCCTGTAAGAAAGTTTTCAATTTCTATACTATACATTGGAATTATAAGGACTGGATATCATTTAAAGCTTTTCTACCTGACCAAGTTAAAGAAAATATGCTATACATTCTACTTATGTAAATATGTAGAATGTATGAATATTAGAGAAAAATGAATCACAATATATAGAGGCTTTCATGGAAAGCATTTATAACTACAATGGTGGTCAATGGTGGTCTTACTTTTTTGGTTAAAACCCCCATCAGTGAAAAATATATATGCGGTGTCTTCAGAATGTAATGAGAATGGTATTTAAAAAATTATTTTATTGAAAAATGTTACAATTGAACGCGGGCTCCTTCAAAGTATGCACCTTGGGAGTGTACACAATGCTCACATCAACTTTTCTATTCTTCGTAGCATCCCTGGAATCCCTGGAAGTCTTTGAGCCTGTGTAGTTGCTCTTTGGACATTATCCACACTACCAAAATGGTGTCCTTTGTCATTTTCGAATCCTGAATCAAGATTTTATTAAACATTGACTTGGTATTTGCCGTTTCGTCTGCAATAATTTTGATAGTGAGCTGTCACTCACTGCATCCACATTCTGTTCCATTTTGACCGATGGCTCACTATTAGAATGATTGCAGAGGAAACTGGAATTAGGAGCCCGGCAGAAATGCAGGGACAGATAGGTTGGTAGGTGAGCTGGTGCTGGACGACAGATGACACCCTTGGAGGGATAGAAAGGGGAGGAGGAAGTCACATCCTTAGGTCTCAGGGGTTCATGCTGGGACCTGTAGTCCTTCACATTTGACCCTCCCAAAAGTAAAGGTCCACAATTCCCTGCATGAACCCCTCAGAGCTAAGGATGTGCCACCCTCCCAACTAGTGACACAAGTCCCAGCATGATCCCCTGAGATCTAAGGTTCATGCTGGGACTTCCCTTTTTTTCAGGGGGGGGGGTCACATCCTTAGATCTCATGGGTTCATACTGGGACCTGTAGTCCTTCACATTTGACCCTCCCAAAAGTAAAGGTCTACAATTCCCAACATGAACGCCTCAGAGCTGAGGATGTGCCACCCTCCCAACTAGTGAAGGACCACATGTCCCAGCATGATCCCCTGCGATCTAAGGTTCATGCTGGGACTACCCTTTTTTTCGGGGGGGGGGGGGGGGTTCACAACCTCAGATCTCTGACCCTACAAAAGTAAAGGTCTACAATTCCCAGCATGAGCCTGTCAGAGGAGGAATAGAGATGTATCAGGCTACGCACATTGCGTAGGATATGCAAAAATGCTTAGGATACACTATGGGCGTAGACATATACTGTCTTTATTCTTCTCTGGTGCTGTGCTGTGCTGTGCTGGTTTGCTGCCCTCCAATAAGCCTGCAGGGGTCTTCGTCCTCCACTCACAGTAAGGTTTTGGTTTAAAAAAAAAAAGAAAAATGTTCGGGCCTATTTTTTTCCCCAGTCTGGGCCTGCAAATGACAAGTGATTAGCAGTACCTTCTACTTCTACTATTATTATTCTAGTATTACTTTAAAGGTAGCAAAAAGCTTTTTTTATGCAACTTTTAAAATCATAGGATGTAACCTAATATACTAGCAATGGGAAAAGCAGCTTATATGAAATCCAGTAATTGTCATTTTTAAACATTAAATTTTTACCTATTTGCACCACGACATTTTGCTGCAAAGCTCAGATAGGTGGGGCTAGAACTGTTCCTACTGAATCATAGGAGCAGAGCTGCAAATGCTTCTCTACGACCCCAAGCTTCATGTAACTATATTGCCTAGGCTATCAAATTTGATCCAGTGAGTTCCCAGCTCTGCCGATTTTGCTCCTGAGTTCCACTCATTTACCATGTTACTTTCACTATTCTTTCATTGCTTATTATGGAAAATATACAAGGAGGAATGAGAGTCCATGGTGGTTGCGGGCAGAGATAATTCCATGTTGGGTGTTCAAAGGTAACACCTCTGGCCAGAAGATATGGTCATCAGAATTCTTTAGTTTTGGCCCAGAAATTTTTAGTTTTAGGTTTTTTAATCTTTCAGCAAAAATATGAGTATTCAAGTTTGCCATTCAATAGAAAATGAACTACAAGTTGAAATGCAGAAATTTTGTAATCTGTTATATTGCTTTTGGCATCACTCCAAGTAGAGGTGAAAGCATAGACCTGTGTCCCAGAGCATGGGGTGCAAGTTTGTCCTAATAACAATCCAGAGAGCTGGTAAATGAAAAGAGTAAAGAATTGCCGCTACCCCAGATCAGCCCTAATGAAAAAATGATAAGGAACGACCTCAGCTTACGTCTCCACCAAACCACACTCCCTGATTTATTTTAACCTGCCCACTGGGGCTTAGTTTTAGGGCTATGACTAAGCACTGGTGGGCAAGCAGAAATGCATCAGATGTGTGGTTTGCTGGCGACCACGATGTAGGCTGAGGCCATTCCTTATCGTTTATTCACTAGGCTGGATGGAAGTAGTGGCAATTCTTACCTCTTTTTATTTGCAGGAAGTTTGTAGATTCATTTATACTCATTATTGGTTCACTTAGGTTAGGAAAGTTGCAAGCTTTAAAACTTTAGGTTAGTCATTAAAGGGTAGCAATGGCATGACAAGCTTTCCACATTAATCAATGGCTGACATGGTACAATACTCTACTACAACTAAAAAAATTAAAAGAAATACTTACTTCTGTATATACATTATATATTTGCCATTGAGCATTTGATATGGTTTTCTGTAAAAAGAATAAAACATTGTATTAGCAAAAAAGGTGATCATACTTAACCACTTACCACTTTAAGACCGGGCTTATTTTGACACTTGGTGTTTACAAGCTAAAATTTGTTTTTTTTTTTTTTTTTTTGCTAGAAAACTACTTAGAACCCCCAAACATTATATATTTTTCTTTAGCAGATCGTTGCAATATTTGTTTATCACACCGTATTTGCGCAGCGGTCTTCCAAACACATTTTTTTTGAAAAAAATTCACTTTTTTTAATTAAAAAATAAAACAAAAACAGTAAATTTAGCCCAATTTTTTTCTATAATGTGAAAGATAATATTACGAGTAAATAGATACCCAACATGTCATGCTTCAAAATTGAGCACTCTCGCGGAATGGCGACAAACTTGGTACTTAAAAATCCCCATAGGCGACAATTTAAAAATTTCTGCAGGTTACCAGCTTAGAGTTACAGAGGATATCTAGGGCTCAAATTATTGCTCTCGCACTAACGATCGTGGCGATACCTCACAAGTGTGGTTTGAACACAGTTTACATATGTGGGCAGGGCTTCCATATGCGCTCGCTTCTGCGCGTGAGCTAACGGGGACAAGGCTCTTTAATTTTTTTTTCCTATTTTAATTATTATTTTTTATTTTTACACAGTTTTTTAAAAACAAAATTATCATTTTTATTCCTATTGCAAGGAATGTAAACATTCCTTGTAATAGAAATAGGCATGACAGGACCTCTTTATTGTGAGATCTGGGGTCAAAAAGACCTCAGACCTCACAACTACACTAAAAAAAAAACAAAAAAAATGGGCCTTTAAACCGGTTGCTAGGCAACAACGTTTGACGTCGCTCCAGTCCTCCAAGACCATAGATTCGAGTGAGGGCCATCTTGCCTTCACTCGACTTCCTGTCTTAGAGGATCCGGGACTGGATTGTTTTCCCCGCTGCCGTCGGGTCTGGTAACCGGGGAAAACGGCCGGGACGCGGCGGGAGGGGGGGGGCCCTAACAAAATAAATGGAGAGGGTCATCTAGCCTACAAAAAATGCCCCATCTGAACCAACAGCTGGTCCTTTGACCTACTTCCCTTTACTATTGCCAGGCTGACTTAAAGAGCAGCTTCAGTCGGGATAAAAAAAATTAAAAAATAATTTTAGCAGCTACATTTACTGTAGCTGCTGACTTTAAAAAAAAGACACTTTCTAGACCTGCTTTCCAGCACTGTCTTCACCCGGGCCAGTTCTTTGCTGGCTTTAGGGTACCCGGCATGCCATGTTGACTGTAGGATATTGGCTGTGACTTCTTGCGGCTTCACACTTGGCTCCGCACATGTGAATAGGCCTGCAGCCTCCTGAGACCTGTGACATGTCCTAGGAGTTTGAGGCGAACCTGACCTAACCTTGACCTGTCAAAAGTAGGTAACCCAAACCCCCCCCCCAAATTGTTTACAAAAAGAAGGAGGGGGGATACCTACCTTTTTGAGTGAAGTTCTACTTTAAGTTCTCCCAATTTGATAAAATAACATCAATAAAAAATGCCCCCATAGTATTTTGGCACTAAATGAAATCCATGTCAGTTGGTTGGTAGGGGAAGATGTGATTAGCTAATGGGGTGGATTTACTAAAGACAAATAGTTTGTGCACTTTGCAAGTGCAGTTGCACTGATTTTCCCTAGAGCAAATGTGGGAAAGCTCTGCTAATTTCCATCATCCAGTTATGTATGTGACGGTACTCACCGTCACTGGGAGGGAAAGACAGATACTTAATGGCCACAGAATATGGTTTGGATTACTCAGACGGGACAGTAATATTTGTCAACAATATATCTCAAAGAATATTCGAAGACTCTGGGACTCCAGGCCTAGCTGCCTATTGCCAATAAGGCTTCACATAGTCAGACTCCTAGCAGATGCAAATATCATCAGCTCAACCACCTGTCTTCCACACATTATAAATGATGCTGATTTGCTCACTTATTGTTTACGGTGGGTTCTCTGTGTTTACACTTATGATAATGTGTATTGTATTGCAGGAGCTTGAGGACGGAAAGTCTGCTAGTTAATTGGCTCAGGTTGATTGAATTACTGTCATCTATTAGACTAATGGATTATTATCCATTCTATATACAATTTCATCTGCATATGATAATGTAATCAGGCAACCCCTGACCTGATGGGGTAATTTGATCAGGAGGGGAGATCTGCTCATGTGTGTATAAATTGAGTGTGAAACTGTTCAATAAAAGAGAAGATTCCAGTACAAGCTAAGTTGTCGGCTAGCATTGTATGGGGGCAGCTGGAAAATCTGATATCTATGTTCAAGACTGAAGGAAGCCATATACTGACGGAAGTCCACAAGTACAGTGTGGGTTGCAGTTCCGTTACAATGTACAAGCAAAAATGCTGTTGTTTTTAATTTTCCTTGGACCACTTTAAGAGGTGATAACCCATCCCCGGTCTATCTAAAACAACATAAAAAGATTTGAGTAGTGTAGGGCCTAAAGTCTGACCAATGGCTGTACTACAAGAGTTCTAAAGGTCTCACTTGTGACCTGGTCCTGGCATTCCGCAACTGTAGGGGGTCGAGACAGCAGAAAGGGGGCCCGCTGCATAACATGGGCTTGGTTCACACTGCTCCGACCCCAAAGTCTTGCTTGCAAATTCCTTGGGACTTGCTTGTGATTTCCTTGTGACTTTTGTGATTTAACATTTAATCTATGACACTCAAATCACACCAAAGTTGCAGAAAGTAGTGCAGTAACCTTTTTTTGTTGCTGTGACTTAAATCACATTGATTAAGATGACACCCATTGAAATGAATGTGTTTTGACTTGTCATGAGACTTTGTGTCGCACGTCACATGCTAAGACGCAGCAGTGCAAAAAGGCCAGAGGGAGGGGCCTCGGGATCGATGGAAAGGGCCCTGGGACAAATAGAAAGAACACAGGCAATCAGGAGTCCTCCAAGTAGGACCATTTGGTGGTGGTGGTGTTCACACAACAAGCACATTCCTCTGGTGGGTCCTTAGCCTGATATAAATTCTATTTATATAACCAAAAGCAGCAAACTAACAACTAGGAACCAAGAAATTGACAGGTACTGGGGTCAACTTCATAAAATACTGGGCTCATTAGTCATACATCTTCTTTGACTTAGTTTGCCAAGTCTATTCCCAGTAAGGCCTGGAAGATGGATGAAGGTGTTAAATAAAGGTCTAATCCTCATTTTTGTGATGTGTTACAGAACGCACATTATTATGTGTTTACATGCATTATAGTAAGACAGCCCAGGTATTATAAATGGGCTGACAACTTGCCACAACAGATCTTTTACCGGACTCTCGCCTTTTTTTTTTTCACACCGTAGAAACGGTTTACATCCAGCCTCCTCTGGGCGATCGATCAATATGGATTTTACATACAATTATTGTTAGAGGCAGTTATAGCCGCTAGCAATAATCACTGTGCTCTCCCGGCTGGGTCTGCTTCCCCCCTGCCCCCCCTCCGCCGGGGGATTCCCCTATCAACACTGCCTGTGTTGATGGGGGAATCAAGCAATTTTCTTTCCTGCCACCTGCTGCTGCTATCTGACACTTCCAAGTGTGTCAAAGAGTGTGCCCCGCCCCATGCTGTTCTTCTTGGTTCCCCCACAGGCTGCTATGCTAATACAGGATCCAGAGGCCAGTGAAAGAAGCCAATGTGCCCAGCCGCATGAATAGGAGGCATGCTTTCCGACACATCTGGAAACGTTGGAAAGCTACAGTTATGCTAGCTCCGCAGTAGAGTGAAAAACAGACTTGCCTTCTGAGAGGTACAGTAAGTCGCTTTGAAATTCCAAGAGTAAATTTTCTTAAACAATCTTTAAATATGCATACATTCCCAGGAATATTAGGAATCAGTGCTCAAAATTTTACCTGAATGCCTGTAACTACATCATCAAGTGCACATTCAATGAGACCGCTGATGAAGTCTGCTGATACAGAGATGCTACAGATCACATTTTCTGCCAGTTCAATAACTTCCTTAGTCGCGAAGCTGAGTGTTTTAATTGCTGTGCCAACTGCTCCTTCAATAGTAAGCTACAATAAAACATGAAAGATAAAATTGTTATTTTTCCCAGAATACAATATTCAAGCTGGAATTATGAACATTCACTCATCATAACCTCTGGAAAAGCAACCAGAAGCCTTTTCCTATGCCAATGTGTACATAAACTGTCTGCTAAATGTATTCTAAGGAGGCAGCTGAAAGCTGGAGATGAAGATTTACCAATCACCTTTTTTTTTTTTTAAATATCAGAATCAACATATCAGCAAGGGCAGGTTATGAAAATACAATATACTGTATATACAGTAATCCCCCCTCCATCGCAGACCCACCCGCGAAAAGTGAAAATCCGCGAAATAGAAAGACCCTATTTAAATACACTCTAGACATGTTTTTATATCTTTCACTGTACTTTTAAAGGCATTTTAAGGTATTTAAACACACTTTTAAAACAATAGAAACACATTTAAACACTTAAAGGATACTGAGAGACAGAACAAGAGCAATGGAAAACACAAAAATATTTAATTAACAATGATTTAATTAGTAAAATAATATTAATAGGTCTACAGAAAAAAAACGCAATATACCGGGACCGCACTGAACAGCGATATAACGGGGGTTTACTGTACACTTCTGGTTACACTTTATAACCAGAGTTTAGCATCAAGTCAATTAAACTCTTGGGATATTGATATGGTCATTTAAGTAGTAGAGGGGGTTTCTAATCAGTTTCAGCTGCTTTTGTGTTAATGAATTTAACAACAGGTGCACTAGATGGGTAACAATGAGATTACCTCCAAAACAGGAGTGGTTTTACGGGTAGAGGCCACTGACTTTTTTTTTCTCATTTTTTCTGCCTGTTTTTCACTAGTTTTACATTTGGCTAGGGTCAGTGTCACTACTGGTAGCATGAGACGATACCTGGACCCTATAGAGGTTGCACAGGCAGTCCAACTCCTCCAGAATAGCACATCAATACATGTCATTGCCAGAAGGTTTGTTGTGTCTCCCAGCACAGACTCAAGAGCATGGAGGTGATTCCAGGAGGCAGGCAGCTACTCTAGGAGAGCTGGACAGGGCTCGTAGAAGGTCCTTAACCCATCAGCACAACTGGTATCTGCTCCTTTAAGCACGGAGAAAGAGGATGAGCATTGCCAGAGCCCTACAAAATAACCTCCAGCAGGCCACTGGCGTAAATATCTCTGACCAAACAATCAGAAACAGACTTCATGAAGGTGGCCTGAGGTTCCGACGTCCTCTAGTGGGCCCTGTGCTCACTGCCTGCCACTGTGGAGCTCAATTGGTATTTGCCATTCAACACCAGAATTGTCAGGTCCGCCACTGGCACCCTGTGCTTTTTTACAGATGAGAGCTGGTTCACCCTGAGCACATGTGACAGATGTGAAAGGGTCTGGAGAAGTTGTGGAGAATGTTATGCTGCCTGTAACATTGTTCAGCTTGACCGGTATGGTGGTGGGTCAGTGATGATCTGGGGAGGCATATCCATGGGGGGATGCAAAGACCTCTACAGGCTAGTCAATGGCACCCTGACTGCCCTTAGGTATTGGGATGAAATCCTTGGACCCATTGTCACACCCTTTGCTGGTGCAGTTAGTCCTACATTCCTTCTGGTGCATGACAATGCCCGGCCTCATGTAGCGAGAGTATGCAGCCAGTACCTGGAGGATGAAGGAATTGATACCACTGAATGTCCCCCATACTCGCCTGACCTAAATCCAATAGAACACTTCTGGGACAATATGTTTTGGTCAATCCCACTCTGTCAGGTTGCACCGCATCTGTTCAGGAGCTCAGTGATGCCCTGGTCCAGATCTGGAAAGAAATACCGTAGGGCACCATCTGTCATCTCATTAGGTGCACACCCCGATGTTGTCAGGCATGCATACAAGCACATGGTGGCCATACAAACTACTGAGTACCATTTTGAGTTTCTGCAATGGAATTTCAGCAAAATGGACTAGCATACTGCATTATTTTTTCACTTTGATTTTTGGGGTGTCTTTGAATTCAGCCCCCTGTAGGTTGATAATTTTTATTTCCATCAAACGATGTGGCATCCATTCCTTCCTAACACATTACCCAGTCCAGATCAGTATAGATATCCAGCATGATATTTTTCCCCATTGAGATCCGATGTGTGTTTTCAAAGTGTTCCTTTAATTTTTTTGAGGAGTGTGTTTAATATATATATATACACAGTATATATATTTTTACTTTCATTTCTTAGGCTATGTTTGTGCTAGTCTGCATTGCACTACTTTTTTTTCAACTTTATTTTAACGGAGTGACGGTTCATTCATGTCACTGTACTGTGCTGCTATGTGGTAACATGCAGTGCAGAAAAATGCAGACCGATATTGCAGTGTGAAAAGGGCAAATAGAAAACAAATGTTTTCTATGTTCCCTAGCAGTGACCAGCATTTATCCAGTGTGGATAAATACAGGTCACCAGGTGTGAATGAGCATTACAGTGGAAACACAGGCAAAATAAAAATTAAAACTACATATATAATGTAGTTTGTCAATAGCATTAATACAGCAGTGTGCTTTTTTTGTGAGACCCCCCTGTAATTTTATTAGCTATTAATCCTGCCAAATGCTATCAAAAGTGTCAGATAGTTACAGGAAGACCCAGTCTTGGCTGCTAAATGGTCAGAGCAGCACTCAACCAGCAGGAGGCACTGACTGCAGTGGATTGGATGAAAGCAGAGGGTGTCCACCATTCTGCAACATTGGGAGCCAGGGGTCACCCTATTAAAGAAGGCCTCAGAGAGAGAACAGAAATAGGCAGGATCAACTGGTATTTAATAAACATCTGTGCCAGTATAAAAAGCATTGCACGACGGCATTTACAATGTAAAAAGGGGGCAATTTAGCACAGCTTTAGCATTTGGGCTTACATACATTTTGAAGAGAATCTGTCACGTATATTAATCACACTCCCAAGCAGCTCCCTTGGTAGACACATACTACTTCGGGGTATGGGGAAGCATTTGACCTTCTCCTAGTATGTAGTGGTCAGACATGAGGGGCCATTTGTTATGCCTAGGGCCTTTCCTCCACAGTGGCCCTCTGGGGAAGATAATACTGGCCAACTGGTGAGTGTCCATATTGGAAAAAATGGCCGCCTCAAGCAACATTACCTGTTGGCATGGACCTGGTCAGACCACTGTTAACTGAAAAGGAGTAGGACAAAATTAACCTCTGTCAGGAATTGTTTTTTTTCTTTGTCCCAATGAGGGGGTCTTCCCTTTTGTCCAGGTGACTTTTTTTTAGATAGCAAAAGAAGGGAAGCCTCCTTTGTAGAGACACATAATTAACAACCTGGTAGGGGGTCTGACCCTCCCCCAAATATACGTTATGGCTGGAGTTCAGCATTAACAGTCCTAATCTGTGGGGAGCAAAAAAGGAACTCTATAGGGCAAAGGTGACAATGCTGTCACTATTTATACAGGGCTGAGGACTTAGGAAAAGTACACTGCCTGATGAAGGAGCACGGATGCTCCGAACGCGTGCAACCCCTATCTTCTTCCCACCAGGAAGTGACGTTGGTCAGACCAGAAGCAGGTAGCCAGAGCCCTGCTGCGAACGCTCCGGCGCCGCTGCTGAATGCTACAGACAGGCTGCCGAACAACAGCCTCCCCACACCACCGGCACTAAACCACCCTCCTCTACGGCACTTCCCCAGGAGAAGAAGATGGATGAGCCCACTACACCCATCGTACCTGTCTAACCTTACCTCAGAGTAAGTTGCTACATTCATTATTGCTGAATAAATTTATGCTACACTAAGCTGGCACCACTCTTTCCTGCTTTCCACTGCATTTTATGTAACAGAGGAAATGCCCCTACATATCTACATACTGCATGAAAGGCTTAAAAAAAATATTATTCAATGAGAACATTCCAAACAAGACCTTCCAATCAAGACAAGCTTTGCCAAGTGTAAGTGATCGTGTTTGTAAAAACAACATAAGATATTACTCATCTGCATGGATACTTACATCTAAAGAAACCACAAACGAATTAGCAGTATACTCAATGTCGGTTACTTGACAACTGAGTGAGTTACCATAACGGTGGACAGTTGCTGCAAAATAAATGGAGGCGGTTAGTGAAAAAGTTGCAAATCAGTACAGGCCTGCAGAAAAGAAGGAATATCATATTTGTCAGAGAACTTGGTAGAAAGCCCAGTGTAATTTCTGTGTTGCTAATGCTCTGTGTTCTTCCTGACCACTTCCATGTGACAGTGCTTGTACCTGGGAACTGGCCAAGCAGGTGGTGAGTAGTAAATTGTGGGCAAGTAATGATCATTTGGAACCTGCATCACAGAGCCCGGGTTTCTAATTCTTTCTCTTCTGCAGTATGTGACAATCTAAGAGTTGTTGGATCTGTCTCCTGTCTACCATCTACTACATCTACCTTCTTTTGTACTGCTGCAGAATCAGGTGGCAGGTTCTCCCAGGTAACTTCATTAGTCATTTTTAAAGCAGAACTAAACTCTCTCAATCAGCAATAACTATTTTTAATCATTATGCTGCTAGCCTTAGTAAACAGATAGGAAGTTATATTGTATTTACTAGTTTTTGTATTTTATTTTTTTACATTTCTTCAATTGCTTTTTGGTTTCTGGCCTAGGCCAAAATGATTTCATACATCCCAGGAGTCTTCATGGCATGTTTTTCATCTGGAAGAAGGCCTTTCTCAGCTAAGCACATCCTCCTGCCTGCATGTATAGGGTGGATGGATTTCAAGAAGTAATTGCTACATGAATCATCTGCCCTTACTCAAGATGGCTGCAGCCAGAAAGAAAGCACAGAGATAAGGATGGATGAGTGAATTTGCTTTGAATATTAAAAATAAATAAAATAGCATTTTTGGTTTGTGGCGCTCAGATACAGTTAGGTTCCGCTTTGAAATGCAGTCAGCAAGGCTGTGCTGCCCATGAAGCCTTTTGAGGCAGCTGGCTCAGGTGACACTCATGGTGGCACAGTGGGGGGAGGCACTAAGGCTGGAGTGTCCTTACAAATGTAGCACCCTCCTAGTCGGGTGCTAGATAGAAGATATAGTTTGGCATTTTAGGGCTTAACAGGGAAGCAGCAGGAAAAACCATAATTGCTTCATCTGCTTATCAGAGGAGCTTGATCTTTAGTTAGGTCTGCTCAGTGTGCTCAGTGTGTATTCATCTGGTCTGAGGGAGTGTCCCAACTGTGTCAAAAAGGGAGGCCTGTTGAACAGTGGAGAAACCTGGCCAATGATACACAGGCTTTTGTAACCGCCCCAGTGGGTTGGCACCTGGAGAGGTGCATGATGGGATTGGAGATAAAAGCAGAGAGCACCTGAGGCAGAGTTTCTTTTGGCGGGAGCATCAGTCCCAGGAGGAGGTGACGGCTGTCTCTCCTTCTATAAAAGTGAGAAGGTGGTCCAGGCAGTCAGCCTAGCTGAGCTGGGCTGCAAAGGATCCAGAGTTGCTGACCGAGTGGAGCTGCTGGGCAGAGATCTTCAGGAAAAACAGTATAGTGAGTACTCAAGATCTGCCCAGGGGTTTGCCTAAGAGAGGGGACCACTCCAGAGAGGTCAAAGGGGATCCAGGAGCCAGCTAACCAGGAGTGCACAGTAAAGAAGGTGCCAGTGTTCAAGCCCTGAAGATTAGGAAATAAAGGGGGTGCCAGGAAGGGCTCTGAAGTGTTCAGCAATACAGTTTATGTCACGATACAGCTTGCCTCAGGGGACAGATTACCTCAGGAAGCTTATCATCCTATTTTACAGTCAAAAGGCAAAGTAAAGTAAGCGGCCTAGCCGTGACCAGCTCGATCAGCGTTAACCAGCGTCAGTCAGCGTTAACCAGCGTCAGTCAGCGTTAACCAGCATCAGTCAGCATTAACCAGTATCCGTCAGCATTAACCAGCATCAGACAACACTTTTGTCCCTGCCTATTGAGCATAGTTCAGTTTGGTTGGAGTATCCCACTCATCCCTTCTCCTACCCAAGTTCTCAATAAAACAAAAAAAAAAACAAAGAAACTGGACTGGTCCTTATCTGAGGTAAACAGACTTGGAAATATGCCTAAATGTTCTACTGTTGCTAGCGGTAACCCAGGGGGACCAACACTCATCAGCTCCCTTGGGAGTAGTGCTACACAAATAAAAATGTATTTCTTGGGCAGCATCCACCAACAGCTTGGCCCTGGCCATCAATACCTAAACAACAAGTTCTGTCTGACTCTTGGCTGTTTGCACCAGCTTTTCTAACTCTCCAAATATTGTGTGTCAATAAAATTCTTCCTACCTGCTAATCCGAACTTAGCCTAGCACTGTTCTGGTTATCAGACAACTACCTGTAATACTCAGACCACACGCCTGTCACCTGTTCTGTTCCAGCATCTTTCTGCCTACTTGGCACTGTTATCTAAGGTCTTCTGTGAGTTGTTTAGCCGCAACTCTGGCAAAGACCTAATGCTCCAAATTTTTGCTTTAGAGTGAGTTTGCCACCACTGGTGACTCAAAGGTCTACAAGTCAGGACTGGGTGGAATACTTCCCCATACTTGGAAATATTGGGTATGTCAAAAGCATATGGCTATCAAGCATGAGGGAGCCAGTAGAGGGGGCAGGCAATCTATGAACCTATTACCACCCCCTAAATGGGCAAAAACGCAGGTTTTCTGGAAAACTGAACTGGCACATACAAGCTGCGAGAATATTCATAATTTTAAAGGTGCCTTGACTGAAAAAATGGTAAATTATTAGTCTAGAATATAACTACATACATTCATCATCCTGGCACAAGAGATCCAACATCTGGCTCTAACAGAGGCCAGCAATAGAGAGTACAAGGCACATGTACAGCAACAAGGGACCAGAATACTAAGGCCTAATATACCAGGTACATGTGTTTATACCACAAACTAGACCCTTGAAAGGGTCAGTCTACTCACAATTGACTTTCAGTCTTTATAGATACTGGAGAGCTAAACTGGGAATCATTCCGGAGAGATCTCGCTCTTGACGTAAAAGGAGCCAGGGCTGGCTCAGAGCACCAGGCTATACACATACCCTTTAATCTTTTGTTACACAAGATTTCCTTGTGAACTCAAAAACCCACTTATAATTATGTCATACCCTGAAATTACTGCAAGGCTAACAGAAAAGTAATGCCCATCATACAGAAAGCCTAAAGGGCATTCCCAAAGAACCAATCAGAATCTTACTTTCAAAAAACAACCTGCTTTGGAAACAAAAATGACATTTGGAATTTGAGTTTACTAGTGGCAAAAGGAACACTTTCCTTCATAACATTCCATACATTAAGTCTGTTATAGTCACATAGATTAATAAATAAATCTTCTTACATGTGATGCCTTGGAATCCAGTGTTGACCGAAACAAGGGAAGTTTGAATTACTTCTAGAATCTAGTAGGAGAAAGAATTTCATTAATGACAGCACAAAAAAACAGCTGAAGAAGTGTATTCCTATAAAAATGTGAAAATCGTAAAGGGTCTGTCCAACCAGAACTGATGTTCCTATTTTATGTTGATGTTAGAGAATTAAACTGTTTAGGGGATCATTTTTTATATTGTTTTAGGGAACCTAGGGAAGGGCCTGAATCCCAAGGTCAGCACAGCTCCCAAAGACAGTATGAGGAGATTCCACTATTATATTTGTATTACTTTATTTACTTTTTATACAAAGAATACAACAGGAAGACTGGGAATACATCAAGGTGGACAGGAACAGACCCTGTGACTATTTTGGGGCTCTCACCCCTGATATTATGAAATGATAGGTCAGCTGGTGACTCAGGCCAGATAATTCTACCTATAACAAAAGGAATCAGTTAATTTTTACCAAAAAAATAAAAATAATGCCCATATTTTTGAGGTAAAAAACTGTGCATTTATTATTTTTTCAACAGGAGCATGCAAAATAGGGCACCTGCAATCAGTTAATCATGGGTGGAATATCAGGCTCCTGCAAACATTTCCTTCTGCTTTCTTGTCTATACCTCTATTTTTGTTTGAAAGCTGGAGGAAGCATCAGTGGACTGTGAGAGAGTAGGGATGATCGAATGGTTGGGGTCGACCATCGGTTCGGCCTGAACATTGGGTGTTCGAGGTTCGGCCGAATTTAGAACTTTTTGCCCAAAAAGTTCGGAATTCGGCAACCAGAACCGACCAAAATGCAATGGTTCAGGAAATGGGCTTTAAAAGCCCGTGATTGGACCAGAACCATTAGCAAAAGCCAATTGAGGGGGCAGGAGAATGCTAGGAATGTGATTGGAGTGACTAGGGGGTCCCTAGACCAATCATTAGTGAATACGCCCCCCAGTATATAAGATAGCCCCCGCCATATTCCTAGCATTGTTATACAGGACATGGAAGAGAATGGAAGCAGTTCTGTTAATTTTACTTTAAAAGTGTCATTTAGCATTTATTAGTGTGAGGAAAGGGATATCTAGTGTAGTTAGAGTGCTCCTTTACACTTTAGTTAGCTTCAAAAATTTAGTTTCTGTAGGGAAAGTGTGAAGTGTCAGGGTGACCGTAATGTAGTGTAGGGTGAACTGACAATGACTGCTATGGCAGGGTGACCAAACCCTTCCATGTCAGGGTGACCGCTATAGAGAAAAGCTAGTTTCTCTCAAGTCACTTTCGTTTCTGTAATATGGCTTCGCCGCCGCCAGCATTTTTGGCTGCAGGCGATGCTAGTGCTTTTTTGAGGACATGTTTGGAGTCAGACATGATATCTGAACATGTGTATAGGGGGTATATATACACACCCATGTCTGCATATATACACCTAGACATATACAGGTGTGAAAGGAGCAGAAAAAACTACTTGCGCTAATGAAATAATTAACACCAATATATTTCTGCTCCTATCACACCTATATATGTGTAGGTGTGTATATACATATAAGTATGTGTTTATATACACCACTATACACAAGTTCAGATGTTTTGCCTGCCTCAAAAGAACCCAAAAAAATGGCCAAAAAATGCTAGCGTCAAAAAATAAAAACGCCCAGGTGTGTTGTTGCAGGCATTTTTTGAGGGTTTTTGGAGGCAGGCTAAACATCTGAACTTGTGTATACGGGTATATATACCACTATACACAAGTTCAGATGTTTTGCCTGCCTCTAAAGAACCCAAAAAAATGCCCAAAAAAACGTCTGCTACTAAACCGGCAAGGTGTGAAAGGAGAGAAGCCATATTCCAGATCTATAATTGCACTAATACAAATGATCTTTTTTTTATGGTTCTGGACATGCTACAGAGCTGAAACTTCACAGGTACACTTTTTAGACCCCCCAGATACTAAATTTTTATTTTTTTTTATTTTTTTTATTTTTTTAATAATTGGTTCTCTATCAAAAAATGACAGTTTTTAAGAACTTTTTTTGTGTGATTTTGTGTCTGGGGGGTCTAAAAGGTGTACCTGTGAAGTTTCAGCTCTGTAGCATGTCCAGAACCCCAAAAAAAAGATCATATAGGTGTAAAAGGGGGGTCCCACCATCCCTGCTCTACTGGAAAATGATCTTTTTTTCTGGTTCTGGACATGCTACAGAGCTGAAACTTCACAGGTACACTTTTTAGACTTTAGTATCTGGGGGGTCTAAAAAGTGTACCTGTGAAGTTTCAGCTCTGTAGCATGTCCAGAACCATAAAAAAAAAGATCATTTGTATTAGTGAAATTATAGATCTGTAATATGGCTTCGCTCCTTTCACACCTTGCCGGTTTAGTAGCAGGCGTTTTTTTGGGCATTTTTTTGGGTTCTTTGGAGGCAGGCAAAACATCTGAACTTGTGTATAGTGGTATATATACCCATATACACAAGTTCAGATGAAAGAACCCAAAAAAATGCCCAAAAAAAACGCCTGCTATTAAACTGGCAATGTGTGAAAAGCGAGAAGCCAGCTACCTGTGTTCTAACTTCTAAGTGACAAAATACAAACAATCTTTTTTTTTATGGTTCCGGACATGCTACAGAGCTGAAACTTCACAGGTACACTTTTTAGACCCCCCAGATACTAAATCAAAATAAAAAAAATCTCTTTTTTTTTTTAATAATTGGCTTTTTTATCAAAAATGACAATTTTTAAGAACTTTTTTTTGTGTGACTAATAGTCCCTGGGGCATGACCCAGAACCCTAGGCACTTTTTAGGGGCATTTAGTGGGTTTTATGGCTTTAAAATGGTGTTTTTTGATTACCAAAGTTCGGGTCCATTGATTTCAATGGGGTTCTGAAATCCGGGCCGAACTTTCGGGTAGTTCGGATGTTCTGGCCGAACCAAACTTTTCAAAAGTTTGATCATCCCTATGAGAGAGCTCATCAGTTCATTCATTCACAGATCTCTGCGCTGATTTAAAAATGTGATGGCCACGAGAACCCCCACCAGCTGTCACAAGGAAAAGGGGGGTGGGAGGTGAGGGATGGCTGAACACGTTACATGTTACACCCAAAATACGAGTGTAAAATGTTCAAGGTAAACTCATCCTTTAAATTTTGGAAATCAAATAGGATACGTAATTTTTTAAGTAGAATGTGATATGTATATATTTTTTTCTTCAATTCATCAAATTTTCTATAAATACCTACTTTTGCTTTTAAAAGTAGCTGAGAAGATGATGTAAAACCGTCCACTAGGGTCAGTAAATTCCCCAGTATACCTCCTAATCCAATGGAAACTGCTTTACTACAAAAGAAAAATAAAAAAATAAAAAATATATTTATATATATACAATCGGGTCCATAAGTATTGGGACATCAACACAATTCTAATCTTTTTGGCTCTATAAACCACCACAATGGATTTGAAATGAAACAAACAAGATGTGCTTTATCTGCAGACTTTCAGCTTTAATTTGAGGGTATTTACATCCAAATCAGGTGAAATGTGTAGGAATTACAATAGTTTGTTTATGTGCCTCCCACTTTTTAAGGGACCAAAAGTAATGGGACAGTTGGCTGCTCAGCTGTTCCATGGCCAGGTGTGTGTTATTCCCTCATTATCCCATTTACAAGGAGTAGATAAAAGGTCCAGAGTTTATTTCAAGTGTGCTATTTGCATTTGCAATCTGTTGCTGTCAAAGAGCTGTCACTATCAGTGAAGCAAGCCATCATTAGGTTGAAAAAACAAAACAAACCCATCAGAGAGATTGCAAAAACATTAGGTGTGGCCAAATCAACTGTTTGGAACAAAATAAAGAATGCACCGGTGAGATCAGCAACACCAAAAGACCCAGAAGACCACCGAAAACAACTGTGGTGGATGACCAAAGAATTCTTTCCCTGGTGAAGAAAACACCCTTCACAACAGTTGGCCAGATCAAGAACACTCTCCAGGAGGTTGGTGTATGTGTCAAAGTCAACAATCAAGAGAAGACTTCACCAGAGTGAATACAGAGGGTTTACCACAAGATGTAAACCATTGGTGAGCCTCAAAAACAGGAAGGCCAGATTAGAGTTTGCCAAACAACATCTAAAAAAGCCTTCACAGTTCTGGAACAACATCCTATGGACAGATGAGACCAAGATCAACTTGTACCAGAGTGATGGGAAGAGAAGAGTATGGAGAAGGAAAGGAACTGCTCATGATCCAAAGTATACCACCTCATCAGTGAAGCATGGTGGTGGTAATGTCATGGCGTGGGCATGTATGGCTGCCAATGGAACTGGTTCTCTTGTATTTATTGATGATGTGACTGCTGACAAAAGCAGCAGGATGAAATCTGAAGTGTTTCGGGCAATATTATCTGCTCATATTCAGCCAAATACTTCAGAACTCATTGGACGGCGCTTCACAGTGCAGATGGACAATGACCCGAAGCATACTGCGAAAGCAACCAAAGTGTTTTTTAAGGGAAAGAAGTGGAATGTTATGCAATGGCCAAGTAAATCACCTGACCTGAATCCAATTGAGCATGCATTTCACTTGCTGAAGACAAAACTGAAGGGAAAATTCCCCAAGAACAAGCAGGAACTGAAGACAGTTGCAGTAGAGGCCTGGCAGAGCATCACCAGGGATGAAACCCAGCGTCTGGTGATTTCTATGCATTTCAGACTTCAGGCTGTAATTGACTGCAAAGGATTTGCAACCAAGTATTAACCTTCCTAGCGGTATTCCCGAGTGTGACTCGGGGTTAGATTTTAGAGCCAAAAGCGGTAACCCCGAGCCACACTCGGGGTAGCGCTAGGAAGATCGCTGGATGCTGGAAGAGGTTTTACTTACCTTTTCTCCGGGATCCAGCGATGTATGCGGGCGGTATGCGGCAGCGGAGCTTCCTCCCGATCGTCTGCGAGCCCCGGCTTCCGTCTCCGGCGACGTGACGTCCGCCGGGGGGTGGAACCGGCGGCAAATTCAAATGTAAAACACACCAAACACACTGATACCATTCAAAATAAAATAAAATCACATTACATTGCCCCCCAGTGCCCTTTCCTGCAGTTTTACTGTACTTTTTATGTAAATATATGTGTATATATATATATATATATATATATATATATATAAATACAGTATATATATATATATATATATATATATACGTATATATATACATATATACATATATATGTATATATATATATATATACACACACGTATATATATATATATATATATATATATATATATATATATATATACGTAATTCTTGTGAATGAGCAGCCCAAACCAACTGTATACATTATATATATATATATATATATATATACGTATATATATATATAGATTAATATATGTATACATAATATATGTATACATACATATATATATATATATAATATATATAATAAATGTATACAGTTTGTTTGGGCTGCTCATTCACAAGAATTACATGCAAAATAATGGTACCGCTTTCAGCACCTAAAATCCAAAAGAATCATACCGCCAGGGAGGTTAAAAAGTGAAAGTTGGATTTATGATTGTTAATCTGTCCCATTACTTTTGGTGCCTTAAAAAGTGGGAGGCACATATACAAACTGTTGTAATTCCTACACCGTTCACCTGATTTGAATGTAAATACCCTCAAATTAAAGCTGAAAGTCTGCATTTGAAGCACATCTTGTTTGTTTCATTTCAAATCCATTGTGGTGGTGTATAGAGGCAAAAAAGTTTAGAATTGTGTCGATGTCCCAATATTTATGGATCTGACTGTATATTGTATATACACATACACTGTATACTGTATATATAAAATATATATTATACTGTATATACAAGCCTTATGGATGTTTTTTTTACCAAATTCAGATGACTCAGCACACTTTTACAGTGACGGTACAGGCACATTTTTTTGTTGGCCATAGAAACCAAACAAGATCCTACTAATGTACAATATACATGGTATTTCATAACAATCTTAGAAAAAAATGTTGATGTGCTTAGGTTGATATTGCTGTACATGCCAAATTAAATTTTGTTCAGCCAGATTGCTAATTCAGACACCCGTCAGACACCATAGTCAGGAAATTAGTTCACTTTTCTTTAAATCATAATTCCACCCTAGAGGAAAAGTTCCCCTTTATGTCCTCCTTCCCCCTTCTCTTCCTCTTTTGGAACTTAATTTGGGGGGGGGTCGGATACCTAGTTTTATCGGGTACCTGCTCCCGCTTCTTCTGGAATCACCTAGTGGATTCCACTGGAAGTCCTCTCCCCTCCTCTCCCAGTCTGCAACCTTCTGGGACATGTCACAGGTCCCAGGAGGCTACGGGTCTATTCACACACCGCAGCGCGGCTCAGGCATGCACAGTGGGAAGCTGGCTGTTAAGCCTAACCTTGCCGGGACCGGGGACCCTAAGACCGACAAAGAATTGGCCCGGGTAAGGATGGCTCTGGATCCCTGGATGTATTTTACTAAAAGTCAGCAGCTACAGTATTTGTAGCTGCTAACTTTTACTTTATTTTTAAACATGCCTGGAGAACCACTTAAAGTAACACAACTTGGTCAAGGACCACCTTAGTCTGTGACTGGATAGTACGGGATAAGAAACACCCTAATAAAGCCAGTTATATGCTCCCAGCTTCTGTCGCCCAGCTCCCTGTGAATTATACAATGCAGTAAAACCTGTATTATAGGTATAAAGTGTTATCCTTTTATCATCTAGTTGGAATCCTTCTGTGCAGGGAGGAAATACAAAAACAGACTGAGGAACTATTTATAAATATAAATAAGGATTTTTAAGCCTCTGTTCACACTAGGGCGACCTGTGAGGCGACCTGGTCGCCTCACAGGTCGCCGCAGGTCGCCTCCCATAGGGAAGCTGCGGACCCGTTCTAATAGGAGCGACACAAGTCGCTCCGACCTAGAAAAAGGGTCCGGAGCTTCTTTGGGGCGACCAGGAGGCGACCGCCATAGACTTCAATGTTATGAAGTCCGTGGCGGCCGCTCCGAGGTCGCGGCGCGCTGCTCGCACCGCGATCTCGGAGGTCGCCCCGGGAAGTAGCGTCGCGGTAGTGTGAACCGGCGCTTAGGCAATTACTCAAATGGGTAAATTTAGGGCACACTCATGCTTAAATGGAAACTATAAGGATTCTGCCTCAATTGTATTGCACTTTTGCTCTTTATTTATATTCCTGTTTATTCAATACATAACAAAAAAATTGCAGAGCTGGTTGAAGCTCTGCAATTTGTGCAAAATCAGAAGCTGGTTGTTATATGGCTGTCTATGTCTGATTGGAACTTCAGACTAAGCCATCTAACAAGATCAGAGTCGCTGCTTTGATGACTCACTCAAACCTACTTAGATCATTAAGAAGAAATTGTTACTATTTCAGAGATAAAAGCAAGAAATAAACGAGTACAAAGTACCTTTTTCAAGTACTAAACCTGACAATCTGGCTTTAGGGTTGATTTACTAAAACTGGGGAGTGCAAAATCTGGTGATACTGTTCATGGTGGGCAATCAGCTTCTAACTTTAGCTTATTCAATTAAGCTTTGACAATAAAACCTGCAAGCTGATTGGCTACCATGCACACCTACACCAGATTTTGCACTCTTCAGTTTTAGTAAATCAACCCCACTCAGACCTGCTTAGAACATTAAAAAGACATTGTTAAAATTTCAGAGATAAAATCAAGAAATTAATGAGTACAAAAAACCTGAGAAAGTGGCAATTGTATATCACAAATCTCATTCTATAGTGACATAAACGTCCAAATAAATGATTATACCAGGACTTCTGAGCCCCATCTCCCTCATTGACAGACTGATAAAGTTAAGGCATCTCTGCTACAAACCTACAAATTATCTCTGCATTATTCTACATCAGGGGTCTCCAAACTTTCCAGCTTACCGTCCTTCAAACTTTAGGGGGGCCGGACTGTGGGCGTGGGAGTAGAGAATGTCCTGGTGTCAGTGGGAGTAAAGAGTGCCCATCTTTCTAGGGGGAGGAACAGTGCCCCATCATTGGCATCACTGGCATCAGTGGAAGGAATAGTGCCCTATTGCTGGTGCCAGTGGAATGAATAGTACCCCATTGTTAGTGTCAGTGAGAGGACTGGTGCCAAATCATTGGTGTCAGTAGGAGGAATAGAGTGGCAGGAACTAGGCCCCCTTGTTACTGACAGTGGGGGGGGGGGGGGGATAATGTCCCAAGGGCTAGATAAAAGCAAGCAAAGGGATGCATTTGGGGACCACTGATCTACATTAACACCACACAAAATCAGTAAACAGCATCCTGGTCACCCCCCTATTAGCACTGAGAGTGCCTCCACAAGACAGAAACATTCTTCTAGACCTTGGGTTTCTCTCAATCTTCAGATGTAAGTACAGTTTTAATAATGTTCTCCTAAGAAGTTCAGGAGCTGTTTGGAGAACCAATATGTGCCAATCTGTGTAATAAATGTTAGACCATATGCCCTTGCGACATCTGGTGCCTATACACCTTTTGGTTGCCCCAAGCACCCGGCCTTGATATGTCTGAGTCAGCCTGCCAAGGTATGGGTGAGATCGAGGTTTATAATGAAGCATGATGTTTAACATTGATTGTCTGTCAGCCATATTTTAACCCTTTACATTCCTGGAATCCTTTGACTTTGGTTTTACAATAAATCTTTTTATCAGAAACCGTGGCATATATATTTTTATGACTTTTCTGAGGTATACCTCAACTGGTTTGTAGCCATCAACCCCCTGCACTGGATTAGAGGAACTGTTTGTTACAGTTTTAATAATGGATAGCCTACTGTAACTATGGGGTTGATTTACTAAAGGCAAATAGACTGTGCACTTTGTAAAGTGCAGTTGCACTCTCTAAGTGCAACTGCTCCAGAGCTTAGAAAATGAGGTAAGGTTTAACTTTACAAAGAATACCCAATCACCTGCAAGGAAAAAAGAAACAGAAGGTTGGCTTGCACATGATTGGAAGATGGAAGTCAGCAGAACTTCTGTTCATTTACTAAACTCTGGAGCAACTGCTCTTACAGAGTACAATTGCCCTTTGCAAAGCGCGCAGTCTTTTTGCCTTTAGTAAATCAACCCCCTATGTCACTGCAACTGCAACTTGTAAACTTTTTTGACAACACACTTGAACATTACAATTAAAAGTTTATCCCATGTCCATCTCTCTCTTTTTTATCCTACCCATAGTTTTTGGAATTACTACTACATAAAGAAAATTCCCAGCTCAACTTACTGACCAGACTGCAACCAACCGAATTATCCTGTCTAACTTTATGCGTTAAACAGGGGTTTAGTTTGCACACATTTGCAAATACATGTGCAAGCTGTAGAGCCACTTCACGACACCCAAGTATTATCTACAGTCCTAATTTTGAGAGCCTCCACAGTGGAAGCACATGCATTATAATGAATAGGCAGAGGGTGGGTGAGCCTGGAGGGAGCCCACCCCTCCTTAAAGGCACAGGGGTGCACTGGACATCCAGCTTATAGCACAATGGCAGTGATCGTGTCCGGTGTGTTCCCTGTGCATGTGCTTCCATTGTGGAGGCTCTCAAAATTTAGAGTTAGGAATGAAGATAATACTGGGGTGCTGTGAAGTGGCTCTGCAGCTTACGCATGTGTTTAATGTATTAAATACATGTAAATTCCTGTTTTTATTGCATACTGTTAGAAAGTATAACTCGGTTGGTTGCAGGCTGGTGGGTAAGTTGAGCTAGGAATTTTCTTTGGTTTTGTTTGACATTTGTTGTCCTTTACATGTGCTCTTTCCTCCAACTGCCAGTTATAGGTGAGGGCATTGGCCATTTGTTTGTACTTTTGTTTGCCCCTGCCTGAGGGATTTCTTATTGCTTCCTCTCCTGATGGAAAGTAAGGGGGAATCTCACCAATGGTGACATTTAACTTTTAGGTAAGTGCTACTGTGTCCAGATCAGGCTTCTCCAACCAGGGTGCCCAGGCACCCTGGGGTGCCTTGAGGCTTTTTCAGGGGTGCCTTGGAAAAATGCCTAAAAATTGATCAAAAGTTATATACAAGCCAACAGGTGGATCAAGCCTGCCTTTTAGTTACACAAAGCCACAGGTTTTCATAATGCATCATTATGACTTTTTAGACACTGTCATCCTAACAACCAAAGAGGTGATCAGTTGATAAGGAGGATGTCTGTCACTTGCATAGCATCCTTGTTTTACCCTCCTGTGGCCCTCTCCCTCAGCAATGGGGCCACATTAGCTGACTGATGGAGAGAAATTGAGGGAGAAGAGAAATATTGGAATACTAGTCAATACCAGTGTGCAAAAGTGTATTTGCTTCGGAAGAAATAATCACCTCTAACGTTGGGTCTCTTACTTGTGAATGTTGCTGCATTATGTAAAACTATTAGAATTGTCATTTACATTTTAGAATGGATTTCCCTAAGACTGTCCATAATTTTAAAGGGTGCCTTGATATTGTCTATAGTTTTAAAGGGTGCCTTGAGATTGTCTATAGTTTTAAAGGGCGCCTTGAGATTGTCTATAGTTTTAAAGGGCGCCTTGAGATTGTCTATAGTTTTAAAGGGTGTCTTGACTAAAAAAAGTTTGAGAAACACTAGTCCAGATTAAACAAGCCATTTCTGACCTCTCCAGTTGCTTGCACTGTGAAGTATATTTTCAAAGATCCTTTTCAAAATACCAACCAACTCGTTCTCTTCGTTCCTCCCAGGACCTCCAGCTCTCTAGCTTCCTTGTAACCTCTTCCCATGCTCGCCTCCAGGACTTCTCCCGAGCCTCTCCCATCTCTGGAATGCTCTACCCCAATCTGTCTGACTATCTCCTACTTTGACCACTTTCAGACGATCCCTGAAAACACATCTCTTCAGAGAAACCTATCTGGATACCACCTAACAACTGTACTTTTATCTTCTCCATCAGCCCATCCCCCACAGTTATTACCTCTTGTATCTCTTGACCCTCCCTCTTAGATTGTAAGCTCTAACGAGCAGGGCCCTCTGATTCCTACTGTATTAAAGTGTATTGTATTTGTACTGTCTACCTTCAAGTTGTAAAGCTCTGCGTAAACTGTCAACGCTATTTAAATCCTATATAATGAGAATAATCCTCAAAGACCACAACAAAGATGCAAAAATGCCCTTTCCCATGGGCAGTCCATGTATCCTAAAGTTTCTACATATTTTTAACAAGTAGTAAAGCAGATTTAAAACAACACATCCCTGACCTCTCTATTTGCTTGCACTGTGAAGTAATTCATTTTCAAAGATTCTCAAAGATCACAACAAAGACGCTATAGGGCCCATTCACATGGGTGGTGTTGTCTGTCCATTTTTTCTTATGATTAGGAGGATCAAAACGGACAAGAATACAACTTTACCCAATACTGAAGTGCCTTAAAGAGAAAGTCTTCTCTATTCAAATTGATACAGAGGTGAGTGAATATTTACCAGCTAAAGGTAAGGAAAAGGTGTTGTAATTTTTAATTACAGTAGATCTAAATTCAAACTGGACAACATTTTGTATGCTAAAGCACTATTTTTTTTAAAAACAGCAGCCATGGTTTTTTTCCATAAATTCTGTCTTTTTACTTTTTTTTCATCCTTTTTTTTTTGCAACTCAGTGCTGCTAATCGCCCCAGCCTCTATCAGCCACTTCCTGCCTATATTCACCATTGGTGGCTGCCTGTCATTGCTCAGGGTTGGCTTCCTGATGGTGACAATGGTGGACCATGCCTGCACTATGTGTGTTGACAATGGTCAGAGGCGAAGTGACAAGGTGACAAAGTAGGAGCATAACAGATAGACCGTTGTCACCCCTTAACTGGGAGTGTCTGAAGGAGGACCTTCATGGCAGGATCAAAAGATATTATTGTAATAAAAGCTGCAGATTTGAAAATTTTGAAAACAATGTTTAAAATGGCAATATCATGCTAATGTGGAGTTACAGCTAGATTTAGAAAAGATGAATAGGCTTTTTGGCTGTGATGCAGTTGTTTAAAGAGTGACAATACCTTTGGCTGTGGATACTTACTTTAAAACTTGTAGAGTTATTTGAAGTGAGCCTTCTATCAGATTAATGCTGAGGCATCCATCGGTAACAAACAAACCGAGTTGCCCAGTTACATGAACACCGAGGCTTAATCCAGTAAAGCTAATAAAGAGAAAAATGTTAGTGGAAATAGTTTAAACAATATTTCAGTATTTGATGCTGGTAAATCATGAAAACAGAGCACAAATAAAAACAAACTATAACTTTTTTATGTGCTTTTGCTGCACATTTTTATGCGTGGTTTACGTTTTTCATAAGCAATTTTTATACGTTTCGCATTTTTTGGGAAGTGTTAATGTTGCTAGGAGGAGGTGTCTGTTGTCATGGAGGAAAATGCACCAAAAACGCATGTACTTGTTCATGCAATTTCATTGATGTCTATGGAGCCAAAATTGTTCCATGCTGCCTGTAAAAAATTCCCTGCATCTTTTCAAAAAACGCATAGCAGAAAACTGCATAGATGTGACCCTCACCCCTCTCTCTCCTCATTGGCTCATTCGCTGTGTTAGACAGCAGTGGGAGCCAATGGCACCTGCTGCTGTCTCAGTCAATGAGGAGGGAGAGTCCCTGGAGAGCCTAGGCTCTTGTGCACAGCGCTGGTGGAAGATGGGGCTTAGATAGGTATTGGGGGGGGGGGGGGAGAGGGTTTTTACTATCATGCATAGAATGTATGAAGGTAATAACCCTTGAGCCTTTGGAACCACTTTAAGATATGGTAAGAATTTTTGAAGTTATGCTGCATTTTTTTGCAGTAATATTGTATTTTTATTGAAAATATAGATCTGATAAACATTTGCACAAAAACCATGGGTTGTACAAAATCAATAGCATCATCTTTTAAAAAGACCAAAGTTGGTATGGTGACAGACAGCTGTCCCAGACAAATCTGCCTAACATGTCCAACAAAGGCAACTGAAGATTGCAGGCCAGAGTTACAAGAAGTAATGTCTAAAATAATACAAACAATTTGTGACGCTTTTCAGGATAAGCGTGTAGGCAAGTGCAGTTTACTTTCTCCACTGCAGGTGGCGCTCAACTTCAGTGGCATTGAAGAGAAAGAGGAAGTTGAGAGAAACATGGTTCCTCTATGGTTTTCTCAGTCACTGGGAAAGCTATCCAGTTGGATGCTGCCACCCCATGTGACCCTGGCAGACATCTTGGGTCAGGCAGAGTCTTTTTAAGACCATGGCTCCTGGGCTTGACGTGCATTCCAAGTGCGGGTAGTGTAAGGACCAGACACCCACCTGTTGGGGACAGTAGTAGCGTTAGGGAGACAAGTAGGGAAAGAGCAGGGACAAGCTAACCTCCCTGTTTGGGCACAAGTTTTCAGGATGAGCGTGTAGGCAGGGGCAGTTTACTTTCTCCACTGCAGGTGGCGCTTAACTGCAGTGGCATTGCAGAGGGAGAGGAAGTTGAGAGGAACATGGTTCCTCTTTCTACTGGCCCTGTGCTTTTAAAAAAATATACAGCTTGTTTGGATGTCTTTTACTAACTTACAAAGCTGTAATTGAAAAAAGTTGTAAAAATTAGCAAACATGGGCCACCCATCTGAAATAAAAAACAGAAGGCTGGTTAAGACGCATTGCTATGCCTATGCTCCTTGACAGTTGAGAAAGGAGAAATGTCCCATATGACAACATAATAACAATAAAAGTTTGTTTTTCAGTCTTCTCTGCTCTATGCCAAAAAATATTTGGCTGGAGTTGGGATTAACATTTTGAGAAAACCAATCACTGCATGAATGCTTATCCAGAAACAAAATGCACTTACCTTATGCAGTCGAGATTAACGGCTCCTGCAATGTCGAGTTCATATATATTATTGCTTTGATATGTAAGGACTGTTTCAAGAGTAACTAAGCCTGAAATAGAAGAACTGTGAGAAAAAAAAGCATTAATTAGCTTTTCAACAAAAACTGCAGTCATGCTAAAATCAGAAATTTACCTTAAAGCAGAGGTATAGCCAAAGCTTTTTTTTTTTTTTTGTGCAGTTCGTTTTGCACTCCTATAACCAGGTTTCAGCTGATAGTGGGCTCATATACCCAGTCCAGCCTCTGAAAAGATACCGACTATATGGTCGGGATTTGCCCATAAGCCTGGACCAGCAGCTGGCTCAGCCTCTCAGTGAGTCACTGAGAGCCTGAGACAGCAGCTCCCGCCCACTCCCTCGCCAGACACTCCCCTTTCTCGGCGCCTCGCGCCGCCGGAGGCTCGCTCCTGCTGTATTCAGTCACAGCAGAAGTCGGGCCAGGGGAGGAGCAGCGGCGATTGCCGCTGCTCTTCCCCGATCGTCGGGGAATCGAGTGTGGAGATCCGCCTGCTTGTGTAAACACAAGCGGGCGGATCTCCTAAGTGACAGGCAGTGTCAGATTGCAGGGTTCAGCATAGTTGAACCCTCGATCTGTCCTTGTGTCACACAGTCACCTTCCGCCACACAAGTTAGTAAGCACCAGGCATACATTAACCCCTCCCTCTCCAATAAAATTAACCCCTTCCCTGCCAGTGTCATTTTTACAGTAACAGTGCATATATTTAGCACTGATTACTGCAGTAATGTCACTGGTACCCCCAAAAGTGTCAAAAATGTCAGTCAAGGGTCCGATCTGTCTGCCGCAAGGTCGCAGTCCCGCAAAAAAAATCGCAGATCGCCGCCATTACGCGTTAACAAAAAACACCAAAAATGACAGAAATCTTTCCCTTTGTTAGTAAACGCAATAACTTTTGCGCAAACCAATCAAAATACGCTTATTGTGATTTTTTTTACCAAACATAGGTAGCAGAAAACAAATTGGCCAAAAATTTAAAAAAAAAATTGATTTTTAAATTTTTTTGGGGGGGAATTTCATATAAAAAAATGTTAAAAATATTGTTATTTTTTCAAAATAAATGCTCTTTTTGTTTATAGCGCAAAAAGTAAAAATCGCACAGGTGATCAAATACCACCAAAAGAAAGCTCTGTTTGTGGGAAAAAAAGGACGTAAATTTTGTTTGGATACGGCGTCGCACGACCGCGCAATTGTCAGTTAAACTCGCACAGTGCCGAATCGCAAAAAGTGGCCCAGACGTAAGACAGCAAAATCCTCCGGTGGTAAAGTGGTTAACCAGTTGCCGACCGCCTACAGTATATTTACTGCGGCTGTCTGGCTCCTACAGGCAGAACGCTGTAGGTCTACGTCACTCGCCTGAAGGCAGCTAGGGGGCGCTCCTGCTGCTCCGATTGCCGCCTGACACTCTCGATCGCTCCCCGCTGAGAGAGAAAGACGGTCGGCTGTTGTAAACACAGCGGACCGTCCTTCTCCCTGAAATGATCACAGAGCTCATGTGATCCTGCTATATAGGATCGCATGTCTCTATGATCCTTTCACAAGTCCAACCCCCATACAGTTAGAATCACTCCCCTAGGCTCACATTTAACCCCTTGATCACCTATAATGTTAACCCCTTCCCTGCCAGTGTCATTATTACAGTAACAGTGCATATTTTTTAGCACTGGTACCCACAAAAGTGTAAAAAATGTCAGTTAGGGGCCTGATCTGTCCGCTGCAATTTTGCAGTCCCGCAAAAAATCGCAGATTGCCGCCATTACTAGTAAACAAAAACAAAAAACATTAAAAATGACATAAATCTTTCCCGTAGCTAGTAGACGCGATAACTTTTGCGCAAACGATTTAAAATATGCTTATTGCGATTTTTTTTTACCAAAAATATGTAGCAGAAAACAAATTGGGCCTAAAATATTAAAACATTTTGATTTTTTAATTTTTTTTTTGAGAATGTTATATAGCAGAATGTGAAAAATATTGTTTTTTTTTTTTTTCAAAATTGTCGCTTTTTTTGTTTATAGCGCAAAAAATAAAAATCGCACAGGTGATCAAATACCACCAAAAGAAAGCTCTATTTGTGGGGAAAAAAATTTGTTTGGGTACAGCGTCTCACGAATGCGCAATTGTCCGTTAAAGTAACGCAGTGCCGAATCGCAAAATAGGGCCTGGTCATTAAGGGGGCAAAACCTTCCGGTCCAGAAGTGGTTAAACTATCCAAAATGAAAAAAAAAAAAGGTTTTGCCTTCAGTTCTTGTTTAATTATGCCTAAGTAGTACTCTGAAAATTTATCTTTTTCTTGATTTTTTCCTGAAACTAAGCAGTATATTTCCTGTGCCTAGGCACTGTGCATTGAGCTTCACAGCTGTATATACACATTGCAAATTCTAAGGCAGCACTGTCTCTGACTGCTAGTCTTAGGAAATTCGAAGTGAGATTTGGTGATGTCACTGCAGTGCTGCTTACTGTTCACCTTGCTGGAGAGGAAGCTGTACCTGAGGACCTGCTGTGTAAGGGTTTCCCTGCTTCTATTTCATTCATTCTGTGAATTTTCCATCTCTCCTGCTGCCTTCTAATGATCATCCCACCAGATCACCAGCCCTGACTTGAAAAGCAAAGCCCTGCCTCTACCAAGATGACCACCTCTACACAGACACAGTGTAGAACAAGGCATGGTAAGTCAGTAACAGGAAAAGGTCAACTGCAGGGACCCCAGGCCAGTGGTGTATTTTGGTTTTGTGCTGCCCTAGGCAAGACTAAAATTGGGCACCCCCCTCCCCCTCCTATGTAAATTTGCCCCACTCCTTTCTTAACGGATGTGGCTCCCTCCAAAATTGAAGGACTACAAGTCCCAGAATGAACCCCTGAGAACTCACAAGAGGGGGGGGGGTGGGTGAGAGAGAGGGGGGAGGGTGAGGGGGGATGAGAGAGAGAGCAAGAGGGGGGATGAGAGAGAGAGCAAGAGGGGGGATAAGAGAGAGAGAGCGAGAGGGGGGATGAGAGAGAGAGAGAGCAAGATGGGGGATGAGAGAGTGAGAGACAGAGGAGGGGTGAGAGAGAGAGGGGGATGAGAGAGAGAGGGGGGGTGAGAGAGAGGGGGGGGTGAAAGAGAGAGAGGAGGGGTGAGAGACAGAGGAGGGGTGAGAGAGAGAGAGAAGGGGTGAGAGAGAGAGAGAAGGGGCAAGAGAGAGAGAGAGAGGGGTGAGAGAGAGAGAGGGGGGTGAGAGAGAGAGAGGGGGGATAAGAGCGAGAGAGAGGGGGGTGAGAGAGAGGGGGGATAAGAGCGAGAGAGAGGAGGGGTGAGAGAGAGGGGGGATAAGAGGCAGCTCTATCAACCAGTGGCCAACAGAGTCTCAGGTGGAGGGGGGCAGCTTTTTTGCTGCCTCCCTGCAAAGTGCCGCCATAGGCCTGGGCCTTGTTGGCCTAGGCCAAAATACAGCCCTGCCCCAGGCAATACTTGTGACTAGTCCTTTGCTATCTGCCTGTCCTTTTTGGCCACTGCTTCCTCCTTGAAGAAAACCCGTGCTTTGCCTTGTGTTGTATTCATTTTTAAGCATCATTCTTGACCCAGAAATTATACAAGCTGCCGCTGGAGGCACCAGTTCCTGGCTGCTGATATGTTGGCTGTAATACTTTAAATCACTAACGGTAGATTAGAAGTTCTGATTGATCTGTGAATTCACTTGCTGCATATCTGTTATAACTAATTGTTCTTGGCAGTCAGGCAACTATCCTTTTTCAGAAGAAGTGGTCTGCAATGGCAGCCTATATATATCCCCTAGACTAGTACAGGTTTTCTTTAAAGACCTGCACCAAAAATTCCATCATTCTATAGACATATACATTGAACACTGTGGCAGAGGAAGCCACAGAAGAACAGCAGGATATCTGAAGTGAATGAAATATGGGGAATGCAATTGCTGACCTTTGGAAAATTTTACTTATTTGGCTCCTTTTGGTTTTAATGCTTTGAGTGACTGTCATTGAACAAATGTGGAAAACAAAATCCTTTGTTTTTGTTCTGATAATGAAGTTGTGAATTGCTGGAGTTTTATGAAAAGGAAATTTTAAAGGGATGGACATATTTCTTGACGGCTCCAGTGTAGGTATCTCCCTGCTATAGTTCTGTACTTTGTCCTCTCCTATTTTGCAGGGGTAGGTGTTCACATCTACTTTAGGATGTTCTCAATTCATCTTTTATGTGAAAGGAGTGCTTAAAATGTTTGGTCTCATTGCTCCTACAGTAGTATAGTAAACACAGGTCCTATTTCGTGATTGCGGGTGGTGGAGGTCATTCTCTGGAGGCAATCATTGGAGTAAGACCCTACTCTGTGTGCTGTGACAGAAAGAGCGTGTGGTGTATGGACTGTGAAACAGTCAAGATGGCGGAGCCAGGGACCAGAACAACCACCTGGGTGAAGACAGAGCTGGATCCCTGGCCTGTTCATTAAAGGTCAGCAGCTACAGTATATGTTAAAAGGTTGAAAATGACTTAACTCTTTAATACTAGAAAATGGTGATAACACAAATGTTCAAAACTAAATGAATGGTTTTGTTCTCTATGATAACTTACACTACTCCAGTAAGGCCAGAAAGATCCAATGGAAGAAGAGAAAGACCTTCATAGTTGGCAAATTGACCGTTAATTACAGAACACACATCTGCAATAGAAAATGTAAAATGGTCAGTATACAATTTATTTTTCCTCTAATATTTCTAAATATCAGGAAAAGTGTGTCATGTTCTTCGAACATATAATATATAGTTCTAAGAAAAAATTTCTCTCTTCATTTGTCCAAAAACACGGTGCTAGTAACTCACAGCAGAGAGATTTTTGTGGCTCATCCTTTTGCAGATTTTAAACCACTGATGTCACCCCGTAACCTCATAGGGTTACCAAACCAAAATGTATCATTTTATGGCCAAACATATAAAATCTACAGCAAAAAGGTGTCCGATAATATTAAGAGGCAAAATAATATATTCAAACACTAGCAGCGCTATATAAACAAACTGAAGAATAAAATCCAAAGTCCTTAAATTGATATTTCCAGGTCATGTGGTAGGTTGGTTAGACACAATCCTTTATCCCAGGAAGGGTGTGAGGGGTCCTGACCGTAGCACCAGATTTCCACCACCACTTTGTGCTCCCCCCCTATTCTTAAAACTCACCAGAGGATGGTGAATCAAGATCCTTCAAGGGACTCCACCACTAGATTACAGCATTAGACACTGGACCACTTTTCCTCTATTAGCTGTACAATCTCCTCCGTTGCATACATCCATACACACTGGGAGCTTGCAGTGTGTATGGATGTATGCAACGGAGGAGATTGTACAGCTAATAGAGGAAAAGTGGTCCAGTGTCTAATGCTGTAATCTAGTGGTGGAGTCCCTTGAAGGATCTTGATTCACCATCCTCTGGTGAGTTTTAAGAATAGGGGGGGAGCACAAAGTGGTGGTGGAAATCTGGTGCTACGGTCAGGACCCCTCACACCCTTCCTGGGATAAAGGATTGTGTCTAACCAACCTACCACATGACCTGGAAATATCAATTTAAGGACTTTGGATTTTATTCTTCAGTTTGTTTATATAGCGCTGCTAGTGTTTGAATATATTATTTTGCCTCTTAATATTATCGGACACCTTTTTGCAGTTGATCATTTCTTTTATAGCAGCTGCTTTGACGTCAAGTCGGTACTATTGATTTTATTCTTGTGCCTTCTTATTTATTTTAGCGCAGGGTGAGTGTATTTATAGGATTGTAATTTTCATATATTTATCACTCCTTATTGTTCATATAAAATCTACAGGGGCACCTTTTTGCAGCTATATAGACTCACAAAGCTAGCATACCAGGATAAAATGTTTTATTTGTTTTTAAATACAAAAAAAGACTGATTGTGTTGAAATAGATAACAACCATATTCAAGGTACCTACATCCCAATGAGGTAAACAATAGCACATAGGACTGTAGCGTCCAAAGCAGTGAAAAGGAGAAAGAGGTAAAAAATAGAAAAGCCAAAAGCCAAGAAAAAAGTAAAGAAAAAAAAGGAAGAAAAGAAAAATAAGGAAAACCAAGAAGAGAAAAGAAGAAGAAATAACAGAAATGACAAGAAAAAAGGAGAGGACTATGGGGATTTTAATGGTACAAATAAAGTTAAAACATGAGTTCAATTTTATTTAGACAATGATATAAAAAGACAAACATGACATAACAATAAGTGTTACACTCGTATACATTGACGTTTAAAATAGATCTCTCTAAATCGATAGGCCTAGAGAGCCGGTAAGCTGTTCCAGGGCCTTGCCCCTCTCTAAATCAATAGGCCTAGAGACCCGGTAAGCTGTGCCAGGGCCTTGTCCCTCTCTAAATCAATAGGTCTAGAGAGCCGGTAAGCTGTGTCAGGGCCTTGCCCCTCTCTAAATCAATAAGCCTAGAGACCCGGTAAGCTGTTCCAGGGCCTTGCCCCTCTCTAAATCAATAGTTCTAGAGAGCCAGTAAGCTGTGCCAGGGCCTTGCCCCTCCTTAAATTAATAGGCCTAGAGAGTCGGTAAGATGTGCCAGGGCCCTGCCCTCTCTAAATAAATAGGCCTAGAGAGTCGGTAAGCTGTGCCAGGGCCTTGCCCCTCTCTAAATCAATAGGCCTAGAGAGTCGGTAAGCTGTGCCAGGGGCCTGCCCCTCTCTAAATAAATAGGCCTAGAGAGTCGGTAAGCTGTGCCAGGGCCTTGCCCCTCTCTAAATCAATAGGCTTAGAGAGCCGGTAAGCTGTGCCAGGGCCTTGCCCCTCTCTAAATCAATAGGCCTAGAGGGCCTTGCTCTGGCACAGCTTACCAGCTCTCTAGGCCTATTGATTTGGAGAGATCTATTTTAAACGTCAATGTATATGTAACGCTCATTGTTATGTCATGTTTGTTTTTTTATATCATTGTCTAAGTAAAATTGAACTCATGTTTTTTCTATTCTTTACTTTTTTCTTGGCTTTTGTATTTTTATTATTTCATTTTTTACCTCTTTCTCCTTTTCAGAGCTTTGGACGCTACAGTCCTATGTGATATTGTTTTTAAATACAGTTTGTTAAGTCCAATGAAATGTAATAATGACAGTCACATGACTAAAACATTTTTTCCTACGATTGTGTTAAAACTTACCGAATTGAGCCTATAGTAAAGTATCAATAAAGCGAGCAGGTAACTGGTTACATAACAGACCCCTAAATTTGGGCAAAACATGGATAGTCTTGTCAAAAGGAAAGCTAAAGAGACACTACTCCTGTGTTCCTGGGCATTTAAAACTGTGCCACTGGTAGGAACCTCCTTATTTCTCATAGAGAGGATCATGGTGCTGACCCCCTGCCAGCACCCCCAAAGCCCCCCAGGATCAGCACTCTCCATAGTAAATAATCATTTAATTCTCAAACAAAAATGCAATGATGTGATATCTCAACCAGGATAATTATATTTACAAACAGGTTTAGAAAATTTCAGGTGAGCATGCAGGAAAGGAATTGGCAGTCAAAGTGGTCACATGATCAGAAGCCAGTCCTGCCAGCTACAAAAAAAAAACATTGACCATCCATGGACACATATGTCCAGTGTGTGGGTGTTAAAGCCCAAACTCTTTTCTGCTGCACATGTGCGTTTTGTGGGTGGCAAGAGGTTATTGATACAGTACTGAATTAGTGTTATATTCACATGTATACAGATTTCACATATTTAATTTGCTTCAACAGCCTCTTTTGTAGGACCCCCTTCCATCCCTGAGCCCCATAGTAGCTGCATGGGTTGCTATGGTTAAAGTTATGCCACTGAAAGTCCCCCTTTAAAGAGGTTGTAAACCCTCTTGTATAACTTTTACCTATAGGTAAGCCTATATTAAGGCTTACCTATAGGTGCTATAAATATCTCCCAAACTTGCACCGTTTAGGAGATATTTACAGCGCAAACTGCCGATGACGTCATCGGCGCAGGCGCTCTGAGGGAACCCGTGCCGTTCCTTCAGAGCTCAGTGCCGTGAACGGCGGCTCCCGCGCGCATGCGCGGGAGTGATGTAATCGCACCTCCGGCCAATCAGATGTCCAGAGGACGCGAACCCGGAAGCGGGACGGCAGGACATGTCGCCGTCCTGTTGCTGAGGTGGCGGCACGGCGGGGGCTTCGTTTTAAGGTAAGTACTGCATAATGAGCTAGTATGCGATGCATACTAGCTCATTATGCCTTTCTCTTTACAGGGCTTTTTTTTTCTCTGATTTTTTTTTTGACTTTACTTCCTCTTTAATTCTTAACCACTTCCCGACCACCCGCCGCCTTTTTACTGTGGCAGGGTGGCTCTCCTGCGCAAACTGACGTAGACCTACGTCGGTTGCCCGCGGGAAGCTAGGGGGCGAGCGCTCCCTGCCGCTGGCGCACTCCCGCCCCCACTCGGCAGCGGGGAAGCTTCGATTGCCACCCGACACCAACGATCGCTCCCCGCTGAGAGAGAAGGACGGTCAGCTGTTGTAAACACAGCTGACCGTTCTTCTCCCTGGAATGATCATAGAGAACCTGTGATCCTTCTATATAGGATCACATGTCTCTATGGTCATTTCACAAGCCACACCCCCCCAGTTAGAATCACTCCCCTAGGCTCACATTTAACCCATTGATTACCCAATAGGGTTAACCCCTTCCCTGCCAATGGCATTATTACAGTAACATTGCATATTTTTAGCACTGATTACTGTAGTAATGTCACTGGTACCCCCAAAAATGTCAGTTAGGGGTCCGATCTGTCCGCCGCAATGTCGCAATCCCGCAAAAAGTCGCAGATCGCCGTCATTACTAGTAAAAAAAAAAAAAACAATAAAAATGACATAAATCTTTCCCGTAGTTAGTAGATGCGATAACTTTTGCGCAAACTAAACAAAATACGCTTAATGCAATTTTTTTTTACCAAAAATATGTAGCAGAAAACAAATTGGCCTAAAATGTTAAAACATTTTGTTTTTTTAATTTTTTGTTTGAGAATGTCATATAGCAGAATGTGAAAAATATTGTTTTTTTTTTTTTAAATTGACGCTCTTTATTTGTTTATAGAGCAAAAAATAAAAATCGCACAGGTGATCAAATACCACCAGAAGAAAGCTCTATTTGTGGGAAAAAAAGGACATCAATTTTATATGGGTACAGCGTTGCACGACCGCGCAATTGTCCGTTAAAATAAGGCAGTGTCGAATTGCGTGGTAGGGCGTGGTTTAAGGGGGCAAATCCTTCCAGTCTTAAAGTGGTTAAATGTATTGAAGTATTTAATTAAGAAGTAAAAAAATTAGTAAATTAGTAGGTCTTACGAATTTGAAAGGCATTGTGGTCGATTTGAAGGGTTCCACTGCATGAATGAGCCAAGAATCCCAACAACACAAAGGCTAACAGTTTCATCTTGGATTGTTCAGCTAAAAAGCGTCACTAGAAGGGATAAAGGAGATAGTAAACAGAACAATTGGCTGAACAGAAGAACAAATGAGTGCATAAAATAAAGTGAAATTTAGGTTAGACTGGGAGTTACAAAAGAGCGGGGGAAGATTTATTTGTTATATTGTTAAAAAATAAAACAAAACAAAAAAAAGCAATCATTTATTTCAGTTTTATTTTTTATTTCGGGTTCATTTAGCCCCCATTCACACTGGGGCGCCTCGGAGCGGCCGCCACGGACTTCGTAACATTGAAGTCTATGGCGGTCGCCTCCTGGTCGCCCCAAAGAAGCTCCGGACCCTTTTTCTGAGTCGGAGCGACTTGTGTCGCTCCTATCAGAACGGGTCCGCAGCTTCCCTATGGGAGGCGACCTGCGGCGACCTGTGAGGCGACCAGGTCGCCTCACAGGTCGCCCCAGTGTGAACGGGGGCTTACACCTGTGCTACTGTGTGAAGGAAGAGTGGATTACAGTGGATTGCAGGGTAGGCATGGCTGACAGTCATTCAGGAGGTGGTACTGCCGCCAGGGGCAGACTGGCAACTTTCGGCCCAGGGAGCAAGTACAAACCAGAGGCCCATGGTGCAGCGACTCAGCCCCCCTCCCACTTTTTCTCAACCCTCTTCTCCTACTCTCCCAATCCTCCTCCTGACCCCTATTCCAAGCTGAAGCCCTGCTCCAGGTACTCTCTACTTACCGGCTGAATCCAGGTTCCCGACCTGGCCTTCAGGGGGAGGTTAGGGGTAGCTGGGACAGCTCGGTCTCGGCTGGCCGGGGCAGAAGAGTCTCCAGTGGACATGAAACCAGCCTCTGCTCAGACACAGTTTACACCATCCATGCGGGGGAGGGCTGCGCTCTGTCCTTGTCTTCATCCCACACTCAGTAGGTCAGCGGCGGGGACTTTTTACTTCTCTTCACCAGGAATTCTTTAGGCATGTCTGTGGCAGAAGCGGTGCAGCCTTTTTATGGGGCATCAGAGTGGCCCAGGGGGCAAGTGCCCCCCTGCCTCCTGGCCCAGTCCTCCCCTGACTGCCGCCTCCTGAATGCCTGTTTTCTTTTTTCCTTTGACAGTTAAAAAAAGGTTTTTGAACGACCTCTTGCATAACTTCTGGAAATGCCCTGAACTGACAACATTCTGGACATCTACATGTAGACTCATATCCGAAATCTTTTCTATTCAAATTCATTCTTTTTTTTTTTCCAACAACAATTCATTATATTCAAAATTTGAATTTCGGAAGATACTTATAATATAACCATCTTAAGAAATTAAAATTTCAAATAGAATGAATTTGAATAGAAAATATTAGCATAGAATAGAAAATAAGAGAATAAAAAAGAAAAATAATAGAACAGAATGGAATAAAATAGAAAAAAAAAATATATATAACCATTTTCCAAAATTTCGATTTTGAATAAAATGAATTTGAATAGAAAAGTTTAGAATAGAAAATAATAGAAAATAATGGAATATAAAATAAGAGAATAGAAAAGAATCAAAACACAATAGAATAGGACAGAAATAGAATAAAATAGAAAAAATATAATATATCCGCCTTCTGAAATTCAAATTTCAAATAGAATGAATAGAAAAGATTAGATTAAAATAGAAAATAATAGAAAAGAATAGAATAAAAAATAAAAGAATGGAAAGGAATAGAATAGAAAAACATTAGAACAGCATATAATAAAATAGAAAAATATATAACCATCTTCTGAAATCTGAATTTTGAATAGAAAAGAATAGAATAGAAAAAATCGATAGAATATAATAAAATAACAAATAAAATATAACAGTTATTTTCTTTCTCTATTCTATGTTAATTGTTTTTCTATTCCTTTCTATTCTAATATTTTCCATTATTTTCTATTGTAATCTTTTATATTCAAGTTAGAATTTCTGAAGATGGTTATATTCTTTATATTGTATTGTATTCTATTCTATTCTATTATTTGACTATTCTGTTCTATTCTTTTCTATTCTATTGCCATTTTCTATTCTTTTATTTTCTATTATTTTGGATTCCATTGTTTTGGATTCTATTCTAATCTATTCTATTCAAATTCAAAATTATTCTATTCGAAATTCGAATTTCGGAAGACGGTCATATTCTATTCAGTTTTTTGCTATTCTTTTTTTTTTTTCTATTGCTTTATTAGTTTATATTCTATTTTATTGTATTATTTTTAATATTTGCAAATTCGATTTCGTTTCAAATTTATTTTCGAATCATAGAATAGAATTTCTTTGAATTTCGGTTTGTTATTTTGGATTCATTTAAATTTGGAAAAATCAAATTTCACTGCATTTAAAAAATACTAAACAGTAAACTTTGCCCATTTTTTTTTGTATATTGTGAAAGATGATGTCACGCCGAGTAAATAGATACCCAACATGTTACGGTTTAAAATTGCGCCCCCCCGTGGGATGGCGACAAACTACGGTCAATAGAGATCTCAATAGGTGACGCTTTCAATTTTTTTAACGGTTACCAGTTTAGAGTTAGAGTGTAGCTCTAATTTTTTAAATTATTGCCCACGCTCTGGCAATCGCGGCGATGCCTCACATGTGTGGTTTGAACAGGGATTTCATTTGCGGCTCGACTTCCGTATACGTTTTTTTTGTGCGCGAGCTAACGGTGACGGGGGGCGGCTACATTTTTTTTTTCCCATTTATTTTTTATTTTTTTAACTTTATTTCAGTTTAAAAAAAAGAATCTGATCACTTATATGTAAACATCCCTTGTGACACCAATATGTAGTGACAGTGACAGGTACTCTTTATGGAGGGATCGAGGGTCTAAAAGATCCTAGACCCCTCCACTACACTTCCCTGTATGCAAAACGCCGAAAACGGCGTTTTTGCATACAGCCGTTTTTTAAATTTGCCGCCTTTTGCAGCACACTAACCCGGAAGTGACGTCATGGACGCCGCCTCCGGGTTACGTCATCAGAGACCCGATCGAAGCCGGTAGTGAAGCGGGCGTAACCCTTACACTACCTGATTGATACAACATCATACCTGATCGTATACACACACTGGATGTTTTAAAGCACGTTATTCCAAACAATTTAGGAATGTTAGGTGATTTATGCCCTTTATGGATTAAAACCCTACTCTGCGTCAACTACGTAATTTTCCATGGGAGTTTTGCCATGGATCCCCATCCGGCATGCCACAGTCCAGGTGTTAGTCCCCTTGAAACAACTTTTCCATCACTATTGTGGCCAGAAAGAGTCCCTGTGGATTTTAAAATTCGCCTGCCTATTGAAGTCTATGGCGGTTCGCCCGGTTCGCGAACATTTGCGGAGGCTCGCGTTCGCCGTTCGCGAACGGCAAATTTTAGGTTCGCGACATCACTAAACAGGGCCGGCGCTCCAGCTAGGCGAACTAGGCAGCGGCCTAGGGCGCACTGCCTCCTAGGGGTGCACTGCCGCTGACTCAGATTGTGTCACTTACTCTTCAGTGACCCATTGCACCATCTGGAATGAATGGATCATCATCATCCGGACCGGACCACATCTGATCTGTATTTGTATTGTAAATGTATTGTCTCCCTCTAATATAGTAAAGCACTACGTAAACCGCTGGCACTATAGAAATCCTGAATAATAATAATAATAATAATAGTTTAAAAAAAAAAAACAATAAAAATGACATAAATCTTTCTAGTAGTTAGTAAACGCAATAACTTTTGTGCAAACCCTATCAAAATATGCTTATTACAATATTTTTCACCAAAAATATGTAGCGGAAAACAAATTGGCCTAAAATGTAAAAAAATTTTGATTTTTACATTTTTTGGGGGGGTAATTTCATATAAAAAAATGTGAAAAATATTGTTATTTTTTCAAAATTGTCGCTCTTTTTTTGTTTATAGCGCAAAAAGTAAAAATCGCACAGGTGATCAAATACCACCAAAAGAAAGCTCTGTTTGTGGGGGAAAAAAGACGTCAATTTCAGTTGGGTACAGTGTCGCATGACCGCGCAATTGTCCGTTAAAGTCCCCAACCCATTAGATTGTAAGCTCTTCTGAGAAGGACCCTCTTAATCCTTCTTGTATTTTACTGTATTGTAAATGTATTGTCTCCCTCTAATATTGTAAAGCGCTACGTAAACCGTTGGCACTATAGAAATCCTGAATAATAATAATAATAATAATAATAATAATAATAGTTTAAAAAAAAAAACAATAAAAATGACATAAATCTTTCTAGTAGTTAGTAAATGCAATAACTTTTGTGCAAACCCTATCAAAATATGCTTATTGCGATATTTTTCACCAAAAATATGTAGCGGAAAACAAATTGGCCTAAAATGTAAAAAAAATTAGATTTTTACATTTGGGGGGGGGGGGGGGTAATTTCATATTAAAAAAATGTGAAAAATATTGTTATTTTTTCAAAATTATCGCTCTTTTTTTGTTTATAGCACAAAAAGTAAAAATCGCACGACGGCGCAATTGTCCGTTAAAGTCACGCAAAAAAAAGTCCTTTAAAAAAAAAAAAAAAAATGAGAATTGTTGATGTGCATTAGCAGGGAATCAAATCCAGGACTCCCCTAATGGGAAGCGGACGCCCTACCATTCCACCAGACGTCCTAATGCACTTATAGCAGGTACAAAACTTCCTTTTATCGTTCATTACCATGATTTGTCAACTGAAAAGGTATTGTACGTAGCTATGATGGCTCAGCCCTATTTCAGACACTTTTTGTTCACAAGTTAAAACCATTTTTTTTACCTAGAAAACTACTTAGAACCCCCAAACATCATATATATTTTTTTTAGCAAAGACTCTGGAGAATAAAATGTCAGTCATTGCAATGTTTTTTGTCACACGGTATTTGCGCAGCGTTCTTTAAAACGCCATTTTTTTGGAAAAATTTGGAAAAATCAAATTTCACTGCATTTAAAAAATACTAAACAGTAAACTTTGCCCATTTTTTTTTTGTATATTGTGAAAGATGATTTCACGCCGAGTAAATAGATACCCAACATGTTACGGTTTAAAATTGCGCCCCCCCGTGGGATGGCGACAAACTACGGTCAATAGAGATCTCAATAGGTGACGCTTTCAATTTTTTTTAACGGTTACCAGTTTAGAGTTAGAGTGTAGCTCTATTTTTTAAATTATTGCCCACGCTCTGGCAATCGCGGCGATGCCTCACATGTGTGGTTTGAACAGGGATTTCATTTGCGGCTCGACTTCCGTATACGTTTTTTTTGTGCGCGAGCTAACGGTGACGGGGGGCGGCTACATTTTTTTTTTCCCATTTATTTTTTATTTTTTTAACTTTATTTCAGTTTAAAAAAAAGAATCTGATCACTTATATGTAAACATCCCTTGTGACACCAATATGTAGTGACAGTGACAGGTACTCTTTATGGAGGGATCGAGGGTCTAAAAGATCCTAGACCCCTCCACTACACTTCCCTGTATGCAAAACGCCGAAAACGGCGTTTTTGCATACAGCCGTTTTTTAAATTTGCCGCCTTTTGCAGCACACTAACCCGGAAGTGACGTCATGGACGCCGCCTCCGGGTTACGTCATCAGAGACCCGATCGAAGCCGGTAGTGAAGCGGGCGTAACCCTTACACTACCTGATTGATACAACATCATACCTGATCGTATACACACACTGGATGTTTTAAAGCACGTTATTCCAAACAATTTAGGAATGTTAGGTGATTTATGCCCTTTATGGATTAAAACCCTACTCTGCGTCAACTACGTAATTTTCCATGGGAGTTTTGCCATGGATCCCCATCCGGCATGCCACAGTCCAGGTGTTAGTCCCCTTGAAACAACTTTTCCATCACTATTGTGGCCAGAAAGAGTCCCTGTGGATTTTAAAATTCGCCTGCCTATTGAAGTCTATGGCGGTTCGCCCGGTTCGCCGGTTCGCGAACATTTGCGGAGGCTCGCGTTCGCCGTTCGCGAACGGCAAATTTTAGGTTCGCGACATCACTAAACAGGGCCGGCGCTCCAGCTAGGCGAACTAGGCAGCGGCCTAGGACGCACTGCCTCCTAGGGGTGCACTGCCGCTGACTCAGATTGTGTCACTTACTCTTCAGTGACCCATTGCACCATCTGGAATGAATGGATCATCATCATCCGGACCGGACCACATCTGATCTGTATTTGTATTGTAAATGTATCGTCTCCCTCTAATATAGTAAAGCACTACGTAAACCGCTGGCACTATAGAAATCCTGAATAATAATAATAATAATAATAGTTTAAAAAAAAAAAACAATAAAAATGACATAAATCTTTCTAGTAGTTAGTAAACGCAATAACTTTTGTGCAAACCCTATCAAAATATGCTTATTGCGATATTTTTCACCAAAAATATGTAGCGGAAAACAAATTGGCCTAAAATGTAAAAAAATTTTGATTTTTACATTTTTTGGGGGGGTAATTTCATATAAAAAAATGTGAAAAATATTGTTATTTTTTCAAAATTGTCGCTCTTTTTTTGTTTATAGCGCAAAAAGTAAAAATCGAACAGGTGATCAAATACCACCAAAAGAAAGCTCGGTTTGTGGGAAAAAAAAGACGTCAATTTCAGTTGGGTACAGTGTCGCACGACTGCGCCATTGTCCGTTTAAGTCCCCACCCCATTAGATTGTAAGCTCTTCTGAGCAGGACCCTCTTAATCCTTCTTGTATTTTACTGTATTGTAAATGTATTGTCTCCCTCTAATATTTTAAAGCGCTACGTAAACCGTTGGCACTATAGAAATCCTGAATAATAATAATAGTTTAAAAAAAAAAAAAAAAACAATAAAAATGACATAAATCTTTCCCGTAGTTAGTAAACGCAATAACTTTTGCACAAACCCTATCAAAATATGCTTATTGCGATATTTTTCACCAAAAATATGTAGCGGAAAACAAATGAGCCTAAAATGTTAAAAAAATGAGATTTTTAAATTTTTTCAAAATTGTCGCTCTTTTTTTGTTTATAGCGCAAAAAGTAAAAATCGCACGAGCGCGCAATTGTCCGTTAAAGTCACGCGAAAAAAAGTCCTTTAAAAAAAAAAAAAAATGAAAATTGTTGATGTGCATTAGCAGGGAATCAAACCCAGGACTCCCCTAATGGGAAGCGGACGCCTTACCATTCCACTAGACGTCCTAATGCACTTCTAATTGGTACAAAACGTCCTTTTATCGTTCATTACCATGATTTGTAAACTGAAAAGGTATTGTACGTAGCTATGATGGCTCAGCCCTATTTCGGACACTTTTTGTTCACAAGTTAAAAGCAGTTTTTTTTACCTAGAAAACTACTTAGAACCCCCAAACATTATATATATTTTTTTTAGCAAAGACTCTGGAGAGTAAAATGTCAGTCATTGCAATGTTTTTTGTCACACTGTATTTGCGCAGCGTTCTTTAAAACGCCATTTTTTTGGAAAAATTTGGAAAAATCAAATTTCACTGCATTTAAAAAATACTAAACAGTAAACTTTGCCCATTGTAATTTGGTATTTCGTATACATCCGAATTTCCAAATAATGAAAAATGTGTCCGACTTTAGATTCGAAATGAAATGAACTGCACATCGGACAAATTTTTCATTAAAAACTGCCTTGTGTTTTCTACTGGCCATTTGTCCCACTCATGTGGCTAATATGACATGAATTCAGTACATACATCTAATTTTCTGTTTGCAGAAGATTCTAGTGTTCATGGACTGCTCTCTAACCTTCTCCCAGAGCTCTCAGATACAGCGGTCTGTACAGGGGCATAACTACAGGGGTTGCAATTGCAACCAAGCCCCATGCACCAGGGGGCCTGTGCAGCTCCCCTGTACACCTGGATAGGAGGGGCAGCATGTAGAGAAATCACTGTCCTCCTTTTTCCTCCTGTAGCTGCAGTGACATTGTAAAAAAAAATAAAATAAAATTTTAAAAATTATACAATTAAAATACCAAAAAATAAAAATTACTGACACCAGTGGGTTAACATCTAGGACCGCAAAGGTCACACTTGCGACCGGGCTCTGGCATTCCACAACCGTGGGGAGGCCCCAAGATGGCAGGAAGGGGGCCCACTGCACAACTTGTGAAAGGGTCTCGCAACGAGAGTAAAAGGCCCCAGGATCAGTGGGAAGAGCCCCCGGCCTTTAAGGGAAGGGCCCTGGCCAGGGGTGCGGGGGGCCCTTTATGGTTTCTTGCACTGGGGCCCTGAAGGTTCTAGTTTCCCCTCTGGGTCTGTAGATACAGCTGTTTCTGGATTCTCTGCCCGAATATGATCATTTCAAACGCTTGAAATGTGCTTGTTTTTTTATTCACTACATAATCAAACCCATGTGGGCAGTTAAAGTCAATTACCTTTGTATAGAATAAGTCCTTGAAACATTTCTGATTTTTACAAAATGTAATAGTCTATCATTCTGCTAAAATAAAAAGGTATTGATGTGCTGAAAGTACTGCAATTTGTTTTAAAATTACATGCTATAAAATCTATAATATACATTCAGTTATCTTATTCATGCCATATAATTTAGCTGCTATCTGTGCTACGTAATGATAGAGTCTTACCTGGATTGTCGGACAAAGAAGGACACTTTTCTGGTAAGCTGGAGCTAGTAAAGTTGCATGGGGTGTCTCTTCTTTATATCCAACACAGTCAAGGAAATGTCCTAGATTCTCTTAGAAACACCCTTTTCTGCTATTGTCCAAATCAAATATTTTTTGGCAAAGGATGGAAACGTCATGAGCTACTTCCTTCTCATCTTTAAACCCATTTTATTCCAACATCCTTCCAGTGGAGCCAATAAAAATACATAAGGTATCATATTGTTAGGGATCTGGAACATGTGCAACATTTCAAAAATCTGTTTACTGAAAATAAAATATGCTATTCTTTAAGATATTTGCACGACTGAATACTGTTCTTGTGTTTATATATACTGTCATTTTCAATGGTCGCCACTGCACACATATCAGAGACAATAAATGGGCCCAGGAGCGCAGCAAAGACTGTAGTACATATAGTCCAAAAGAGAGAGCAGCACTCACTGGTCTTGAAAGGTGGACGCACAATGAAGGTTTTATTTCAACGTTTTGACGGGTGAAGCTATAGATTTGCAGGGTAGAAATACAAATCTTTTGGAAGTTAAAACTTCTCCCTTATTTGTGTTTTGCCTGGAGTTTAGCTTTAAAGGATTATATACTTAATATAATGAATAAGTCAGACCTTCGTTTCTCCAGTAGCGATTTTCATGTCAGTACTTAAGTACTGAAAGAAAAATATTTATTCTTTGCTCTTTGGATGACTTCTTGATGCTCTAATACTCCCCATGACTTCCACAAAAGCCACCATTTTATACTGAAAAAGATAATTCAACACCAGATATTGCAACTCTCCTGACAAGCACCAGCCTTGCACTGGCCATTGGTTCTTCAATCCCCCCTTTCTTTGTGCTGTTCTCCAACACCACAAGCAGGACCACGACCATCACCTGATGTTGCAGAATGATAATGCACAGTCCCATGTTGCAAGGATTTGTACACAATTCCTGGAAGATGAAAACATCCCAGTTCTTGCATGGCCAGCATACTCATCGGACATGTTACCCACTGAGCATGTTTGGGATGCTCTGGATCGGTGTATAGGACAGCGTGTTCCAGGTCCTGCCAATATCCAGCAACGTTGCACAGCCATTGAAGAGGAGTGGACCAACATTCCACAGGCCACAATCAATAACCTGATCAACTCTATGCGAAAGAGATGTGTTGCACTGCGTGAGGCAACTGGTGGTCACACCAGATACTGACTGGTTTTTGGACCCCCCTGGACCCCCCCCCCCAAATGCAGTAAAGCTGATTATTGTTTGCTCACTTAAAGGTATAGAATACTAATAAGGTGTATATGCAGCCAATACCATGCTATTTATTTAAAGATACTGAATCACATTTAAATGGAATTAATATTTTAAAGATACAGTGCAACAATATTTACATTTGAATTTTGTTACAAACTTGTATTTGGTGTTTTTTGAGTGCAGCTGTGGTTAATACTCGTTTTTAGCACTAAGTACAGTTTTCACGATTTTATATAACAACTGATGAGAACACTTGTCTGAAGGGACCCTTCGCTAAGGCAGCCCATAGATGAGTTCGTTTTTTTTTTCTATTCAACCAGTGGTTTGAACAAAAAAAACCTGACTCAACTCCACCATCCACACACTCAATGTGGGTGGGGGAATCCTCCCCGCTGAGCTATTTCATTCTGACAGCAGGGAGAATACACTGATCAGTGCTTGCAGGCTATAGCCGCCAGTGCTGATTGAGTGGGGAAAAACTGGCAGGGCAGTTGTACAGAAGTCGATCGTTAGATCTGCTTCTATACAACCTCCGTGCTTTTATTTATATAGAAAGAAGTTTGGCTGGTCCCAACTTTGGAGTGCATCTTTAGTGCAACTTTGATGCAACTTTGACGCGACTTTGGATGGGAGTGACTTGAATATGACTTTGGCTTTGACCAGTGAACATGGACAACCGTTGCATTGTATAACATATAAGGTACGACTTTCATGCTACTTTTGAGGGTTAACGTTGAAGTCTATGGCCCTCAATTTTCATGAACGTCAGACCAAATTAGTGCATAAACTGCTTTGAAGTTGCTGGAAACTTTAACTCGCACATATATAAATGGTTATCATTAGAGATGGCCTTGCGGTTCGCCCAGCGGTCGGTTCACGAACTTTGCTCGTTCGCTGTTCACTGAACATGCGAACATATGGCGATATTCGCGACCACCATATTCTTTTACATTGTGAAGAACTTTGACCCATGACACATCCATCAGGTGGTACAGGATAGCCAATTGAGAAATTTCAGCACATAGACATACCCCCTACCTTATAAATAGACCTGATCTGGCTGCCATTTGACATTCTGTCTTTTGGGGATGACCGCCTTAACCACTTGCCGAATGCTGCAAGTACATTTACTGCGGTGGTCAGCCCCTACTGGACAAAGTGACGTAGTACTACGTCGTTAGCCCAGGAGCCTGTAGGGGGCGAGCGCACGCCGCCGGAGGCGTGCTCCCACCCCCGGTCGTTCCTCTGCATCCCCGCGCGTGTGACCGGCGGGTCCGATGTCCGCCGGTTACTCGCGATCTCCCGGTGGAGAGGGAGAAAGGCAGGCGGCTAATGTAAACAAAGCCAACTGTCATTCTCCCTGGTGTAACAGCAGAGATCATACGATGCAATGTAGGATCGTATGTCTCTGTGGTTTCATGAAAAGCCACACCTATTTACAGATAGAAGCATGCCCCTAGGGACACACTTAACCCCTGCATCTCTAATAAAGTTAACCCCTTCCCTGCCAGTGTCATTTTTACAGTAACAGTGCATATGTATAGCACTGATTACTGTAGTAATATCACTGGTACCCCAAAAGTGTCAAAAATGTCAGTCAAGGGTCCGATCTGTCCGCCGCAATGTCGCAGTCCCGCAAAAAAAATTGCAGATCGCCGCCAAAAAACAATAAAAATGACATAAATCTTTCCCTTAGTTAGTAAACGCAATAACTTTTGCGCAAACCAATCAAAATACGCTTATTGCGATTTTTTTACCAAAAATATGTAGCAGAAAACAAATTGTCCTAAAATGTTAAAAAATTTTGATTTTTACATTTTTTTGGGGGGAATTTTATATAACAATATGTGAAAATATTGTTATTTTTTCAAAATTTTCGCTCTTTTTTTGCTTATAGCGCAAAAAGTAAAAATCGCACAGGTGATCAAATAGCACCAAAAGAAAGCTCTGTTTGTGGGAAAAAAAGGACGTCAATTTCATTTGGGTACAGCATCGCACGACCGTGCAATTGTCCATCAAATTCACGCAGTGCCGAATCGCAAAATAGGCTCTGGTCTTTGAGCAGCCAAATCCTCCGGGGCTTAAGTGGTTAAGAAGGCACCTGGACTCCCATCACCGAGCCCAGTGGGAGCAAGGCTGTCAGGACCCACAAAGCCACACTCCAGGCTCTCACCGTCCAGCGTCTTCTCATTCTCTTCTCTCCTAACAATTGTCCTTCACTCCACCTTCCATCATGCCGTCCTCACGTTTTTCTGGAAAAATGCAGGCTTCCGTGGCCCAAATGTTCGAGCGTAAAAAAATGATGACGCTGGATAACCCTCATGCCCAACGGTTGATCGCTGGCTTGTCGGAACTGATAGCCCGCTAACTACTGCCATATAAACTGGTGGATCTCGGAGGCCTTTCGAAAATTTGTGGCCATTGGAACACCACAATGGAAGGTCCCAGGAAGTAAATATTTCTCGTAGAAGGGCATCCCAGAGCTATATGGCCATGTTCAGCGGCAAGTGAATGTATCTCTGGCATACAGTGTCGGTGCCAAGATACATCTGACCACAGACACGTGATCAAGCGAACACAGGCAGGGAAGGTATATAACTTATACTGCCCACTGGGTGAACCTTCTGACGGCCATCAAGTATGTAACCCATGGCACCCGTGTAGATTTGGTTTTACAACCATGGATTGCATGCAGGCCTGCCTCTTCTTCTCCTCCTACTCCATCCACCCTCTCCTCCTCGGTTGACTCCTCCTTTTCCGCTGCTACCGTCTCTTCCGCTGCGCTGCCCAAGATCCCCAGAACCTATTCGACATGCCAGGTGAGATGTTGCCATGCTGTGCTGCGTCTGTTGTGCCTGGAAGCCACGAGCCACACTGGTCCTACACTCCTTTCAGCTTTGCGTTCACAGGCAGATCAGTGGCTGACACTGCTCAATTTGACAGTTAGTAAAGTGGTGTGCGACAACGATGCTAACCTGCTGAGTGCACTGAAACAGGGCAAAATTACACACGTGCCATGCATGGCACACGTCCTGAACTTGGTCATGCAGCGATTCGTTGTCAAATACCCTGGGGTCCAGGACGTCTTGCGGCAGGCCAGGAAAATCTCGGGTCATTTCAGAAGATCTTACACAGCCATGGCTCACCTTGCTGACATTCAGCGGCGACACAACCTGCCCGACGCGATGGAACTCAACCTAGTATATGCTTGATAGGCTGCTCCAGCAGAAACGTGCAGTTAACGACTACCTGTATGAACTCTGCGGCAGACAAATGCTGGGGAGCTTGGTTTTTTTCACCGCGCCAGTGGCTGCTCATGCGCGACACATGCAGACTTCTACAGTCATTTGATGAGATCATCAAACTGGTCAGTCGCAGCCAGGGCGCCATCATTGACATTGTACATTACGCCTTCTTTCTGGAGCGTGCATTGCGTTGTGTCATTGATCAAGCCGTCGAGGAGCAGGAAGATGAGGAAGTCGCAATGCTGGATGAATTCCCAGGGGGGGCTACTCCATATGAGACAAGTCAACAACAGAAGTCTGAAGGGGAGTCAGAGGAGGATGGTGCCGGGGTGGATGAGGAGGAGCAAGAAGAGCATGGTTTAAACCTTTCTGGGATCTCTGGTGTTGTCCGTGGATGGGGGGAGGAGAACGAGGACGCCATTATCCTGTATGATGAGCAGGAGCCAGGCCAATACACCGCTTCCAGTTTAGTGCAAATGGGGGCCTTCATGCTCCAGTGTTTTAAGAGGGACTCCCGTATAAAAAGCATAAAGGGCAAGGACCAGTACTGGGTGGCAACGTACTTAGACCCCCGGTGCAAACAAAAAATGGCGGAAATGTTTCCACCATCACAGAGGGCTGTCAGAATGCCTTGCCTCAAGAAATGCTGCATTCTGCTTTTGCGTGCGCTGGCAGAAGAATTTCCACTCACAGAGCAACAGTTGCGGGCAACAATCCATCAGCGCCTGAAAGAAGAGGGCTGTTTGAAGATGTGTTGGTCACTTCTGATATGAGATCATTCTTTCAGCCGACCCATCGACAGCTGTCCTCCGAATCCAGCATCAGGGAACGCCTAGACCAATAGGTGTCTGACTACAACGGGTTAACGGTCGATGTGGATGCTCTGAGAAGTGATGAACTCCTGGACTACTGGGTGGGCAGGCTTGACCTCTGTAAAAAGCAAAAAATAGTGCAGCCCTATCAAAATACAAGTGTGGAATAACCAATAAAGTATTAAATAAATAACACTAAGTGATAAAGTGAACAAAAAAGTACATAAATTGATAATCGTGACTCCAAACAAAAAGTCCCGGAAAGGTGATGTCAGAGATGGAAGGCTTGAATCCCAAGGGAAAGACAGGAATACACCCGTGATATGAATCAAAGTGGCAGCTTACCAGAAGCTAAGGCCTCCAACTTAATGGAACGGATTTAGATATCAATCCGGATGAATCGTATCCTTCATAGACCAGGGAAACCAGATATGTTCCACTATGCCATATATAAACTCCAGACGTGATGTCATAAGTGTATAGGGAGAAATAAGGTACACATCGCGTAATGACCTCATATTATATGGTTTTGGTAAGTCTAAAGGAAAAAGTCTTCAGAAAATCTTAGAGTGTGTATGGCCCATAAGCTGTCGCCAACAGCTCCTGGTCTCGTACTAACAAATGGAAGCTGGGAGGATCAGCTAACATTTACTTGATCCCTGTGAAAGCCTGTGGTTGGCTATCACACTGATTACTCAAATCCCACCCCTGTACTCTCTTTCTCCTTCTAAATAAAGAAAAGGATACATATTATCCTTTTCTCCCAGTAAGAGGAGAATGTAAAAAAAAAACAAAGTCTGTGTTTAAAATAAATAGATAAATAAATAAATAAAGAATTATATAACTTGATGGCCACAGGCAAAAAATTATTTCCTGTGTCACTCTGTGATGCATCATGGTTGTAACAATGTGTCACTGATGGTACTCCGCAGACTGACCAGTGTATTGTGGAGTGGGTGGAAGGAGTTGTCCACAATTAAACGTACCTTGAACAACATTCTCCTCTCTCTAACACTGTTGTTAAAGACTCTAACTCCAATCCAACAACATCACTGGCCTTGCAAATCGGTTTGGTGAGTCCTCAGTCTCCTTAAAAAATAGAGGCAGCTCTGGTCCTTCCTATGGCCCTTTCTATAGAGCACCTCAGTGTTCTTGCTCCAGTTGAGCTTATTAACAATACCAGTAAAATAAACCTACGTGTCCAGCGCTATCTTTCCACTTTCTTCAAGCATCGATTAGGACAGCACCCATTGAAATAAATGTGTTCTGGCTTGTCGTGAGACTTTATGTGTCGCAAGTCGACAGATAGATACTAAGAATGCATCTACCCTTTTTGCTATTTGCTGTGACCAATATTCACATGTGAGCCAGGATATGTGTAGCTAATATACCATTGATATTGTAGCACCCTACAGGTAGGTGATAGGTAAAAGTATAGTGGGCCTTTGCTGCCTAACAGCAGGGCCATGATTTCAGCTGGCTGTCATGTCTCCCAGGTGTGTCTGCTGAGAGGGGAGTCTTCCCCCTGGCTCCATGAGAAGATTCTCATTGGACAGTAGAGGAAACCCAATCAGAAACACACTCAGGACTGTATCTACCCCAGAAGGCAGATTCTGCAGCAGAGGATTCTGGGAGTGGGTATAAGTTCTGAAGGAACGCATGACGCAGCGTCTTTGGAGGGAAGCAGAGTCCCAGGAGGGAGAGTACGGCTGTCTCTCCTCCTGTCAGAGGAAGCGGGTGTCTCGGGTGGCTGCCTGGGAATCCAAAGAGTGCTGAGCTGAGCTGTAGAGGGGATCCGGTGTGCTGAGAACCAGCGGAGAGAGAGAGGGGTCCAGTTCCAGGAAAGCCCACAAAGGTCATGAGTACTGTGGACTGCCCCTTGGGGTCTGCCTAGTGTCAGAGGGGACCACTCCGGAGAAGGTTCTAGGGATCCAGGAGTCAGCTAACTGTTAAAGGGGATGCCTGGTCAGAGGACCCTGAAGTATTAGAGGGGGTACCTGCAGTTTGGGTCCTGAAGAGTCAGTGTACAGTGTGAAGTTTACAGAGTTAAGAGTTGCAGCAGCACAAGTATTTACAAGGAGCTACCTCAGCCAGCGCAGGGCTGGAGGGAGCTGTTCAGTGACTTTTGAGCTAAAGCAGTGTCAGGAGTCAAGTATTCTACATTCCTGGACCTTATAAGTTAACAGTCAAGTTAAAGTCGAGGTTCCAGCACAAGTTCAGTATCCCAGTATCCTTTAAGCAACAGGAAGTGCTGTTTGGCATTCAGCTGGTGCCAAGACAGCGTTAGCGAGCATTTTTGTACAAAGTCCAATTTAAGCCTAGAAGAGCCAGAGGAGTATCCCACTCATTCCCTTCTCCCATCCCCTAAATACAATAAAACAAAACAAACCAAAGATGCCGGAATGGTCATTGTCTCAGTTCTCACACCTGGGTTCACAACTTAAATGTGCTGGAAGTGTTACCGGTACTGATGGCAGACCCACCCCAGGCCCCAGGCCTGGAAATATCGCTACAATATGAATTTAGTATAAAAATGGTATACATTTTTGTACACATATATACAGTATGTTTCTTGCTCATTTGAACCCATTCTCGAGTTAACACTTTGAGCTATGAGAACTGAACTGGCAATGCGTAACTGAAAATATGGATTAAAAAGCGCTAAAGTGTTAATATTTACTTTCTACTGAATATTTGTCTTAACGTAATAACTCTAACTACTTTTCCAGAGGCACCCAATGTCCCTATAATCAAATCTTGATAAGGAACTTTCATATTTACTTTCACTTAATATTTACCAGGATGTTTACCAGTCCTACACGATTTATTGTGCGCTGTTGGCATTTACTACATTTTGACGGAAAAAGGAAGAGGAGTTCATTTACGTTTCTTCTTCCTACTAGAAAAGAACAATTGCAATGTTGGTATCTTTACAAAACAACTTGATATACCATATTCATTTCTTTAGTTTAAAAGATACTGGAGAGTTTAATAAAAGTCCACATAGATGGGTTCTTGCTGGAAAAAAGTATTTTAAGCAACAGACAGCATGGATTCATGAACGACAGAAGTTGTCAGACAAATCTAATATCTTTTTATGACGAGATAAGTAAAACCCTGGACAGAGGGGGGCTGCGAACATGCCATATTTGGGTTGTGCAAAAGCGTTTAAAACAGTTCCCTACACACAGCTAATGTGTAAGGTTAAGCCTACAGGTCTGGAAAAATCAGTTTGTAAATGGATAGAAAACTGGCGAAAAGTCTGTATTCAGAGAGTAGTGGGTATTGATTCTTACTCTGAATGGTCTAACGTTATTAGTGGTGTACCCCAATGTTCAATGTTGGGACCCTTACTTTTTATTATATTTATAAATGATATAGGGCCTGGAATTAAAAATACAATTTCAGTGTTCGCAGATGACACCAAGCTGTGCAGTGGAATACCGTCCTTACAGGATGTCTCCAATTTACAAGCCAACCTAAATGCACTGTTTCATTGGGGGATTATGTGGCAAATAAGGTTTAATTTTGATAAGTGTAAAGTTATGCACTTGGGGGCTAAGAATATGCATGCATCATACATACTAGGGGGGGGGGGGGGGTAGAACTGGAGGAATCAATGGTGGAGAAGGATCTGGGGGTTTTGGTAGATCATAAGCTCAGAGGCGTACCTAGGGTCTCCAGCGCCTTTGGCGAGAAGCTGTATCGGCGCCCCCCCACCATTATTAAAGAGTTAAATATTATATATATACACACAGGATATGGCATCCTCTATTATTATACTGCACTATATGTGTGTATATGTATATATATATATATATATATATATATATATATACACACAGTGTATATATACAGTGTATATATATATATATATATATATATATATATATATATACACACACACACACAGGATATGGCATCCTCTATGCTGCACTATATATATATATATATATATATATATATACATATATACTGTATATATATATATATATATATATATATATATAATATACGCACAGGATATGGCATCCTATATTATTATACTGCACTGTATATATTATATATATATATATATATATATACATACACACACATACACACAGGATGTGGCCTCCTCTATTATATATATATATATATATAGAGGAGGCCACATCCTGTGTGTATGTGTGTGTATATATATATATATATATATATATATACAGTGGGTACGGAAAGTATTCAGACCCCCTTAAATTTTTCACTCTTTGTTATATTGCAGCCATTTGCTAAAATCATTTAAGTTCATTCTTCTTCCTCATGAATGTACACATAGCACCCCATACTGACAGAAAAACACAGAATTGTTGACATTGTTGCAGATTTATTAAAAAAGAAAAACTGAAATATCACATGGTCCTAAGTATTCAGACCCTTTGCTCAGTATTTAGTAGAAGCCCCCTTTTGATCTAATACAGCCAGGAGTCTTTTTGGGAAAGATGCAACAAGTCTTTCACACCTGGATTTGGGGATCCTCTGCCATTCCTCCTTGCAGATCCTCTCCAGTTCTGTCAGGTTGGATGGTAAACGTTGGTGGACAGCCATTTTTAGGTCTCTCCAGAGATGCTCAATTGGGTTTAAGTCAGGGCTCTGGCTGGGCCATTCAAGAACAGTCACAGAGTTGTTGTGAAGCCACTCCTTTGTTATTTTAGCTGTGTGCTTAGGGTCATTGTCTTGTTGGAAGGTAAACCTTCGGCCCAGTCTGAGGTCCAGAGCACTCTGGAGAAGGTTTTTGTCCAGGATATCCCTGTACTTGGCCGCATTCATCTTTCCCTCGATTGCAACCAGTCGTCCTGTCCCTGCAGCTGAAAAACACCCCCACAGCATGATGCTGCCACCACCATGCTTCACTGTTGGGACTGTATTGGACAGGTGATGAGCAGTGCCTTGTTTTCTCCACACATACCGCTTAGAATTAAGGCCAAAAAGTTCTATTTTGGTCTCATCAGACCAGAGAATCTTATTTCTCACCATCTTGGAGTCCTTCAGGTGTTTTTTTAGCAAACTCCATGCGGGCTTTCATGTGTCTTACACTGAGGAGAGGCTTCCGTCGGGCCACTCTGCCATAAAGCCCCGAATGGTGGAGGGCTGCAGTGATGGTTGACTTTCTACAACTTTCTCCCATCTCCTGACTGCATCTCTGGAGCTCAGCCACAGTGATCTTTGGGTTCTTCTTTACCTCTCTCACCAAGGCTCTTCTCCCCCGATAGCTCAGTTTGGCCGGACGGCCAGCTCTAGGAAGGGTTCTGGTCGTCCCAAACGTCTTCCATTTGAGGATTATGGAGGCCACTGTGCTCTTAGGAACCTTAAGTGCAGCAGAAATATTTTTGTAACCTTGGCCAGACCTGTGCCTTGACACAATTCTGTCTCTGAGCTCTTCAGGCAGTTCCTTTGACCTCATGATTCTCATTTGCTCTAACATGCATTGTGATCTGGAAGGTCTTATATAGACAGGTGTGTGGCTTTCCTAATCAAGTCCAATCAGTATAATCAAACACAGCTGGACTCAAATGAAGGTGTAGAACCATCTCAAGGATGATCAGAAGAAATGGAAAGCACCTGAGTTAAATATATGAGTGTCACAGCAAAGGGTCTGAATACTTAGGACCATGTGATATTTCAGTTTTTCTTTTTTAATAAATCTGCAACAATGTCAACAATTCTGTGTTTTTCTGTCAGTATGGGGTGCTATGTGTACATTTATGAGGAAGAAGAATGAACTTAAATGATTTTAGCAAATGGCTGCAATATAACAAAGAGTGAAAAATTTAAGGGGGTCTGAATACTTTCCGTACCCACTGTATATACAGTGCAGTATAATAATATAGGATGCCATATCCTGTGCGTATATATATATATATATAGATATGCAATATAGAGGTCGCCATGTTTGTATATATACAGTATACATTTAATTTTATTATCTCTTCTTTTCTAAGTTCTCATATTAGTATTAGTACCTGGGGAGCTGGGACTGGGAGCCTAAGCTTGCTTTCCACGGTCCACCTCACTCACGGGGTCACACTGACACTGCTGAGAGAGAGTGCAGTGAAGTCCAGATTAGAATTCTTCGTTCATTTACACCCGCTGAGCCTTAGCCTGCTGCTTGCCTGGACTCTGGAGCTGCCTTGCCGCCTAGGAGCCTGCTGATGACGCAAGATCGGTCGGATCATCATGTGGGTGGAGCCCTGTGACGAGGGGTGCCGCCGGCCCGCCCATCGCACGTCCGAGTCCGACGCTGACTGTGGCACACACACAGCGAGCGGGCGGCTTCCGGGAATCGGCGGGGGGGTGCCGAACGCGGGGCCCGGGGGGCGCAGGCTGAACGGAGGACGGAGGAGCGGTTAGTCACTGCCTTTGCTGCACTACACTGACAGTGTTTTTCCGCCCCCCCTCGGCCTGCGCCCCTGGCGGGCGCCGTTCTGGCCAACCCCACGGTACGCCCCTGCATAAGCTTAATAATAGCATGCAATGCCAAGCTGTGGTTTCCAAAGCGAGCAAAGTTCTTTTGTTGTATTCACTGTTTCCGTTTATGAAACCAAGATGAGCAGCGATCCTGATGATCACAGCTCATCTCGAATCATTATTGGTTTATGAAACAGAGATGATCAGTGGAAAATATGTTCTCTGCTGATCATCTCCACACACAGAGAATCTGTCATTGACTGACACAGAAACGGCCAGTTTATGAAGCTGTAATCTCCGCATTTTACTGGCGATCTCTGTCAGAATTCACACTCCCAGATTCACCAGTCCAGAGGTAGAGAATTGGGGAGAGAAGACAGAATGCCAGGAGAACTGAGGGGGAAGAAGGAAGATTATTGACTTCCTTCTTCCTCGATTAGACCCCCCAACTACCCAAGACAGTAAACATGCCCCCCTGCCATATTTATGTATATATATATACATATATATATATATATATATATATATATATACATATATATATATATATATATATGTATATACACACACAATATATATATATATATATATATATATAAATATAAATATGGCAGGGGGACATGTTTACTGTCTTGGGTGGTTGGGGGGTCTAATCGAGGAAGAAGGAAGTCAATAATCTTCCTTCTTCCCCCTCAGTTCTCCTGGCATTCTGTCTTCTCTCCCCAATTCTCTACCTCTGGGCTGGTGAATCTGGGAGTGTGAATTCTGACAGAGATCGCCAGTAAAATGCGGAGATTACAGCTTCATAAACTGGCCGTTTCTGTGTCAGTCAATGACAGATTCTCTGTGTGTGGAGATGATCAGTAGAGAACATATTTTCCACTGATCATCTCTGTTTCATAAACCAATAATGATCTGAGATGAGCTATGATCATCAGTAGGGATGATCGAACGGTTCGGTTCGACCATCGGTTCGGCCCGAACATTGGGTGTTCGAGGTTCAGCCGAATTTAGAACTTTTTGCCCAAAAAGTTTGGAATTCGGCAACCAGAACTGACCAAAATTCAATGGTTCAGGAAATGGGCTTTAAAAGCCAGTGATTGGACCAGAACCATTAGCAAAAGCCAATTGAGGGGCAGGAGAATGCTAGTAATGTGATTGGAGTGACTAGGGGGTCCCTAGGCCAATCATTAGTGAATACGCCCCCCAGTATATAAGATAGCCCCCGCCAAATTCCTAGCATTGTAATACAGGACATGGGAGAGAGTGGAAGCAGTTCTGTTAATTTTACTTTAAAAGTGTCATTTAGCATTTATTAGTGTGAGGAAAGGGATATCTAGTGTAGTTAGAGTGCTCTTTTACACTTTAGTTAGCTTCAAAAATTTAGTTTCTGTAGGGAAAGTGTGAAGTGTCAGGGTGACCGTAATGTAGTGTAGGGTGAACTGACTCTGACTGCTATGGCAGGGTGACCAAACCCTTCCATATCAGGGTGACCTCTATAGAGAAAAGCTAGTTTCTCTCAAGTCACATTTAGTGCAACGATATGGCTTCGCTCCCGTCAGCATTCTTTATGCTGCAGGCATTGCTAGGACATGTTTGGAGTCAGACATGACATCTGAACCTTTCTATAGGGGTATATATACACACCCATGTATGTATATATACACCTAGACATATATATAGGTGTGAAAGGAGCATAAAAAACTACTTGCGCTAATGAAATAATTAACACCAATATAGTTACACTCCTATCACACCTATATATGTCTAGGTGTGTATATACATATAAGTATGTGTGTATATACACCTGTATACACAAGTTCAGATGTTTTGCATGCCTCCAAAGAACCCCAAAAAATGCCCAAAAAAACGCTAGCGTCAAAAAAAAAAAACGCCCAGGTGTGTTGTTGCAGGCATTTTTTGGGGGTTTTTGGAGGCAGGCAAAACATCTGAACTTGTGTATACGGGTATATATACCACTATACACAAGTTCAGATGTTTTGCCTGCCTCTAAAGAACCCAAATAAATGCCCAAAAAAACGCCTGCTACTAAACCGGCAAGGTGTGAAAAGCGAGAAGCCACTATCCTGTTCTATAATTGCACTAATACAAATGATCTTTTTTTTCTGGTTCTGGACATGCTACAGAGGTGAAACTTCACAGGTACACCTTTTAGACCCCCCAGACACAAAATCACACAAAACACAGATGTTTTGCCTGCGTCCAAAAACCCCAAAAAAATGCCTGCAACAACACACCTGGTCGTTTTTTTTTTTTGACGCTAGCGTTTTTTTGGGCATTTTTTTGGGTTCTTTGGAGGCAGGCAAAACATCTGAACTTGTGTATAGTGGTATATATACCACTATACACAAGTTCAGATGTTTTTCCTGACTCCAAAGAACCCAAAAAATGCCCAAAAAAACACTTGCTACTAAACCGGCAAGGTGTCCTGTTCTATAAGTGTTCTAATACAAACAATCTTTTTTTTTTCTGGTTCTGGACATGCTACAGAGCTGAATCTTCACAGGTACACTTTTTAGACCCCCCAGATACTAAATCCAAAGACATTTTTTTTTTTTCAATAATTGGCTCTCTCTCAAAAATTAAAATTTTTAAGAACTTTTTTTGTGTGATTAATAGTCCCTGGGGCATGACCCAGAACCCTAGGCACTTTTTAGGGGCATTTATTGGGTTTTAGGGCTTCAAAATGGTGTTTTTTGATTACCGAAGTTCGGGTCCCATTGATTTCAATGGGGTTCTGAAATCCGGGCCAAACTTTCGGGAAGTTCGGATGTTCTGGCCGAACCGAACTTTTGAAAAGTTCGATCATCCCTAATCATCAGGATCGCTGCTCATCTTGGTTTCATAAACGGAAACCTGAATACAACAAAAGAACTTTGCTTGCTTTGGAAACCACAGCTTGGCATTGCATGCTATTATTAAGCTTATGATCTACCAAAACCCCCAGATCCTTCTCCACCATTGATTCCTCCAGTTCTACCCCCCCTAGTATGTATGATGCATGCACATTCTTAGCCCCCAAGTGCATAACTTTACATTTATCAAAATTAAAACTTATTTGCCACATAGTCACCCAATGAAACAGTGCAGTGAGGTTGGCTTGTAAGTTGAAGACATCCTGTAAGGACGGTATTCCACTGCATAGCTTGGTGTCATCTGCGAACACTAAAAAAGGTATTTTTAATTCCAGACCCTATATCATTTATCCATATAATAAAAAGTAAGGGTCCCAACATTGAACATTGGGGTACACCACTAATAATGTTAGACCATTCAGAGTAGGAATCAATACCCACTACTCTCTGAATACGGACTTTTCCCCAGTTTTCTATCCATTTACAAACTGATTTTTCCAGACCTGTAGGCTTAACCTTACACATTAGCTGTGTGTAGGGAACTGTTTTAAACGCTTTTGCACAACCCAAATATGGCATGTTCGCAGCCCCCCTCTGTCCAGGGTTTTACTTATCTCATCATAAAAGATATTAGATTTGTCTGACAACTTCTGTCGTTCATGAATCCATGCTGTCTGTTGCTTAAAATACTTTTTTCCAGCAAGAACCCATCTATGTGGACTTTTATTAAACTCTCCAGTATCTTTTAAACTAAAGAAATGAATATGGTATATCAAGTTGTTTTGGAAAGATACCAACATTGCAATTGTTCTTTTCTAGTAGGAAGAAGAAACGTAAATGAACTCCTCTTCCTTTTTCCGTCAAAATGTAGTAAATGCCAACAGCGCACAATAAATCGTGTAGGACTGGTAAACATCCTGGTAAATATTAAGTGAAAGTAAATATGAAAGTTCCTTATCAAGATTTGATTATAGGGACATTGGGTGCCTCTGGAAAAGTAGTTAGAGTTATTACGTTAAGACAAATATTCAGTAGAAAGTAAATATTAACACTTTAGCGCTTTTTAATCCATATTTTCAGTTACGCATTGCCAGTTCAGTTCTCATAGTTCAAAGTGTTAACTCGGGAATGGGTTCAAATGAGCAAGAAACATACTGTATATATGTGTACAAAAATGTATACCATTTTTATACTAAATTCATATTGTAGCAATATATTAATATTTTCATAAACGTTCACCTAAAAGAGGTATTGACTCCCTAAAGAGGGACATCATTTTTTTTTTTTTTTTAGAACTTAATAGCTATCCTTTATCAATAAGACATATGAAAAATAACAGAGAAATATGTATGACATAACAGTAGTAGATCCATTAGCTTGTGGAAACTGCGGTCTTCTGACACAGACGTGCAAGGAGTCCGGCCATTTGTAAAAGAGAATTTACACCCTCTGCAACTTTCATGTGTGTGTAGCCAATTTCCTTAATAAATTCCAGCTTGAGATATTCAGGCATTTGGAAAGTCTTGCACACATGAAAGATAATGCTGATAATGTCTTCTGGGGAGTAACCTAGCTTCCAGAGATGAGCCACTATCTTGTACGCTTCATCAATGTTCGCATTTACACAGTGCTGTAACATTTCTTTCACCAACAGTGGATGTGGTTCATCACAAACCTTAAACACATTTGTACTGTTCACAAACCCAAAGCCAGCATGTGTAGACTGCACGTTATTCAAAGCCTGTCTCATATCTCCTTGTGCTGTAAACATGATTGCTTCAAGACCATCATCTGTGCATTGAACATTCTCCCTCTCTACGATGGTCATTAGCCTTGCAAGAACCTGTGAATCAGTAAGCTTTGTATAGCGAAGCACAGCACATCGAGATTGGATGGGTTCTATAATTTTATCAGAGGCACTCCAAGCCAAAGCGAATCGTGTGGTCTTGGAATAGATCTCCATAGTTCTTCCTAAAGCTTGTTGAGCTCCATCAGTCATGCTGTCTGCTTCATCCAGTATTATGATCTTATGCCGACCTTTTGGAAGTGTAACCTTTTGCTGTGCAAACATTTTGATCTTGTTTCTCGCCACATCAATGCCTCGATCATTTGAAGCATTCAGTTCTAGAACAGCATCCTTGAGTGCTGGACCCAAAAGGGCACGAGCTAAGCACAAAATACTTGTGGTTTTACCAGTTCCAGGTGGACCTGCAATTATGATATTTGGAACATTTCCCTCTCTTGCAAACACCTCAAGTCGACTAACAGTTTCTTCATTACCGATGATTTCACTGAGCTTTAATGGTGTGTACTTCTCTACCCATGGCAGCTCATAGGTCCTGGCAGGCCCCTTACCCCCCGAAGCCTGCTGCTCCTTATTCCCCTGTTCTTTTCTTTCTCCTTCTTTTTTTTTTATTTAACATTAGACTATGCACTTTTTTGCAGATACAAGCTTATTTACCCTGCATCAGCTCCTGATGAGTGGAAAGAACCCACGAAACGCGTAGAGCCCTTTTCGATGCTACGCCATTACTACCATCTGATTTATTACTCACTTTTACAATCTAGGGTCTAGGTCACCAATTAACACCACCGCACCATGGTGGTGTGGCGATATGTCTGAGTATATACTGTGACAGGAAGTCAGGTAAATCTGTGGATGTAGTCACAGACAGGAGATACATTTCCACCTGGTTTAGAAAATTCACCAATTACTATAGGGTGTTGGTTGCAGAGGTAGCCAGAACTGTCTAAGGACGTTGAACAGACTTCAGCTATTCAGAATGAGGAAATTAAGGCCTCTATAATTTGTCCAGAGGAAGTCGATTGATGGCTGCCTCCTGACGCTGTGGGAGTAGAGTAGGACAGTCAGATGGGTCCCTCCTGAAGGTGTGTGAGCATGGGAGAGGAAATACCTCCTGAAGCGATGTGCGCTGAGGAGGGTAAAAGAGTGAAGACTACTCAAGGTGAGGTCTTGGATTGTTTCTATGTGAAAAGAAACCAATGGACATTTCCTGTGTGAAGGGAAAATTAATTAAGACTGAAGACTACTCAAGGTGAGGTCTGGGATTGTTTCTATGTGAAAAGAAATAAATGAACTATTTCTATGTGAAGAGAAAAGGGACATTTGCTGGGTGAAGAGAAAAACAAAGGAATGTGTTCTATGTGAAGAGAAAAGGGACATGGACTATTGAGTGTCTGCTGTAGGATCAGCAAAGTCTGCCCAACAGTAAGTTGGGGACAGACTCCCTAGGTAGGTTCCTGTGTGTGAGAAGGTAGCCACCCACAGTGGCAAGGATTTATTTTATTTATGTTTATTTTGAATTATGCTGTTTTTGAAGCTTGCACTTGTGTGAAGAAAATTGCAAGAAAACCTTACACTGTTGTTTTCAACCACTTCTCGGCTATCTCCCTGTTTAACGAACCCCCCCAAGGGGTCATCCATACCCACCACCGAGCTAAATTCCCCACAATACATATACTATGTGTTATTAATGAGCAACACTATTTATTTTGTATTTAGCAACAACTCAATATGCGTATATGTACTAATAAACATGATATTACACATTGATTTTTTTCATCACTTTATAGCCGTGTACTTCTTTCAAAGTCCCAAACCCCCCTCCTTTTTTTTTCCATGTAAAAATACATAAGTGGTCCATATAGTGAACTTGGTGTTGAGTTATTCACTTAAAGGTCATCACAGAGGACAAGGGGGCACTCTTTACGTCTGGAGGAAAAGAGATTTATATCTCCAAATACGGAAAGGTTTCTTCAGAGTAAGAGCTGTGAAAATGTGGAATAGACTCCCTCTAGAGGTGGTTCTGGTTTGCTTAGTAGCTTGCTTTAAAAAACGGCCTGGATTATTTCCTTAATGCACATAATATAAATTGATCCAGGGAATATCCGATTGCCTCTCAGGGGATTAGGAAAGAACATTTCCCTCAGCAGGATCAAATTGGATCATGCTTTACTGAGGTTTTTGCCTTCCCCTTGATCAACTGTTGGTATAGGTTTGTGTATATAGGATAGTATGATTTTTCCCTTTTTTATTGGTTGAACTAGATGGACTTGTGTCTTTTTTCAACCTGACTAATTATGCAACTATGAAATTAAATAAGATTCCAATATTATGCATATCATTACCATTTTACTAGTAGTGGTTTGAGAAGTAATGGAGAAAATGCTAACCACAAACCTAATTAGAAAATAAAGATGGTGGAATTAAATAATCTAAATCCTCCCAGTATTTTGCCATGTATTTGCAAGTGTGATAGTCTGTCCATTATGGGTTAAAACATAAGGGATAATAGGTATGTATGACTGAAGTTCTGGTTACCATAACACCTTTAAATAGTGTAGCACCCTCCTAGGTAGGTGCTAGGAAAAAGCATCAAGTGGTTCTTTCTGCTTATCAGGGGAGCCAGACCTGTTAGTTTTACCTGTCACATGTTTCCAGGTGTGATTTACTGGGTCTGGGGGAGTGTCCCCACTGTATCCAATAAGGGAGCTTGTTGGACAGTGGAGGAAACCTAACCAGTAACACATCAGGGTTTATGGCTGTCTCAGTGGGTGGGCATTGCTGCAATGCATCCTGGGATTGGCAATAAATCCTGAGGACAGGGCATCAGGATCCATGTGACGGCTGTCTCTCCTCCTGCAGGTGTGAGGAAGGTGGTTCAGGTGGTCAGCCTAGTGAACCAGGTGTGGAGATGAGCTGCAGAAGCATCCAGAGTGGAGCTGCTGGCAGAGACTTTTGGGAAAAACAGTATTGTGAGTACCAGAGGAAAGGGTCTGCCTGAGAGAGGGGACCACTCCAGAGAAGTCAGGGGATCAAGGAACTAGCTCACACAGGAAGTGTAACAGTAAAGGGGGTGCCGTGTAGTTGACCCTGAAGATAAGGAACTAAGGGGGTGCCAGGAAGGGCCCTGAAGTTGTTCAGCAGTACAGTACAGATTACCTCAGAGAGCTCATTCACGTTTACTGTACGTCACAGCTAAGGGCAAAATGAAGCAGCGGCCTAGCCGTGACTAGCCTTACTCAGCGTTACTCAGCATTTTAAAGTCACCCCTGCCAATTGTGCATAGTTGTGTAAAGTTGGAGTATCCCACTCATTCCCTTCTCCTATCCAAGTTCTAAATAAAAACACAAAAACCAAAGCTACTGGACTGTTTTCTGACTGAGCTGAAACACTTGGGAAAATGTCAAACTGTCATGTTATTGCTAATGGTAACCCAAGGGAACCCATAATCAGCAGCTCCCAAGGGATTAGTGCTACAATAGCATACTTGAACATTTCTTGGAGTAAAGTGCATGTCCAGGCATTACCTAAATTTACCCCCGAGCTGCTTTCTTCTCTAAAGCATGTATCAGCGATATTTTATTTATCTTTTTCCTGCACTGAGAAACAGCTTTTATTGCTCCTCATAACATACACCTCCACTTTAAAAATATTGCAGGGCCAGCTGATGGGAGCTTGGCTCACCACCTGAACTAAATCTCCCAAGAGCTCCAAGTCTGATTTACTAATGGAGTCGAGCATGCTCACTTTGCAAAATGAATTTCAACTTAGTTTAGTGAATGAGGTGTAGCCAGAGCTCAAAATGTCAAGTCCTGAGCTACTAGCCAGGCCTTAAGAGTTACTCGCCACCAGTTGCCCCACTTAACCCCTACTCTGCCACTTCCCCAATTCCGCCCCTAAACACGCCCTCATAAATTATCTCATGAAATGACACTTTTAAGTGTTTTACGGAGAATTAAGTTGTTCAAAAAAAAATATTTTTTTGCAACTTAACTCTGCATAAAACATTTAACAAACAACTTTATCAGTCTCCATCAGTGCAGCCTCATCAGTGCCCATCAACACAGCCCATCAGAAGCGCTTCATCAATGCCGCCCCATCAGTGCCATCTTATCAGTGCAGCCTCATCAGTGTCCATCAGTGCCCATCAATGCAGCCTATCAGTGCCCAGCAATGCAGCCTATCAGTGTCCATCAGCCCAGTTTATCAGTGCCCATCAATGCAGCCTATCAGTACCCATCAATGCAGCCTCATCAGTGCCCACCAATGCAGCCTATCATTGCCCATCAGCACAGCCTATCAGTACCTATCAAGACAGCCTATCAGTGCCCAAAAATGCAGCATATCAGTGCCCATCAATGCAGCCTCATGGGAGCCAATTCTCCTCCCCGCAATCAGCCAGTGGAAGGGAGAGGTAGAGGAGAACCAGCTGAATTACACAAAGCAGGGATCTTCCTCTGACAAAGCTTGGATCTGTAAACGCCGACCGCTGTCAAACAAAGTCCCACCTCCTGGACCGGCTCCTATGATAGACGTCACACCACTTCAATTTCCTGGCATTGGATCAGTGTGCTGTCTATCATAGGAGCGGGTCCAGGAGATAGGACTTTGTTTAATAGTGGCCGGCATTTAAAGATCCAAGCTGTGTCACGGTGGGAGATCCCTGCTCTGTGTGATCTGGCCAGCTTCCCTCTTTCTATCCTCTCCCCTCCCCTGGCCGATTGCTGAGAGGAGAATTGGCTCACATTCAACCGCGCCTGTCTGCGGCGCCCGACCCCTCTTCGATGCAACTCCACCACACTCGCCTTTAGCTCATTTCCACTCGCCAAATTGAAATTTTACAATATGGGAAAATTCACTTTAAGTCATGTGCAAATAAATAAACATGTGTAGCCCCTGGTCTGCAACGCTGCTCTGTCTGGCAGCAGGGACCAGGCAATTATCACTGCGGCTGCTACTGTTAGGATGTGTGTGCAGCCCAAGTGAGCTTGTCCATCACCCGGTAACACAGAGAGGAAGAGAAAACTGAGCTGCTGTGGATTGTGGGAAGGACAAAGCCTGCGAGTAACTATGATTTGTGGGGGATGTAGCCCCCAGGGGACTGAACCTGTACTACAGATTTACCCTAGAACTACAGATCCCAGCATTTCCAGGGCTTCAGAGAGAAAAAAAAAAAGGAAGGGCTGTGTCAGGAAGGACATTCCAGCAGACAGAATGGCTCTTCTAGACAGCTTCCTGGGCATAGGTGCAGGCTAATCCGTATTCCTGTTCATGCTAATAGAAATTGTGCCCATGCGAGAATGTCTATTGCTCAGATGCGCGCATCTGTTCCTCACCTTGGTGCCAAGGGGGCCAATAAACTGAGCCTGTGCTGCGCTTCAGTGCTGTCTTGTCTACAGCATTTCTGTGTGTATACCTGCAACCTGTAAATCTGCATCTGACTATTGTTATCGACCAGGCTTGTCTTGACTTCTCCTGAACTCTGCCTGCCTTGATCCTGGATTGCCTTTGACCATGCTTCTGCCTATGCATCTGCACCTGATCCATCTGCCTTTGTATGATCCGGTTTGTCTGACTCTGCTCCTTTCTCTACTGCTGCTGGACTGCCTGCTGCAAGTTCCTGCCTATGTTCCACTAGTGTCCATCTGGCCATCCTACTCTGCTGCGATCTACTGACGACCTCAGCCTGCTTCTGGCTCCTGCTCAGTGGTGTCTATATGGCACTTCTGCTTTGCTGTGGTCCACTGATGGTCTTCCCCTGCTTGATCCCGAGAGTCCATCCAGCCCAGCAGCTAACAAGACCAATAGGTGCTTGTGCCCCTCTGCACTCCTGTGCTACCTGTCGGTTCTATCGGGGGCCCCAAGTCAGAGGTTTAAGAGAGTCCTTCCTCATTGTATCAGGCTCTTCCACCAGGTACGTGACAGACTGTTTCTGGGCTAAGGGCAGAGGTGACTGCAATGCACACACTGTGTAGCAGACTGCGGTCGGATTGCTTTGCCACAATGTCAAGATGCAGAGGCTGAGTAGCGGAACACCATTATCAAGCCTGGTGTTGCCACCTGATTGTGAAGAGGACATCACTGCCACTAACATTGCAAAGCTCTGGAAGGAGAAAGGGAGTAGCCAACTCAATACCCTAGGAGCCTGTAAGAGGCCTCCTGCTGTACCTTACTACACTTTTCTTAACCACTTGCCTACTGAGCACTTTTACCCTCTTCCTACCCAGGCCAATTGTCAGCTTTCAGTGCTCTCACACTTCGAATGACAATTACTCAGTCATACAGCCCTACCCATATGAAATGTTCATCATTTTTTTCACACAAATAGTGCTTTCTTTTTTAAGTATTTAATTACCACTGGGTTTTTTATTTTTGTGCTATAAAAGAAAAAAAATAAACTTGAAAAAAAAAAGAACAAGCTTTTCTTAGTTTCTGTTACAAAATTTAGCAAATAAGTAATTTTTCTTGATAAATTTTGACCAAAATCTATAATGCTACATTTTTTAGATAAAAATAACACAATCAGTGTTAATTGTTTGGTCTGTGTGAAAGTACAAGTTTACAAGCTAAATTATAGAGCCCACAACCTATGGTATATACATTATATCTAAAAAATGTATCAATCCTTATGTACTGATGGCCTATCCCATGCCCTAACATGCCAGGACAGTACAAATAACCCCAAATGACCCCTTTTTGGAAAGTAGACATTCAAATGTATTTAGTAAGAGGCATGGTGAGTTTGAAGTTGTAATTTTTTTTTGTCAATTCTTTGGAAAATATTTTTTTTCCCCACAAAATTGTCATATTAACACAGTAGTAAAGTCTCCAGAACGAAATTGAAAGAAATGGTCCGCCTCCAAGTTTATGTTGTAATGTAATGGTATGCACTGCATGCTAGTACATTGTGATAAAATTTTCTCCATCTTCACCTGGTCCTTCTTCCACATTTTATATTTTGGTTAGCCGGGACGCGGTGGCGCACGGGAGTCCCATTGCCGCTGCACACACAGCACGGCATGTACAGCTTGCCGTGCTGTACACACACAGCACGGCAAGCTGTGCATTTACAGCACAGATCACATTACCCGCTGACAGGCAGGGGGGACATTTATTACAACAGTGACCTCTATGGTCTCTTCTGTTATAAGAAAAAAACCTCTCTGTCAGCGGTTTTTGAAAGTACTGCCTTTACTACCACTTTAACAAGTTATTTCTCACACACTGCATAGGCATACTTGCAACTACACCCCAAACCACTTTCTGCTACTCCTCCTGAAAATGGCAATATCACATGTGTGAAGCCTTTCCACAGCCTGGCCACATAGAGAGGCCCAACATCAAAGTAGCATTCTAGGGGCATGTATTATAAATCTAATTTCCTGACAACCTATCTTATTTTTGAAGGCCCAGGAGCACCAGGACAGTGGGAGCACCCACAAAATGACCCAATTTTGGAAAGCAAATGCTCCAATTTTTTTTTATGAGGCATATTAAGTCTTTTGAATATGTCATTCTTTTCAGAAAATGTAGAAAGAAAATGAGAACATTTTTTTTTTTTTTACACAAAATTGTCTATTTATAATATTTTTCTAACACATAGCATGTACATACCAAAAATTACATCTTAAAATACATTCTGCTACTCCTCCGGAGTATGACGATACCACATGTGTGAGACTTTTTCACAGCCTGGTCACAAAGAGAAGCCCAACATTCAAGTAGCCCCGTTAGGTGTTCTAGGGACATAAATTACACATCTAATTTCCTGACAACATTTCACATTATTGAAGGCCCTTCATATTTCGGAAACACAGCATGAAGATACTAAGAATTATACCCAAAAATGCATTCTGCTGCTGAGAAAAGGGTAAACAAAAGATTCATAGCACAAATAAGTGGTTACTTTCCCCTAGCTGTAACTGGTCACTGCAGCGAGGAGCATTAGAAAAGCAACACATATAAAAAAACAAAAACAAAGACATTTTCAAGCTCAATTTACTGACCAGCCTGCGACCAACTGAATTGACCTATCCAACAGTATGGTTTAAAAATAGAGGTTTAGTTGCGCACATTTGCAAATACATGCGTAAGCAACAGAGCCCCAGCAAGGCACCCCATTTTCTGTGTAAAGTATGGGCAGTTTTGGGACTTTAAATGAAACACAGACAGGTAATGCTCTGCGTCTCCATCTCTGTATATGAAAAAAACTGAAGAAAAAGGGGACTAAAAGAGGTGTGTGGAAGCCGGCCCTTAGCTTGATATATTCACCCACCAGTCTGCTAACAAACCAAATAAGCCTGTCTAACAATGTAGGTTAAAAACAGGGGTTTGGTTAACACACATTTGCAAGCTGCAAGGCCTCTTCACAGCACCCTGTGTATCTTGCAGTCCTAACACTACTCAACCTGAGTGTTAGGACTGAAGGGCACTGATGGGCACTAATAAGCAGTACTGGTGAGGCAGCTCTAATGAGGCAGCGCTGATGGGCACTGTGTGGCAGTGTAAAACACACCCGTGAAGCAATAATTCACTCACTGTGGCACAGTTCGTCTCCTTCCCTCACACTCAGTCTCTGTGTGAGGGAAAGAGATCTGTCAAACCCCCGATGACCCTGCTCTGTTTACACTTGTGATAGACATGTGCATGATGAAAAAAATTGTTTAGTTTATTTTTAATTAGATTCCTTAATCTAGTTATTTTTTTGGGTGGCGTGGCCAGGAGTGGCATGTGAGAGGACGCATCTCACTGAGCTCCCGCTGACATCTGAGCTTTGATCCTTTCCCCGGTCTCCATTTCTACTTACCGGGTCACCAAAGCTTCCCTGTACCGTTGGGTACACTCCGGTGTTCTCCTCTCCTTGATTCCGGGCGATGCTCCGCCGCAAAACTCGGGAAGAATCCGGGATGTCTGGGCCCCAAGATGGCGCCGTGCACGGCTTGCCACAGCGGACGAGAGGCTCAGAGAAGCCCGCTTCATCTAGTAAGTCCTCCAAGCCCCCTAAGAATCCGCTGAAAGAACCGCGGCGCGATATGCGCTATTATGCACAAAAGTCTGGACACTAGTGCTGGCTCGGGTGACCCTGGTCCGGTCAGCCCGGGCGGGAGTGGACCCGGGGAGGAGGACTGTGCAGCTGACTTAGTGGAGGATGTGGAGCTGGGCGACGGGGGCGAAGATGCACAGCCTACACTTGCTGACATACTGCGGCCATTAACAGATGCAATGCATCTGTGGACCACCTCAAGAAACAGTTTGGGGTCTGACGGAGGCTGTGTCCCTTCTTAGACAGGACCTCCAGAAGGTCAGGGAGCGCACCACTGCCGTGGAGGGAAGGGTTAGCGACCTGGAAGACCAGCTGCCCCCCCTGACCAGGGAGTCCCGCCACACCGCTGGTATGACCAGGGCCCTGGAGAAGAGGGCTGAAGATGTGGAAAACCGCCTCCACCGCAATAATGAGCGAATTGCGGGTCTGCCTGAGAAGGTGGAGGGGAGGGACCCCACGGACTTTGTGGACTCTTGGCTTAAGGAAACCTTTGGTGGGGATGCCTTTTCTCCTCTCTATGCTGTGGAGAAGGCCCACAGGGTTCCCCCTCGCCCCCTGCAACCGGGCCGCCCGCCAAGAACCATGCTGGCCCGCCTACTTAATCTAGTTATTTTGTTTAGTTAAATTCGGTTGATTCTTTCAATTCATATTCGGGATTTGTATTCGGAATTCTCTTTAAGTCTTTTTCAAATTTTCTTTGAATTTACCAATTTTTCCGATTTGAAACGTTTGAATGGATACATTTTTAATTGGTCGTATTGATTACTTTAGATTTTTATTTTTCGATTTAAATGTGACAAAGTGAACAAACAAATTGAACATCTTCATCAAATGACTCTTTAAATCATCTGTGGCTTAACAAAACAGAATTATTTCGAAATGGTACTCTAATACCACACAGTCTTTGATTTCAGAAATATGTTTACAGTTGGAATTCGATGTAAAATTTGATTCGAATTTCAGTTTGAATTTCCGAAATTCTGACAAATTTCTTTCGTTATTCAGAGCATTTGGTAAACTTTGTTTATACTGAAATTTGGGTATTTGGATATAACCGAATCTAGGAATAATGAAAAATGTGCCTAAATATTTATTCGGAACAAAACGAACCACACATGTCTCACTTCTGATCATGTGTGATTGGACACTGCAATCATGTAGTAAAAGGCTGTTGTGATTGGCCCTTTACCCTGATCTTTGATGCACTGTGTCCAAGGCACACATCTACTGTATCACAGATACTTCCTGAGTGCGCCCCCCTGGGGTGGAGCAAGGGAAGCTAGTTCTCTCCTGGAATGAGAGAGCTGGGCTGTAGCCGTCTTTCGGCTGTGCCGGAGTAATGAAGTGCTTAAAGGAACAATATTACCTACTAGGGACACCAATCAGCGGGTGCTGGCAGTCAATCATTGGCCAGCACCTGATGATTGGCATGTGCACGCAAAATCACGTATTTATACAGTATGTTATTCTGCAAAGCTGGCCCGCACTGTAGCAATAAAGCTAAAGTGCACGATCAGCAAGTGGATAAAATTTATGATTATGTGACCATCGTGATTGGCTATCATGGTGGTCACATGATGGGAAACGTCCCTATTGGAGCTTTCCATTAGCCTCCAGTAACTGTGTAGGGAGCACGCAGGGCACAGCTTGTTTTGCAACATTGCACGCAAATATGCGGCCACTCTACACCAAGGCCCATCTGCCGAGAGGCCACATATTTGCGTGCTGTAGGCGTCTAGGGTAAATGACCCAATGCCCTGTGCACACGTGCAAATGCAAATACAGGGTGCACACATGTATGTAAACAGCAATTGCACCACCCATGTATATTATCATGAACATCAGAGTGAGAGCAATAATTCTAGGGCCATTGCTTATGGTTTACTCTAAATGTATGAGCAGTAAAGTCTTTTAAAGAAGTTGTAAACCCCCGTGAAGAAAAACAAACAATCTGCAACATAAAGGCATTATGAGCTAGCTCATTATGAAATACTCACCTTAGAATGAAGCCCTGCAGTGTCACTGACACGGCCAACATCTTTTCCGGTGTTTCTTCTGGGTTCGCGGGCTCCAGCACTGTGATTGCCTGTAGCCGAAATGACGTCACTCCCAGGCATGCGCGCAGGAGCTGTGCATCGGCGCAATATACAGTAAATATCTCCTAAACGGTTTAGAACATTTTTACAGTACCTTTAGGTAAACCTTAATAGAGGCTTACCTAAAGGTACAAACAAATAAGGGGAGTTTAATTCCTCTTTAAGGCTCCACCTATTGATAATTTCAGATATAATAATTTTTAATAATTTCGTTGCATTTGTGCGCAAGAAATTTCATGTTTTTTTTTTTTTTCTGAAAATATAGATTTAATAAACAGTTGTGCAAATATTCCGGGTTTCATAAAAAATGCAACTATCATCTTTTATTCTACACAGTGTCTGTGTTTATATTTAATGTTCTGTGGGTGTAGGTAATTTTATAGCCAAAGATTTTAACATATGTGAAAAAAAATAAAATAAAAAATGCTGTAAAGAAGAAGTGGTAAGCCACTGTGTGTATTTCTTTTATTTTTTTTTTACCCAGACTTGGAAATGTGCCAGTTATCTACACACTAGTAATTAAGCAGTGGAGGCTGGTGGTCAATGGGCTGGGGGGGGGTGGTAGACGGACCTCACCATAATCTCTCCCCCCCCCGGACCACACCAGCTCACTCGCACACCATGCCATAGCCCCCCCTCACTCACCCTGGACTGAAGTGGAGAGCAAGCGGCAGGGGCTTTCCCAAGCGGTGGCCGTGGCGGCTTCCTCCAGCAGCGGCGGCGGATTCTCCTGCGTCTCCTCCCTCCTCCTTCTTGGCCAATAACATGGCCTCTCCTTTTGGCCAATTGGGAAACGGGTCTCACGACCCGCTTCCTGATTGGCTGGCAGGAGGATCCGTGTGATAATAACGAATATTCATTCGTTATTGTCACACAACTGGGTCCCTCTGCGTCCCGAGCCCACCCTTTTTTGAAGCTTATTATAGCCTCTGGCTCTAATCACGTGCTTAAAAAAAAAAAAAACCCTTGAAATCCATGCGTCCGGCGCCCTGCATGTAGATTAGGGGGCACGCATGGATGGGGGGTGGCACCCCTGCGCCCCCAATGCACCAGCCGCCACTGTAATTAAGACACTTTTTTTTATGTGTTGCAGTTCAGTGTCATTCAGATGCACCTCACACGAGCCAGTTTAAAGTTGATCTCTGCTGTAGTCATACATTACACTAGAAAATTTCAATTACTGTTGATTTTCTCTAAGCACATCCAAATAATACACTCAGTAATTGTATACTGTATAATTGCCCAAAGGGATAACCACCATTCTACACATACCTTAAAATGGATTTGGGGCCACCCACCTGCACCCGTGCACCTGTCACATTAGGATGAGTGACTGTGTCTGTGCAGCCATTGCATCCTATTGGCCTAGAATGGGAGGCCTGCCTACAGCACTTGCAGACTAGGGACTCATTGAAAAAAATAACAATGCACTTCTTGGTATTCGAGTGTGCCTAGGCACTCCTGTGCCTGCAGGAGAGATTGTGTGGCTAACATAAGATAGTTCATCAAAAGAAAGAAAGAAATGCTTGAAATATATCTCTCTGTGTGTAATGAATCTACAAAGTATATAAAAAATATGAATTTCCCTTTTAGGGCTCCTTCACACAGCCCGTCCGTTGGACGGACTCCGTTTATCTCAGCGGGGGATAGATCCGGCGATCCCCCACTGAGCAGGAGGATGACAGCTGTTCTCCGCACTGTGTGCGGAGACACAGCTGTCAGTTCCCCACACATCTCTATGGGGGAATCGGATGGGAATGGACCGTCAGTCCGTTCTCATCTCATCCGATCCGCTGGAAGGATGGAAAATAGGGTTTCCATCCATCCAGTTTTGACGGATCGGATCGGAAGTCAGTGGACATGTCTCCACTGATATTCGATGCCCCATAGAGATGCATTGGGGGAACGGTCAGATCCGCCAAAAAAAAAATGGACAGGCGGATCTGAATGGTCCGCCTGTGTGAAAGAGCCCTTAGGATTGAATTACTGAAATAAATAAACTTTTTGATGATTTTCTAATTTTTTGAGATGCACCTGTATGTTTGTCTGATTCATGAAAAAGCTTCCACATGACATTTCTCCAAAGGGCCGCTAAGCTTAGCTTGCTTTGCTTGAGGGCATTTAAAAATGTGTAAATCAAATGTCTGCCAAACAGCTCTTGCAACTTTCCATTGTCTATAGTCAAGGAAATAATTTAATTAGAGTAGCTCTGCACACAAAGCTCTGCATGCTTGGTACATTGACAGGTATGTCAATCTTTGACATGAACAAAATGATCTAATGCAATTTTACATTGTGGAATATATCAAAACACAGTAGGATCAAAGTGGATGGTGGGGCAAAATAAAAACGAATCAACTTTTAAAGCAGAGTTCCGGCCTATTTTGCAACTTTAGTGATTCCTGGGGTGCTCGCTATGCTGATCAACAATTGGGCATTTTCAATTTTTTTCGGGGGTCCATTACCTTATTTTTAGGGCTTTTTTGATTGCACTTCCTCCTTCTCCCCCCTCTGTGGCCACGGCCGCCGACATCACTTCCGCCTTTGCATTGCATCCTGGGAGCTGTTTGTCATCACTCCCAGGAGGCTGGAATCAGGAAGAACTCCTAGAAGACTCCCTGGAATCAGGAAGAAGGACACAGCAGATTACACTGCGGCTTCAGATGCCCACATCCAAGATGGCCGTGCCCAGACAGCGTCTTAAAAATTAAGATTTTTACTAAAATCCAATACTGTACACCTTGTAAGTATGAGAATAGCGGTTCTGTAAAGGGCGATGGATTAGTATTATAGGGGTATTTTTAGTTAAAAAAGGTATTTGAGCCTGGAACTCCGCTTTAAGGAGCAACCTAAATTAGAGGTTCATGATAGTGTGAAAATTACAAGCAGAGGCTCTGGCATTAAATGACGAGAGGTGAGACTTTACTCCAAACTTAAACCAAACTTTTTTTTTTTTTTTTAAGTTTAAGAGGTGAAGAGACAGAACCTTTCCGATGAGAAGGTTTCCCCTCAGTTAAGTTGGCTATACATTACACAATTTTCTTTTTCAATTTCCTTTAGATTTACCTTCAACTATGTAGTGCAAGGGTCTGTCTGATTACATACAATTGAAAGTGTTTACGTTTGACCTCATATTATATGGTTTTGGTAAATATAAAGGAAAATTGTACAAGCAATGTGTATAATGTATGGCCAGTGTAAGAGTGACCCAACCTAAAAGGTTTTTAACCACTTCCCGCCCGCCCTATAACAGAATGACTGCAGGAATGTGGTTGTGTTATCCTGACCGGACGTCATATGACGGCGGCAGGATAACACAGCTCTGGGCGCCCCCCGGGGGCGCGCAGAGCGGCGATCAGTGATGCGAGGTGTCAGTCTGACACCCTGCACCTCCGATCTCGGTAAAGAGACTACTGACGTAGCTCTTTACCATGTGATCAGCGTGTCCAATCACGGCTGGTCACATCGTAAACAGGAACAGCCGTTGATCGGCTTTCCTTAGTTCGTGCCTGACAGGCACGAGTAAAGGAGCACCGATCGGCGGCTCCCCTGACAGGGAAGGGGGTCGGCATTGGTAATCAGATCATTGATTACCAGTGCAGACCCTCGGGGGGGGATGCCACTAGATCCACCAGGGATGCCCACTATGACCCCAGGGATGCCCACTATGACCCCAGGGATGCCCACTATGGCCACCAGGGATGGCAATCAGGGCTCAGGGAGCCCCCCATTGCCCTCCCCATCAGTGATGCCCACCAGTGTCCTCCCTATCAGTGCTGCCCACAAGTGCCCATCATTGCCATCCTTTAGTGTCGCCCACCAGTGCCCATTATTGCCCACCAGTGCCGCCTATCAGTGCCCATTAGTGGCCATTAGTGCCGCCCGTCAGTGCCGATCAGTGCCGCCCATCAGTGCCCATCAGTGCCCACCAGTGCCGCCTATCAGTGCCCATTAGTGCCCGTCAGTGCCACCTATCAGTGCCCGTCAGTGCCACCTATCAGTGTCCATCAATGCCGCCTATCAGTGCCCAGCAGTGCCGCCTATCAGTGCCCACCATGGCTGCATATCTGTGCTACCTATCAGTGCCACATATCAGTGCCTATCAGTGCCGCATATCAGTGCCGCCTATCAGTGCCACCCCATCAGTGCCACCCCATCAGTGCCACCCCATCAGTGCCTCCTCATCAGTGCCTGTCAGTGCAGTCTCATCAGTGCTCATCAGTGCAGGAAAAAACTTATTTATTTACAAAATTGTATAACATAAACAAAAAAAACTTTTTTTTTTTTTTCAAACTTTTCGGTATTTTTTTATTTGTTTAGCAAAAAGTAAAAATCGCACAGGTGATCAAATACCACCAAAAGAAAGCTCTATTTGTGGGGGGAAAATGACATAAATTTGGTGTAGGTACAGTGTTGCATGACCACGCAATTGTCATTCAAAATGCAACAGCGCTAAAAGGGGAAAATTGGCCTGGGCAGGAAGGGAGGGAAGTGCCCTTTATTAAAGTGGTTAAGGTAACAATAGTGCATATGATGCCTGCAAGTATTTATGCTTGACTTCAGATTGATTCCTTTGTTATTGACAAGGGACCCCCCCCTCCAGGGCTACTTGAAAGATACGGAGGGGATACCTTCTCATTGGAAGGTTCTGTCCCTTTAACTCTGTCTAAAACTTAAAAAAAAATGTGGGTTTGAATTGGGAATCAAGTCTGATTTCTTGTCATTCAACTATCAAATGACAGAGTCTCTGCTGTCTGCTGCCATGTAAGAATTGAATGACGAGGTGGGGCTTAGCAATAATAGGTGTGGGGCTAAATCTTGACTTGGAGAAAAGTGGAAAACCCTATCCAGTCCTGGGCCTAGGGGGAAAACAGGATCCATGTAATAAAGAATTAGACTTTGTTACATAAAAGATCCTATGTTTAACCTCTCAGATATGTGGGTATCATACAATAATTTCAGTCAACGTGAGAGTATAATAATAAAAGGAATTTATTTAGCTTGGTTTAAAGAGGTATTACCGATGATAAAAATAGATACATCCATCATGTTCAATCCAGGCGAGTTCACAACTTCTTCATTTGAAGTTCCCGGAGAGGATAGTCCTTGATTTATACTGCTCTTCTGAATCCAACTCCACTAGCCCTTGGTCTTCCAGTCATATATACAGTATATAGCAAGCCAAACACTAAAAGTGGTTTGAGCAACATCATAGAATAGAAAGGTCAGAAGTTATCAACTTCCCATAGAATAATGAGACTATTTGTCTCAGAATAATAAGACCATATGTTTCAGTATGAATCAAACATCTTATATATACATGGATCCAAGTAATTACTTATACACTAATATAATTGATAACAAACTATTACTAAGTTTCTTGTAAATCAATAACCATTAACTACTTCCCACGCAGCCAATGTACATAAACAGCCGGGTGAGAGCTCACATACCCGTACGTCCCTCAGAACGGGTGCCATTCGCGTCCGCGAGGCCATGCATCCTGTGATGGCTGTGATCACAGGACACAGCCAAGACCGGATTTGGATATGGGCGCAGTGATTGGCTCTGCCGATCACGTGAAGACTATGTCTAATCAGAGCTTTCACAGTGTGAACAGAGACATGTGTCTCGGTGACAGTTCTCCCCACTGAGCTAAGTGAGAGTTCAATGCGTGGGGAGGGGGTAGCAGAATCTGCAACCTTTGGAACGATGATTAAGGGATGATTTTACACACTCACAGTACACCAAGCATCGCTATCCCTGTCCCCATAATCATCTGTCGCACTGCCCCCATAAACATATGTACCAGTGCGCAAAACATCTGTCACAGTGTCTCATCAACATATGTCACAGTGTCCCATCAACATCTGTACCAGTGCACAAACCATCTGTGCCAGTGCATAAAACATCTGTCAGTGTCCCATCACATCTGTTCCAGCGCACAAAACATCTGTCACAGTGCCCCATCACATGTGTACCAGTGCACAAAACATCTGTCACAGTGCTCAATCACATCTCTATCATTGCACAAAACATCTGTCACAGTGCCCAATCACATCTGTACCATTGCACAAAACATCTGTCACAGTGCCCCATCACATCTGTACCAGTGCACAAAATAGCTGTCACAGTGCTCCATCACATCTGTACCTGTGCACAAAACAGCTGTCACAGTGCTCCATCACATCTGTACCTGTGCACAAAACATCTGTCACAGTGCCCCATCACATCTGTACCAGTGCACAAAACAGCTGTCAAAGTGTCCCCATGAACATTTGTACCAGTGCACAAAACATCTGTCAAAGTGTCCCCATGAACATTTGTACCAGCGCAAAAAACATCTGCAATTGTGCTCCATTGTGACATCAACATCTGTCAGTGTCCGCCGGTGGACAATCAACATCTGTCACAGTGTACAAGTGCACAAAAAACATCTGTTAGTGTACGGGCAGTAAGTGGTTAAAAAAAAAGAGTGAACGTGTATACGCATTTGAATATGCAGTCATAAAGTATAGTGTATAGCCTTAAATTGTATTTTTAGTTTTGTATAGAGTAGGAGTGGTGAGATCCCTTTCAGTTAAATTTTTGCTATCTCAGAGAAGATTAGCATGGCCCGTGCGCAAGGATGACACGCAAATTCGTGAGGCGTTCCATATTTTTAGTATACGAGATGGAAAAAACATCTGCTATGAAATTGGAAAGAAATGATACGTTTCGGAAAATTATGGTCTCTCTGGCAACACTTCTCAGTATCTCAGGAATACAATTCCTTGAAATCTAATAACTGATTTAACCACTTTACCACTAGAGCATTTTGCTGTCTTACGTCTGGGCCACTTTTTGCGATTCGGCGCTGTGCGAATTTAACTGACAATTGCGCGGTCGTGCGACGCCATACCCAAACGAAATTTACGTCCTTTTTTCCCACAAACAGAGCTTTCTTTTGGTGGTATTTGATCACCTGTGCGATTTTTACTTTTTGCGCTATAAACAAAAAAAGAGCGTAAATTTTGAAAAAATAACAATATTTTTCACATTTTTTTATATGAAATTCCCCCCAAAAAAATGTAAAAATCTAAATTTTTTTAAATTTTTGGCCAATTTGTTTTCTGCTACCCATGTTTGGTAAAAAAAATCACAATAAGCGTATTTTGATTGGTTTGCGCAAAAGTTATTGCGTTTACTAACAAAGGGAAAGATTTCTGTAATTTTTGGTGTTTTTTTTTTAACGCGTAATGGCGGCGATCTGCGATTTTTTTTGCGGGACTGCGACATTGCAGGCGGACAGATCGGACCCCTGACTGACATTTTTGACACTTTTGGGGGTACCAGTGACATTACTGCAGTAATCAGTGCTATATATCTGCACTGTTACTGTAAAAATGACACTGGCAGGGAAGGGGTTAATTTTATTGGAGAGGGAGGGGTTAATGTATGCCTGGTGCTTACTGACGTGTGGGGGGGGGAGGTGACTGTGTGAGCCAGGGACAGATCGGAGTGTTCAGCTATGCTGAACACTCCGATCTGTCACTCCCTGTCACTTGGGAGATCCGCCCGCTTGTGTTTACACAGGCAGGCGGATCTCCACACTAGATCCCCGACGATCGGGGCAGAGCAGCGGCGATCGCCGCTGCTCCTCCCCTGGCCCGACTCCCGCTGTGACTGAATACAGCGGGAGCGAGCCTCCGGCGGCGCGCGAGCGCCGCCCACAAGGGGGAGTGTCTGACGACGTAGGTCTACGTCGTCAGACGATAACGAGCCACTTTGCCGCAGTAGTACTACGGTACTCAGTGGCAAAGTGGTTAAAACCTTACTCCTTTCGGATTGGGCCTCCACACCGGGGACCTTGTGTCCCCTCTTCCTTTCCCCCCTCCCTTCCCCCCTCCTCTCTTTCTCATGCTGCCCCCTGCCTTTATCTTCTTCTTCCTTTTTGCTATCCTTCTACTTCAGTTGACTCTAAACTACCTTCTTACCTCTTAAGTTGGTGGTTTATAGTGACTTAACAACATCCGATACAGATTAATGCCTGTACCATTACGAGTTCACTTTTCACTTGTTTGTAGACTTCCTACGCTTTCAACACTCTGAACTTACGAAACAAGCAAGTTGTTTTTCTGATATAGGCTAGATCCATGCATTTAATGAAACTTTATAATACCTAATGTTTATCTAATGTTAATGCTGTTATTGGATATGCTTATCCATATATTCTATGTTATGTGATTGTTAATTTTCATTACTTCAATAAAGCACCTTTTTGTGAAAATAATAAAAAAAAAAAAATTTTGCTATCTGTGTAAAATTTTTGGACATTTCCTTTCACCACCTGTCTTAGAGATGGAAAAGGACGTTAGGTGAAAACTCTATGAAGGGGAAGGAGAATTACCCTTTTAGACAGTTATCACCAGAATAGGTTTTCTCTACTAGAATATTTACCCTCGCATTTTGTTCTGGTGACAACTGCAAAATTTTGGATTTTCCGAATTTCTGTCTTGGTGACAATGGTCACTAGGACAAACAGAGAGGGTAAATTCCCCTAGTGGGGACAACAGGAAGCAATAGAAACCTGTCGGAGGTTGCCATCCTTGCTTCTTCTATCCAAAACCAAAGAATGTAGTTTGGGCTATGTATTTACAAATGATGCAATTACAGTATGCCTTCTTAGTTTTAAAATGTTTTAAAATGTTAATACTGTGTATGCCCCTTTACCAACCTACAATGCCAAAACCTCATGGTTGTTTTTACCGTTTGATCGGAGGCAAGGTTAAACTTATTTTTTAAAATTCATTCATCACGTACCATAAATAAATTTTTTATTATAAGCCCTGAATTCAAAGGTCAAGTTTCCTCTCTTAGGCTGGGCTCACATATGCTGAGGCCGCGGTTCACAGCATAGGGTCCAGTGCATTGCTGTTCACCAATTCAGGTGTGAATCAGGTCCGAATTTTTGCCTGAATTCGCACCTGAATCGAAACCAAAGACGCACAGAACCCTTTTTAAATGCAGACCGCAGCCGCCCTAGACCGTGTGAACTGGCTCCATTGAGAGCCAGCCACACTCTCCTGTCATGCAAATTGGATGCGGGGATACCAGCATCCAATTCTCAAATGTGTGAACCCGGCCCTTAACAAAAAAAAATAAATGCTCATTTTTTTTTGCAGGTAAAAAATGTGCATTGACTATTTTTAGTTTTGGGAGCCTGTAAAGCATTGCACCAGCAATCAGCAGATCTCTGGTACCATGCAAGACTCCTGCAGACCTGCCAGGGTATCTGTTTGCTCGTTCCTCATACGGGCAAGCAGATACTCATTGACAGGAAGAATGAATCAACTACCAGAGCGATGGAGAGCTCTGTGCTAATTCATCAAGATCTGTGAATGAATGACGCGGTTGGGCGCCATGTGAAGATGTCTGCCCGATGTCACTGGGGAGGTACGGGAGAGGGGGAATGGCTGCAGCTGCTGGAACATGTTACATGTTCCACTTAACCACTTCTGGACTGGAAGGTTTTCCCCCTTAATGACCAGGCCATATTTTTTGTGCGACGCTGTACCCAAATAAAATTGATGTCCTTTTTTCCCACAAATAGGGCTTTCTTTTGGTGGTATTTGATCACCTCTGCGATTTTTATTTTTTGCGCTATAAACAAAAAAATGACCAACAATTCTGGGGAAAAAAAAAACAATATTTTTCACTTTCTGCTATATAACATTCTCAAAAAAAAATATATATATATGTAAAAATCAAAATTGTTTAACATTTTTATGCCAATTTGTCTTCTGTTACATATTTCTGGTAAAAAAAAAATCGCAATAAGTGCATTTTGATTTGGTTTGGGCAAAAGTTATCGTGTCTACAAACTACGGGAAAGATTTGTCATTTTTATTGTTTTTTTTTTGTTTACTAGTAATGGCGGCGATCTGCGATTTTTAGCAGGACTGCGACTTAGCGACAGATCGGACCCCTAACGGACATTTTTGACACTTTTGTGGGGACCAGTGACATTACTACAGTTATCAGTGCTAAAAATATGCACTGTAAAAATGACACTGGCAGGGAAAGGGTTAACACTATGGGTGATCAAGGGGTTAAATGTGAGCCTAGGGGAGTGTTTCTAACTGTGGGGGCATGGCTTGTAAAATGATCACAAATACCTGAGATCCTATATAGAAGGATCACAGGAGCTCTGTGATCATTCCAGGGAGAAGAATGGTCGGCTGTGTTTACAACAGCTTACTGTTCTCTCTCAGTGGGGAGCGATCGTGGGTATCAGGTGGCAATCGGAGCTACCTGCCCCGTGCATTAGAGTCCCCTCTACCGAGTGGGGGCGGGAGCGCGCCGCGGGCGGCATGCACTCTCCCCCTAGCTACAGGCGCGTGATCGATGTAGGTCTATGTTGTTGCGCGCAGGAGGGCCGCACTGCAGCAGTAAAAAGGCGGCAGGCGGTCGGGAACCAGTTAAATACAGTGGAACATGTAACATGTTCCAAAAGGTGAACTTATTCTTTAAGTGCAAGTAAATGAATCACATGTATTTCTGTGTTGCTAAAGACTTTTATAAGTGTAATACCATGCACAGGTAGAAGGTTCACAAATAAAATCATTTTTGATTGTCTGCCCTCAACTATTGGCTGGCATTTTGTTGGCTGACATTTTGAGCTAATCCACAGAACTGAAGTAAGCCACAGAACTGAGACATTATAAATAGATGTCATTGATACCTCTCTCCCTGTGGCAGTGTACAACATCCAGGACAATGAGCCCTATCCAACCTTGTCCTCTTCCAAATCCCTTCTTGATTCTTCCATAATTGTCCTCCTTCCATCAAACTGACATAATATTGCCGTTAGTATATGGTAGCAGCACCTGCTAAACACTATCTTCAGTGTTCTGGAATTGCAGTATGCCCTTACATAAACAGAAAGTAAAAGATTCAGGTGTTCATCTACCTTTTCTAAAACCAAAAATTAACATAAAGCATATGTGTTTATAGTACGGTTACCATAAGTGCTTCTCCAATCCAAACAAATATACAGTGCTTAGTGCCAAATCCTTCCACCTGTTGGGACACCTCTGTGCAGCGCACGCTCACCTGCAGCACAAAGGATTTGTGCAATAGGAAGCTGAATGTCTCCACCTAAGGAACTCATCAGCTTTCACTGAAATCCTCCTCTTATTTCTGTGGACCGACTCCATAGTTATGCAAATAAAAGAGGAAATTCCATGGCGCAACATCCTTTTCAAAAACATTTATTCAACATAATCATATTTGGAAAAACTCAATTTTAGGATGTTAAAAACAAGCGTTGATCGTGCATTCTGTATTATTCTTTTTGAATCTGCCGCGGTGGAGCCTGACTCGCTAACTCTCCGGCTCTGATCGCATTAAGACAGATCACCCAAAAAAACAAAACATTACCTTTTACCAGGGGAAAGGTTTCTTTCCATGCAAAGGATGTTTTGAGTGCTGCAAAACTAATAGAAATTGAGTAAAATGTAACCAGTTCACATCTACCACCACAGGAAGGAAATACCCTATAAAAGACTTCATATCCTTCAGAACCAAAGGAGTAGTATGTATATCACAGTGCCCATGCCAAAAGCAATATGTGGGTATAACTTAAAGGACAACGTGGAAGAGAATTAAAGAGCATATACAGAACATCATAAAAGGATTTCCCAAACACAATATATCTAGACACTTTCTAGAGTATCATAATAAAGACCTTACTGAGCTACAGTTTTGGGCGATCAATAAATACAAACCTAATTAGGGGGGAAGTAACAAAGTCATCAAAATAAGCAAGCGCGTGGCTTGAATATAGATTTTGTTTTAAATTGTTTTATATCTAATCATTGACCCTTAATATAGCCTACGGTTAATATTTTAGTTTGTGCTCCTATTATACCATTATCCAATATAATGACCAGTAGGGGACCCTACCATGCGCCTCTGACCCAGGTCGCCCACAAGGAGTCAACGCAGGGAAATGCAGAGGTTTCTCCCTATCAACACACAGTCCAACCCGTGAAGGGGGACACAAACACATTAACTCACACACGTTACCCAACCAGAAAGGTCGGAGACTGGGTCTGGTTTCCTTGAGAAGGTAGGACACATAGGAAAGGCAGAAAACATAAGCAAGCTTAACCACTTTACGTCTGCCTGCAGTAATATTACTGCGGCAAAGTGGCTCGTTATCGTCTGACGACGTAGTACTACGTCGTCAGACACTCCCCTTCCTCGGCGGAGCGTGTGCGCCGCCGAAGGCTCGCTCCCGCTGTATTCAGTCACCGCGGGAGTCGGGCCAGGAGAGGAGCAGCGGCGACCGCCGCTGCTCTTCCCCGATCGTCGGGGATCTAGTGTGGAGATCCGCCTGCTTGTGTAAACACAAGCGGGCGGATCTCCTAAGTGACAGGCAGGGTCAGATTGCAGGGTTCAGCATAGCTGAACCCTGGATCTGTCCTTGTGTCACATAGTCCCCTCCCCCCACACACGTCAGTAAGCACCAGGCATACATTAACCCCTCCCTCTCCAATAAAATGAACCCCTTCCCTGACAGTGTCATTTTTACAGTAACAGTGCATATATATAGCACTGATTACTGCAGTAATGTCACTGGTACCCCCAAAAGTGTCAAAAATGTCAGTCAGGGGTCCATCTGTCCGCCGCAATGTCGCAGTCCCGCAAAAAAAATTGCAGATCGCCGCCATTACGCGTTAAAAAAAAACACCAAAAATGACAGAAATCTTTCCCTTTGTTAGTAAACGCAATAACTTTTGCGCAAACCAATCAAAATACACTTATTGTGAATTTTTTTACCAAACATAGGTAGCAGAAAACAAATTGGCCAAAAATTTAAGAAAAATTTTGATTTTTACATTTTTTTGGGGGGAATTTCATATAAAAAAATGTGAAAAATATTGTTCTTTTTTCAAAATTTACGCTCTTTTTTTGTTTATAGCACAAAAAGTAAAAATCGCACAGGTGATCAAACACCACCAAAAGAAAGCTCTATTTGTGAGAAAAAAAGGACATAAATTTTGTTTGGGTATGGCGTCGCACGACCGCGCAATTGTCAGTTAAAGTCACACAGTGCCGAATCGCAAAAAGTGGCCCAGACGTAAGACAGCAAAATCCTCTAGTGGTGGTAAAGTGGTTAAGGACAGCTTACCTAGCCGGCATTTAGAGGTCTGCATTCCCAATGATCACTATCAAAGTGCTGTTCCTTCTGGAGACTCTGCCCGCTCCTGATATCCGACTCACCACCATTTATATATAAATAAACAATCTTAATATTATTGAACACCATTCTACACTGCATTTGTGAATTATTTTTATGTATTATGAGAAAATGAATGTAAAGGGTTGGTTGTTTCTGGTCTCCCCCTCCCCCCCCAGAGTTAATTATATTATACTGCCCTTCATGCTTTTTTTTTTAACCTAGAGGATCATATACATTTCACACAATTTTTTTTTTTTTATATATAATACTTTTATATATACATTTTATATTTTTTTTAACCTGGCTTAGCAAAATATACACATTAGGTACAAGATGTACTGTATTTTTAACTAATTGTTCAGTTTTAGGTATATTTAGATTAGGAAACCTTTAAGGAAATAGTTTAGAAATAAGAGTATTAAAAAAGCGATATATCGCACTGAACAGCCGAGGACACATTACTATAGCAATGATGTGCACAAGAGTATTTAGTTCCGGTGTTCCGTGAAAATTCCCTACCCTTGTCAATTCCTCTTCACATACATCAGCTGAGCCGCTTCCCACTGCGCATTCTCAGAGCTGCGGAGGGTAGGGAATTCTCACGGGGTAGGGTTTTCTAACATTACACCATATCAGCTGTTGCCGCGGGTACAGTAAATCATCTTCGCTGCCACATTAAAACATCTCCGCTCCTACCCCTGTGACTTCCCTGATCTCGGCTACTAAATGTAAAAGTGGCGGGTGTATTAAAATATAAATCACGGAGATCCCGGCTCCATGATTTATATTTTCATAGACCCGCCAACGCTTTTACATTTAGTAGCCGAGATCAGGGAAGTCACAGGGGTAGGAGCGGAGATGATTTAATGTGGAAGAGGAGTTGATTTACTGTACCCGCTGCAACAGCTGATGTGGTGTAACGTTACACATCCCTGCCCCGTGAAAATTCTCTACCTTCCGGAGCTCTGAGCATGCGCAATGGTAACCTGCTCAGCTGTTCCATGACGTATGTGCAGCGGAAGTGACGAGGGTAGGGAATTTTCACGAGGTATGGTTTTTTAACGTTACACCGCCACTTGTCACTGAGCTCCCACCCTGAAGAAGTCACGTGTCCTGTGACGCAATGCGTATGAGGAGCCAGTGTCGTCAGACTCAGCTGTCTTACTGCGATCAGAGTCGGGAAGTGAGTGAGTCAGGCTCCACTGTGGCAGATTCAAAAAGGATAATACAGAATGCATGAGCCAGGCTCCTTAAACTTGTGCACAGGCTACAACTCGTCACGCTGCGCAAGTATCAATTTGTCAGGGTGCCAGGAAACCAGACCACATGGGAATGCAGGTAAAATGAAGCAGTTTATTGCTGGGTGGAGAGCCAGTAGAGTCATCAGCCGATGCCGGGTCGAGAGGCAAGCCAGGTCATGCACGGAGGAACACAGAGAACAAAAGATTGCTAGCAGAGATGCATCTTAGAGCACAAACACAAGGGCAATGATTGCAACCCTGCAGGTGATAGATATAGTCAGGTGTGTGACATCATCAATGTGTGACACCCAGGCAGCAGGAAGGGATGATGCAGAGTCTATAAGAGGCAGCATTCTGCAAATGTCCAAGATGGCCGCCAACAGGAGGGAAAGGTAAGACCTTGACATAAAGTCATAAAAGGAACACAGCAGAGACACACAGGAGATAATGACCACACAAATACACAGAGAGAATGAGCAAGGCAAAAAGGGGCTGGCTGTAGACTGGACTAATGAAGCAGTTAATGGTAACCACTAACCAGGTAAGTCACTGTGGAAACAATGAGTGGCTGGAAAATTAACTGAAAGCTGAGCAGCCTTGAGCACTGAGAAGAGAGCTGCTTGTAATAGCAGAAGCCCAGCCCTGACACCTTGCAAGTCTCCCAACACCTCTGACACCCAGGTTTGGGACATTTCAGAAGCAGTAAATGCAATGTACAGACAACAAATAAAGACACCGTGATCAAGTGATCCTTTACCTAAAGTTTGGCAGTTAGCAAATCAACAGGATGTGGCATAGACAGGTATGAGACTCAGTGGCGGCTGATGCTCCATCCGGGGTCGGGGGGCAGACGGACCTGGCCACAGACCACCCCATATCACTCCAGCCTGCACCACCACATCTCCCCCTGCCAGTTTACTTACTTTGTTGCTCCAGACTGACAGGCGTCAGCGGTAGCTTCCCCCTCAGGCTCCTTCATGTCCCTTCTCGGCGGCCGTCTCCTCCCCCCTTCTTGGCCAATAGCATGCCTTCTCCTTTTGGTCAATCGGGAAACAGGTCTCAAGACCTGCTTCCTCATTGGCCGGGAGGAGAATCAGTGTGGTAATAGCGAATATTCAATCCCACCCTTTTTTTGAAGCCTATTAGAGCCCCTGCGCCCCCCATGGATGGGCCGCCACTGATGAGATTATTGTCAAACTCTTAGCATAAATTAACGGGAAAATTATGAATTTAGAATAGGGAGCAGCAACCAGTAACCTGATTAAGGCCTATGGCCGCAGATTGGAAAAGAGAAGGAGAATGACCAGTTTCATGTCAGACTACTCTCTTTTGCCTCCTGATGCTTTTGCCTCCTGATGCCAGAACCCCCAATAAAACACAGACACTTAACAATGTTCAACAGGTTGTACACAAGATATAAAACCCTGGTCTGTAAGAAAACAGTTCCTTGGTAACATGGGCAAGTAAGATACCCAGCATTCCTTTTAAAAGGTGGGGGAGAAAAATCAGAGGAGTCCTTGTGCTGCATATGTCTTATGTCTTATGTCTCTGGAACAAAGTCCTCCTCCATATGGAACTCAGGTGGATAGTAAAATATAGGGCCACCCAACCTCCAGGGCTAAGCGATATGAATTCGTTTAGACCCTTCCTTGAGGGGTTCACTTCGGGAGGGATGGAAAGGTAATTTTTAGACACTACGTACCCATCTCTGTCTTTCTCTATATACCACATATTGCGGTTGTCTTTTAGGACTCTTTGCAAAAAACTGTGTTGCAATAAAATTATATCATTAAGGGATTGTTGTATAATGTGTGATTATCATATTTCAAGCATATGTATATGTTCCACATAATCCTATTCCTGTGGTATTTTGGACATTTTGATATGCAATGTTTCCTGTAACAGTTCTTTATTATTCTTTCTTCTTTGTTGTTTTCATTTTCCCTGTTGTTGGTAGATGCCAGTTTGTCTGCATGCTTCCCTTCTAAAACTAGTGGCTAAATAAATAAATTTATCAATGCATATTTGCACATCTCTGCCATTATATTTTGACAGGGTGCTATATCTTTAAATATGTAGTCTTAATTCCCCATATTTGCTATCATCTTTATTCTTATCCCTCTGTTTCGGGATATCAAATATTTTTCCAGTTCTCCTATGCTGTTTGTGACCCGGCACGGTAGGGCCGCCTCTAGCTGAGTGTGTGCCCGAGTGCATGTGCGGTGTTTTGTCCATCTGAGGCTCTTGTAGTCCCCGCTCATGAGCACATTCTTCCCTCACTGCTATGCACACAGTTGAGGGAAGTTTCCATGCCGGTGGGAGGATGTGGGCTGGCTGCCGCTCTGACGCGATTCTCGGGTGAGGGATGGGATGGCGCTGAGCTCCAACCACTCAGGGAGCCCTATTAGGAACCAGCATCACCTTATGAGTCCCTCCCATACTCACCCTGCCAGCTGATTAGCAAATACAGGTGTTCCATATTTAACAATCGAAGTGGCTATATAACAGCAAACTAAAAAGGATACACCCCACTCCATCCGGCTTGCGGTGACTATGGTCACTGTGCATGCTCTCTAAAACTACACAGTGTTAAAAGGTAAGATTATTCAAGTATTACTCTGGTTTATGCCCTCCTTAATGCTCTTTGGGAGAAGGACTCAGCTTTGCATGTTTCCCTTACTCTTTAGCCTTTTGATTGGCTGGTATTTCCTTTTTTTTCTTTTTCATTATTATTTATTTGTTTGCACGTCCAAGTCTCTTCTCATTCATTGTGTGGATACACGATCATCCATACTGCTCTGACCCAGGGATACTTCCCTGGTGGGAGTCAATTATACATCTCACTTATCTCTCATTATTTTCATTACATATACTGTTCTGTTACTCACTTTTATTTATATATCCTGGTACACTCACATTCATATATTTTGTATCTACTTTTTTCTATGTTCCCGGACATATGTATCCTTACCTTTTGCACTGGGTGATTCCATTCTTACTCACAATCTAACCAATATACATTATATTGTTGGAAGTAGATAAAACCCCGCATTCTAACTCGAAATAAATAATATCCTTCTCTTTAGGAATCTTTGTTCTGATACCAACATATATTTGAGTCTCTACAATTTTTGGACTCCAGCCACACACAGCATATGCACTGGCCATACCTAATAAACCTTTACTCCAAAACCCTCCACCCATTGAGGGGACCAGTTTTTCCTCCCCTTTTTTCCTCTTTTTTCTTCCTTTCCCCCTTTTTGTTCGATTTAGGGGTTCACCTCAATTCCCACTGTTTTGGAAGCCTGCAGACAAACTTGGAGACTATCTACTTGATTTTAATTGAGCAAACAAAATAAACTCAACACAACCACAGATCAGAGTTTACAGTTAACAATCGTTGTATACTATGTATTACTATTATGAACAATTGTGCTAATATGACTCTATGTTATTCTATTGTAGAACCTCTTTTGCAGTATCTAGTCTAATTACCCCTGAAGAAGAAGCATACAGCTTTGAAACGCGTTGGGTATTCTCCTGTTATATCTTTCTGCATCATTCTGTGTTGTGTTTTCTTTTATGGAACTCTTTGCCCACTTACTCTGTTATTTATGATGTATGCTATATTTTTTGTATAATAAACATTTATATTTTTATCTATCTTTTGTACTAATTTGAGTGCTTAAAAAGTCCCAAACCCGAGGGGATTCTCCTTTTTGCTATCGCATTTCAGGATGTGGCACCTTTTCCAATAAGGGGCTCTTGTCTGTGGAATAACTTTGTTCTTCACTTAGTAACATCTGCAATCATCTTTTATGGTTTGTTACATTGCCATACATACATTTCCTTGAGACCCTTCATTTATACCAATAAGGTCATCGCCATCTCACTTGCCACATTTTATACAGACTTTGCCCTCTGAGGAACACTCTGCAGGGGATCCCTTGTTAAAGGGGTCTTCCAGATTCCAATAAGCCCCCTGCCAGCAGACCCCAACAACCACTGCCCAGGGTTGTGGGGAAGAGGCCATTGTCCGCATCAACATAGGACAAGGTGCTTTGGGGTGGGGGCAGAGCCCCCCCCGCTCCAAAACATCCCTCCATGTTGAGGGCATGTGGCCTGGTATGGTTCACGCCCCTCCCTTTCCTGGCCTGCCAGGCTGCATGTTCCGATAGGGGTTTGGTATGGATTGGGGGGCATGCCATTGTTTTTCTTAATTTTGGCATGGAATTCCCCTTAAAATCCATACTAGTCCCAAAGGGCCTGGTATGAATTAGGGGGGGGGGGGGAAACCCCACACCATTATTTTTTTTTATTTTCTATTGCCAGCTTTTTCGGCAATGTTTTTTTTTTTTTTTTCATTTAGCTGTCAGCAGGGATGACTCATCCATTGTTAAGGACGACTCTTTAACAATCTATTCCCTGTGTGTTTGGCGGGCAATGTTTGGGCCAAACTTATGCTTGACCTGAACCGTTCGCCCTTCTAGCCAGGAACCTCTCTGTGGAATCACACATGCACAGATTCTGCTGGCTATGAGAGTGTGATGTCCTTCCACTGGGCAAGTTAGTCCTCCTAAGGGAATTCATGGCAGAATAATTCATTAGAGAACTTGATTTAGGGGGGCAGCATAAAACCAAAGGTTCATGGGATTAAAAATAACGGTAACAACACTGTTAATTTCATTAAGCAATAACTTAATGCTTAATTTCATTAAGCACTGACTAAAGGTGGATACAGTATCTCAAAGAAGATTTGGACATTTTCACTTAGGGGTGTACTCACTTTTGTTGTCAGCAGTTTAGACATTAATTGCTGTGTGTTGAGTTATTTTGAGGGGACAACAAATTTACACTGTTATACAAGCTGTACACTCACTACTTTACATTGTAGCAAAGTGTCATTTCTTCAGTGTTGTCACATGAAAAGATATAATAAAATTAGGGATGCACCGAATAATCGGCGGCCGAACATTATTCGGCCGAAAATAGAAAAAATAGCACTTTCGGTGTTCGGCCGAATAAGTCAAAAGGCCGAATAATTTTGTGCCGAATAATAGGGCTGAACGATAGTCGATATGATATTGACTATCGTTCTGTGGCCGTAGGCGATATTCATATCGCCGAGGTCACGATATTTACAGGGGGAAGGGACTCGGAGGAGGACAGGAGGACTCACAGACTTCCGTGTTAGGCAGGGGAAGCCGGGACACTTCAGCGGTGAGCATACATACATTACTCACTCGTGCACTGCAGCCCGCCCCACACATTCAGTGAGTCTTACTCTCCTCCCTAGTTTTTTCAATGGCACATTCAGGAAGCCAATCACGCCGTGATTACCTGCACAGCGAACCAATCACGCGTGCCTGCACACCTGATTGGTTCCGCTGTGCCGCTACTCACAGCGTGATTGGCTTCCTGAATGTGCCATTGAAAAAACTAGGGAGGAGAGTAAGACTCACTGAATGTGTGGGGCGAGCTGCAGTGCACGAGTGAGTAATGTATGTATGCGGCTGTGCTCCTTTCCAGGCTCCTACTAGTCAACCTCCAGCCTCCTACTAACACCACTATGAGAGACTGTCTGTCACTGTATAATCTGATCGAGTCCACACTGACACTGACTGACTGTCACTGAGTAATTGATGTTACCACATTAACCCTGACCTGCCCAGTGCCCTGTATCTGCAATTAAAATTTACAAGGCTGCCTGCATGCTTCCTGATTTCCATTCCCAGCATCCTTCCCAATCCCTACAGTGTCACTAACATTAACCCTATGGTACAAGGCTGCAGTGTGCACTGAATCCCATTCCCTACAGTAACATTTAGGGAGAGAGACATGAGAGGACGAGAGAGAGAGAGAGAGAGAGACATGAGAGGACAAGAGAGAGAGAGAGTGAGAGGACAAGAGAGAGAGAGAGAGAGACATGAGAGGACAAGAGAGAGGACAAAAAATTGGCAAAATAAATGGAAAAAATGCAAAACACCGCGTTCGGTATTCGGCCTTCGGCCTTCGGCCAAACATTTTATTATTATTCGGCTTCGGCCAAGAATTTCATTTCGGTGCATCCCTAAATAAAATATTTACAAAAATGTGAGGGGTGTACTCACTTTTGTGAGAAACTGTATATAGGAGTTGATTTACTACAAGCAAATAGACTGTTTACTTTGCATTGAAATTTACCCACGGCTTAGTGAATGTCGTGAAGCTCTTCTGGTATTCATCATCCCTTCATGTATAGGCAAAAATTATTATTTTTTTATTTTTTTCTGTAAACAAATTGGCTATTATTTGCAAAGTAAAATTGTATTACATTCAATAAGCTTGGGGGAAAATTCCCTTGCAAAGTGCAACTTTCCTTCCAAACTGAACAGTCTATTTACCTTTAGTAAAACAACCTCATTGTGTACAATATGTACCCTGGAATTCAAGAGCACTAAATATTGGTAGATATATTGTTTATCAGAAAACTAATTTTATGATGAGCGTAGGAAACTCCATTCTGTTTGTTCTTTTTACCTGCATATTTCATTATAATTAGGGGTATCAACTGTGAAGCTTGTAACAGCTACTGTTTTATTATATAAAAATTGATTTTCTGCTCTAAGCTCCTTTGTACTATATTTGCCATACATATAATTTTTAACTCCTAAAATTTAAAGTGTGAAAAATACAAATCTTTATATATAAGCCGGCACTTAGAATTTAAGATTAAATGTATTTGTATTTCTGCATAACAAAAAATCACTACGTTTATTGCTAATTCAAGTTTAAGAATAGGAAATATAAAAATTCAAAAACGACTTAAAGACTGTGAAATTCTTTATTGGAAGCAGTCTGAGACAGTCATTGATTTCTTTCTTTATACAGGTTTTCACAATCTTGCATTAGTGTCACTTGATATTGCAGGTTTTCTCACTTGTGCCCATTCTCCCTGGATGATGCTGTCCATAGATATTAGTTCAGATGATTTGCAATACATTTGTGGTCTGTAATGGGTGTAAGGTAACATGTTTGCCTAGGAGTGGGAAGAATTAGAAACACCTCTGTACACTGATTGCATAAAATGTATTCTAAATAACAATCTTAAAGCAGAACTCCAGTCAAAAAAGATAAATGCATAGCCGATTAAAAGATCAAATAAACCAGCTTTGGCTGCAATATTAATTTTCAATCTAGAGATTTTTCCCGCAATACCTTTTTTTTCCACTAAGTGTCCTCGGTCTGATGGTCAATATTGTTGATGCATATGCATGTAGAAAGAAAGTGGCACTTCCATTCTCAGGAAAGTAGAAACTTGAGTTTTATTTCTTCAAATCAAAAAGTCCTTTTTGATTTGAAGAAATAAAACTCTAGTTTCTACTTTCCTGAGACTGGAAGTGCCACTTTCTTTCTACATGCATATGGACTTCTTAGGTTGCGGACCTTGGTGAGCACCCAGTCTTGCAGGACTACTACAGTTTACATGGGAATCCTACTGGCCCAGCTTTCAGCACTTTGAGGGGTGATTAGTTTCTTTGCAATATTGTTGATGCTACATACAGTTAAAGTCAATTTTTAACTTGTAACTACAGGTAAGGCTATAATAAGGCTTAGCTGTAGGTACAGGGAATATCTCCTAAACTTGCACTGTTTAGGAGCTATTCACACAGCATGCAGTCGGTTACCTCCTCGGCGCATGCGCTGTGAAGGGACGGCATCACTGCGGCCCCGGTCATTCATATAGCCGCAGTCTGCAAACCCGAAAGAAAGACCAGGTGGAGGGCTCTGTGTCCAGGTAAGTCATATTATAATAATAATATTAATAATAATGTGGTGCATACCAATAAATTCTGACCTAAATTTCTAGGGGGCCCACATATTTTTTTTATTTTTGTAGCGATTTACTACCGCTTTAATACAGCGCTGACAGCGCGTGCATTTATTAGTAAAGGAAAAAGTTTGGTCTAGCTTAATTCAAACAAACTATTTAAAGTGATACTAAAGCTGGAGCTATAAGCTAAGCTACAAGGATCTGCCTAGCGTACCTGTTTAAAGTAAACCTGGCATTGCCTAAAAAGTACTTTTTTACATAGAGGCCCCTCCCCAGTTCAAACTGCTGCTTTGCAGCTTAAAAGTGCATAGGTTCTACATTACCCTCTCCCCTTACTTCCACCTATCATGCCTAGGCAAAGGTGGCATCACCATCCTAGCAACAAGATCCTGGGGAACACTGAGAAGTCAAATTCTCGCAAAAAGATACTCTGGCACTGCACTGAAGCATAATTTCATGAGATTTGAGTTGCTCAGCTTTCCCTGGGGTCTTGTTGGAAGGATACCGAGATCATCTCCTGCACTATGGAAGCCAGGGGTATGGTAAGTATAGTATATAACTTTTTTACTCACAGTTTTTATGCAGTGTATTGGTACGCTATGGGCAGGGGGGTTAAGGTAAATAAGCAGTGGAGGTCAACTTAACAATACTGCTGAAGTGCTTAAAAGTATCTGGTTTAAAAGGACAAGTTTACTTTTAGTAAAAAATATTCATCATTGGTTCACCCTCAACCCTAATCTAAACTAATCTAGATACTGTTGTTGCCAACCTACCAGATTGAAATTTACTGACATGACACCCAAAATTTACTGGCACAGCCAAGTTTTTACTGGCATTTCCAAAAGTTAGAAAATTACAGTTTTAAATGCAAATTTCAGTATTTAGGCTACAAACAAGTACAATATGCAATTAGCAATGTGATTTAAGGTAGATATTAGGGAAATAATATATTTCTTATTTTATTTTTGATTTGGTAAGTAGCTCAGGGACAGGACTCAGAAAATAGAATGGGCAGGCACAAACACACATGAAATTGACTCTCACAGAGACATTGACAGCAGTGTGCAGCTGCACAGGCGATGATGATGATGACACCTCACCGACATGACACATCTCCTCCTGAGTCGCAGTGACAGTCTCTCTTTTTGCCAGTTGGTCCCTTCAGCCAACTCCAGTCCAGACAGCACTGACAGTCCCGCTCCCGAACCGCAGATAAGGCTCCGGCCACTCTGCTCTGCTCCCTTGCACCATGATATAACAGGATATACTCAGGCACCACCTCCACCAGACCCACTACCCGAATACACTGTATCAGGCACTTGGATGGACTTGGCTGGCTGTGGACCAGAACTGCACGTAACAGCCATACTTTTTACTGGCAACCTTTTCCTGTCGCTGGCATTTACTGACAGGAGAAAAGTGCCCATTTTTTACTGGCTGCCAGTAAAAATACTGACGGTTGGCAACACTGCTAGATACCCATTACCCAGCTGTTTACCTATATCTCAACATCGCAGCCTGTACCATTGTTTAAGTCTCTGGGTCTAAATCTTCTCTGGCACTTGCTGTGCCTGCTCATTGAATGGCTGTAATCTTGAATGAGCCCAGTACTGAAAATTTCAGCCTGGAGAAAGTAAACATCTGAGGTAACTACACAGCAGCTGGATGGGGGTATCTACAATAGTTTAGGTTAAGGGACTAGGCTTTTAGTGTTTACTAAAAATAACTTGTCCTTTGATCTTCAAATTAATGTTTCCTTGTATCCTTGTTTTCTTTCAAATTCAAAGATGGGGGCAGCACTTCCGTTTGTGGTCCAGTCATGTTCCTCCACCCCAAAATCACTCATCCATGTCTTATAGACATTGCTGTGTGAATTGTTGTCCAGACGGGCAAAAAAAAAGTTTAAAGAGGTTCTTCAGTCTGTAAAAAAAACATTAAAAGTCAGCAGCTACAAATACTGTAGCTTCTGATTCTAATATAAGGATACCTACCTCTCCCGGGGTCCAATGCTGTCCATTCCCAAGCCGGTTCTTCGCTGGTCTTCAGGTCCTTGGTGCTGGCATGTCTAGTGTGGGAATCCGGCTGTGAATCCTTACAGCTTCACAGCCAGCTGCCCATTCTGCATGCACAAGTCACATTGTGCTTTGTGAATGGTCCTGCAGCCTCTTGGGATCGGTGACGTGTCCCAAGAAGTTGTGGGCAGGGAGAGAAGGGAGGCCTAGGCAATTTAAGCGGGAGCAGGTATCTGCCAAAACGAGGTACATGCCCCCTCAAAAATTTAAACCTCCAGTATTGTTAGAGTTTAGGATGAAGTTCTGCTTTTTTTTGCTCATTGTTGGGATGCTTCCATGTGCAACACGCTGTATTTTTTTCACTTTCAATTCATCAGAAAATGCTGCCTAAAAACATTTTATTGATTTTATTGATAGTATTTGTTGAGGAAACTGGTCATCTTAAAGTGAACCTTTACATTCCCCACCCATTTTCTATCAATCCAATCCTCTTCCCCTCCTCTCTTTCTAATTGGAAATTCTTTATTTGTATATTTTTCTCAGGTGAGAATGATGTATGCAGTACCTACAATCTCCTGGGGTAACCTCATTATGCATCCCAGGAGGCCATAGGGTATTCTACTGCATAGAAAAGACAATTGGGCTCCTGATGACATCACAGAACAAGATGGTGGTACCAGACCCAGTGTGTTTCAGCAGTACGGTGGACCCCTACAGAATACCAACGGATTGCTGGGCACGTAAAAATGTTTTTCGATATTACCAACTATCTGTTGGCTGGGTGACCAGTGTCCTTAATGCAACCCCTCCTTTCTTCGCTGGTTCTTCTAGATTGCTGCTTGAACAGGATGATAAGTGAGCCTGACTTTTAAAGCAGAAGTATACCCACCTCCACTCCAGCGCCGTGGTGTCCCAGAGCTGCCTTACTGGCCGCTGACATCCATTTATTTATTTTTGGTCCAACCTGAAAGTGAGCTTTTAATATTGGAAAAGCTAAAAAAAAAAAACCTTTGTGTAACCATTCAGTATGCTTCTACAGTATTATATTAACAGCTGTAAAATTGTGCACTCTTACCTTCCATATTAGGAGTTTAATACAATAAGTTCCTAAGAATTAAAAAAAAATGCATTTTAATAGTTTTGACAAGATAAATAACAGCAAAACATATTTCAAACCAGAGGTTGAAATAAACTGACCTCATTCAACCCATACTATATAAAAAGTAGTTTTTAAAAAATGTAATTTTGCTATTTTTATTAAAAATAAATTTACACAATTCAAATGTTGTAATAGTTAGGCCTCTTTCACACGGTCCGCCTCCGTAGGCGGATCCATGTTGCTCAGCGGGGATCGATCCGCGATCCCCGCTGAGCCGGCGGATGACAGCTCCGTCTCCGCTTGCAGAGCGGAGAGGGAGGTGTCACAGCCCCCGCTGCCCTCTATGGGGGATCGGATGAGAGCGGACCGCCTGTCCGCTCTCATCCGATCCGATCCGATTACTGAACGGATGGAAAAATAGGGTTTCCATCCGTCCAGATTTCACGGACAGGATCGGATACGGATGGCAGCGGGTGTCAGCGGAGGTGTCTCCGCTGACACCCGCTGCCCCATAGAGCTGCATGGAGGATCCGATCAGATCTGCCTAAAAAACTGACAGGCGGATCTGATCGGACCGCCCGTGTGAAAGAGCCCTTAAACCTTTTTTAGTCTCAGAACCTTTTCCTTCATATAGTCCCTTTAATTCCCAGGATGTTTTTATTTTTTTTTTACATTTCGAAAGAGTACATAGCTATTCGAAAATGCACTTTGCAAAGTGATGGATAGTCAATGAGATGTGTCATGTTTTCCTTGAATACCCAATTATGTGCAAGGAATAAATTTACGATTTACTCTGGCACATTATTGGGTGCTCAAAGTGAACTTTTTTTTTACTAACATTCAGTTTGTTTAATAAATATTGTGCATCAATTGTTAACATAACATTAGGTCAGGTAGGGTTTTTACAATCACACAAATTAGTACGAAGGTTATGCTTTCAGAGATTTGCAATTGCAAACATTTCAAATGACCTTCCTGTTGCTCTGTTTTGAAGGTCACCCATTGAAAACCAAGTGTCAGCCAGAGCACATAGTGTACCATGGTGTAAATGCTGGGACCAAGGGATATATTTACTATTATAGCACCGTCAATTTACATACTGTACATTTAGATCCCTGTCCTCAATAAGCTTACAATTTAAGGCCCCTATCTCACATGTATACATACTAGGGCCAATTAGAGGGCGGCTAATTAAGCTATCAGTATATAGACTCCCTTCAGAGGTGGTTCTGGCCAGCTCAGTAGATTGCTTTAAAAAAAGGCCTGGATTCTTTCCTAAGTGCACATAATATAAGTGGGTACTAAAACCTATAGGTAAAGTTGATCCAGGGAGTATTTGATTGCCTCTCTGGAAGGAACGGGGATCGGGAAGGAATTTTTTCCACTGCTGTAGCAAATTAAATCATGCTTTGTTGGGGTTTTTAGCCTTCCTCTGGATCAGCTGTGGGTAAAGGATTGTGTAAATGGGATTATATGGTTGTGTTTTCTTTTTTCTTTTTTCTTTTTTATTGGTTGAGCTAGATGGACTTGTGTCTTTTTTCAACCTGACTAACTTTGTAACTATGCAGCATGTCTTAGAAGTGTGTCAGAAAACCTGAAGAACCCCAAGCAAACTATGCTTAACATGAAAACTCCATGATGATGTGTCCTGACCAGAATTCGAACCAAGGGCTCCAGTGCTGCAAGGCAGATGTGCTAATGACTAAGCCACTGCACTACATAACTGAAATAGGGAGTATCTCTTTATATTCTATTGATATATTTTTCTTCATGGTCTGTAGAGACCTGTTCCAATTCCCCTATTACACTTCATTAAAGCGGAGTTCGGGGCACAAAAACAGTTTTTCAATAAACATACCCCCGGGACAGTCAGGGCTAGTACATTCCACAATGGCTAGCCTCTGATCTGTCCCGGTTCGCACTTTCCTGCAAGAAGAAATACTTACTTATAAAATTTCTTCTACAGCGTTGCTATCTCTGTTGTGGGCAGCTGAAGCCGGCGCGATCCTCTTCTGCGTCCTCTTCCGTGTCTTCTTCTCCCAGAATGCGCCTGCACCGGCCCCTCTCGTCACTTCCGGTGCGGCGCCGCATTCCACCACAGCTTCTGGGCATGCCCAGAAGCTGTTTAGCAGGGAATGCGGCGTCGCCCCGGAAGTGACGAGCGGGGCCGGTGCCGTCGCATTGATTCCTGGGAGCGATGACGTTCAGCTCCCAGGAATCATCGCAAAGAGGAAGTGACGGCGGAGCCACGGCACAGAGGGAGGAAGTGGAGAATAGGTGAGTATTTTCTATCTACAATTACAAGGTGAATAAAAAAAAAAAATATACCTAACTATCCAATTCCTTTTCAGATGAAGAAGAGCCAGCGGATGGGCACAAAATCGATTAGGTCGATTTTGTGCCCGGAACTCCGCTTTAAGTAGATGTGGCCTTGAGCAGTCTCCTAAATTACACCAATGCCCAATGTCACATTGTCTCTGTACCTGATCTGTGACTCCTATAATACAAAATTAAATGACAGGAATAAAACAAAAAAGGTAATGAATAAAGGGAATACTTACATCAAAAATGTCAATTTCTGCATCATTAAAGTCTATATTCATAAGCTTTGGAAGAGGGATACCATTCCCCACAATAGCTATAATTGAAAAAGAGAAGCACATGAGTAGGATGAAAACCTATACTGGAAATTCATTAAAAATGAAAGACTTGCTGTTATGTCTCAGACATACAAAGTTGAGATAAATTTTCTCAATGGCACACAGACAGCAAAAAAAAAAAAGAAAAGTGGGGTCTAATCCTTCCCTATTCTATCCAGAACTATAAAAACATGTTTTAGCTATAGATATACTTTGCAGGCTACGGCCATCTTGTAAAAAAATGAATATATACACGTGTTTTTGCAGGTAAAATAATGTGTTATTGTTATTTTTTTCTGGAGCCAGCAGAGCACTGCACTCAATAAGCAGATCACGAGTGCAGTGTCCCATACAGGCAGACATTTACTGGAGAGTAGGAAGGTCAATGAAGTACGTGAGTGTTCACCAGCGCCCTCACAGTTCATTGAGAACTACAAGCCGTCTGCTGCAGTGGAAAATGGTAGTTTTAGTCCCACATGGCTGCGCTTTTTTAAGTTGTGCAAGGAGAAGATACAGAGCTGAAGGGGGCCTGACCCCCGAAACGCGTTAGCGGTCCTGACTGAAGGACTTGTTCCAGTTCACACATGGTGGATGCTTGTAACATGATTGTATCATCTTTATGTCTGTGAGTATGCATTTGGCATTTTATTAAAAATTTTGCAAACAGTGACCCCGGGTAATGCACTAGGTGTTTGCGCCTCCTTTCTCTTTTTTTCTATGTACCAATGTTGGAGTTCCCTGCCTGAGGAGAGCAGCACGCCAGTCTTCCCCTTCGGAGTGAGCGCTAGGCTGAATTTTGTACTTTGGATATTGCAGTAACATGTTACACCCTAAATACTGGTGTAACAAATGAGATGTTACCAAAGGTGAATTTATCCTTTAGAGTGTTTGTAAACCTTAAAAAAATATATAAAAAGTTGACAGGGGAGAGAGCCGCAGTACACAGCCTGTGAATGACAACCTCAGCTCTGTTCCTGTGTGCTGTGTGAAGGGGGTGCGTGTCCCTACCCACCAATAGGATCTCAGCTCTGCTATCTGAGCTCTGCAGAGCGTAATTTCAGCTCCCTGCCCCCTGCTTTCTGAAATCTCAAATGAGCTGTATAAATGTTCCACTTTGAATGAGAGCTGCAGATAAACAGGTACAACTTTTGCAGGAGGATTTGTTTCATCTGTGTGTATTATCTGGGGCCAGTCACTTCCCTGTGTATATGTAAGGGATTACAATGTCGTAGGTGACCAAGTATAGCTGTTAGGTTTTATTTATTTATTTTTTTTCATTTCACATGTTTTGAACATTTGGTGCAAAAAGCTACTTTTTTCAAATTAGGGAGTTCAAGTTTATCACACTCCTCACAGTGAACTTGTCCTTTTTGCTTTTTATTTGTTGTATGTGTTGGATATTTGCATAGAAATGTATTTGCCACTGACAGAAATTCAGCACTGTCCCATTTCCTATGCAGTGTTAGCAGTAGGGATCGACCAATATTGTTTTTTCATTGCTGATACTGATATTTTGGTCATCACGTATCGGTATTGGCCGATATGGGCAGATATTTTTGTACATATAAAAAAATGTTTTTTTTTTTTTTACTTGACAGGCACTCTTGTGGTGGAATCTGGGGGTCTAAAAGACCCCAAATGCCTTCTCTGCACTTATAAGCATTCAAAACGCCAAGTTTGGCTGTTTTGAATGCTGTCATTTTTTTTAAATCTGGCGCCAGAACCCGGAAGTGATGTCATGACATTACTTCTGGGTTTTTGCATGGAGACCCAATCAGAGCCGAATGTGGCTTTGATCGGGTCTTCGGCGGCCATGCAGGCTGGTTGCCTGGATCTCCCGTCCCACCGGGCGAGCCGCAGAAGGCGGCGGGGGGGGGGGGGGGCGTCCCCTCCCGCTCCTTGTAATGACAGCCGAGTGGCTTCTCAGCTGCATCAGTTGTCATTACAAGACAGCCGACCGTCGGCTATGGATGCCGGTACCAGGGTGATGCCTCTAGCTTTAGTCACCACTCCAGTACAAGCACTTTCCAAAATATTGGTAATATCGGTAACCTCAGGGGCCAATTCTGATATATCGGGGAAAGTGCATATCGGCCCTCGATATATAAGCTTTGCCGATAATCGTTCGATCCCTAGTTAGCAGCTCTACAGAGCACTTCCCCCATGTTATGGAGATGGAGGAGAAGTGGAAGTGTTCTGTAATATTAAAACACTTCTTGTCCTAAAGTGTGAAAACTGCTCCATAGACACAGTACAGTGAGTGAGAACTCTCGCCCTTGATCAAGCCATGTGTTATTGGCAGGATCACAGAAACAAAATCAAGGAAAAAAGCCAGATCCCATAAGAAAGAAAACAAATATAGCTAGATGTGTGTGGGACCCATAGTCATATACATGGGAAGTCCCACAGGAATCTGGGTAGTTGCTGGTCAGGAAAAATACTCGCCAAGTCTAGAGTGAGGTGCTAAAATCTTGAAGGAAAGATTAAAAATATGGTATCAGAATATTGTACCCTTACTACATCACTTTATGCATGTACCAAACCACTTTCAGACAATTTTTAGCCTTTTCAGTTTACAATGAGGGTAACAAACAGAAAAAGAAAAGACAATTCATTGCTTGTAGCAATCAGTCATTGGCTGGTTTGGTTTACCTCTGAAGAAGGGGATGCATCTTCGAAACGCATGCCGTTTCGAGAGACGGTTTGGGACAGGTGGCAATGATGGATCTGAATACAGTGGTGTTATTTGCTTAAAATATATTACACTTTTGAGTACGTTTTTAACATTTGGTTTCAATGGCCCTCCTTTTCGTTTTTGTACTCAGCTTGCCTGATCAGCAACCTACTACCTCTGCAATTGTCAGCTATAGCTCCATTTACCTGTTTGTATGCATCTGACCTAGCCATTAGCCTGACCTAGCCTGACTCTTCTACTCTCTGACAGTGCTGTTACCATCTGTCTGAAGACACTGCTCTGTCCTTCCATTTACCCCGGCAACACAAAGAATCTACCAAACTCTGACTGACATTGACTTTTCCACTTACTGTATGGTATAATTGCAAAGTGAGTACGTGAAAAGGAAAATTTCAAGTTGAAATTGTTACAAATGCACGATGCTTACTATTAATTGAGGGCAGAAAAGCAAGGGTGAAAATGTTCCCAACTAATCCCTCTAGTGCAGAGACCTGTAAAAGAAAACAATGTGAATAGACCACTTGACAGCACTCTGAAAACAGATCACAAGTAGACATGAGCTCCTGGTTCGGTCCGTACATAAGTTTGGACCACATTTTGCTGGTTCAGGTATTCGACCTAATGTCAGACTTTCAGTGTTCTATATAGTAGTGTTTTTTTCCACTGCTACTATATGAAAGTTTCTTATATTCCTTGTCAATGGTTGTTAAGAAAGCACCCACCATATCCTTTGCAACCAGTGGCTTCACTTGTTCCTATTTATTTGTTGGCTGGAAATTCCCAGCCATGTAAACAAAGGGGCAGGGATAGTGGCTGATATCATTGCCCAAGTATGGCTGCATGGCCACATTTGGGTGACGATATTGACAAAATATGGTCATGACCATATTTGGTCAATTATAATACCAGGTATACCTTGCCCCTTTGTTTACATTCCAGATGACAGTTCAGTGAACAGTTGAGGGCATGTGGCCTGATATGCATCAGGAATGGTTAATGCTCATCCCTCCTTTTCCTTGCCTGCCAGGCTGCATGATTGGATAAGGGTCTGGTATGGATTTTGTAGGGAACCCTATGCTTCCTAAGGCCTATTCTATTTTGCGTGTGGCGTTCCCCCCTGAAATTAAAGGAGAAGTACGGCTAAAGCTCGTTTGCTCATTCTGCACTGCTGTCATCCGTTTTCAGCAGACAACAGGCTAAAGCCCGCTGTCAGCTGACATCACAGAGCCGGTCCAGGCTCAGGAAAGATTGCGACCATATGGTCGGGATTGGCCCACATGCCTGGACCGGCATCCTGCTCAGCCTCTCAGTGAGCTACTGAGAGCCTGAGCACGGCTGCTCCTGCCCCTGCCCCCGCCACAGCCCAGGACTCCAGTGAGCCCGGCGGAGGGGGTGACTGACAGTCAGCAGCTCTCTGCTCAGGAATCTCTGAGAACTGAGCAATTGGCAGTGTTTGATCAGATGGTTCTCAGTCTTAGAGCTGACAGAGGACATATGAAGCATTGGACCAATGCTGCATTCACCTAGGCAAATATGATTCTAAAAAAAAATTACCATACTTCTCTTTTTTTATGGGTTCCTCCCTGGCATCTATAACAGACCCTCATCTGGATAAGAGTTTGGTATTATTGCTAGAGAGAATTCCATTCCATTTTGTTTTTATGGGGTCCCCATTAACATCTATAATATCTATACCAGATCCTCATCTAGAATAAGGGTCTGGTATAGATGAAGGAAATCCCCAGCCACTTTGTTAAAAAAAAAAATGGCCAGCAGCTGTAATTAAATTTGCTGTAGTAGCAAAATTACAGCAAAACTGAAATTTTTGAAGAAGATAGAGTTCATTTGTTTAATTGCCAGTAAATGGTAGTAGATGCACCACTTCACAGTCAGGTTCGAGGCATCCCCACCGCATGTTATTTCAAGGAATTTAGCATTTTTACCCTTTTTTACCATTTGAGCATTATTAAATTGCTGCTACTGGCCACAACATTTTTTTTTTTAATGTTTCCTGCCTTGGTACATGTTTTACAGGTCAGTGGCTTTAGGCTCCCATTGACTTCAATATGGTTCTGATTTAGCACTTGGAACTTCAGTAATGTTTGATGAACCCGCCCTGAACTGAATCCAGGTAGGTTTAGCTAATTCCTAATCTTAGGCAGTGCTGAATGCAGTTTTTTGGGAGGAGAATCAATGTGTTATATTGCTGGGGCACCAGATTTTGTATTAGTGCCCATCCTACCTGTATAGCAAGCAGCTAATAATATGCAGAGAAGTGAGAAGTGGCAGAGCATGGCCACAGTCACCAATCACTATATGGGCTCTGCTTTGAGGGTAGGTATTGCCTGCTCCAGATTGCCAGTTTAGGTCATCAAAAATACACACAGTTGAGCCTTTGTTTTTTCCACTCCAACCACTCCTCCTTAAGCTGTAAAGGCAGCATAAGGAAGTATACAGAAGCCACAGTGGTGATGCCTTGCATTGCGGCACAGCAAAAATTATCCCCACTGAATGTTACCTTTTCCCCTGAATGGGGCCACTCCACAATCACATGCAATGCAGTTGCGGCACAGTGGTTCAGGGCTGAGGAGGCAACATAATGCTTTCTCACAGCCTGTCAAACGTGCCGTAAAAGTAAACAAGTACACAGGAACTTTGACAATGTCCTTTTTTTAAAAAAAAGGAAACAATGATGCAAGATATAAATCCAACATCAATCACATCATCCAGCAATGTAGATACTTGTATACCATGACAATCCTCCACCCAACGATGTCTCCCTGCCACCAGATGATGTTTCCACACTGCAACAACCACCAAATAATATTGACAGCCACTCTACCACTGCAAAATGACAGATCCCTGGCCAGCTGGTGTTTGTAAAGAAATCGACCAGTGACCCAGGGTGATGTAATTGACCAAATATGGTCATGGAGGAGAATGAATATGTGGTGGATGAAAGACGGGATTCCCTGCCTCCATTCACAACACTTTGTATTCTGTGAAAAACAAGGATTTCTGTAAATCAATGAGTGGGGTAAAAGGGAATGCGAGCGGGCCGGTCTTTCACTGTTAGAGCCGAGGCAGTTAACCCATGCAACTAGAGAGGTACCCGGCATCACAGAAGGGAGAAACCCTCCCTTCAGTGGTGCCATCCGTTAAGTGATGCCGGGTACCCCCCTAGTTGCATAGGTTAACTGCCTTCGTTCTAACAGTGAAAGAGGGCCGCTCACCCCCCCCCCTTTTACCCCGCTCTTTGATAGTACAGTAACCAGCAACCAGAAGGATGTGGATACACTTCATTAGAGTCATTCCTCTGGTACTATATCCCAAAAAATAGTAATATAATACACACACACAGTATTTCGTTTTTCTGTTATGCTTTAGTACTTACTACTGTACGTTCCCCTTATACTTAATTTTTAAGGTGAATTGTCACACATACCTCAAAACGCCCAACTGAAGATGAGGTTAATGAAAGGTGAGTGCTGAAAAAAAAAAAAAAGGTTGGTTGTCCAGTTTTTTAAAGGGAACTATTTTGTTAAAATGTATGTTTATGCTAAATATTATTTTTTTTATGTGTGCGTTTTCACATATGTGTGTTTTACAAATCATAGCCTATCATTTCATGTATTTCTAGCATCTAGAGTACCTGGTTGATCGTCTCAGTGACCTTTCTTCCTTGTTCTAAACTAACCACAAAATGCACAGAAGCTTAGCGTCAGCATGGTCAGCTTTCATCGTTTGGCCGGACATTCAGAGGGTACAGGACACTGTGCAGACACATCCCTGTATTGGATAGTTTCTTCAGCCACACGCCCCCCCTCTGGCACATATGGCGCCCAATCACAACCTTTCCTCTTGAACATGTCCCTTACTCAAACCCAGCCGGCATCTTGCCTCAGGCGGAATAGACTATGCAGTACTGTGTATCTGCACAGTGTCCTGTTCCCCCACCCCCATTATCAGGAAGAAAAGATGCATGGTCACATGACAGAACTTTTTAAAAGTTAAGAAAAATCATTCCTGAAATTAGGCAAACACAGGAATAGTGCAAGCATAGTTATATCTGTATTAGAATGTGTCTATTATATAGTATGTTCACAGCTACTTTAACTTTTTATTTCAGGAAGACTTTAGGGGTTAGGTTAGGTTTTGGGTTAGGCTTGGAGGAAGGGGCATTAAAAAGTAACAGGCAAATTCAGTGGTTAGGCTATGGGTAAAGGATTTATTTGCCTACAATGGTATTTTAACTATACGTGTAGTCTAAAGGCTTAAGTCGCCGCCCTACGGCGCCTACATGGGGGGGTGGTAAAATGTACCTTCCCCTGCTTCTTCTCCCCCAATTACCCCCTTTGTTTTGCCCTCTCTGTCGCCCCCCCCCCCCCCACAACTCTGCCTCATTGTGGTCGGTCCAGGGTTTAGTGTTCTTGTGGCTCCTTGACTGTATGGTAGCTACTTGCGGGATCAGAGAGCTCTCCCCCACCGAGGGACTCCACTCCTCTAGGACTCTGTTCCATCCCCAGCACAGCCTGACTTTATTATGTGTCTCCCCAGCAGCAGCAGCAAAAGCAGGAGGGGAGAAAGTCGGGACAAGAGCTTACGAATCGAAGTTCGGACGGAATTTTTATTATGCAGAGGTTAAGATGTATCCAAATTTTCAAATCACAATAGCAACAAATTGCAACGAATAAAAATACATTTTAACTAAACAAATTATCCAAATTGGATTTTTATTTCTAAGATGAATTTGAATTTGAGTTCTAAAACTAATCTGAAATGGAAACATATTACAATAAATATAAAAGTGAATTAGAATAATGATTCCTACTTAGGCTGCTTTATAGAATATAATAGAATAGAATAAAATAGAATATAACAGAATAGAAAAAAAACAAAATAGAATAGAAAATAAAATAATAGAATACAATACAATACAATAGAATAGAATATAAAGGAATAGAACATAATAAAATAGAATAGAATAAAAAAAATAGAATAGAACAGAATTGAATAAAACCGAATAAAATAGAAAATAGAAGAATATAAAATAAAATAAAGAAATAGAATAAAAAAAGAATATAAAATAAAAAAATAAAATAGAAAAAAAAAGAATATATTTAAATAGAAAAGAAAAAAACAGAAAAAATATAGCTATCTTCCAAAATTCAAATTTCGAAACTCAAATTTCGAATAGAATACAATCAAATAGAAAGAATATAGCCGCCTTCCGAAAAGTCAAGTTTCAAATTTCAAATTTCACATTGAATAGAATAAAATAAAAAAAAAGAATATAGCTGTCTTCCAAAGTTCGATTAGAATAGAATCGAATAAAAAGGAAAGAATATAGCCATCTTCTGAAATGTGAGTTTACCATGTGTGTACCATTGTGAGTACCATAAAATATATTAAGTACATCATTTTCCTGTAAATATATTTTATACTGGACATGGTAATTTCTTACATTCACATGGAGCAATGTTAGTTTCCTAATAATAGAATATCGGTCCGTGTAGAATTTGGTGGTATAGTAGTATACTGGGCTGAACAATTTTATTGTTAAACTGAGATTCATCCCTGAGTGGAAATTGCTCCATTTCTGGGTTGAAAATACTATTGGTTTGTGGCAGTTTTTGGCAGGAAATCCAGTTTTCGGTAGAACTGATTCATTTTTTATTGAATTTCAGTGTTTAGTGAAACCTATCTGTTTTTGTGTTTCATTTCTGTTTGTCGGGTGTAGTTATTTTTGTTTTTGTATAGCATTTTTTTTTTTGTTTGACTCATTCGTTTTTGGTGGTGGAATTCAGTGTTGAGTGAAACCAATCATTTTTTTGCACTGGATTCAGTTTTCGGGTAGAATCATTTTAGTTGTGTGACGATTTGCGGCTATTTTGTGGAGATAGTACTTTCTGTGCTGGAATTTGGGTTTTGGGTAGAGACTTTGTACAGTCGGTGAGTAGACGGTTGGTAACCGGCATCCCAATAGTTGTTGTTACATCTAGTAATAGATAGAAGTCACAAAGGTTTGTATAGGGGAGCAGTTCATGGTACTCTTGGGGTTGTTTGGAAACACGGAGTAGGTTAAAACGAACATGTGTACTTTAGGCTGGACT